>NC_086452.1:109188302-109788302 GCF_028390025.1 Pseudophryne corroboree | reverse complement strand
AGAAATAGTGTTAGAAAATTAATAAGTGAAAAGTGTTAATAGAATGTAAAGGTATGCCACACTAAAGCCATCCAGCTCAGCCAGTCCAGAGGCACCACACCTCACACCTCCATTACCCCAATCTGGGTCTAATATTAACCAGCAAGGAGTCACATGATAATGGCTCCTTACTAAATTATGTCTAAGCTAAGAGCTACTTACCTTGGAGCAACCCCATAATGCTCCATGTGGCATGTCAGGGCCTGCACCTCCTCCTAATGCAGAAACCTCTCTGCCTCTCACAACATACATATAGATTGGTAAATGCTCAATTAGCTTAGTGATATCATTCAGGTGCTCGAAAGGAAGGGGTATTTCTGAGCAAGAAAAAAGCAATTGTTTCCCCAGCACACTGAATGGATAACAGTAACCAGATATAAATCCCACATAATAATAGAATTCAGAGATCTTCGTTACACATATTTGCGCAAATGTGTGGTTAAGCCCCAAAGCCGCATCAAGGCCTCTCTGTATATTTGGGGTCCCTAGCGCTATATCTAGGTGCAGGGTGTGGCACCCCAAAACACCAGAATGAGCCAGAAAGCACAGCGTGACATACCAGTGTAAAAAACTATAGTGTTAATAAATTAGTATTTAGGAAGCCGAAGCTATAGAGGGGGTGATATAAACATGAAATGTAATTAAAATAGAGAAATAGTGTTAGAAAATTAATAAGTGAAAAGTGTTAATAGAATGTAAAGGTATGCCACACTAAAGCCATCCAGCTCAGCCAGTCCAGAGGCACCACACCTCACACCTCCATTACCCCAATCTGGGTCTAATATTAACCAGCAAGGAGTCACATGATAATGGCTCCTTACTAAATTATGTCTAAGCTAAGAGCTACTTACCTTGGAGCAACCCCATAATGCTCCATGTGGCATGTCAGGGCCTGCACCTCCTCCTAATGCAGAAACCTCTCTGCCTCTCACAACATACATATAGATTGGTAAATGCTCAATTAGCTTAGTGATATCATTCAGGTGCTCGAAAGGAAGGGGTATTTCTGAGCAAGAAAAAAGCAATTGTTTCCCCAGCACACTGAATGGATAACAGTAACCAGATATAAATCCCACATAATAATAGAATTCAGAGATCTTCGTTACACATATTTGCGCAAATGTGTGGTTAAGCCCCAAAGCCGCATCAAGGCCTCTCTGTATATTTGGGGTCCCTAGCGCTATATCTAGGTGCAGGGTGTGGCACCCCAAAACACCAGAATGAGCCAGAAAGCACAGCGTGACATACCAGTGTAAAAAACTATAGTGTTAATAAATTAGTATTTAGGAAGCCGAAGCTATAGAGGGGGTGATATAAACATGAAATGTAATTAAAATAGAGAAATAGTGTTAGAAAATTAATAAGTGAAAAGTGTTAATAGAATGTAAAGGTATGCCACACTAAAGCCATCCAGCTCAGCCAGTCCAGAGGCACCACACCTCACACCTCCATTACCCCAATCTGGGTCTAATATTAACCAGCAAGGAGTCACATGATAATGGCTCCTTACTAAATTATGTCTAAGCTAAGAGCTACTTACCTTGGAGCAACCCCATAATGCTCCATGTGGCATGTCAGGGCCTGCACCTCCTCCTAATGCAGAAACCTCTCTGCCTCTCACAACATACATATAGATTGGTAAATGCTCAATTAGCTTAGTGATATCATTCAGGTGCTCGAAAGGAAGGGGTATTTCTGAGCAAGAAAAAAGCAATTGTTTCCCCAGCACACTGAATGGATAACAGTAACCAGATATAAATCCCACATAATAATAGAATTCAGAGATCTTCGTTACACATATTTGCGCAAATGTGTGGTTAAGCCCCAAAGCCGCATCAAGGCCTCTCTGTATATTTGGGGTCCCTAGCGCTATATCTAGGTGCAGGGTGTGGCACCCCAAAACACCAGAATGAGCCAGAAAGCACAGCGTGACATACCAGTGTAAAAAACTATAGTGTTAATAAATTAGTATTTAGGAAGCCGAAGCTATAGAGGGGGTGATATAAACATGAAATGTAATTAAAATAGAGAAATAGTGTTAGAAAATTAATAAGTGAAAAGTGTTAATAGAATGTAAAGGTATGCCACACTAAAGCCATCCAGCTCAGCCAGTCCAGAGGCACCACACCTCACACCTCCATTACCCCAATCTGGGTCTAATATTAACCAGCAAGGAGTCACATGATAATGGCTCCTTACTAAATTATGTCTAAGCTAAGAGCTACTTACCTTGGAGCAACCCCATAATGCTCCATGTGGCATGTCAGGGCCTGCACCTCCTCCTAATGCAGAAACCTCTCTGCCTCTCACAACATACATATAGATTGGTAAATGCTCAATTAGCTTAGTGATATCATTCAGGTGCTCGAAAGGAAGGGGTATTTCTGAGCAAGAAAAAAGCAATTGTTTCCCCAGCACACTGAATGGATAACAGTAACCAGATATAAATCCCACATAATAATAGAATTCAGAGATCTTCGTTACACATATTTGCGCAAATGTGTGGTTAAGCCCCAAAGCCGCATCAAGGCCTCTCTGTATATTTGGGGTCCCTAGCGCTATATCTAGGTGCAGGGTGTGGCACCCCAAAACACCAGAATGAGCCAGAAAGCACAGCGTGACATACCAGTGTAAAAAACTATAGTGTTAATAAATTAGTATTTAGGAAGCCGAAGCTATAGAGGGGGTGATATAAACATGAAATGTAATTAAAATAGAGAAATAGTGTTAGAAAATTAATAAGTGAAAAGTGTTAATAGAATGTAAAGGTATGCCACACTAAAGCCATCCAGCTCAGCCAGTCCAGAGGCACCACACCTCACACCTCCATTACCCCAATCTGGGTCTAATATTAACCAGCAAGGAGTCACATGATAATGGCTCCTTACTAAATTATGTCTAAGCTAAGAGCTACTTACCTTGGAGCAACCCCATAATGCTCCATGTGGCATGTCAGGGCCTGCACCTCCTCCTAATGCAGAAACCTCTCTGCCTCTCACAACATACATATAGATTGGTAAATGCTCAATTAGCTTAGTGATATCATTCAGGTGCTCGAAAGGAAGGGGTATTTTGGGGTAATGGAGGTGTGAGGTGTGGTGCCTCTGGACTGGCTGAGCTGGATGGCTTTAGTGTGGCATACCTTTACATTCTATTAACACTTTTCACTTATTAATTTTCTAACACTATTTCTCTATTTTAATTACATTTCATGTTTATATCACCCCCTCTATAGCTTCGGCTTCCTAAATACTAATTTATTAACACTATAGTTTTTTACACTGGTATGTCACGCTGTGCTTTCTGGCTCATTCTGGTGTTTTGGGGTGCCACACCCTGCACCTAGATATAGCGCTAGGGACCCCAAATATACAGAGAGGCCTTGATGCGGCTTTGGGGCTTAACCACACATTTGCGCAAATATGTGTAACGAAGATCTCAGAATTCTATTATTATGTGGGATTTATATCTGGTTACTGTTATCCATTCAGTGTGCTGGGGAAACAATTGCTTTTTTCTTGCTCAGAAATACCCCTTCCTTTCGAGCACCTGAATGATATCACTAAGCTAATTGAGCATTTACCAATCTATATGTATGTTGTGAGAGGCAGAGAGGTTTCTGCATTAGGAGGAGGTGCAGGCCCTGACATGCCACATGGAGCATTATGGGGTTGCTCCAAGGTAAGTAGCTCTTAGCTTAGACATAATTTAGTAAGGAGCCATTATCATGTGACTCCTTGCTGGTTAATATTAGACCCAGATTGGGGTAATGGAGGTGTGAGGTGTGGTGCCTCTGGACTGGCTGAGCTGGATGGCTTTAGTGTGGCATACCTTTACATTCTATTAACACTTTTCACTTATTAATTTTCTAACACTATTTCTCTATTTTAATTACATTTCATGTTTATATCACCCCCTCTATAGCTTCGGCTTCCTAAATACTAATTTATTAACACTATAGTTTTTTACACTGGTATGTCACGCTGTGCTTTCTGGCTCATTCTGGTGTTTTGGGGTGCCACACCCTGCACCTAGATATAGCGCTAGGGACCCCAAATATACAGAGAGGCCTTGATGCGGCTTTGGGGCTTAACCACACATTTGCGCAAATATGTGTAACGAAGATCTCTGAATTCTATTATTATGTGGGATTTATATCTGGTTACTGTTATCCATTCAGTGTGCTGGGGAAACAATTGCTTTTTTCTTGCTCAGAAATACCCCTTCCTTTCGAGCACCTGAATGATATCACTAAGCTAATTGAGCATTTACCAATCTATATGTATGTTGTGAGAGGCAGAGAGGTTTCTGCATTAGGAGGAGGTGCAGGCCCTGACATGCCACATGGAGCATTATGGGGTTGCTCCAAGGTAAGTAGCTCTTAGCTTAGACATAATTTAGTAAGGAGCCATTATCATGTGACTCCTTGCTGGTTAATATTAGACCCAGATTGGGGTAATGGAGGTGTGAGGTGTGGTGCCTCTGGACTGGCTGAGCTGGATGGCTTTAGTGTGGCATACCTTTACATTCTATTAACACTTTTCACTTATTAATTTTCTAACACTATTTCTCTATTTTAATTACATTTCATGTTTATATCACCCCCTCTATAGCTTCGGCTTCCTAAATACTAATTTATTAACACTATAGTTTTTTACACTGGTATGTCACGCTGTGCTTTCTGGCTCATTCTGGTGTTTTGGGGTGCCACACCCTGCACCTAGATATAGCGCTAGGGACCCCAAATATACAGAGAGGCCTTGATGCGGCTTTGGGGCTTAACCACACATTTGCGCAAATATGTGTAACGAAGATCTCTGAATTCTATTATTATGTGGGATTTATATCTGGTTACTGTTATCCATTCAGTGTGCTGGGGAAACAATTGCTTTTTTCTTGCTCAGAAATACCCCTTCCTTTCGAGCACCTGAATGATATCACTAAGCTAATTGAGCATTTACCAATCTATATGTATGTTGTGAGAGGCAGAGAGGTTTCTGCATTAGGAGGAGGTGCAGGCCCTGACATGCCACATGGAGCATTATGGGGTTGCTCCAAGGTAAGTAGCTCTTAGCTTAGACATAATTTAGTAAGGAGCCATTATCATGTGACTCCTTGCTGGTTAATATTAGACCCAGATTGGGGTAATGGAGGTGTGAGGTGTGGTGCCTCTGGACTGGCTGAGCTGGATGGCTTTAGTGTGGCATACCTTTACATTCTATTAACACTTTTCACTTATTAATTTTCTAACACTATTTCTCTATTTTAATTACATTTCATGTTTATATCACCCCCTCTATAGCTTCGGCTTCCTAAATACTAATTTATTAACACTATAGTTTTTTACACTGGTATGTCACGCTGTGCTTTCTGGCTCATTCTGGTGTTTTGGGGTGCCACACCCTGCACCTAGATATAGCGCTAGGGACCCCAAATATACAGAGAGGCCTTGATGCGGCTTTGGGGCTTAACCACACATTTGCGCAAATATGTGTAACGAAGATCTCTGAATTCTATTATTATGTGGGATTTATATCTGGTTACTGTTATCCATTCAGTGTGCTGGGGAAACAATTGCTTTTTTCTTGCTCAGAAATACCCCTTCCTTTCGAGCACCTGAATGATATCACTAAGCTAATTGAGCATTTACCAATCTATATGTATGTTGTGAGAGGCAGAGAGGTTTCTGCATTAGGAGGAGGTGCAGGCCCTGACATGCCACATGGAGCATTATGGGGTTGCTCCAAGGTAAGTAGCTCTTAGCTTAGACATAATTTAGTAAGGAGCCATTATCATGTGACTCCTTGCTGGTTAATATTAGACCCAGATTGGGGTAATGGAGGTGTGAGGTGTGGTGCCTCTGGACTGGCTGAGCTGGATGGCTTTAGTGTGGCATACCTTTACATTCTATTAACACTTTTCACTTATTAATTTTCTAACACTATTTCTCTATTTTAATTACATTTCATGTTTATATCACCCCCTCTATAGCTTCGGCTTCCTAAATACTAATTTATTAACACTATAGTTTTTTACACTGGTATGTCACGCTGTGCTTTCTGGCTCATTCTGGTGTTTTGGGGTGCCACACCCTGCACCTAGATATAGCGCTAGGGACCCCAAATATACAGAGAGGCCTTGATGCGGCTTTGGGGCTTAACCACACATTTGCGCAAATATGTGTAACGAAGATCTCTGAATTCTATTATTATGTGGGATTTATATCTGGTTACTGTTATCCATTCAGTGTGCTGGGGAAACAATTGCTTTTTTCTTGCTCAGAAATACCCCTTCCTTTCGAGCACCTGAATGATATCACTAAGCTAATTGAGCATTTACCAATCTATATGTATGTTGTGAGAGGCAGAGAGGTTTCTGCATTAGGAGGAGGTGCAGGCCCTGACATGCCACATGGAGCATTATGGGGTTGCTCCAAGGTAAGTAGCTCTTAGCTTAGACATAATTTAGTAAGGAGCCATTATCATGTGACTCCTTGCTGGTTAATATTAGACCCAGATTGGGGTAATGGAGGTGTGAGGTGTGGTGCCTCTGGACTGGCTGAGCTGGATGGCTTTAGTGTGGCATACCTTTACATTCTATTAACACTTTTCACTTATTAATTTTCTAACACTATTTCTCTATTTTAATTACATTTCATGTTTATATCACCCCCTCTATAGCTTCGGCTTCCTAAATACTAATTTATTAACACTATAGTTTTTTACACTGGTATGTCACGCTGTGCTTTCTGGCTCATTCTGGTGTTTTGGGGTGCCACACCCTGCACCTAGATATAGCGCTAGGGACCCCAAATATACAGAGAGGCCTTGATGCGGCTTTGGGGCTTAACCACACATTTGCGCAAATATGTGTAACGAAGATCTCTGAATTCTATTATTATGTGGGATTTATATCTGGTTACTGTTATCCATTCAGTGTGCTGGGGAAACAATTGCTTTTTTCTTGCTCAGAAATACCCCTTCCTTTCGAGCACCTGAATGATATCACTAAGCTAATTGAGCATTTACCAATCTATATGTATGTTGTGAGAGGCAGAGAGGTTTCTGCATTAGGAGGAGGTGCAGGCCCTGACATGCCACATGGAGCATTATGGGGTTGCTCCAAGGTAAGTAGCTCTTAGCTTAGACATAATTTAGTAAGGAGCCATTATCATGTGACTCCTTGCTGGTTAATATTAGACCCAGATTGGGGTAATGGAGGTGTGAGGTGTGGTGCCTCTGGACTGGCTGAGCTGGATGGCTTTAGTGTGGCATACCTTTACATTCTATTAACACTTTTCACTTATTAATTTTCTAACACTATTTCTCTATTTTAATTACATTTCATGTTTATATCACCCCCTCTATAGCTTCGGCTTCCTAAATACTAATTTATTAACACTATAGTTTTTTACACTGGTATGTCACGCTGTGCTTTCTGGCTCATTCTGGTGTTTTGGGGTGCCACACCCTGCACCTAGATATAGCGCTAGGGACCCCAAATATACAGAGAGGCCTTGATGCGGCTTTGGGGCTTAACCACACATTTGCGCAAATATGTGTAACGAAGATCTCTGAATTCTATTATTATGTGGGATTTATATCTGGTTACTGTTATCCATTCAGTGTGCTGGGGAAACAATTGCTTTTTTCTTGCTCAGAAATACCCCTTCCTTTCGAGCACCTGAATGATATCACTAAGCTAATTGAGCATTTACCAATCTATATGTATGTTGTGAGAGGCAGAGAGGTTTCTGCATTAGGAGGAGGTGCAGGCCCTGACATGCCACATGGAGCATTATGGGGTTGCTCCAAGGTAAGTAGCTCTTAGCTTAGACATAATTTAGTAAGGAGCCATTATCATGTGACTCCTTGCTGGTTAATATTAGACCCAGATTGGGGTAATGGAGGTGTGAGGTGTGGTGCCTCTGGACTGGCTGAGCTGGATGGCTTTAGTGTGGCATACCTTTACATTCTATTAACACTTTTCACTTATTAATTTTCTAACACTATTTCTCTATTTTAATTACATTTCATGTTTATATCACCCCCTCTATAGCTTCGGCTTCCTAAATACTAATTTATTAACACTATAGTTTTTTACACTGGTATGTCACGCTGTGCTTTCTGGCTCATTCTGGTGTTTTGGGGTGCCACACCCTGCACCTAGATATAGCGCTAGGGACCCCAAATATACAGAGAGGCCTTGATGCGGCTTTGGGGCTTAACCACACATTTGCGCAAATATGTGTAACGAAGATCTCTGAATTCTATTATTATGTGGGATTTATATCTGGTTACTGTTATCCATTCAGTGTGCTGGGGAAACAATTGCTTTTTTCTTGCTCAGAAATACCCCTTCCTTTCGAGCACCTGAATGATATCACTAAGCTAATTGAGCATTTACCAATCTATATGTATGTTGTGAGAGGCAGAGAGGTTTCTGCATTAGGAGGAGGTGCAGGCCCTGACATGCCACATGGAGCATTATGGGGTTGCTCCAAGGTAAGTAGCTCTTAGCTTAGACATAATTTAGTAAGGAGCCATTATCATGTGACTCCTTGCTGGTTAATATTAGACCCAGATTGGGGTAATGGAGGTGTGAGGTGTGGTGCCTCTGGACTGGCTGAGCTGGATGGCTTTAGTGTGGCATACCTTTACATTCTATTAACACTTTTCACTTATTAATTTTCTAACACTATTTCTCTATTTTAATTACATTTCATGTTTATATCACCCCCTCTATAGCTTCGGCTTCCTAAATACTAATTTATTAACACTATAGTTTTTTACACTGGTATGTCACGCTGTGCTTTCTGGCTCATTCTGGTGTTTTGGGGTGCCACACCCTGCACCTAGATATAGCGCTAGGGACCCCAAATATACAGAGAGGCCTTGATGCGGCTTTGGGGCTTAACCACACATTTGCGCAAATATGTGTAACGAAGATCTCTGAATTCTATTATTATGTGGGATTTATATCTGGTTACTGTTATCCATTCAGTGTGCTGGGGAAACAATTGCTTTTTTCTTGCTCAGAAATACCCCTTCCTTTCGAGCACCTGAATGATATCACTAAGCTAATTGAGCATTTACCAATCTATATGTATGTTGTGAGAGGCAGAGAGGTTTCTGCATTAGGAGGAGGTGCAGGCCCTGACATGCCACATGGAGCATTATGGGGTTGCTCCAAGGTAAGTAGCTCTTAGCTTAGACATAATTTAGTAAGGAGCCATTATCATGTGACTCCTTGCTGGTTAATATTAGACCCAGATTGGGGTAATGGAGGTGTGAGGTGTGGTGCCTCTGGACTGGCTGAGCTGGATGGCTTTAGTGTGGCATACCTTTACATTCTATTAACACTTTTCACTTATTAATTTTCTAACACTATTTCTCTATTTTAATTACATTTCATGTTTATATCACCCCCTCTATAGCTTCGGCTTCCTAAATACTAATTTATTAACACTATAGTTTTTTACACTGGTATGTCACGCTGTGCTTTCTGGCTCATTCTGGTGTTTTGGGGTGCCACACCCTGCACCTAGATATAGCGCTAGGGACCCCAAATATACAGAGAGGCCTTGATGCGGCTTTGGGGCTTAACCACACATTTGCGCAAATATGTGTAACGAAGATCTCTGAATTCTATTATTATGTGGGATTTATATCTGGTTACTGTTATCCATTCAGTGTGCTGGGGAAACAATTGCTTTTTTCTTGCTCAGAAATACCCCTTCCTTTCGAGCACCTGAATGATATCACTAAGCTAATTGAGCATTTACCAATCTATATGTATGTTGTGAGAGGCAGAGAGGTTTCTGCATTAGGAGGAGGTGCAGGCCCTGACATGCCACATGGAGCATTATGGGGTTGCTCCAAGGTAAGTAGCTCTTAGCTTAGACATAATTTAGTAAGGAGCCATTATCATGTGACTCCTTGCTGGTTAATATTAGACCCAGATTGGGGTAATGGAGGTGTGAGGTGTGGTGCCTCTGGACTGGCTGAGCTGGATGGCTTTAGTGTGGCATACCTTTACATTCTATTAACACTTTTCACTTATTAATTTTCTAACACTATTTCTCTATTTTAATTACATTTCATGTTTATATCACCCCCTCTATAGCTTCGGCTTCCTAAATACTAATTTATTAACACTATAGTTTTTTACACTGGTATGTCACGCTGTGCTTTCTGGCTCATTCTGGTGTTTTGGGGTGCCACACCCTGCACCTAGATATAGCGCTAGGGACCCCAAATATACAGAGAGGCCTTGATGCGGCTTTGGGGCTTAACCACACATTTGCGCAAATATGTGTAACGAAGGTATGATATAATACAATATTGTTTCAGATGTATTAAATGAAGACAAACACTGCATGCTAGTTCCAAGCAGTCATGTTGAACAAGTCAGGTTGGACAGGAAGTCCCACCCCCATCACAAGCAGCTACATCTATATAACTCACATGGCAACACTAGGTTAGATTAACATTACACAAACATCTTCCTTCCTTTTTTTTTTTATGTATGCTGCAGGTATAACATAACTAACAATGCTAACAATGTCCTCCATTACTTTGTTTATTTTGAAACTATAAATCAAGTCTGTCAGGTGGCTGTGAATGACGGCCACTACGAGTAAAAACAGGACGTGGAGTCGGAGATGAATTTCGTTGGGCAGGAGTCTGTATAACTCTAGCGGGTGATAATGATGGACTGCCATCCGGAATGTCTGCATGTTCCATGTTCTCATTTTCTCCATATTCAGGTATAACAATCTGTGGCCTTTCAAATTCCTGATTCACCATTGGCGCAACCGGCTCCATAATCAAGCCAGGAACGGAATGCCCAACATTCTCATGTAGTATTGTCCCTTCAGCTACTCGCAAATCCACACGATTGCGTCTGTACAAATTACCTTCCACATCTACAAGATATGAGCGTGGTGCAACCTTGCACACACAGGTACCAAGTCTTCAACGGCCTGTGCGATCTCCAGGAAGGGTCTTCATGCGAATTGGCTCACCAATAGCAAGTTCAGGCAACTCCTTAGAAGATTTATCATACCCCAGCTTAGAAATCTGCTTCCTCTGCTGTAGCAATTTAGGCACACCTTGGACTACACTCAGATAGAGTAAAGTGCTGGCTACTGGTAAAGATGTCTTAAGTCTCCTTGACATCAGACGCTGTGCAGGACTAGTCCCCATGCCCTCGGTGGGTGTATTTCTCCAATGTAATATGGCCTTCCATTGGTCTGTATTATCACTGCTAGCTTTTTTGCACAAATTCTTTACTATCTTAACTGCAGACTCAGCTTTACTATTCGATTTTGGATAACGTGGGGATGAAGTAACATGTTCAAACTCCCATTCAGAGGCAAATCGTCTAAATTGTTCACATGCAAACTGCGGTCCATTGTCCGAGATCACTCTGTCAGGCTGGCCATAACGTGCAAATTGTGCCTTGCAGTGCTTTATTGTAGTCTCAGATGATAAGTCTGGGAGAAGCTCAATTTCCCAAAAATCAGAATAATGGTCCACTATTAACAGAAAGTCTTTGCCTGCATAAGTAAATAAATCCATGCTGACAATCTGCCATGGACGCACTGGTATCTCATGTGACATCATAGGTTCTTTCTGTTGTGCATGAGCATATTCATTGCACGCCGAGCAGTTACCAACATAGTTCTTAATCTCACTTTGCATGTTAGGCCAGTACAATGTATCTCTTGCTTGTCTGTAGCATGCATCACCTCCAAGATGGCTGGAATGTATGCGTGCCAGCATCTCGGATCTCAAAGATTTTGGTAGGATGACTCTTGGTCCCTTGTACAAAATGCCATTCTGTACGCTGATCTCATCTCTAAATGACCAAAAGTCCCTCACTATGATTGGTGTTTCTTCTTTTGAGTCCGGCCATCCAGCCAGTACAATAGACTTCAAAATCTGCAGGCTCTCATCAGTCATGGTGTGCTGCTGAACCTGCTGCAGTCACTGATCAGTGACATTCAGATAATCTGCCTGGTTAATCTTTGCAAAGTCAGTCATTACCGGATGCATGGTGCACACTGTGTGATAACTCTGAGCTGCTCCAGAACCCCCATCCATAGCTATTGCTCTACTAAGAGTGTCACTGATATACATCTCAGGGCCTGGCTTGTAGGTGACACAGAGATTGTAATGCTGTAATGTTAACATCATACTCTGAAGTCTTTTAGGTGCACACAGAAGAGGCTTTTTAAAGATGGCAATTAGCGGTTTATGATCAGTCTCCACTGTGATCACGTCCCAGCCGTAAAGAAAATAATGAAAACGGGAACAAGCAAAGACAATGCTCAAGCACTCCTTTTCAATTTGTGCATAATTCTGCTCAGTTGGAGTCAATGCTCTTGAAGCAAATGCAACTGGTTGTCCTTCTTGCATCAAGCAACATCCCAGTCCGGTTTTACTCGAATCCCTTTGTACAGTGACTGGCTTGGTAACATCATAATACTTCAGCACAGGTGTAACTGTGACCAAATGCTTTATTTCCTCCATAGCCTTATCATGCTTTGGAAGCCAGTGCCATATCGAATCTCTGTCCAGAAGCCGCGCAGGGGTTCACATACCTCTGAGAGGCGAGGCATAAATTTGGCCAAATATGTCACAAACCCAATCAAACGTTGCACGGACTTCACATCAGTGGGCTTTGGCATTTCCAAGACAGCTCTAACTTTTTCAGGGTCAACTTTCAAACCTTCAGAGGACAGGATATGACCATGAAAATGAACCTCTTTCAACTTAAATTGCAGCTTCTTCACACTAAGTCTTAATTTCACTTGTCTGCAATGATCCAATAGCGCTAGCAACTTGCGGTCATGATCAGCCTCTGCTTCCTTTACTGTCTCGCCACAGCCAACCACAAGAATATCATCTGCTATCGGCTCAATGCCGCTAAGTCCAATCAGCAATTTGTGTTGTTTTCGCTGGTAAACCTCAGGTGCTACGGAAACTCCAAAAGGAAGTTTAAGCCATCTTTTCCTACCCCCAAGGGGTCCAAAAGGTTATCATATAGCTGCTTTTTTCATCCAGCTTACATTGCAGAAATGCATCACGTGCATCAACCAGTGTAAAGACTTTTGCTTTGGGCAGCTTATATAAAACATCCTCCAATGTCGGCATAATATAATGAGATCTTCGCAGTGCTTGATTTAAAAATTTAGGATCAATACAGATTCTTAACTTGTCAGGCTTTGCCACAATGACCATATTGCTAATCCAGTCAGTTGGTTCAGTCACAGGTGCAATATGCCCATCTGCTTCATACTGATCAAGCAAAGCTTTCACTTTCGGCTTGAGGGCTATAGGCACATTGCGTGGAGCACACTGGAATGGTGGAACACTTGGATCAAGTTCAAAATGTATTTCCCCAGGAACAGACTTCACTGGACACATCATCATAGGCCTCTATTATTTGCTCTTTCCTCAATGGTCCAGACAAATCATGTTCCGTCTTATGTAGCTCAGAAGGAATAGTAAATTGCATCAACCCCAAACGCTCACATGTGGAACCTGACAATAATGGTTTCTGGTGGGCCTCTACAATTTCAAAAGTAAGCACGTGGGTATGTCCACTAACAACACATTCTGTTCTGAACCGTCCCAATGATTTCATCAGCTCTCCAGAATACAGCTTCAGTTTAGTGTCACTTGGCAGTAATGGAACTCTAGGAGCCAATTTCATCTTATCTTCCAAACTCATAACATCACATGTTGCCCCTGAGTCTAATTGACATGGTTGCCTCTTATTATTCAAAGTCAGATGTGCAAACCACTTTTGGCCTTCTGATCTTATAGTACCAATACATTCTGTTGAATAAATCACCTCAGCGCTATGGGTATCAGCTCCAGGTGTTTCATCTACTATGTGTACTTTCCCTGCTTTATTCCAGCTCTTGTTTGATAAGCACATTTTAGCAAAATGATTGGTAATGCCACATGATCTACAGGTTTTCCCAAATGCTGGGCACTGCTCTTTCCCTAGCCTGTGCCTATTACCACAGTATTTACAGGCCATATATTTGGCTGCTGGTGAGTTCTGCTGCCGATTTGTACACTTTGGGCTATCCAGCAAATCACCCCTGTTGTGCTGTCGTCTGTCTGTAACATTGACATTATCAATCTGTCTATCTATTGCTCTGATTCTCTGGTCAGTGAGCTCTGCTGTGCGACACATTTCAATAGCTGCTGACAGATCTAAATTCCGCTCTCTTAAGAGACGGCAGCGTGTGTTTTCACAATTTATGCCCAATACTAATTTATCTCGTATAAGTTCATCTTTCAATGTGCCATACTCACAGGTTGCTGCCTTTTCTCTCAGCCGGGTAATAAATTTATCAATGGATTCACCTTCCTCTTGTTTACTGCAGCCAAAAATATACCTTTCATAAATTACGTTTTTTGCAGGCTTAAAGTATGCCTCAAATGCATCCAGGATTGCTTTTACATCTGTTTGTTGCTGCGCAGAAAGACTCAGGCTGTGCTTATAAACATGACGACATTCACTGCCCATCACTCTCCTCAGTGTGGCTGCTTGCACCTCAGCTGATTTATCATTCAGGCCTGTAGCTAAAGAAAATTCTTCAAACTCAGCTCTAAAGTTCTCCCAGTTGATGCACAAATTGCCACTCATCTGCATCCCATCAGGTGGAGGAATATTGTTGCTAGTTGCCATGTTGGTGTACTCCCACTCCAGAGAAGGCAGACAAGTTTAACACAATGGTGATTCAAGCCACTTGATATCTATGCAATCCTTATCCTTTTCTTGTCACTGCAGGTCTTCTCATAAGCTTGAGCTGCTGTTCTGCCAATAATCAGCATCATTTGTGGGCTCAGGAACTTCTGACACCATGTTTCAGATGTATTAAATGAAGACAGACACTGCATGCTAGTTCCAAGCAGTCATGTTGAACAAGTCAGGTTGGACAGGAAGACCCACCCCCATCACAAGCAGCTACATCTATATAACTCACATGGCAACACTAGGTTAGATTAACATTACACAAACAAATATTGCCTAGTATCAGACTTGCCTACTCTCCCGGAATGGCCGGGAGGCTCCCGAAAATCGGGTGACCCTCCCGGCCCCCCGGAAGAGCAGGCACGTCTCCCGGTTACAGGGGTCCCCCCCTGCCCGGCCGCCCACTTAGCGAGTAAAGTGGGCGGTCCGGACAGGCGATGACGCGATTCTTGTTGAATCGCGTCATCATAGCCACGCCCCCTGCTGTATAATGCCTGCAATAGCGGCATTACACAGCGGGGGGCGGAGCTTACACGGGACGATCCCGTAGCCACGCCCCGGTCCACCTCCGACACGCCTCCGGCCCGCCCCCCTCTACACTTACATCGCAGCCCGACCCCCTGCAGCACCGACCTGGCTGCTCTCTCCCGGAGAGAGCAGCCAAAAAGTCGGTAAGTATGCTAGTATATAGCCAAATACAGATCAGCAACTAGTGTAGTCCGTGGCCAGGACCAGGGCTAGGAAAGTAACTGCGTGTCTTTTACCACTGTGCGACACAACGCATCGGCTGTGATGTCACAAGGCCACACCCCCTATCTTCGAGGCCATGCCCCGTAATTTCGGTTGTAGGCCTTTGGCATGCCCAGGTGTCCCTCTCTGTACCATGGGAAAGTGGGAAGGTATGCATTTTCTAGCCACTGTACTTCGCTGTAAATAACTACAGTATTTGCTCTGATTCTCTGCTCCATAGTACTATTAATGTGACCCAAAAAAGGATGTGATTACGCTGTAAAGCAGTGCGTCGTACTGTGCGCCTAATTCAGACCCTGTCGCAAGGGTGCAAAAATCGCTATGAAGCGCATGCACGACACCGATACGCGCATATGCAAGGTCCTAAACTGCGTTCTCTTCAGAACGCAGTTTAAGACCTCGAGGGGGGACGGGAACGGGGCGCCGATCTGCGTTTTGTGGGTAATGACGCTACATTTAAGGTGCATGGTCCAGACAACGCAGGCTAGTCCGGATGGTTGCTGGGGCGGGTCGCGGTGGCTGCGTGACATCACACGCATGCCGCTGCGATCCAAAACATGGCGGGTAGTCATCTGCCTTCGCAGCTAGGCTGATGCAGAGGGCTACTCAAACCATGCGATAGCATCGCCGCCATGCACTGGTTGCATGGTTCAAGTAGCCCTCTGCCTACCTCTGTGGCGGGGGCATCCCCCGCACGTCAGGGAGAATGATCGTAGATGTGCATTTTTTCGCACATCCACGATCAGGTGTGAATTACCCCTTGTGTTTGTTTGGGATGTCACACAGCTGTTACACACAGTACATCCCAACTGCAGTATCTCTACAATGTGTGACTGATTTATTGCAACTCCTGCTGAGCTGTGAGAGCTTGTTCATACATATGTAGAATATTTTTACTGCAATCTGAGAGATGAGTGATTTATGTGCTATGCACAAGTCTCGTTAGTGTAACCAGAGAGATATTCTGTTCTATGCACACCTCCATACAGCTGCTTAGGAGACACAGCTGCTGACAACTGAAACCAGCATACAGTATACTGTAGAACAGGGGTGGGGAACCTTTTTTCCAACAAGGGCCATTTGGATATTTATAAAATCCTTCGGGGGCCATACAAAAATTATCAACTAAAAAATTAGCCTGCCCCCAGTAGTTATGCCCCAAGTCAGTAGTTATGCCCCAAGTCAGTATTTATGCCCCCAGTCAGTAGTTATGCCCCCAGTATATATACCCCCAGTCAGTTGTTGTTATGCCCCATTAGATATGCCCCAAGTCAGTTGTTATATCCAATTAGATATGCCCCCAGTCAGTTGTTATGCCCCATTAGATATGCCTCCTAGTAGCGCCGCTTACACACACACACACACATCAAAAGAAAAAAAAATACTCACCAGCCCTGCTCCTTCTTCTGGACCGCTGCCCTTCGCCTGGCCGTCCGCTCCTCGGAACTATGGGAGAGATGTCATGACGTCTCTCCCATAACACCGCACAGCAACACACGTACAACACTGCCTGAGCCGGAAGCCGGAGCTCAGGAGGGAGCTCCTGCCTCCGGCTGCTGCTGAGGGGAAGGAGCAGGGAGCCTGCTGGTAACAAAACCTTAGCAGGCGCCCGGCATCTCCCTCGGTTAGGTAAGCCTGGCCGGGCCGATCAAGTGGCTTTGCGGGCCTTATACGGCCCGAGGGGCCTGAGGTTCCCCACCACTGCTGTAGAACAATACGAGTTGTCCATGCATGCAGAATAAATGGCTGACGTTCATGCAGCGGAGCGATTATCAGCAGACTGTGTGTGTGATCGCAGTGTGAGTGCGCATGTGCTAAGGTTCCTTTGTTAATGCACTCGCAGAGAAGATTTAATCGTGATTGACCAGAAAAGACCGTTTGGGGGGAGTTAACGGGGATTGGCTCCAAAAACACAGGTGTGCCATAGGCATTTTTAGGGCATGTATCTGCCTTCAGCTGTGATCATGTACGCAGAGAAACATGGCGTCAGCATTGCTACTGCTGTGGCCAGTGGGGGTCATTCCGAACCGTTTACACGCAGCGGTTCTTCGCTGCGGTGCGAACGGGTCGGAAATGCGCATGCGCGGCGGACGCATTGCGCACGTGCGTTTTTGCCTGGCGATGATAGCCGCCGGGCAACGACTCTGCCAATGACAAATGTGATCGCAGCGCCGATCGCAAGAAGATGGACAGGCGGAGGCGTTCCAGGGCGGATACTCACCGTTTCCAGACGTTTTCGGGAGTGGTAAGAAAAACGCAGGCGTGTCCTGGCGAATGGATGGCGGATGTCTGATGTCAAAACCGGGACCTGCATCGCTGGATCCGTCGCACAGGGTAAGTAGGTCTAGTCTTGTTTTGTGTGAAACTATTTTAGCATAGCAGGGCGACACAAGCATTCGCAGCCCTGCTATGCTAAAGTACACTCCCCCATAGGCGGAGATTAGTTGATCGCACCAGCAGCAAAAAGTTGATTGGTGCGATCAACTCGGAATGAGGGCCAGTCTGCGTAGCCATAAGGCTAGCCTTAACATGATAGGACTAATTCCGACCTGACTGTAGATGTGCTAAATTTAGCACATCTACGATCAGTTTCACAGACATGCGGGGGGGGGGGGGGGGAACGCCCAGCACAGGGCTATTCCGCCCCGCACAAGTACAAAAGTATCGCACAGAGAGTTAGCAGTGCGCACAATCCTATATGTTTCTGTGCAACTCTGCATATCCCGCTGTTGCATCTATACACCCACACTGATCTTTGACTACAGGAAAATTCTGCATTACAGCCCACTTACCCCTCTTGAGTCATTAGTGGGCATGCAATTGAAATTTGTAGGCTTGCTTCCGGAGCATGGGGGTAATTCCAAGTTGATCGCAGCAGGATTTTTGTTAGCAATTGGGCAAAACCATGTGCACTGCAGGGGAGGCAGATGTAACATGTGCAGAGAGAGTTAGATTTGGGTGGGGTGTGTTCAATCTGCAATCTAATTTGCAGTGTAAAAATAAAGCAGCCAGTATTTACCCTGCACAGAAACAAAATAACCCACCCAAATCTAACTCTTTCTGCACATGTTATATCTGCCTCCCCTGCAGTGCACATGGTTTTGCCCAATTGCTATCAAAAATCCTGCTGCGATCAACTTGGAATTACCCCCTACATGCGGAAAACACACAATATATGCTGCGCAAACAGGTGTGCATCTAACTTAGCATGGGGACCACAATTGTCAGGCGTATAAAAGGGCAAAGACATATTTATTACATGTGATAAACTAGAGCAGAGGTTCTCAAACTCGGTCCTCGGGAGCCCACACAGTGCATGTTTTGCAGGTAACACAGCTGGTGCACAGGTGTATTAATTACTCACTGACACATTTTAAAAGGTCCACAGGTGGAGCTAATTATTTCACTTGTGATTCTGTGAGGAGACCTGCAAAACATGCACTGTGTGGGCCCCCGAGGACCGAGTTTGAGAACCTCTGAACTAGAGTGTAAGCAGGAAAGGGATGGTACATCGAGTGGTTCTTCTAAATGTCTGTAAATTGCCAGCAACATATGTATAAGTAAGTCAAGCCTTTGCATATTTGCATTCACATTAAAGACCACATTGAGTGGTTTGATGAGATGCAGAATACGATACTTTGGCTCGTATTCAATTAGCTGCCGATACCCAAGCACCAGAAGCATAATTACAAAGCAGCCATAGGAGCTGCGATAACACATGGGTCTGGATGCTTATCCTGGATCCCGTGAGTTATTGCACGATAATGGGACATTTTTCTCCCGAAAAAAAGATAGGGGTTAATTCCACGTTGATCGCAGCAGGAATTTTTTTAGCAGTTGGGCAAAACCATGTGCACTGCAGGGGGGGGGGGGGGCAGATATAACATTTGCAGAGAGAGTTAGATTTGGGTGGGTTATTTTGTTTCTGTGCAGGGTAAATACTGGCTGCTTTATTTTTACACTGCAATTTAGATTGCAGATTGAACTCACCACAACCAAATCTATCTCTCTCTGCGCATGTTATATCTGCCTCCCCTGCAGTACACATGGTTTTGCCCAACTGCTAAAAAATTTCCTGCTGCAATCAACTTGGAATTACCCCCATAGGCTTTAATCATACCTCCCAACTGTCCCGAATTTCGCTGGTCAGTCCCGTTTTTTTGGGACTGTCCCTCTGTCCCATCTACGGGCTGCAGTGGCCCGTGATGTGTGTGTGTGTGTGTGTGGGGGGGCAGTTGGGAGGCTCCTGTCATTGCTGTCCTGCTTAGCAAAGCACAGGATCTATTCACTGCAGACAGAGGGGGCATGCCAGCAGTTCACAGAGCGCTGGGCATGCCCCCTCAGCAGGGGTGTATCTACCCATTGGCCAGGATGGCACTCGCCAGGGGCGCCAGGCAAGGAGGGGGTGCCGCCTGGCGGTGCCACCCGCGGCCAAAGGGTAGAAGAGTAGTACTGTCAGATTGTACCTGGTGAGAGTCTGTTACTGCTGGTGTCCGTTAGCACCGCACTGCACTAGTGATCAGACTAGTGTCCGGCAGCACCGCACGTGTAATCAGACTCAAAATAAAGTACAGCTCCCAGCAGCCCTTGTTGCTGGGAGCTGTAGTTTATTTTGAGTCTGATTACAAGTGTGGCACTGAGCCTGCGGAGCCAGAACCCTGCCCCAGCACTGCAGCATCACTGCACAAAGGTAAGATATGGATGGGGTTACGGGGGACTTATGGGGAGAGGAAGGTGGCTAATAACACTGCTATGGGGGGGAGACCTATGGGGAGTGGGGGAAGGGGGATAATGACCTCTATGTGGGAGTGGGAGACCTATGGGGAGTGGGGAAAGGGAGGTAATGACTGCTACGTGGGAGTGGGAGACCTGCGGGGGAAGGGGGGTAATTACACTGCTATGAGGGGGAGAACTATGGAAAGTGGGGGCACAGGGGAATATGACACTGTTATTGGGGGGAGACATGGGGGTGTAGGAGCAGCTGATAACACTGCTATGGGGGTGGGGCATGAGGCAGAGACACATGGGGAGTGGGGGCTTGGGGGGCTAATTGCTCTGCTATGGGGGAGGGAGCATAGGCATGCACACAATGAGTGGCATGTGTGCATAGGCACACCCTGATGTTGCCCCACTTCCCCCCCCCCCCCCCCCTTCCCAAATGCCTAGTCAGACACTGCACAAATATATAATATAGAACCAGCCCTGGCCAGCACTTGCTGACTAATTACACATAATGCACACTATGCAGTCACAATGTGCGGGTACCATCTCTTCCCGACTCCCATTGTGACACTGACCGCCGTGATTACTAACCTGCCAATGGAGCGCACACCGCATACCAGTAGAAGGTTCTGTGTGTGACCCGTACTGGCTGATAGGGGGAGATTTGTCTCAGGGGGATGGGAGAATCTTCTATATTGGGAGGATGGGGCTATTCTGTGCTAGGGGAGATAATGTGTCTGACAGGAATAGGGGTCCCTGTACTAGGGGGTAATAATCTGAGGGAGCAAGGTGCAGGTGTGGGAGATGGTAGGTGGGAGCGAGGTGCAGGGGAGATAGAAGGTGGGAGCGAGGTACAGGTGTGGGAGAGGGAAGGTGGGAGCGAGGTACAGGTGTGGGATATGGAAGGTGGGAGCAAGGTACAGGTGTGGGAGATGGAAGGTGGGAGCAAGGCACAGGTGTGGGAGATGGAAGGTGGGAGCAAGGCACAGGTGTGGGAGATGGAAGGTGGGAGCGAGGTACAGGTGTGGGAGATGGAAGGTGGAAGCGAGATGCAGGTGTGAGAGATGGAAAGTGGGGGTGAGGTGTAGGGGAGATAGAAGGTGGGACCAAGGTACAGGTGTGGGAGAGGGAAGGTGGGAGCGAGGTACAGGTGTGGGATATGGAAGGTGGGAGCAAGGTACAGGTGTGGGAGATGGAAGGTGGGAGCAAGGCACAGGTGTGGGAGATGGAAGGTGGGAGCAAGGCACAGGTGTGGGAGATGGAAGGTGGGAGCGAGGTACAGGTGTGGGAGATGGAAGGTGGAAGCGAGATGCAGGTGTGAGAGATGGAAAGTGGGGGTGAGGTGTAGGGGAGATAGAAGGTGGGACCAAGGTACAGGTGTGGGGGATAAAAGGTGGGAGCAAGGTACAGGTGTGGGAGATGAAAGGTGGGAGCGAGGTGCAGGGGAGATGGAAGGTGGGAGCGAGGTGCAGGGGAGACAGAAGGTGGGAGTGAAGAAGGTGTGTGATAGATAGAAGGTCGGAGTGAGGTACAGGTGTGATGTGAGAGATGGAAGGAGGGAGTTAGGTACACAGGTGATAGAGGGAGGGAGGGAGAGGTGGGGGGGTTAGTGAAATTGAGAGATGGAATGAGGGACTGGAAACTCCAGGGCTAAAGAGGAACAGAGGGCATGAGAGGTGCAAGGGGGTAAGTAAGGGAAGGAGGAAGTTCAGGCAGGGGTAACATATGAGACATTAAGGCGTTTGGCATCCTGGCGGTTATAAAGCTGACGCCAGCAACCCAAAACTGCTCGGAATGTTGATGCTGGCATCCCAACACAGATCGCGATGCAGTATGCCAAAATCCGGATTGAGTTGGTGCCAAAGTCTCCACTGGCAAGCCGCGTGGGAGGGTTAGGGTTAGGCTGCGAGGGTGGGAGGGTTAGAGTTAGGCACCACCGAAGAGGGTGGGGGTTAGGGTCAAGCTGTGGGAAAGGTGGGTTAGGGTTAGTGGGGAGGGATGGTGTAGCGCGAATACGAGACACTACTGTGCGGTGTAATGTGAATAAGGGACACTACTGTGTGACATAATTTGAATTGGAAGTACTATTGTGTACACGCCCTTCCCCCACAAGACCATGCCCCATTTCCAATACTCATACCTTATTTCAAATGTGTGTAGGGGGTGGGGTGGGGGCGCCAGCCCCTTACTTTGCCAGGGGCGCTCGGACCCCTAGTTACACCCCTGCCCCTCAGTGATGAAAACGGGGGGCGTGGCTCGTGATCGCAGCACTCCCACAAAGCCATGCCCCATTTTATACATAGGCCACTCCCCAATGTCCCTCTACAGCTTTCCAAAATGTTGGGAGGTATGCTTTCATTGAATAGTCCGATAATGACTATCGGTCAAAAATCAGACCGTGCTAGTTATTAGTTGACGGATTACTGATAATCATATAAGTGTAACTTTATAGATTCCAGCAGTGTTGGTAAAGACACATATAAAAGCAGTCACCGAACACAGATAAACAAAGAGCACAAAAAAGAAACACACACACACCTGTGGATAAACTTTTCAATTACCTGTAATATCTTTATTTTTCCTCACTTTAATTCTTTGGAGGGAGAGAAAGGGGGGATGGGGGTATTCAATTAGCCTACGGGGAAAGGCTATTCAATTAAATAGCCTTTTTTCCCCGCACCTAAACAATGGGGTTTAGGTGCGAAAACCCATTGATTCCACGTTAACTGCACTTTCAATGGATTTTTCAAACGCGCTAACCTCCGATTTTGCCGTTTTTAAAAAGGTTTTATGTTCAGTCCAACTTCGGGTAATCCCTGCTAATTACATTGCCTCAGCGCTAATTGCAAATCCTCATTAGTGTTTATTTCACTGAGCATTTGAACAATTTTTAGCATTATACATTTTAACTTGTAATATTAATAAAGGTTATATTTTAAAGATGTTTCAGGTGATGCTTCTGTGCAGCAATCTGGGTTCCTTTCCTTTTCTGATTCTTGGAAATGTTGCATGTCAAGCTTGTATCCATGGTATCACCCCCTGTGTATATATAAAAGTTAAGATTAGAAGAATACATTCAGAATAGATAGAATAGTATTGAAAGTGGATAGTGCGCTGTGATTTTTGATTAAAGAAGTATTGGAATAAATTTCCAGTACAGTGATATTTTCTTATACAGGTTGAGTATCCCATATCCAAAATGCTTGGGACCAGAAGTATTTTGGATATCGGATTTTTCCGTATTTTGGAATAACTGCATACCATAATGAGATACAGTATCATGGCGATGGGACCTAAGTCTAAGCACAGAATGCATTTATGTTTCATATACACCTTATACACAGCCTGAAGGTAATTTAAGCCAATATTTTTAATAACTTTGTGCATTAATAAAGTGTGTGTACATTCACACAATTCATTTATGTTTCATATACACCTTATACACACAGCCTGCAGGTCATTTATTACAATATGTTTAATAACTTTGTGTATTAATCAAAGTTTGTGTACATTGAGCCATCAGAAACAAAGGTTTCACTATCTCACTCTCACTCAAAAAATTCTGTATTTCAGAATGTTCCGTATTTCGGAATATTTGGATATGGGATACTCAACCTGTATTACATTTTCTGGTCTGTATTGTATATGTGAATGACTTGGTCGTAATTTCGTTGTTTTCTTACAGTGACAAAGAATTTATAGTTTATTGCATTCATCCAATGCCACAGGATGCGGTCAAGATCCCACCGGACGGAATCTCAGCGGTCGGAATACCGACACCGGAATCCTGACCGACACAATCCCGACATATTCTCTCTCTGTGGGTGTCCACGACACCCATAGAGGGAGAATAAAATAGTGTGCCGAGCGTAGCGAGGCACCGTGCCCGCAGCATGGCGAGCACAGCGAGCCTGCAAGGGGCAGCGTTGCGCTCTCCCTCCTGTCGGGATTGTGCCGGTTGGGATTCCGGTGTCGGTATTCCGACCACTGGATCCCGTCCGGCGGGATATCGTACTGATCCCAACGCCACAACCAGACGTAACCAATGCAATTTCAAATAATATATATTTCCTAAATGAACTGTCATAAGGTCAGCACATACTCACTGGTACCTTCACATAGCAAGTTTCTGCTGTGCAATAGTTCAGTGGGTGCTGAGATTGGTCCTCCTTCCCTCATACAAAATAACAGGGTAATGTTTTACTGTATTTATTGCCTATACTGAGTGTTAGATGTATATTTTATAGATGTACTTACTTGGTTGTCCGTTGAGTATAAAAGTGGTGTAGACAGGCTGCTGCACCTCTGGTCCCATGTCTGGCAACTGGAGGACAACAGCACTAGAGGCCTACCAATTGCAGTGGCATGGTCACAACTAGGGGTCACGTGCTTGGGCACCGGATTTGAGCGGGCGTCGAGAATTCAGCAAAGCTCCCTCGACAATCTTATTTTACCCTCTGACTGCAGTACATACAGGCAGCTGGAACTAGTAGCCCCTACAACCGGACAAGTTCCTAATCTCACTGAGCTATGTGAAGAGGGACCACGAGACCCTGAACCTGGAAGTCCTGTAGCTGGTGCAACAATTCCCTGCACAAACTGAGTGCGGGATCCAGACAGACACAAGAAGGGACCATAAGACCCCGCAACCAGAAGTCAGAGGACGCACATTACCATCTCGCACATTACCATCTCCGTAGTCAGCGCAGCAATCCCCCGCGCAAACTGAGTGCAGAATAAGACAGAGGGTGAGAGCAGTCACCGAGCTCCAGGGACATCAAAGGGAAGATTGGCATCATCTATTTCTACCTTTGGGGGCAAGGCTCTCTCCGGAACAAGCTGACACACTTACTGGTAAATGGAGAGTGATCTCTAGTGGGACGCTGCTACTTACACAAAGGTTATCTGCATTTTAAGGGGACGTAGGCCCCTGGATTATGGAATAAGGAGGGCCTTAAAAGATATCCCGACACTTGCCTCAGTATAAGTTCCTATAGAGTGACACTGTGCTACCCTTTTGGACATTAAAGACTTTAGAACTGGATGGCACCATGCCTGATCTGCAACTTTATTCCATAATAATGTACAGCATTTATTTTATTCAATTTTCTCATTCTCCCATCTCTCTCTCCCCGTCTCCTCTTTCTCTCTCCCCGTCTCCTCTTTTTCTCCCCCTTTCCTCTATCTCTCCAGTCTTTCTCTCTCATTTCTTTTCCCTCCCTCTCCCTCTCTCCCCTGTGGGTCATTGTAATGTCAATGAGGGGTACTACTGTGTAGTGTAATGAGAATAAGGTTACACTACTGTGTGTCATAGTGTGGAATTGTTAAAAAAAAATTATGTTACTTTTATTTTTATTTCATTTATATATATATTTTATTTTTCTTGTTGGGGGGGGGGGGGGGGAGGGGAGCAGTGCTAAATTAATGTCTTGCCCCGGTTGTCGAAAATCCTAGTTACGGCCCTGGCAGTGGCAGTAATCTAGTGGATTATGAAGTAGAGTAGGAAAAAAAAAATTCCCATTACAGTACAAGATAGACACTGTCACTCTGAGAACATAAAAAGAGTGTTTATTCTGATTCCAGCAATAGGATCGTCAAAAGAAATAGGCATAAGCAGTCTGAAGAAGCAGGCAGCAGTCCTGTGAAACGTGTAAGAAAGTTTATGCAGTTTATCACATGCTGTACCACCAGATGATCAAGACACATTTATATTGATGCCATACCACGAATCTTCCGGCGTAAACTATTTATTTCAAAGAGGTGGTACTGACTATTCAACTGGGAGAACCTTACCAGAAAGGACATTATTTGTAGACAAGATCCCCAGGCAGAGTCTTCTGGCCTCCGAGTGTTAAGGGCCCCATACACTAGAACGATAATGTCCGATGTCATCCAATTTCGGGAATTTGGGCCGATATATCGGATGAATTTTTTGGATGTGTTTCCGATCCGATGCACGTTCCCGTGAGGGTCAGCTCGGCTCCCCTAGATCGTTAGTGCTGCACTCGTGATATGTCGGTTCCCGCAGGCATGGCTGGGATCGCATACGATATATCGCATGCAAAATATACCAAATCGTATGGAATCGTACCACTCCCGGGAAGCTCCTGAGACAGGGAAATCGCCTCGGACTTCAGCCTCAGACATATCGTTGTACGTTGTAATGTATGGGGCCCTTAAGCTCTTTCAGGCTCCAGGGAAATAATTAGCTAGCTGTGTTGGTCAGCTAGCACTTCCTTATACCACTTTCAGGAATGAGTCTGCACAGGAAGGCATTCCATTTACCTGGGAGGGGTGCTGTTAGACACAGCAGCCCACAGAGAACGTTTTACTGTATAATACATTCATTTACACTGTAAATGCATGGAGAAATATATTTATGTACTTTCTGCCTTGTGCCCTGCACCACGCTTTACACGACACAGCACTTCAGCTCAAGATCTTTGTTCCTGACTCAGTGTTGCACATATAGGGTTTGAACACCCAAAATGGTCCCTCTTTCCTGGCTTCACTGACTCTGAGCTTAGGTGGCAGATTTTACTTGGTGGGGCTCCAGTCCTGCAGCTCTTCCTTGTGTGTTCCTCTTGGCCATGGAATGTACTGTAGTCGTTTCTATATTACCTAAAACAGGCTGTACTGTGTCCACCAGGGGGCAGCACAAACTTGGATTAAGGACCTAATTCAGAGTTGATCGCAGCAGAAAATGTGTTAGCAGTTGGGCAAAACCATAGGGGTCATTCCGAGTTGATCGCTAGCAGCCGTTGTTCGCAGCGCAGCGATCAGGCTAAAAATCGGCATTTCTGCGCATGCGTATGGGCCGCAATGCGCACGCGCGTCGTACGGGTACAAAGGCATTTGTTGTATTGCACAGGTTGTAGCGAAGTTTTCAGTCGCACTCATTCCAACCCGATTGCATGCTGCCGTTGTTCGCAGCGGTGCGATCGGGTCTGAACTGCACATGCGCCGCAATGCGCAGGCGCGTCATTGCCCGGTGACGTAGCGACGAGAATACCGAAGATAGCGTTCGCAGCAACGAACGCAAGAAGATTGACAGGAAGAGGCCGGCCGGGGGTGTCAACTGACCGTTTTCAGGGAGTGTTTGCAAAAACGCAGGCGTGGCTGGGCATTCGCTGGGCGGGTGTATGACGTCAAACCTGGACACGAATAGGCTGAAGTGATCGCAAGTGCTGAGTAGGTTCAGAGCTACTCTGAAACTGCACAAACTGTTTTTGCAGAGCTCGGCTGCACAAGCGTTCGCACTTCTGCTAAGCTAAAATACACTCCCCAGCGGGCGGCGGCATAGCGTTTGCACGGCTGCTAAGACTAGCTAGCGAGCGTTCAACTCAGAATGACCCCCAATGCGCACTGCAGGGTGGGGGGCGGGGGCAGATATAACGTGCAGAGAGAGTTAGATTTGGGTGGGGTGTATTCAAACTGAAATCTAAATTGCAGTGTAAAAATAAAGCAGGCATTATTTACCCTGCACAGAAACAAAATAACCCACCCAAATCGAACTCTCTCTGCAAATGTTATATCTGCCCCTCATTCAGTGCACATGGGCCCTCATTCCGAGTTGATCGCTCGCTAGCTGCTTTTAGCAGCAGTGCAAACGCTAGGGCGCCGCCCTCTGGGAGTGTATCTTAGCTTAGCAGAAGTGCGAACGAGAGATTAGCAGAATTGCTCGAAAATTTCCTGCAGTTTCTGAGTAGCTCCAGACCTACTCCTAGATTGCGATCACTGCAGACTGTTTGGTTCCTGATTTGACATCACAAACACGCCCTGTGTTTGGCCAGCCACTCCCCCGTTTCCCCAGCCACTCCTGCATTTTAGCCTGACACGCCTGCGGTTTTTTAGCACACTCCCGGAAAACGGTCTGTTTCCGCCCAGAAACACCCACTTCACACACCAATCAGCAGAGCGACTGAAAAGCGTTGCTCGCCCCTGTGTAAAATTGCTTAGTTTTGTGTGAAAGTACTTGGTGCGTGCGCCCTGCGGCCCATACGCATGCGCAGAACAGTCAGTTTTTAGCCTGATCTCTATGCTGCGAAAAACGTCAGCGAGCGATCAACTCTTAATGAGGGCCATGGTTTTGCCCAACTGCTAACAAATTTGTTGCTGCAATCAACTCTGAATTACCCCCTAAATGAGTGAGTGATGTGACACTGCAGCTATTGCAGCTGCAAGCTGAACAAAATAAAGTTGAATATTGACAACTAAGTGCAGAAATGAAGTGACACTGTACCTAGCTCTTTATGCAATTAGAATAAGGTTAGATACTGATAACTAAGGGCCTACTTCACAATAGATCGCTAATGAGCCTGAAATAGCGATTTTCACAAAACTGCTACTACTAAAAATCCCATGTGAAGCTGGCCCTAAACAGTGATGATGATTATGATGCAGAGATGAGTGGGCTCAGTTCTCTGAGAACCGAACCCTACTGGACTTCACTACCCGAGCCCGGATCCAAGCCCGGCTCGGGTTTTCCCGCCTGACTCGGAAACTATAACGAGGCAAAACGTCATCATCCCACTGTCGGATTCTCGCGGGGTTTGGATTCCATATAAAGAGCCGTGCGTCGCCACCAATTTCACTCCGGCATGGAAGAGTGTAGCGAGAAGACGTGACACTCCGTCCTCAGTGTCCTGCATCAGTTCAGTGTCTGTGTCTTGTGCTGCATCAGTCCAGTCACAGTGGTGGTGTCCTCTGCTGCCATTTGTCCAGTGCCGCTGTATAAGTCCAGTCCAGTGGTGCTATGTTGTGCTGCATCAGTCCAGTGGTGGTGTCCCTGTGCTGCTGTATAAGTCCAGTGGTACTGCCGTATATGTCCAGTGGTACTGCCGTATATGTCCAGTGATACGGTCGGATACAGAGCCGGATTAAGGGGGGGGGGCCCAGGGGGTACATTACCCTGGGCCCCCCTGTTTTAGGGGCCCCCGTCCCTGCTGTCCTCTACAGGCCGTTTGAATGCATTTTTTTTAAGTGAAGTTAATGGCTAAGGGCCCCTCAGCATACACCTGAGCTGCCAGCGCTGTGGTCACCGATCTATAGCTGCCATCGGCGACCATCACATGCAGGGAAGCAGTAGCCTCACAGAATGCAGCGGCCCCATAGCAAGAGACTCTCCTGCTGGACCCGTCCTCAGATAGTGCCTGCTGCAAGGTAGAGGTTTTTCCCCTTCAAGTTGCAGTTGTAAAGGGGGCGTGGCCAAACGGCCGTGATTAGGCCACGCCCCCAACTTTACCGGGATTCGTCTTCTCCTTCTGTGTCTGGCTCCTGTGGTCTTGGCAGCATTCTGCAGCGACTTCAGAGTTGGAGATGAGGGGTAACTAATGTAGTGTGTGTGTGTGTGTGTGTGTGTGTGTGTGTGTGTGTGTGTGTACAGTACTCTGTGTTTGTGTGTGGTCCAAATGTGTGTGGGTGTGTGTATGATCCAGAGGCGTAACTAGGGTTTTCGGAGCCCAGGGCAAGATGGAAAATGGCGCCCCCCCCCCCCCCCCCCAGAAAAAAAACATAAAAAAAGAATCATGTGCGCGCGGCGAAAAAAATTGGGCGTGGCCACACACCAGAAGGGGTGTGGCCACGCTCCAGAAGGGGTGTGGCCACTGAAAATGGCCCACAGTGCCAGTTACATTGCCCCACAGTGCCGGATACATTGCCCCACAGTGCCGGATACATTGCCCCACAGTGCCGGATACATTGCCCAACTCAGTGCCAGTTACATTGCCCCACAGTGTCGGTTACAGTGCCGGTTACATTGCCCCACAGTGCCGGATACATTGCCCCACAGTGCCGGATACATTGCCCCACTCAGTGCCAGTTACATTGCCCCACTCAGTGCCAGTTACATTGCCCCACTCAGTGCCAGTTACATCGCCCCACAGTGCCAGATACAATGCCCCACAGTGCCGGATACAATGCCCCACAGTGCCGGATACATGCCCCACAGTGCCGGATACATGCCCCACAGTGCCAGTTAAATGCCCCACAGTGCCAGGCCCTACTCAGTGCCAGTTACATGCCCCACAGTGCCAGGCCCCACTCAGTGCCAGTTACATGCCCCATTTGGTGCCAGTTACATGCCCCACAGTGCCAGATACATTGCCCCACAGTGCCAGATATATGCCCCACAGTGCCAGGCCCCACTCAGTGCCAGTTACATGCCCCATTTGGTGCCAGTTACATGCCCCACAGTGCCAGATACATTGCCCCACAGTGCCAGATATATGCCCCACAGTGCCAGGCCCCACTCAGTGCCAGTTACATGCCCCATTTGGTGCCAGATACATTGCCCCACAGTGCCAGTCACATGCCCCACAGACAGTGCCAGTCACATGCCCCACAGACAGTGCCAGTTACATTGCCCCACAGACAGTGCCAGATACATGCCCCACAGTGCCAGTTACATTGCCCCACAGACAGTGCCAGATACATGCCCCACAGTGCCAGGCCAAACTTGGTGCCAGATACATGCCACCCCGTGCCGCCGGACCGCCCCCCCATGCCGCCGGACTAACCCCCCCCCCCCCCCCCCCCCGTCACTTACTGGCCGGTGGCTTCTTGTTGCTATCTGAGGGGAGGAGAGCGCAGCGCAGCGCCTCGCCTTCCCCTCGCCGCTCCAGGTCTCCGGCGGCTGTCTGGCGCCGGTTCGCCAGCCAATCAGAGCTCGCGGACCGGCAGCCAATCAGAAGCTGGTCCGCAAGCTCTGATTGGCTAGCGCCGGAGACCGGACACAGCAGCGCTGCTAGTGCTGGCAGCGGCGGTGAGGGGAGGGAAAGACGCTGCGCTCTCCTCCCCTCACATTTAGGGTTGACAGGGGCGAGTGGGGCATGATGCCCTGGACGCCGGCGGCGCCCCCCTCTCCTGGGCCTGCCAAGGCGCCCAGGGCACGTGCCCCACTCGCCCTACCCTAGATACGCCTCTGGTATGATCCAAAGATACGTTACCAAGGGCCTTAAATTGACATCACCAAATAGTAGTTGTCATTTTATATATATATATATATATATATATATATATATATATATATATATTTCACATACATCCCCACCAAATCACCAATCTGTATTTGCTTTATATATATATATACATATATATATATATAGCACATTTTGCTGACACTCAATCACTTCTTGTGGAGATGTGTACCTCTCTACCCTCTCGCCACCACGGCTGTGGTCAGTATAGCAGATACGAAGACGAGCGGCACTCACAGGTCTTCTAACTATAGTACACCCTGTGACAAGTTGTATTGAAACAAAGTTCGCAGCGCCCGGCAGTGTTGGTTTCCACACAACTTGTCACAGGGTGAAGTTATAAAGGTAAAGTTGATTTTGATTGTATATTGTCCTGATGAAAGATTCGAGGAAATTAACTAATGCATGGTGTCCTGTACCTATGATGTACTATACTTAGAAGACCTGTGAGTGCCGCTCATCTTTGTATCTGTTAAATATATATATATATATATATATATATATATAAACAACTCCAAGAATGAACGGCACTGGAGACAAGAATATTGCACAGCAGAAATTGTATTGAAGGCTACAGCTGTTTCAGGGCATCAGCCCTTTCCTCAGGCCAAATACAAATAAGGACACACAGACATAGAACACTTACCCTGTTAAATACCCCCCGGGACACACTCGCCGCCGCGTCTCCTCCACGCCGTCCCGTTTCCGGGTGTCGAGCCGTCGGATCACTTCCGCCCAGCGCGTCACCGTAACCATGGCAACACAGTACTTACTTGTCAGCCAGGCACAGCCGCTCTCCAACGCGGACCCCCCGCATGCTCTCCCCGTACACAGGTGCCGGATATAGACACGTTCAGCGGGTGCTCCCTATAACACATAGATGGACATATTTTATATACTTTATAAAGATAAAAACAACATCTTATATTGCACACATACAATAAGTAAAGGAACCTATTACATATGTCAAAAAACTCATCGCTTAGGTCAAAACCGCACATATCTACCCCATGTCCAAGGTCACTAAAGATAAATTATCTTTAGTGACCTTGGACATGGGGTAGATATGTGCGGTTTTGACCTAAGCGATGAGTTTTTTGACATATGTAATAGGTTCCTTTACTTATTGTATGTGTGCAATATAAGATGTTGTTTTTATCTTTATAAAGTATATAAAATATGTCCATTTATGTGTTATAGGGAGCACCCGCTGAACGTGTCTATATCCGGCACCTGTGTACGGGGAGAGCATGCGGGGGGTCCGCGTTGGAGAGCGGCTGTGCCTGGCTGACAAGTAAGTACTGTGTTGCCATGGTTACGGTGACGCGCTGGGCGGAAGTGATCCGACGGCTCGACACCCGGAAACGGGACGGCGTGGAGGAGACGCGGCGGCGAGTGTGTCCCGGGGGGTATTTAACAGGGTAAGTGTTCTATGTCTGTGTGTCCTTATTTGTATTTGGCCTGAGGAAAGGGCTGATGCCCTGAAACAGCTGTAGCCTTCAATACAATTTCTGCTGTGCAATATTCTTGTCTCCAGTGCCGTTCATTCTTGGAGTTGTTTGTATTGTTTCCTGATCTGGCACGGAGCACGCTGCCTCTAAGAGCCTGGGAGTGCCGACTGTTTTGCAAGGGTATATATATATATATATATATATATATATATACACACACACTTTATTTTAGTCCATGGGGGCCCCCTGCTCTTTAGTGCCCCAGGCCTCCCGGGGGCCTTAATCCGGCTCTGGTCGGATATGTCCAGTGATACTGTCGTCTATATGTCCAGTGGTACTGCCGTATAAATCCAGTGGTACTGGCGTATAAATCCAGTCCAGTGGTACTGCCGTATAAATCCAGTGATACTGCCGTATATGTCCAGTGGTACTGCCGTATAAATCCAGTCCAGTGATGACAGGATGGAAATTAGACTCTCCTGGGTGATTTGTGATATTGGACAACGCCACCAATATTGTGCGTACATTACATCCGGGCAAATTCCAGCACTTCCCATGTTTTGCACATACAATTATACAATTAATTTGGTGGTGCACAATTTTCTGAAAAATGACAGGGGCGTTCAGGAGATGCTGTCGGTGGCCAAAAAAATCAGCCAATGTGTGCCGAAGACTGGAGCGCCAGCAAACACTCCTGAACCTGCCCTGCCATCACCTGAAGCAAGAGGTGGTAACGAGGTGAAATTCAACACTCTATATGCTTCAGAGGATGGAGGAGCAGCAAAAGGCCATTCAAGCCTATACATCCACCTACGATATAGGCAAAGGAGGGGTAATGCACCTGTCTCAAGCGCAGTGGAGAATGATTTCCGTCTTGTGCAAGGTTCTCCAACCCTTTGAACTTGCCACACGTGAAGTCAGTTCAGTCAGGTCATTCCCCTCATCAGGCTTTTGCAGAAGCAGCTGGAGAAATTGAAGGAGGAGCTAAGATGGAGCGATTTCGCAAAGTATATGAGACTTGTGGATGGAGTCCTTCATTTGCTTTGCCAGGATTCAAGGGTGGTCAATCTGTTGAAATCAGAGCACTACATTTTGGCCACCGTGCTCGATCCTAGGTTTAAAGCCTACGTTGTACCTCTCTTTCCGGCAGACACAAGTCTGCAGAGGTTCAAGGACCTGCTGCTGAGAAAATTGTCAACTCAAGCGGAACGTGACCCGTCAACAGCTCCTCCTTAATTTTCTCCCCCAACTGGGGCTGCGAGGAAAAGGATAAGATTTCCCAACCCACCCGCTGGTGGTGATGCAGGGCAGTCAGGAGCGAGTGCTGACATCTGGTCCGGACTGAAGGACCTGCCAATGATTGCTGACATGTCTACTGTCACTGCATATAATTCTGTCACCATTGAAAGAATGGTGGAGGATTATATGAGTGCCAGCATCCAAGTAGCCACGTCAGACAGTCCGTACATATACTGACAGGAAAAATAGGCAATTTTGATGCCCTTGCACAAACTGGCTTTATTTTACCTAAGTTGCCCGACCTCCAGTGTGTACTCCGAAAGAGTGTTTGGTGCAGCCTGTAACCTTGTCAGCGATCGGCGTAGGAAGTTACTACCACAAAATGTGGAGAAGATGATGTTCATCAAAATGAATTATACATTCCTCCAGGAAGACCTTTACCAGTAATTGCCTCCAGAAAGAACACAGGGACCTGTTATGGTGGATTCCAGTGGGGATGAATTAATACTCTGTGAGGAGGAGGATGTACACACTGAAAGGGTGAGGAGGATGAGGATGAGGTCGACATCTTGCCTCTGTAGAGCCAGTTTGTGCAAGGAGAGATTGATTGCTTCTTTTTTGGTAGGGGCCCAAACAAACCAGTCATTTCAGCCACAGTCGTGTGGCAGACCCTGGTCGCTGAAATGATTGGTTTGTTAAAGTGTGCATGTCCTGTTTGTTTATACAACATAATGGTGGGTGGGAGGACCCAAGGACAATTCCATCTTGCACCTCTTTTTCTTCTTTGCATCATGTGCTGTTTGGGGCCTAGTTTTTTGAAGTTCCATCCTGTCTGCCACTGCAGTGCCACTCCTAGATGGGCCAGGTGTTTGTGCCGCACACTTGTGTCGCTTAGCTTAGTCATCCAGCTACCTCATTTCAACTATTTTTCTTCTTTGCATCATGTGCTGTTTGGGGGCCTATTTTTTAAATCTGCCATCCTGTCCGCCACTGCAGTGCCACTCCTAGATGGGACAGATGTTTGTGCCGCACACTTGTGTCGCTTAGCTTAGTCATACAGCCACCTTGGTGCAACCTTTTGGCCTAAAAACAATATTGTGAGGTGTTCAGAATAGACTGGAAATGAGTGGAAATTAATGTTATTGAGGTAAATAATACAAAAATTACCCCCAAATTCTGTGATTTTTTTTAAAATGTTTTTTTTTTTAAAAATCATCCAGATCTAAAACTAAAACACGAAAGGGTGGTTTTGTCAAAACCAATCCAGATCCAAAACACGAGCATGGAACCAGAACGAAAACCTAAACACAAAAACATGAAAAGTGCCCGCCGCACATCTCTATATGACGTCACCGGACCTGTACTGCACATGCACAGTATTGGTACAGCACCTGCGCAATGTACTGAACATCGGTACATTGCGTACTTTGGGGGTCATTCCGAGTTGTTCGCTCGTTATTTTTTTCTCGCAACGGAGCGATTAGTCGCTAATGCGCATGCGCAATGTCCGCAGTGCGACTGCGCCAAGTAAATTTGCTATGCAGTTAGGTATTTTACTCACGGCATTACGAGGTTTTTTCTTCGTTCTGGTGATCGTAATGTGATTGACAGGAAGTGGGTGTTTCTGGGCGGAAACTGTCCGTTTTATGGGTGTGTGCGAAAAAACGCTACAGTTTCTGGGAAAAACGCGGGAGTGGCTGGAGAAACGGAGGAGTGTCTGGGCGAACGCTGGGTGTGTTTGTGACGTCAAACCAGGAACGAAACTGACTGAACTGATCGCAGATGCCGAGTAAGTCTGGAGCTACTCAGAAACTGCTAAGAAGTGTCTATTCGCAATTCTGCTAATCTTTCGTTCGCAATTTTGATAAGCTAAGATTCACTCCCAGTAGGCGGCGGCTTAGCGTGTGCAAAGCTGCTAAAAGCAGCTTGCGAGCGAACAACTCGGAATGACCCCCTTTGTGTCACTGCGACTGGATGTGAATCAGGCCCTGAGTTTGTAATAAATACATTCACTTTCTGATGGAGTGGCTCAGACCAGGAGGAGCAGTTACTGCTAGACCAAGGTTCCCTACTGCACTGGGCTGTAGGACTCTTTATCACTCTCTAAGGCTTGGTAAATATCACCCTAGGACATAGGTTCCCAAACTGTGCGCCGCGGCTCCCTGGGGTGCCGCAGCGCTATCACAGGGGTGCCGCCGACGCCGCAGCCTGAAGTTAGCCAGAGCCAGGGAGAATGGAAGGGGAGAGCGTGCGCTGTAGGAGCGGCCGGGCAGGCAGCCGGGGGAAGGAGGTGCAGGCGGCCGTCCAGAGCGTAGTTAGCCGGGGGGGATGTGCAGCCATCTGGAGCGGCGTCTAGTGAGTAATTAGCGGGGGGGAGCGCGGGCGGCTGGAGCGGCTGTCAGTGCGGGCGATGCTCGCATGTGTAATCAGCTGGCGCCGTGGGGGGAAGGAGCTTGCGGGATGTCTGCGGCTGGGCAGGCACAGCCGAAGTCAGCCAGTTGATCGGCTGCAGGAGGCGGGGGGAATGTCACGGAGTCACCCGGCGGGTGGGGGGGGGGGTGAGAGAGGAGAGGAGGAGAAGAAGAAGATGGTGGGGGGGGGGTAATCGGTGACTGGAGTCACCCGGCTGGGAACGGGTGGTATTGTGCGGGATGTGCTCGTGTGCAGTGGGAACTTGTGAGTGTAATCAGTGGAGGGTGCAGGTGCAAGCAGGCTGGAGTGGCCAAGGACTGCTCTGGATTGGCCAAGGACTGCGCTGGGCAAGGATCCTGATGGCTGATTGAAGTCCTGGCCGGCGTGACAGAGGAGCTGGCTGAGAAAGTGAGTAAAATATTAATATATGATACTGTATGTGAGATGCTGCATAGGGAAATCTATAGGAGGGGCGGTGCCTGCTGTAAGTGACTTAAGGGCCCTACACACTCGGCGACTCGCCGCCGAGCTGCCCCGACGGCCGATATGGGCGTCAAACGACCCGACGGCGGTGGGGGAGGTGACCGGGGGAGTGAAGTTTCTTCACTCCCCCCATCACCCGGCTCCATAGCCCTGCATGCTAATATGGACCAGATTGTCCATATTGGCCTGCAGGTATGAACGAGCCGGCACCAACTATGAACGAGCGTGGGGCCGCGCATCGTTCATCGGTGGTGCCTACACACTGAAAGATATGAACGAGTTCTCGTTATTAATGAACAAGAACGTTCATATCGTTCAGTAAAATCTTTAAGTGTGTGCAGGTGGGGGGCTGGTCTGGGTGCATGGATGCACAGGAGCCTTTTTAGATTGATTTACTTGACTGCAAAATAAACTGTTATTTTATACAAAGCCTGTTTTTTTTTTTTTTTCTTCTTTTTATGGATGCCGGTGACCAGTATCGCACTGCAAAAAGACATTGGCCCTCATTCCGAGTTGATCGCTCGCTAGCTGCTTTTAGCAGCCGTGCAAACGCTAGGCCGCCTCCCCCCTGGGAGTGTATCTTAGCTTAGCAGAAGTGCGAACGAAAGGATTGCAGCGCTGCTACAAAAAAAGATTGTGCAGTTTCTGAGTAGCTCGAGACCTACTCCTAGCTTGCGATCACTGCAGACAGTTTAGTTCCTGTTTTGACGTCACGAACACGCCCTGCGTTTGGCCAGCCATGCCTGCATTTCCCCGTGCATGCCTGCGTTTGTATCTGACAAGCCTACGTTTTTCCACACACTCCCCGAAAATGGTCACGGGTTACCTCCCGGAAACACCCACTTCCTGTCAATCACTCTGCGGCCAGCAGTGCGACTGAAAAGTGTCGCTAGACCTTGTGTGAAACTACTTTGGCTGTTGTGAAAATACATCACGTGTGCGCATTGCGCCGCATACGCAGAAGTGCTACTTTTTTACCTAATCGCTGCAAACGAAAACAGCTAGCGAACAACTCGGAATGAGGGCCATAGGGGAGTATTCATGTACGCTACGTAAAATAAATTGATACTTATCACTATACATCGCATCGGTTTGGTGCAATATATAACTTCGGTAGTAGCAATTCATGAATACTTACCTTTCCGGCAATGTGTGGTATCTCGGGCTCCAGCAGCGCTGTCTTCTCCTGCGGTCTCCCATTGCGGTGTTGGATTCAGCTGGCGGGTCTCTCTACACATGCAGAAGTCCCGGGATGTTGCAGGGTGGTCAGGGAGCAGGGCTATGGCTGGCTGGTGGGCAGAAAGCAGGGAAGCACTCATGGTGCCCATACACGGTGCGGTTTTTGGATGCGTTTTGAACTTTTTCGTTCAAAACGCATCACTTGTAGTTCAAATCGCACCGTGTTTCTTTTGGCTTGTGATGCGATGCGCGCTCCAACGTAGTTTTCATCGCAAGCCAGAAAAAAAAATTTGTACTAGATCGCATCTAGTTCAAATCGTACGCTGTCGTAGTGTATCGCATGTGATTTGAACTAGATGCAATACGATCTAGTACAAAATGCACCTAGTACAAAATGTACCGTGTGTGGGCACCTTTAGCCTTCTTGCAATTTTTGCACAGATGTTCAGATTCCGCCATCCTGCGATGGAAATCTAAACGCCATCTAAACGCTTTACATTCCTTCATGAATCGCACTTACCATACTAATATATGGTGATGCGATTCAGCCACAGATCTGGGATGCCACTGGAGAAGTCAAGAACTTCTCCACGGTAACCTGCTCCATGAATAGCCTGAAGCACAGTAAAGCCCTCATTTCCGCTAAATTTTCATACCATTGTCCAGCCTTAATTGTGCGACATTACATTTTCAGTGTGAAGTGTATTTGTATTGGATATTTTAATGGTAACGGGGCACTGTAATGTTCCAAAATGGGGCACTGTAACACGGCATCATCTGAACTGGAAGGCACTGTAAAGTGACACAGTATGAACTGGAGGGCACTGTAATGGGGCATAATAGTGAATTGGGAATACTGTGTGGCATAATATGTACTGGCAGCTCTACAGTGTGGCATCATTGTAAGCTATGGAACTACAATGGTTCATAAAATAAACTACGGGGCATAACATTAACTACGGCAGTACTATGATTCGGAAAATTAACCAGGGCACTATTAAGGGACATAATATTAATAGCTGTTGTGGAGTGGTGTCTCTCAAGAACCATTGGGACAGAGGCCCCATAAATATGTTGCTATGGGGCCCAGAAAGTTTTGGCTATGCTTTTTATGTTGCTGCTTTTAGAAGCCCAATTTTACTTCTCGTATAGAATCTACACAGGATTTGCCTTCAACTTAAATGAATTTATTGTGATTGCTCCAGTACAGAATTATTTTGTTGCACAAAAAATGGAAAGGTTTTTTAACACTGGAAAGAAGTCTGGCAGTGAAGAAAAGGATGAAGAACCACGGACCAGTGGCACAGTCGGGAAGAAAAGGAAACATCGCAGATACGACGATACTTACCTAGACATCGGTTTTACATCTGTAGATGTCAACCATGAAGAGTGTCCACAGTGTGTACTTTGCCTGAAAATATTGTCAACAGAAAGCATGATTCCAAGCAAACTAAGACGCCATTTGGAGACCAATCACCCTAACATGGCTAAGAAACCACGGGATTTCTTCAGCAGAAAGCTAAAAGAATTAAAAGGACAAAAAGGCACATTTTTTAAACAAGCATCCATACCAAGCAATGCTTTGCTTGCATCCTACAAGGTGGCATATAGAATTGCTATGTGTAAAAAGCCTCACACCATCGCAGAAGAACTGATTTTACCGGCTGCAGTGGATATGGTTAACATTATGGTTGGGGAATCAGCTGGAAAACTGCTTTCAAAGGTACCTTTATCAAACAATACCATCAGTCGCAGAATCCAACATATGGCTGAAGATCTAAATGACCAGTTAATTGAAAAAATGAAAGGGAAGGATTTTGCGCTGCAACTAGATGAGGCAACAGACAGTAACAAGGATGCTCATTTGATTTGCCACACACGCTTTGTAGATTGTGACAATATTGTGGAAGACCTTCTCTTTTGTAAAAGTATCACCGCCGGTATAAAGGCACAAGACTTGTTTCAGATCATTGACACTTTTATGAGTGAAAACCAGTTAGACTGGACAAGGTGCTTTGGTGTCTGTAATCTGATGGTGGTTGTTCTATGTCTGGCTGTTATGGAGGATTGCAGGCACTCATACGAAGCAAAGCTGCTGATGCACTTTGGACCCACTGCATAATCCACAGGGAAGCCCTTGCATCAAAGCACTTGAGTCCGCCATTGAATACAGTCATGGAAACTGTGTTGAAAGTTGTGAACTTTATAAAAACTCGGCCACAGAAGGCAAGGTTTTTTAAAAAAATGTGTGAGGATATGGGCTCTGAGCACACATCTTTGTTGTACTACTGCAGCTCACGATGGCTCTCCGTGGCAATGTACTTTCTCGTGTTTTTAAGTTACACCAGGAACTCTACTCATATCTTGTAGAAGAAGAACACGAGTGTGTCAATAACTACTTGGATACTGTTTTTTTTGTCCAAGTTAGCCTACCTGTGTGATATCTTTGATAAACTGAATGCATTGAACCTCTCACTGCAGGGAAACAACACCCACATTCTTAAACTCTCAGAGAATGTATCTGCATTCAGGAAAATAATTGTTTCTATGGAGAAGAAAATTAAATGAAGATTGTTACAATGACTGTTTCCCCATGTTGTATCAGTTTGTTATATCCAATGATGTTTGTTTGACACATGAACTTAATTCAGTTTTTGAGCAGCACCTAACAAACCTCAGTTACTGGTTTGAAAAATATTTTCCTGAAAATATGGAAAAGTTTGTATGGATCCAGGAGCCATTCAGTACTAGGGCCCCAACGGAATTTACTTCTGTAGAAGAAGATTAACTCATTGAGCTCTCCTGTGACAAGACCTTGAAAGTAAAATTCAGCAACATGGGACTTACAGAGTTTTGGATATCCATTAAAGATGAATATCCAATGCTAAGTGCTAAAGCACAGCAAATCCTTGTTCCTTTTGCAACAACATATTTGTGTGAAGTTGGGTTTTCAGCAGCTGCTGTAATAAAAAGCAAGTACCGTTCAAAAATCAATGTGGAACAGGAAATAAGGGGGGCAGTGTCCAAGCTGATCCCTAGGTTTGAAAAGTTGTGCAGTGCACAACAGGCAGGGCCGGTTCTTGGGCGCTGTGCACCCCGGGTGTCAATAGCGGGCGTGGCTTCGTACAGGGGGCGTGGTCATTTACGTCCCCTGTACAGACTGAAATGATGTGCGGTGCGCGATGACGTCATCGCGCACCGCACAGTAAAGGACCTCTCCACGAAGGGAAACTAGACGCGTACGCGTCTAGTTTCCCTTCACAGCGGCAGCGGGGGGCACATCAGCAGCGGATCTTGCCCTGGTGCGGCGCCCTCCGGATGGCGCCCTGCGCCCTCCGGAAGGCGGCGCCCTGCGCCCTCCGGAAGGCGGCGCCCCGGGCAAAAGTCCTGCTTGCCCGTGGCAAGATCCGCTACTGACAACAGGCTCACATATCCCATTATTAAGTCCTGTCAGTTTTGAACACTAATAGCTGCCTACATATTGTTGTTTTATTTTGTTTGATGTTATTAGCGGTTAATGAGTGCTGTCAATTGTTCTTTAAAAGAAATCAAATTAAATAAATATATTTTTTCTTGGATTTATGTTTATTATTTTTACAAACAAGTTAATAAGTAATTTTTTTCCTCATCTAAATACTGATAACATTGTTTTGACCCAACTACTTTCAAAAAGGGACAGTTTGGTAATTATTTTGGCGTAAGGGTGCCTTGAAAAAGTCAGGGAGACCCAAAGAGTGCCTTGGACTAAAAAAGTTTGGGAACCACTGCCCTAGGACATAAGATATGTCCTGCTCAAGAACAAAAACAGATGACTAATGATTAATGGGCGCTGGTTAGTTTTCCAAAATAAGGGGGACTTGTCTAATGATAATTAAGGATAAAAATACACAAAACATGTAAAATAGGTTCAAACAGTAGTAGATATAAGTAGTCAACAATAGGAACTCAGCATGTAGAAAATACTATTCCATCCACAACATGGACCATCTCCTATATAATAGCCCAGATCTGTGACTCTGTGCCTGTGTAACGCTGGGCAGAGTCGGAGTCACAGAGCTGGCCAATTATATAGGAGATGGGTAACCCCAGAATTCACTTTCTCTGGTGTCCCAGCATGGCTGCAGGCATGGGGGGCTAAGGCACAGCGCTCTCCCTGGCCGGCGGTCTGCCCGGGGTACAGCTCTCCAGGCGCAGCCCCTCTCTGTGCACCATGCTGCTTGGGGGACTGCTCACATGTGTGACCAGGGGATCAGGACCCAGCGCCAGCCCGCTCACCCCGCCGCACACCTCACCTGCAGCAGCCGGCCACCGTATTCCACCCTGTGCGGGGACAGCATCACCATTATGTCTTCCGCTTCTCAGTCCACCCTGAGCAGTACTGAGGCACAGCAGCAGCTGAGAATATTACATGGTTCAACCCATGGACCAGAGGTATAGACAACACTGCACCTGCACCTGTCCCTCCCCCACCCGCGGCACCCCCACACCTGCCCCTCCCCCACATGTGGCACCCGCCCCTCCCCCACACGTGGCACCTCCGCATCTGCCCCTCCCCCACCCAAAGGCACCCCCTTACCCACCCCACCCGCAGGCACCCCCTCACCTGCCCCTCCCCCACCCGCAGGCAACCCTGAACCCGCCCCTCCCCCACCCTTGGCAATCCCAGCACCCGCCCCTCCTCCACCCGTGGCACCCTCACACCCGCTCCTCCCCCACATGCAGGCATCCCCACACCCACCCCTCCCTCACCCACAGGCACCCCAGCACCCGCCCCTCCCTGCAGGTACCCCTCACCTGCCCCTCCCCCACCCGCGGCACCTCCACAACCGCCTCTCCCCACCCACAGGCACCCCCGCTTCTGTCCTTCCCCCACCCACGACACCCGGCCACCTGCCCCTCCCCCACCTGCAGGCGCCCCTGCACCTACATGTCGGTTTTGTTCCCAGTGCAAAAATCAGTAAGAATGAGTGACAAATATGTATTTAATAAAAGCAAAAAAAATTTATTATGCTTTATTTCTAAAAGAAATTCATAAGAACATACACTATGGTGAGTAGTGTAAATACACTGCAATTACCTATCAGTGGTATTTGATAAAAAAAAAGAAAAAAAAAAAGAGATAACATATATTTAAAAAGAGAAGGAAAGAAAATTAATAATAAATATGACACACCTATTACCGGTAAACAAAAAGACAGACTACATAAAAGACATAGATTTTCTTCTGGAGTCCGTATCTTTGCCGTCTATGGGCATATACTGAGCGTGTATGGGCTAATGGAGCCTATAGATCAGGGCTGGCCAAACCGGTCCTCGAGATCTACCAACAGTACATGTTTTCCAGGTCTCCTGGAGATCTGTAGAATTGTCAGTTAGGAATGAATGCAGCACATCCTAATTAGTAATGACTGCACCTGTGCACCAGCTAGGTGGTCTGGAAAATGTGAACTGTTGGTTGATCTCGAGGACTGGTTTGGCCAGCCCTGCTATAGATGGTCAGAGAAAGTGCACTATTCAGCGGCTTATCTTCTCTGTTTCTATTTGACAAAGTTTATAAAAGGTAGCCCCCAATTGATAATATGTAAATGATGGAAAAGGAAATCAGTAGTCCATGTTTGGCATAATCAGTCTTATCAATAAATGTATGTCCAGATATGGTCCGGAAAGTTGCATGTGGTCAGGTCATCAAAAAAGGGTTAAAGGTTACCTCAGTTTCCCCTGCAGTTGTGTTCTTTGCTGATGGAATAGGGGTCCAATGGCGTCTTGTCCCCCTGTGACGGGTACGTCTGGAGTCCGCCGGCGGAGATCCTGTATGAGCCGTTCTCAGCGCTGAGCGGCAGAATGCAGGATCGATTCGATCTGTAATCGACGCGTTTCGCCTTCGGTAAGGCTTCCTCAGGATAGCAGATAAATCCACCAGGCATTATCCCGTCTATTTATGGAGATTTCACATGCTAATACTGTCTCGTATTTCCGGTATAACGTGCGTTCCACAGTTGTCATACTTCCTGGTTTTGCGTTCCAAAACCAGTACTTTGTTTCCGGTATTGTATTTACTGTGCTGACATAAGTTTTTTTTTACGGGGGATTGATGTCCCAATCATAATATATCAGATCTTAAAGATTATATGCCCAGTTATATTATATTTTTTATGGATACTCCAAAACATAAAAACACAAAACAACATATATGACAAACACTACACAATGTGTGATCCTCATCCATCTTAAATATCGATAATATTAACATAAAAAGGAAAAAGAAGAAAATGAAAGTATAAAATATGGAGGAATAAGTGTAAAAAGAAAAAAATATAAAAAAATATAATGATAATAATAATACTAAAATCTTCTTTATTATATTATTTCATTTTTAAGTTAGAAAAGGATTAAGGTCGAAATCAATATTTAGACCTTTTGGTGCTAATGTCCCCATATGATAAATCAGTTTGGTTTCTTCCCTTATAAGATGTTCTTCCAATTTGCCTCCTCTCCAGGGTGTGGCGATCTTCTTTAGACCTATAAACTGTAGTACATGTGGATTGGCATTGTGTTTCTCTTGAAAATGTGTGGGGATGCTGTGGTCTTTCTTTTTCTTTTTAATATTACAGAGGTGTTCCTGAATCCTAATATGTAATTTTCGTTTGGTCTGGCCTATGTATTGTAGGCCACAGGGACAATAGAGTAGGTATACAACCCCGTTCCTTGATCCTAAATTCAATCCCATTTGAATATGAGATAACGGATTCAACTATTTGGATGGAGTTAGATCTCGTTTTCCTACATGCTGTGCAGGTGCCACACCTTGAAAAACCCTTTCTTACTTCTTCTTTTTTACTGGTGGTTTTTTGATGACTACTAACCAAAATGGACTTCAGAGTTGGAGCTCTTTTATATACAAATCGTGGATTTGACGGCAATACTTCTTTAAGGACCTCATCTGATAACAATATGGGCCAGTGTTTCCGGATACTGTATTCAAGTTCTTTATTTTGGGATGAGAAAGTGGAAATAAAGAGAGGAGCATCTTCAATTTGGCCGTTTTTTTTTCCTTATTTTTATATTTTAGGAGTTCCGTCCGTGGTATTGCCTTGATGGTATGTTTGGCCTCCTGTAAGGCTATCTTATTGTAATCTTTCTCTTCAAAGTTTTTAATAAGGTCTTCCACTTGTGTATTGAAATCGGTTTCCTTGGAGCAATTCCTTCTCAACCGTCTCATCTCTCCTCCCGGAATATTGCGTATCCAATTTTTATGATGATTGCTTTTTGCATGTAGATAACCGTTACAATCAGTTGGTTTTATGTAAGTTTTTGTTTCTAATTTGTTGTTTTCCACGTATATTGTTAGGTCCCCTGCACCTACTACTCCCCCACCCGAGGCACCCGCCCCTCCTCAACCCGCAGGCAGCTCCACACCCGCTCCTCCCCCACCTGCGGCATCTTTTGAACCCACCCGTGGCACATCCGCACCCGCCCTTCCAGCACCCGCAAGCACCCTCACACCTGCCCCTCCCCCACCTGTGACACCCCTGCACCCACTCCTCCCCCACCCGCGGCGACCCTGCCCCCGCCCTTCCCCCAGCCTTTGCACCTCCGTACCCCCTCCCCATCCACCGCACCCCCGCACATGCCCCTTCCCCACCCATGTCACCCCCCCCCACACCCCACCCGTGGCACCCTACACCATCAGATGCCCTTTCGTCATGCAATATTTAACCACTAACAAAACTAGGAATGCAGGTAATACGCCATATAATACAAATATTGAACCCCAGAAAGGTGTGCAGAGATTAAGGGAGCGTAGCCCCTTGCGACAGTGTGAAAAGCACCCGTAGGACGCGATGAAGCACCTAGTATAATATAATTAACACATATGAATGGCACTAGAAGCAGCATATGATCATACTTATGGACCAAAAGGTAGGTAAGTTCATACCCGGTATGAGTGGTTGGCAGGGCCGAAACTAGGATTCTCATCACCCAGGGCAAGGCAGTAATTTCCCCCCCCCCCCCCCAAAAAAAAGCCAACAAACAAACCATGGGGTATATTTACTAAGCTCCCGATTTTGATCGATTTGGTGGTTTTTTTTGTCATCACGGGAATTTACTAAACTGAAATCTCGGCAGTGATGAGGGCATTCGTATTTTTTTGGAAGTCAAAGAAAAAAAATACGAATGAATACACCATCGGTCAAATGCGCCTGTTATTTTATACAACTCTGTAATTTACAAAAAATTCTAATTCACAAACAAACTTTTATCTTGGTCCCTGCGGCCCTGGCATTAAATCACTAACTAGTCACCCCTGGCCGGGGTACCCTGGAGGAGTGGGGACCCCTTAAATCAAGGGGTCCCCCCCTCTAGCCACTCAAGGGCCAGGGGTGAAGCCCGAGGCTGTCCCCCCATCCAAGGGCGGCGAGTAACCTCAACCGCTAACCGCAAAGTTCCCCCCTTGGATACAATGGAGCACCTATGCGCTACATTGTATCTTCAGTGCGCAGCCTGAGAGCTCAGGAGCGCACAGCCAATCAGGAGAGTGCCACGATGTGGTGCTCCCTGATTGGCTGAAGGGACCCTCTTTGACAGGAGTCACGGGGGGTCCCGCCAGTCGGGGAAAGGGGTCCCATGTGTAAACATGGGACCCCTTTCAGTGCGTAGTTCGGGTTTTCCGGTTTGTTTTTTTGCCAAGTATGTGGATTACAAAGAGGACAGAAGCTACGCTGGATTGTGTGAGTATAATTTTATTCACAGGTACCCCGTGGATTCTGCATGGAGAAGTGGACCGTAAAACTTTATTACATACATGCACACCTACATACACACATACTTACCTATGTTCACACGAGGCTCGGCCCACTTCTCCATGCAGAATCCACGGGGTACCTGTGAATAAAATTATACTCACACAATCCAGTGTAGCTTCTGTCCTCTTTGTAATCCACATACTTGCCAAAAAAACAAACCGGAAAACCCGAACTATGCACTGAAAGGGGTCCCATGTTTACACATGGGAGCACTTTCCCCGACTGGCGGGACCCCTTGTGACTCCTGTCAAAGAGGGTCCCTTCAGCCAAACAGGGAGCACCATGTTGTGGCACTCTCCTGATTGGCAGCTCCTGAGCTCTCAGTCAGGCTGCGCACTGAAGATACAATGTAGCGCATAGGTGCTCCATTGTATCCAATGGTGGGAACTTTGCGGTCAGTGGTTGAGGTTACTCGGCACCCTTGGATGGGGGACAGCCTCGGGCTTCACCCCTGGCCCTTGGGTGGCTGGAGGGGGGACCCCTTGATTTAAGGGGTCCCCACTGCTCCAGGGTACCCCGGCCAGGGGTGACTAGTTAGTGATTTAATGCCAAGGCCGCAGGGACCAAGATAAAAGTGGCCCCCGGCTGTGGCATTATCTCTCTGACTAGTGGAGCCCGGTGCTGGTTCAAAAAATACGGGGGACCCCTACGCTTTTTGTCCCCCGTATTTTTTGCACCAGGACCAGGCGCAGAGCCTGATGCTGGTTGTTTAAATATGGGGGAACCCCTGTCAATTTTTCCCCCATATTTTTTCAACCAGGACCGGCTCAAAGAGCCCGAGGCTGGTTTTGCTTAGGAGGGGGGACCCCACGCAAATTTTTTCTTGATTTTTAACACTTTATTTATTTTTTTAAAGGTGCACAATGAAGCCCTGCACGGATCTCACAGATCCGGCCGAGATTCATTGTGTTAATGTCGGCAGTGTTTTACTATTCACTCCCGTAAAACACTGACCGAAAATACGAATGACATCGACATCGTAAAACGCAAAAATGCAGAATACGACAGCATAGTAAATGAGGCGTAAAAAAATCAAAATGTTGCAAATTCACACATTCGATGTCATTCGTGTTTGAACTTTAACCTAATTTAGAAAAATACGAATTTTAGTAAATATACCCCCATGTCGGACTAAAATAATCAGAATATCAAAAAAGAGGATACTGTTGGACAATATTCCCCTATGTGCCCAAAATGCCTTAAGCATCACATGCCCCCCCCAGCAGTGTGTTCCACTACACTCCCCCCTGTATGTCCCCATACATTGCACTATATCACTGCACTTTGGGGGTCATTCCGAGTTGATCGCAGCCAGCAACTTTTTGCTGCTGCTGCGATCAACTAATCCCCGCCTATGGGGAAGTGTATTTTAGCATATAGCAGGGCTGCGATCGCTTGTGCAGCCCTGCTATGCTTAAAAGGTTTCCTGCAAAACAAGACCAGCCCTGCAGTTACTTACCTAGTGCGACGGATCCAGCGATGAAGGTCCCGGTCCAGATGTCAGACATCCGCACTCCGTTTGCCTGGACATGCCAGCATTCTTCTTACAACTCTTCGAAAACGACCTCCAACGGTGAGTATCCGCCCCGGAACGTCTCTCCGCTGTCAATCTTCTACTGTCCAGCGCTGCATCTTTTTTTTTCCGCTGGGCGCTCGGTTGCCGGGCAACGACGCACGTGCGCAATGCGCACGCCGTGCATGCGCAGTTCCGATCCATTCGCACCGCAGCAAAAAAACGCTGGGTGCGAACGGGTCGGAATGACCCCCTATATAATAACACTTCATCACTGCACTACATTCCCCTATCCACTGCACTACATCACTATACTACACATCCCCTACAAGCTGAACGACATCACTACACTACATGCTCCTATACACTGCACCACATACCCTATATGCTACACTACATCCCCTTATATGCTACACCACATCACTACACTACATCCCCCTATAAGCTACACCAAATCAGTGGCATAACTACTGCCCCTGCAGCCACTGTGGTCGCTTGGAGGCGCAGGGCTGCGGGGGCGCCACCACTGATTGCTGCTGTTTTGGGAAGGACACGGAGGGCACAGTGCGTGCCTCTCCTGTGTGTCACTCATGGGTCTCCGGCGGCAGCGGCGTGTCTGTTAAATGAAGTGCCGGTTTGTGAGCTCTGATTGGCTCACGAACCAGCACTTCATTTGACAGACACGCAGGAGGGATACACAGGAGAGGCCCTCCGTGTCCTTCCCAAAACTCATAGCAGAGGGGGAGCCCGGGGACTTGGGAGGGTGTGTATCTGGCACTGGGGGGGGTGGGGTGGGGGGGGATTTAGCAATGGGGGTATATGTGTACCTGGCATTTTTTTGGGGGGGATATCTGGCACTGGGAGCACAGCCCTAGCAACAAGCATTACCCCCTGGTTACAAGCACAACACCCAGCTCATGAAATCCCTTGCAACAAGGATTACCCCCTAGCAACAAGCATGACACCCAGTGCCTGAAACCCCTGGCAATGAATATTACCCCCTGGCAACAAGCTTGAAACCCAGCACATGATACCTCTGGCAACAAGCATAACACCTACCGCATGAAACCCCTGGTAATGAACATGACACCCTGAGCATGAAAACACCTGGCACCGTGCATGGAACCAAGAGCATGAAACCCTTGGCAACGAGCAGGTAATTTAAAAGTAATTAGAAGCCTTACTGAAGGACTTAATGCGTAATGGGCATTGTGGTGTGTGGCATAATGTATCATGGACTTTGCGGTGTGTGTCATAATGAGTCACAGGCAATACGGTGTGTGGTATACTATATCACGGTCATTGTGGTATGTGGCATAATGTCTCAGGGTCATTGCAGTGTGTGGCATAATGTATCACGGACATTGCAGTGTGTGTCATAATGTGTCACAGGAATTGTATGTGCTATAATGTATCAGGGGCATTGCAGTGTGTAGCATAATGTATAACGGACATTGCGATGCGTGTCATAATGTGTCACAGGCATTACGATGTGTGGCATAATGTGTCCGGGGCATTATCGTGTGTGGCATATTGTGTCATTGGCATTATTGTGTGTGGCATAATGTCTAAGGGCCTTTGCATTATGTGGCATAATGTATACTGGGCATTACTACAAGGAGGAAAACTGACAAATAATGTAAGGGGCATGAATCAGGGTTATTTTTTTTCCTGTGGTGCCCAACGTCTGGGCGTGCAGGTTCCAAAACTGGGGTGTAAGGTAGTCTTTTCCTGCAATGCCACGCCCCTTTATGCAAAGCCATGCCCATTTCCACAATGCCACACCCCTTTTTGCGGCACACGCTGACTCATCACTTTACTAGTGGCAATTATGGGAGTGGGAGGCGTCAGAGAATGTTTTGGCTTGGGGGAGAAAAATTTCTAATTACGCCACTGCACCAGATCCCCCCAATCTGGGAGGTAAAGCAGAGCATTGACGTTTCAAATGATTTTGCAATTATGTTGCAAATTATAACTGTTACTTCAATGCTGATTGGTTGCCATGGGCAACTTCTCCACTGGCTCACTTCTGCAGTCTTTTCACTGCTTATTAAATCTCCTGCTTAAGAACCTAAAAATACCTAATTTTGTTACTTAAGTTGAAACTACACTGCTCAAAAAAATAATGGGAACACTAAAATAACACATCCTGGATCTGAATGAATGAAATATTCTTATTAAATACTTTGTTCTTTACATAGTTGAATGTGCTGACAACAAAATCACACAAAAATTATCAATGGAAATCAAATTTATTAACCCATGGAGGTCTGGATTTGGAGTCACACTCAAAATTAAAGTGGAAAAACACACTACAGGCTGATCCAACTTTGATGTAATGTCCTTAAAACAAGTCAAAATGAGGCTCAGTAGTGTGTATGGCCTCCACGTGCCTGTATGACCTACCTACAATGCCTGGGCATGCTCCTGATGAGGTGGCGGATGGTCTCCTGAGGGATCTCCTCCCAGACCTGGACCATACTTGCCTACCTGACCCTCTCCATGAGGGAGAAAATGCTCTATTCCTGGACTTTCCTGGTAATGTATGATTGCCATCACCTGTGGTGAGCTAGTTAATTGATAAGAAAGGTGTTTCACCACTGGTGATGGCAATCATACATTACCAGGAAAGTCCAGGAACAGAGCATTTTCTCCCTCATGGAGAGGGTCAGGTAGGCAAGTATGACCTGGACTAAAGCATCCGCCAACTCCTGGACAGTCTGTGGTGCAACGTGGCGTTGGTGGATGGAGCGAGACATGATGTCCCAGATGTGCTCAAATGGATTCAGGTCTGGGGAACGGGCAGGCCAGTCCATAGCATCAATGCCTTTGTCTTGCAGGAACTGCTCATCCACACTCATTACTCGCTCCCACTCACGACTGCAGGACTTTCATCGGGCTGCACCCACTCTGTGGAATGCCCTACCACGCACAATAAGACTCTCCTCTGGTCTCCAAACCTTCAAGCGTTCCCTGAAAACTCACCTCTTTAGGCAAGCGTATCAAATTCCGGAACCGCCCATATAACTTTCATAAACCTTCCTATCAAATTGCATCCACTCTGTACAGTCCACACATATCCTCACATAACTTCTCATTCTATGCAATAGATAGGCATATGTACACAAGGAAAGGTGCTATTTCCCTATAGATTGTAAGCTTGAGAGCAGGGCCTTCCTACCTCTAGGACTGTTATCACCCAGTTTGTTATTGTTGTTTCAAATTGTAAAGCGCAACGGAATTTGCTGCGCTATATAAGAAACTGTTAATAAATAAATAATAAACTGCTGACACACTCCAGCCACATGAGATCTAGCATTGTCTTGCATTAGGAGGAACCCAGGGCCAAAAGCACCAGCATATGGTCTCATAAGGGGTCTGAGGATCTCATCTCGGTACCTAATGGCAGTCAGGCTACCTCTGGCAAGCACATGGAGGGCTGTGCGGCCCCCCAAAGAAATGCCACCCCACACCATTACTGACCCACTGCCAAACCGGTCATGCTGGAGGATGCTGCAGGCAGCAGAACGTTCTCCTTGACGTCTCCAGACTCTGTCACGTCTGTCACATGTGCTCAGTGAGAACCTGCTTTCATCTGTGAAGAGCACAGGGCGCCAGTGGCGAATTTGCCAATCTTGGTGTTCTCTGGCAAATGCCAAACGTCCTGCACGGTGTTGGGCTGTAAGCACAACCCCCACCTGTGGACGTCGGGCCCTCATACCACCCTCATGGAGTCTGTTTCTGATCATTTGAGTAGACACATGCACATTTGTGGCTTGCTGGAGGTCATTTTGCAGGGCTCTGGCAGTGCTCCTCCTGTTCCTCCTTGCACAAAGGTGGAGGTAGTGGTCCTGCTGCTGGGTTGTTGCCCTCCTACGGCTTCCTCCATGTCTCCTCATGTACTGGCCTGTCTCCTGGTAGCGCCTCCATGCTCTGGACACTACGCTGACAGACACAACAAACCTTCTTGCCACAGCTCGCATTGATGTGCCATCCTGGATGAGCTGCACTACCTGAGCTACTTGTGTGGGTTGTAGACTCTGTCTCATGCTACCACTAGAGTGAAAGCACTGCCAGCTTTCAAAAGTGACCAAAACATCAGCCAGAAAGCATAGGAGCTGAGAAGTGGTCTGTGGTCACCACCTGCAGAACAACTCCTTAATTGGGGGTGTCTTGCTAATTGCCTATAATTCCCACCTGTTGTCTATTCCATTTGCACAACAACATGTGAAATGGATTGTCAATCAGTGTTGCTTCCTAAGTGGACAGTTTGATTTCACAGACGTGTGATTGACTTGGAGTTACATTGTGTTGTTAAGTGTTCCCTATATTTTATTGAGCAGTGTATATTAATTTACTGAGGAAATGTGTAGAATGATGTTTTCATATGTAATTCATACTGTATATTCAGCTGTGTCCCATTACATCCTTGCTGTGTAGCAAATACAGCGCAACTGCCAGCTCCTGAGATTTGCGGGTGTGAGCGTACACATGCGGCTGCAAATAGATCGCGGCATAGCGCATGGCAGGAGCGAATGCTGCAAGGAAGTAGCCGGACACATCTGTAATAAAGGCACAGTGTTTCATACATAATGATATGTTGCATGGTTTTGTTTTATTTTCATACAACGTATAATTTCCCAAACTGACTTTAAATCTATAAAATCCTAAAACATGGATTGAAAAAACATAATTGTAGTTTTTTAAATCGTAAAAATCCAGGGCCTAGTAATAAATATCAAAGTCGCATTTTTCCATATAAAATAGTAATTTAATATAAACACCTTCACATCTGTTGTTTATCCCCTTCACACACAAAATGGCAATAACCTTTCTTACAGTAGTCCAAACTGGAAAGCGAATTACGTAATGCGAATAGAGATGGGATTTGTTATAACCTGTCCTTTAAGTACTAGGGTCTGGGGGGCTCAATACTGAACCAGCCAACCAGAAGCAGTTGCCTGAACCATACAGCACCCACAAGACAAACTCTGCCAAAAATGCATATATTACATAAACATTGACACTGCGGTGGATAATAGATTAGGGATGGCAAGGAGACCACAGATGGTCCATGGTTTCATGGCATTGGGCCAAAAACCATCTACGGTTTTGCCTTCAATGGTTGGGAACAGTGGATGAGCTGTATATGCACAAAGTAGAGGACGGGAACTTCTGCCATCGGACCTCCACTACCGTCTGCTGAAACCACCACCATCGGATGCGCACCATCTATGGCCATCCCTACGTTGGGCAATCGTATATTTTAATTCTGTGACTGAAGTGTTTCTTGGCCCCTAGGCAAAACTTCAACCTTCTGCCCCCAACCACCACCAATACCCACCTCCCAGCCCTTCAGATGAAAGTGTGAATTATAAATTCCACAGCCACCACTTTAAATACAACAAGGATGTTTCCTTCAGAGACATCCTTAATTTTGTGGTAGGCAGACTCGGTGGTGCCCCCTTTAGATCTTGGCGCCCTAGGCAGCTGCCTAAAGCTTTCTAATTGTAGAGACGGCCCTGTTTGTACACTTACATTATAGGGCAATCAGAATAAACAAGAGGATCCACTGCAGTGTTTGCACTAATAATACAGGCAACAGAACAATAATAGGCTGTAAAGTTCATCATAAATAACCATTTTCTGCTAAATTGGATATGAAATAATACCTATATATCATGTTTGCAGAATGAGGTCCCCGCCTCACTTAATTGATCTTATACAGATCTGCTTTTTTTCTGTCTGTTTTTCATTATTTTTACTTTGCAGTCCACTGAGAGCATTAATACAGCAGACACCAGGAGCTGGAAGACGTCATTTATTTAGAGGATTAGAGCCACGCACTGAGTTACAGAGGTCCCTCTCTGTGTATCCATGACCAATGCACACTGAGACAAGGAGCACAGCTGCTGTTGGTGACTGCTGAAAGATTCATCGTTTGGAATGGATATGAATTATTGGAATACACATCAGAGGCCGGAAGTGGAAGAATGAAGGCCTGCTTCTTTGCAGATCACAAGTACAGCAACTTATAATAACAGACTTCCAAACAGTTGTTGCACTCTGGGCTGTAAAGAATTCCCTTATGAGGCTATAAAAGAACAAAGCACGAGCTGAGCGCGGAGAGCTACTTGTGTAATCACATACAAAAATTCTCAGATCTTGTGGTTCATCAAAGTAAATTGAAAAAGGAAAATGCATAGAGATAATTAAAACACAGGATAAAGGTTTCATTACACAGCTTTGCAGGGAATAGTTATCTAAAATATGTACTTGTATTTGATAATTTGCTGTGATCAACAAACCAATGAGAGTATCACTGTTTTATAGTCAGTAGGTGGCGCTGTATGCTCTATGTAGATTTTACAAAACATATGTCCCTCCAATTAGTATGTGGCAACACCCCGTGTTCCGGCTCTCGGTCTAGGAGTATAGTATAGTGATTCTATAGAATGATTTTCGATGGTCGTCTGCTACCCTCCCTTCCCATGCCTGAGCACATCATGGAGGTGACATGCATGAGCAAAGATTCTGCCCACAAAAATCATTCAACCCACTATGGGTATGAAAATACTTACTCTTAATGTAAATGACCTCAACTCTTTACAAAGTGCACAATCACCATGTATTACTTCAAATGACAATAGGCCAATATAGTTATGTTCCAAGAAACGGAAGGGGTCATTCCGAATTGATTGCTCGCTAGCAACTTTTTGCAGCGCTGCGATCAGGTTAATTCTCGGCAAAACTGTGCATGCGTATGCACCGCATTGCACAGGCACGTCGTACGGGTACAAAGAGGATCGGTGCTGGGCAACGGATTTAACGAACGTAATGAGCGGGCAGGCAGCTTACACTGCCGCCGCTCACTTGCTGTGTATTGGGGGTAGGGGCGGTCATGCTGCCGCCCACCATGTGGGGTCTGAAAAGTTTTTTTTTCTTTTGTTCTAGTCACTGCTTGGCTTCCTGCACCACTGCTCTTCCCCCCTCCCTCCCGCGAACGGCGGCAGCCGCAGCTCTGTGTGCCAAGGGGGGAGAGAGGGGAGGCTGACTGCGGACAGCGCTCACTGCTGCCGCGGTCCATCTGTGAGGGGGAGGTCGCAGGGGAGGATTGTGCCAGTATAGCAGCGGGAGGTCCTATAAACTAAGCTGCATTTTAATGCAGCAGGACGATTAAGCTGTGTAAGGAATTATATGCCCAGCAGTAAAAGAACTATCAGGCTCTTAAGCCTGTGTTGCATATATGTCTGGGAGTATGAATATGTTTATAGATCTGTATATATATTTATATATATATATATATATATTTCCAAATTAAGGGAGCACTCACCAGTCTTCAAATAGATCAAGGCAATTTATTCAGACCATCAGCATATAATTTATGTTGACGTTTCGGTCACAATTCTGACCTTTGTCAAGATACCAGTGCAATGAACTAGTGTTACCTATATACCCATATAGGTCCCTCCCTCCAATTAATCAAAGCAACTCGCCCACACCCCACATAACAATTACATACAATAGACACATATTAAAACCAAAAGGTCACTATATTTTATTCTACCCCTTTCTTGGCAATCATTCACTTACCCACCCTTGCAGCCAACAAACATTTATGCAGTAAAGATCAGTATATGCGGCGCGCGTTCCACCGCCGGCCGTACTTCAGGTCCGTGGAACGCAACCTTCGCATCAACATACAGGATATTACCATTCTAGCCGCGGGTCACGTGATCGGCGCTGCACACAAGGGGGCCGGCCACATATTATGCAGTGAACATCAGTATATATGGCGTGCGTTCCACCGCCGGCCGTACTTCCGGTCCGGGGAACGCAACTTCCGCATTAACACACAGGACATCATCACTCCAGCCGCGGGTCACGTGATCGGCGCCACACTGCGCTGCCCAGCAACAAGTACATCAAGTCTAAATGCGTTCAGCCATAGACCAAGTATCTGGTCCATGGGACGCATAAAGCCACTAGCCATACAAAATATGCATCTTAAAGGTGCATATATTCATATTACATTACTAATATACTATTGGCAACACACTATAATATAGATCAGACTGATCAAGTTATAAATATTTGGAAGAAACACGAGTATATATAAATCTCCAACTAGGGCTGCAAAGGGAGTAAGTGTATTACAGGGGGGAATAACCTATAGTGGGTATCATTATAAATTCCATCATGTAGCAGGTTTTAACCATATTCGATCCCACCTGCATACATAATGGGTCCCATGCAAATCACTAAAAAACATGATTCACCAGGGATCCCCCGTATGCACAGTAGGATCCTATTTCAGATCACAAGGTTTCAGTTTCAGAGCATCGTATAGAAAAAATGATAACCGACGACAGGAACATCAAAAAAAGAAAAAAAGAAGAAAAAAGAAAGAAAAATAGAAAAAAATATTATACAAAAACAACCATGGAGCCATGGCAGGGCTGTCATTCCAGGAAAATACTGTAGTATATTGCATCATTGAGGCCACGAGGTCGTATTGTATCCAGTCTATGGATCCACGCTGCTTCGCGTTTCAGTAGTAGTTTTGCCCGATCCCCACTCTATCAATCAACATACTCCTCCTCAGGGACGCCAGGGAGTGTCGTGCTTCACAGAAGTGCCTGGCCACCGGTTTGTCCGAGTTGCCACTTGTTATGGCATTTCTGATAGAGAGTCGGTGATTGGCCATTCTTTCACGGAATGGACGAATAGTCTTTCCAACATATACCAAGGAGCATGGGCATGTCAGGGTATATACCACATAATCAGAGGTGCAACTCAATCTATGGCGTATAGATATCTTCGCTCCTGTATGCGGATGATGGAAAAATTGACCAGTAGTCATACTTCGGCAGGTGGTGCAATTTATACACCTGAAGCATCCTAGTTTCTTAGGCATCAGCCACATATCAGAAGCCTGTGGTACTGGTCTGTCAGGCTGCTTTAGGATATCCTTCAGATTGTGAGCACGTCTGAAGCTTAATAGTGGTTTATCAGGTAATTTTTTTATAAGAACCGGATCCGTTCTCACTACTGGCCATAGTCTTTTGACTGCTTTCCGAATAGCCGGACCAGTCGTATTGAAGGTGGTGGAGATAACAAAAGGATTGTCCTCCTTACATTTTCTATGTGAGGCTCCCTCATGAATGTTCTTAGCCTTACTCAGGCACCTACTGATGGTCTGTTTGTCATATCCCCTTGCCTCAAATCTCACTTTCATCTCCTCCAATTGTATACCAGCCACTTCTTCATCTGAATTATTTCTAAGAACCCTCAGAAATTGTGATATGGGTAGATTTTGCTTTAATGGGCCAGGATGATGACTGTCAAATGACAGTATAGTGTTCCTGTCAGTCGGCTTTCTATACAATCTGAAACCATAGCCCTCATTGGTGGTGCATATACTGACATCCAAAAAATCTACTGTTTCCGTACTTGAATGCATAGTAACTCTAATCGTTGATCCAAGGCCATTCAAGTATTCCAACATATTCATTAGGGTTTCCTGGGTATCCACCCATATAAGGAAAACGTCATCTATGAATCTCCGGTAGAAGGCGATACTATCCCCAAACGGCGGGATGATGTTTATAGTCTCATATGCATCCATATATAGATTTGCATACGATGGGGCTCTGTTACTCCCCATCGCTGACCCAGCCGTTTGGAGATAGTACCGCCCCCCATAGGTGAAATAATTACAAGTCAGAATTAATTCCAACAGATCCATCAAAAAATCAACAGGGGGAGAACCCTTATGTGATAAATTCAATGCTCGTCTGACAGTGGCCAACCCCTCTGTATACGGTATCACTGTATACAGCGATACCACATCCATGGTCACCAGAATCCTCTGGCCAACATGGGGTTGTAGATTTAATAATCTCAAAAAGTCTTCCGTGTCCCTTAGATAACTGTTGGTTTTCTTGACACAGACCTGCAGAAAACTAACATATTGTGCCACTTTAGAAAAAAGTGAATTACGTGCCGATATAATTGGACGGCCAGGAGGCCTGTCCAGAGTTTTATGTATTTTAGGTATCAGATATATGATCGGAGTAATCGGAAAATCGGTCTTCAAAAAACCAACAGTATCTTCATCTATCCATCCCTGAGAGAATGCCCTATCCAAAACATTATCTAGACGATTTTTAAAGACCACACCTGGATCCCCAGATAGCAATCTGTATGTCTAAGGGGCCCTACACATTTAACGAGGTGCCGCCGAGATGCCCGACGGCCGATACGGCCGACCCGGCGGCGGGGGGGCAGTGACGGGGGGAGTGAAGTTTCTTCACTCCCCCCGTCACCCAGCTGCATTGAAGTGCAGGCAAATATGGACGAGATCGTCCATATTGGCCTGCATGCACAGCCGACAGGAGATCAGCGATGAACGAGCGCGGGGCCGCGCATCGTTCATCGCTGGAGTCTCCACACTGAAAGATATGAACGAGTTCTCGTTCATTTATGAACGAGATCGTTCATATCTTTCAGAATATCGGCATGTGTGTAGGGCCTATTAGTGTCCGCTAATTGTTTTAGTACTTCAGTGTTATAATCCGTAGTGTTTAATACAACAACCGCTCCCCCCTTATCAGCGGGTCTCACAGTAATGGTTGTATTGTTCTTCATCTCATATAATGCCCTCCTTTCCACCGCAGAGAGATTATGTCTAATCTTTTTTTGCTTAGCTAAAGATTCATTCATATCAGAGTCAAGCATTCTGGTAAAGGTCTTTATACTTGAATTGTGTGATATGGGATCATAAGTACTTTTATTTTTGAATGGTTTAACAATTCCTGTACTGGGTATCACCTTCTCAAATTTCTCAGCAAGTCTCAATTTCCTGCCCATTTTAAACCTATCCACAGACCATTCAAAGTCATTAAACTTAGGAGTGGGTATGAAACTCAAACCTTTAGACAATACACTCATTTCTGCTGTTGAAAGTTTATGTGTAGATAGATTTATCACTGATTCTTCTGAGTTTTGGTTGTTTTTTTCTTTTCTTTTGTGTTTGCCCCGCCGGAGGTGGGGCCTTCTGCGTTTAAATTTTGCTCACCAAACCGAGAGCGAGTATTGGCTCTTGGTAATGGGGGTTTTCTGTACGTCTGGGAATCCGAAGACTCTCTCTCAGAAGAAGAGTAACTATCTAATTGTGGGCGGTCTTGTCTAAATCTATTGCTTCTATGTCTAAAGTTAGAGTTATCATTACCCACTAACCACCTGTACACCCTATGATCTTTGTAATCACGGTCCACTTTTTCAAGCTTAGCCCTCTTAAAAGTGATCAGGTCTTTACGGTGTTTATCAAGTTGTAGTTTTAGTTTAATGAACCACTGCTGTGTGTTATCTTTCTGTAGAGTTTCTGTTGCTACTGGCCTAAAAGTCTGCAATTTCAGTTCTTAATTTCTTCAAATCACTCCCAACCTCCTCAATAACTAATAAAAGTAAATCAAAGGAGCATTTGTTTAAAATAGAGCACCATTTGCTGCAGACGGCAGGGTTTCCTCTCCCAATTGTAGGGATATTATTGAGGCGAAAGCCTCTAGGCAGGGCCGTTTCTTGGGGCAGGCGAGCAGTGCAACCACACTGGGCGCCCGCCGCGGCACTAACTGTGGCTCCCTGCTTCCCCCTCCTATTTCTCCCAGAGTAACCCGCTCGGGGGACGGAGTTTCACGGAATGACGCGTTTGCGTCGTTACGTCACGACGCCACCCCGTCACTCCGCGAAACTCCCCCCCCCCCCCACGAGCGGAGTACAGAGGGGGATCCAAGTTAGGAAGAGGGAAAGGCCAGCGCGAGGAGCGACTGGTGAGGCGGGCCGAAGAGCGGTAATGGCCTCAGCAAGTATTCTCTCTCTCTTTCTCTCAATGTGTAAAATGGGGACACCTGCCGTAATGTGTGAAATGGGGACTCTTGCCTGCCGTAGTGTGGGGATTTAATGTATCAAGGGCATTGCGGTGTGTGGCATAATATGGTGCAGGGGGCATTACTGTGTGGGGCTTAATATGGTAGAATTTTTTTTTCCTGTGGTGGTCGTGATCTGTTGGAGCAGGGTCAAAAACTGGATTGTGAGGTAGTCTTTTCAAACGAGGCCATGCCCATTTAAATGAGGCCACACCCATTTAGATGAGGCCATGCCCCCTTGCCGGGTGCACGCGCAAGTTGTTGTTTTTTTATCTAGGTGTGTGTGTGTGGGGGGGGGGGGGGGGCACATTTTTTTATGTCATGGGGGGGGCGCATTTTAAAATCTCGCACTGGGAGCCAAATTGGCTAGAAACAGCCCTGCCTCTAGGGATCTGTTTTTTATGGAAGTAATCAGATAGGAACTGCCCGTGCAGCAAAAGGTCTATTTCTCTTTTTTCCAAATGTAATAGTTTGTGATATAAATCCAAAGCTCCTTCAGCAGGTATTCGTTCAAAATGATTAAACTCTGACAATACTCTCTCCGCATCATCAGTGAACACTAACACATCATGCTCAGCTGCAAGCAATAATTCAGTTGAAACAAGGCCTTCCATTTAAATGACCAATACACCCCTATGTGTTATCAGATGGAGAGAGCAGTACTAACAAGTATTCACAAAGTATCATGCACCACCAATTACTAGGCTCCAAAAAGAAAATACAAATAAATCAAAAAAATACACAAATCAAAAAATACAAAAACTCAAAAAAATGAGGTAACTCACAAAATAATATAAATTAAAGAAAAAGTCCACTGTCGTCATTGATCTTTAAGGTTCACTAGTGTAATCCACCGGAGAATCAAAGTTATCCCAATATATTCATCAGTGTAAAAGTTCCATTTCAATTAAAGGTATACAGTCACTGGTGCAGGACAAAATTCGCAGACAACTGCAAATCATCTACATAAACATAGAGGGTCCACACTCACGTTTGCTTATGAAGAAAGTGCTGGGGTGGCTTCCAATGAGGGAGAAATCTCACTCCAATATATTTCCAAATTAAGGGAGCACTCACCAGTCTTCAAATAGATCAAGGACATTTATTCAGACCATCAGCATATAATTTATGTCGACGTTTTGGTCACAATTCTGACCTTTGTCAAGATACCAGTGCAATGAACTAGTGTTACCTATATACCCATATAGGTCCCTCCCTCCAATTAATCAAAGCAACTCCCCCACACCCCACATAACAAACAATTACATACAATAGACACATATTAAAACCAAAAGGTCACTATATTTTATTCTACCCCTTTCTTGGCAATCATTCACTTACCCACCCTTGCAGCCAACAAACATTTATGCAGTAAAGATCAGTAGGGGGGCGGCCACATATTATGCAGTGAAGATCAGTATATATGGCGTGCGTTCCACCGCCGGCCGTACTTCCGGTCCGTGGAACGCAACTTCCGCATTAACACACAGGACATCACCACTCCAGCCGCGGGTCACGTGATCGGCGCCACACTGCGCTGCCCAGCAACAAGTACATCAAGTGTAAATGCGTTCAGCCATAGACCAAGTATCTGGTCCATGGGACGCATAAAGCCACTAGCCATACAAAAGATGCATCTTAAAGGTGCATATATTCATATTACATTACTAATGTACTATTGGCAACACACTATAATATAGATCAGACTGATCAAATTATAAATATTTGGAAGAAACACGAGTATATATACATCTCCAACTAGGACTGCGAAGGGAATAAGTGTATTACAGGGGGGAATAACCTATAGTGGGTATCATTATAAATTCCATCATGTAGCAGCTTTTAACCATATTCAATCCCACCTGCATACATAATGGGTCCCATGCAAATCACTAAAAAACAGGATTCGCCAGGGATCCCCCGTATGCACAGTAGGATCCTATTTCACATCACAAGGTTTCAGTTTCAGAGCATCGTATAGAAAAAATGATAACCGACGACAGGAACATCATGTGTATTCACAGGCGTGCACACGGGGGGTGCCTGGTGCGCACAGGCACCCCCTAATGTCCGGCACCCCCGCACACACACATTACGCCTGCAGCAGCACTGCTACAGTGACTGCCGAGAGTGTTGATCATTACAGTCCCCGCCACCTGCCGCCCGATTAGGAGGGACTGTCAGTTTGCCGCCGCACTGGGTGCACACTGCACAGAAGAGACGGAACTTAGTTCTCTCGGCTCTGCTTCTTGATGACGACACGGCAGACGCGCCACGCGTCCGTCCGCCTGTGCTCACCTCTCTCTACTCGTGTTTGCCACGCCACATAACAGCGTTCCTAGGAGGAGGAGGAATCGGAGGAAGAATAGCGTAAGGGCCACAACTAAAGGCATTATGTGAGAGACACTATGACTATGGGCATTGCGTGAGAGGCACTATTATTATGGGCATTGCATGAGAGGCACTATGACTATGGGCATTGCGTGAGAGGCACTATTACTATGGGCATTGCATGAGGGGCACTATGACTATGGGCATTACATGAGGGGCACTATGACTATGGGCATTGCGTGAGAGGCACTATGACTATGGGCATTGCGTGAGGGGGTGTAGTATGGCTGACCGCGTGAGGGGCACTATTACTATGGGCATTGCGTGAGAGGCACCGTTACTATGGGCATTGCGTGAGGGGGTGTAGTATGGCTGACCGCGTGAGGGGCACTATTACTATGGGCATTGCGTGAGAAGCACTATTACTATGGGCATTGCGTGAGGGGGTGTAGTATGGCTGACTGCGTGAGGGGCACTATTACTATGGGCATTGCATGAGGGGTACAGCTACTGTGTGGGCATTGTATAAGGGCACTACTATTGTGGGCATTGGGTAAGAGGCACAACTACTACTATGGGCATTGTGTAATGGACAACTGCAGTAAGCATTGTGTAAGGGGAACTACTACTGTGGGCATTGTGTAAGGGGCATTACTATTGTGGGCATTGTGTAAGGGGCATTACTACCCTGGGCATTGTGTAAGGGGCATTACTATTGTGGGCATTGTGTAAGGGGCATTACTACTGTGGGCACTGTGTAGGGGGCATTACTACTGTGGGAACTGTGTAAGGGGCATTACTACTGTGGGCACTGTGTAAGGGGCATTACTACTGTGGGCACTGTGTAAGGGGCATTACTACTGTGGGCACTGTGTAGGGGGCATTACTACTGTGGGCACTGTGTAAGGGGCATTACTACTGTGGGCATTGTGTAAGAGGCACTGCTATTGTGGGAATTGTATAAGGGGCACAACTACTGTCTGGACATTGTGTAAGGTGCACAACTACTGCGTGGGCATTGTGTAAGGAGCACAACTAGGGGCATTGTGTAAGGGGCACTACTACTACTATGGGCATTGTGTGTAAGCAGCACTGGACACAGAGTGAAGGGAGGTAGAGACTGAAAGACACAAAGTGAAGAGGGCAGGCTGAGAGACACGGAGTGAAGGGTGGGAGGCTGAAAGACGCAGAATGAAGGTTGAGAGGCACAGAGTGAATGGGGGACTGAGAGATGCAAAGTGAGGTGGATTGTGAGAGATGCATGGCAGGGAGATGATGGTGTGGGATGAGAGATCAAGTAGGGACGGCATGATTGTGAGGGTGAGAGACGATGCAGGGAGAGGAGGTGATGGTGTGGCTGAGAGATGCAGGGGGCAGAAGATGACACGAGTCTTGTTGAACGTCTGTTGCATGATGATGATTTTGGTTATATTCCGACATAAACAGGCATCTTTCAGCCCATACGATTTCCTACATGAATAGTGATTATAGACTGAAGATGCTCTCTGCCCAGGGAGGACATTTCTTCAAATGTTCCCTGTTGTAAGAAACCACCATATAGGTAAGGTGCAAATGGAATAGAAAGGAATGCTCCAAGAGAGATGAGAAACAGATGGCGTGTCATATTGACATGCGTTTGCAGTGGCAACGCCTCTTGTGGTATGTGATTTATATTGTATTGAGGGCCAATAGGCGGTACTAGACATGCCCAGTAGGTGGTGCTAACCACGCCCCTCCGATGGTGCACCCCCTAATAAAATGTTCTGCGCACGCCTGTGTGTGTATTTGGAAATATATCTATCTATCTATATATATCTATATATATATATATATGTGTGTATATATGTCTATATAGATCTGCTTTATTATATTTGAGCACATGGCTGAATGCCATTTTAACTCAACTTTCTGCTTTTTCTTGCAGGAAGTTTGCTGCTGTCCTACAACACTCGACCACCGGATGGAGCAGGGGTATTAGTAGGAATTCGGACAGCTCAGGTTTCACTGTTTGTAGTTTGTTCCACGTGCACTGCACTTCGGGCTTATACGCACCTTAGTTACATTTTTACTGAGTCGTGGGACTTGTCTTTCTTTGTCTACTTGTCTGTCTGTGACATAATGAGTAAGGCACCTGCAAAATCAAAAAAGCAGCTTAGCTGCAAGGTCTGTGCGAGTGTGTTACCTGATGGATCTACCACATGAACAGTATGTTTTGTAAATAAAGCTACAAATACAATTTCTTCTCCTGATCCTCAATGGGCGATGCTGGCGGACATAATGTCTGGGTTACAATCGGAATTGGCCGCCGCTCGAAAAGAGCGGGAGGCGGCTAGATCTGAGGCTCGGGTGATACCGATTGAGAGATCGGAAGGGTCTCAGGACATGTATAGGACTTTGCAAGGGTTACAAAGGTCCAGGTCTAGCTCGGATCCAAAAGATAGCTATCATTTGTCTTATTACCAGTCTCAGCCATGTTGCATTCTGACGATTCAATGCCAGACCTTACATCGCAAGATGAACATGAGGAAGGTGAATGGGATCAGCAGTCAGATAGTGAGGTTACTGATAGTCCGGCCATTGATAATCTCATCAGGGCAGTACGTCAGGTTCTACATTTTACGGAGGTTGAAGAACCTATTTCAAATGATGAGGTGTTATTTGCTAAATGACAAAGATCTCCGGTCTGTTTTCCTTATTCAGATTCTATTAATAAGCAGTTAACAGAGGCTTGGAAGAATCCGGATAAACGGTTTTCTATACCTCGCCGGTTTCTATCTAGTTACCCGTTCCCAGAGTCTATGAAGTCAACATGGGAAAATCCACCGACTGTGGATTCGTCGGTGTCGAAACTTTCTAAAAAGTTGACCATTCCAGTACCAGCTGCTATTACGCTTAAAGACCCGTCACAGCGTAAGCTAGAAGCTATGCTAAAGTCAATGTATACAGCAGTGGGGTTGTTGCTTAGACCTTCTTTGGTGGGAGTTTGGGCGAATAAGGCTGTAATTGCATGGATAACACAGCTCAAGTCGGGCCTCCAGGACGACCACCTTATACTTCTTGCTGATCACATCTGTGAATCAGCTGAGAATCTATGGACGTCGGCCAGGTTACTGCTCACCTTTCAGCTTCACTAGTTGCGGCACGATGTGCAGTTTGGCTGTGCTCTTGGCAGGCGGAGGCAGAGTCTAAACAAGGAATAGAAGCGTTACCTTACGCTAGCGAGAAGTTGTTTGGTCCTGAATTGGACAAATGGATTTCTCAGGCCACGGGGAGTGGGGGGGGGTCTGTTTTCCTACCATTGCCTAGACAGGTTCCTAAACAAAAATATTCAGGACCAGCGTTCAAATCCTTTAGGCCTCAGTCCTTTCTAGGCCGTGCTATAGGAACAACCACACACAGTAGAAATTGTAGAGGACGTGGTTTTCAACAAACCACTAACCGTCGTCAGGACACTAAGACCACTGACAAGCCAGTGGCATGATGGGCTCCCAGCCCATCTTGGATCTTCAGTTGTGGGAGCACACCTTCAGACGTTTCCTTTGACGTGGTTTCGGACGTCCACAGATGGGTGGATCCGCAATTTAGTGTTAAAAGGTTACAAAATAGAGTTCGATTGTCTCCCACCAAAGCGCTTTTTCAAGACAGGTTTGACTGTGTCAGAAGACAAAAAGGTGGTTCTGCAGACCGTGATTCAGTCTCTGCTGGATTCAACAGTTTTGATCCCGTTCCAGTTCACCAACAGGGTCACGGTTATTATTCCAGTCGTTTTGTAGTACCAAAGCCGGATGGCTCTGTCAGACCGATATTGAACCTAAAGGGACTCAATCAATACGTCACTTACTACAGATTCAAAGGCGATCTCCCAGCGATGCTATGTATACGTTCCAAATGAATAGGACTCTTGTTCCTCAAACAAAAAACATATTGGACAGCATTGTTGTTAATTGTTCTAGATATGTCCACCAATAATATCCAGGGTCGTCACTCCCGACAACTGACCTGTGTTAAATGTGATGCGTTCACGTAAAGGTTTCTTTAATACTTTACACAATCCTCTAATCCACGACTTATCTACACCAGGCTTACCTTGAATATAAGCCCTATGTGCAATGAAAGGTATCTTTCTCCACTTCTGTTATGGGTCCACGGCCATTCCGTTCTCTCCACACAAGAAGTTTCCAATGACAGCAGATATGGTGCAAAAATTGTCTTTTTTTATTCAAAAAGGTTATCTCCCCAAACAATAGGGATAAAAACAGTTTTAAAAGATAATAAAATAACAGCAAGGGGGTACCCTGTTTAAAAGAGCAAAAGGCCACTTCCAATGGTACCGGTAGGATGGATAAAGTTAATTTCACCAATTTGAAAAAATTCTTAAGGGAAAAATAACCCACAAAGCAATGCCTACCACCATGGAAAAATGGCTGTCCAGGGTCCTCCTTCCCATAAACCTATATCTAGAACAATTAACAACAATGCTGTCCAATATGTTTTTTGTTTGAGGAACAAGAGTCCTATTCATTTGGAACGTATACATAGCATCGCTGGGAGATCGCCTCTGTTTTTTCAAATTTGTGTCTATTAAGGAGTTGTGTTCCTTTTTGGAGATCTGCCGAGTTGAAGCTAGGGCGCAAGTTACTCTTTATCTATTTTTGAATATTACTACAGATTCAAGATGGAATCCCTGCGGTCAGTAATTGCAGGTTTAGAGCCACAGGAATTCATGATTGCGCTGGTTCTCAAGGATGCGTACTTCCACATTCCAATTTGGCCACAGCATCAGGTGTTCTTAAAGTTTGCAGTACAACAAAAAAATTATCAATTTCAGGCCCTATCGTTTGGTCTCTCTTCAAGCGCCTCGGGTATTCACAAAAGTGATGTCTGTGATGATAGCTCATCTCAGATCCCTGGGGGTAATAATAGTTCCGTACTTGGATGATTTGCTCATCAAAGCTCCATCTCAACAGATACTTCTTCACCATGCCTTGCTAACGTACAATGTACTAGTTCAGCACGGTTGGATTGCAACTTCAAGAAATTAAATCTGATTCCGTCTCAAAGACTTCAATTCCTAGGAATGATTCTCGAAATGGTGGATCAACGAATTTACCTGCCAGAACAGAAGGTAGAAAGTATTCGTCATCTGGTACAGTTAGTGCTCAAACCACGGACAGTCTCGGTGCATTTGAGCATTCGACTGTTAGGAAAGATGGTGACGTCTTTAGAAACGCTCCAGTTCGGAAGATTTCACTCTCGTGCTTTTCAACTGGATGTTCTCGCACAGTGGTCAGGCTCGCATCTACAAATTCCTCAGATGGTGCGGTTGTCTCCAAAGGCCAGAATATCTCTACTCTGGTGGCTCCAAGTACACAATCTCACTGCCGGAAAAAGGTTTGGAGTCTGGAATTGGATAACTCTTAACGACGGACGCAAGTCTCAGAGGTTGGGGAGCAGTGGTCCAAAATTGTCAGCTTCAGGGTCTATGGTCAGATCAAGAAAGATTACTGTCAATAAATGTCCTGTAACTCAGGGCAATTTACAACACGCTGCGACAAGCAGTGCACATGCTCCGGTCTGAGGCTGTCCAGGTCCTGTCAGACAACGCAACGGCAGTCGCATACATCAACAAACAAGGAGGAACTCGAAGTCACATGGCCTCAATTGGGCCGAGCATCACCAGGTGATATTGGCGGCAGTGTTCATTCCAGGAGTGGACAACTGGGAGGCGGATTATCTCAGCTGTCAGGATTTTCATCCAGGAGTATGGCCATTAAATCCAGAAGTGTTTCAGATGTTGGTCCAGCGGTGGGGTTACCCACAGGTGGATCTAATCGCATCTCGCCAAAATCATCAAACATCCCAGTATGTGTCCAGAACACAAGAACCAAAGGCAGTGGTAGTGGATGCTCTCATGATCGCGTGGCTGTACAGCTTGTGTATCTGTTTCCACTGTTTCTGCTGCTTCCTCGGTTGCTAAAGCGGATCAAACGAGAGTCCACGACAATCATACTAGTGGTGCCTCATTGGCCTCGGAGAGCATGGCTCTCGGATCTCTGCGGGCTACTCGCAGTTGATCCTTGGCCGCTCCCACTACGTCCGGACCTGTTACAACAGGGTCCGTTCCTTTACCCCGGTTTAGCACGGCTGCGTTTTACGGGGTGGCTGTTCAAAACCGCCCTCTTAAGACAAGAGGGCATTTCAGAATCGGTAATACCAACCATGGTACGGGCTAGGAAGCCAGTTATGGCAGCTCATTATCAGAGGATTTGGGTGCCTGTATAGGGTGGTGTGAAGCTCGGAAGTTTCCGACCTCGTCTTTCAAGTTATCCCATCTTTTGCTATATTTACAGACTGGGTTAGATGGAGGACTACATTTATCTACACTTAAGGTGCAGGTCTCTTACATTCAAAGGCGTTTGGCTCTTTTGCCAACAGTACACACTTTCCTACAAGGTGTCCTCAGAGTACAACCTCCATTTATACCACCTACAGCTCCATGGGACTTGAATCTGGTTTTAGATTTTTTACAGTCTTCAGATTTTGAACCCTTACAACAAGTGGATGTTAAGTTTCTCACTTACATAGTAACATAGTAACTAAGGTTGAAAAAAAGACAATTGTCCATCGAGTTCAACCTACTTGTGGTCTCCTATGCAGTCCTATTATAGGACTAGTTATTTTTATGTTAGGACTAGTTATATTAACTATAATGCGTGACTACGCACCATAACCCTGAATATCTTTATCCAATAGGAATTTATCTAACCCATTCTTAAAGGTGTTGACGGAGTTCGCTGTTACTACTCTCTCAGGCAGGGAATTCCAAACACATGTCGTCCTTACTGTGAAAAAACCTTTTCGCCTCAATGTGCAGAAACTCCTCTCCTCTAACCTAAGTGAGTGACCACATGTCCTCTGGGCTGATCTTATAGAAAACAGGTCCCTCCCAAGCTCTGTATATTGACCCCTTTTATATTTGTAGAGGTTGATCATGTTCCCTCTTAGTCTCCTCTTTTCCAATGTAAACATGCCTAGCCTTGCAAGCCTTTCCTCGTATTCCAGCGTCTCCATGCCCTTGATTAGTTTGGTCGCCCGCCTCTGAACCTTTTCTAGCTCCAGTATATCCTTTTTGTAATATGGTGCCCAAAATTGCACACAGTATTCAAGATGTGGCCTCACTAGCGATTTATATAATGGGAGTATAATACGCTTGGAAAACAGTTTCTATTAGCCTTAGCTTCAGCAAGGCGTGTTTCAGAATTGGGTGCCTTGTCATGCAAGCCACCGTATCTGGTGTTTCATGATGATAGAGTGGAGCTTCGAATGAATCCCGCTTTCCTACCAACGGTAGCATCATCTTTTCACATCAATCAACCAATCGTAGTTCCTGTATTATCAGAAAGTGCAGGAACTCCAGCTTCCTTGGATGTGGTACCCGCACTACGCGTTTATGTGGCCCGAACGTAAGATGGATACATTGTTTGCTCTCTATGATGCAGTCAAGATGGGTTGGCCATCTTCCAAGCAGACCTTGTCCAGATGGATTAAGCTGACCATTCGTCAGGCTTACCTTCATGCTAGGCTACAACCGCCCACATCAGTTTCAGCTCATTCCACACGTTCTGTGGGCACGTCATGGGCAGCAGGTCGTGGAGCCTCTATGACGCAACTTTGCTATGCGGCTACATGGTCATCAGTGCACACGTTTGTGCACTTTTACAAGTTTGATACGTTTGCGGCATCAGCATCTAGCTTTGGCCGTCTAGTGTTACAGGTACAGCTCTCCCGCCCAATGGGGAAACTTTGGTACGTCCCAAGAGTACTCCAGTGACCCATGTGGATGAAAAAGAAAATAGGATTTTGGTACTTACCAGATAAATCCTTTTCTTTGACTCCACAGGGGGCACTGGACGCCCACCCAGAGCAGTTTTTTACCTGGCTTGTGGTAATTTCAGTGGATCAGTTACGGTATGAATAGTCGACAGTCATTAGGTCGACCACTACTGGTCGACATAGGCATGGTCGACATGGACAAATGGTCAACACATGAACATGGTCGACACATGAAAGGTCGATGTGTGATAAGGTCGACATGTTTTTTTTTTTAACTTTTTTTGGTGTCGTTTTATGCGTAAAGTGACGGGGAACCCCAATTAGTGCACCGCTTCGCTCGCCATGCTTCGGGCAAGGTGCCTCGCTGCGCTCGGCACAGATTACCGTTCCCAATCGTAGCCAAGTGGATCGTAAAGTATGGAAAAGTTCGCCAGAAGAAAAAAAAACGTGAAAAACTCATGTCGACCTTATCATGTGTCGACATATCATGTGTCCATGTCGACCATGTCAATGTCGACCAATAGTGGCCGACCTAATGACTGTCGACCATAACATGGCCGACCATCCAAACGGATACCCAGTGGATCTTATGGTAACACATTCTCACCGACTTGTTCAAATGTTCAGCTGATAGCTATTATTGTGCCTGTTTAGTTGTCTGTTACGTTATGTGTCAACTTCATTGTTGTCCGTTATGTTATAATGTTATATGTAATTCTCTATTGTTCATTCTATCGCTCCTGTCCGGCATTACTACAGGGGGACATTGTGTGTGTGGTGGCATTATTGCAGGGGGACATTGTGTGTGTGGTGGCATTACTGCAGGGGGACATTGTGTGTGTGTGTGTGTGTGTGTATGTGTGTGTGTGTGTGTGATGGCATTACTACAGGGGGACATTGTGTGTGTGGTGGCATTACTACAGGGGGACAATGTGTGTGGTGGCATTACTGCAGGGGGACATTGTGTGTGTGTGTGTGTGATGGCATTACTACAGGGGGACATTGTGTGTGTGGTGGCATTACTACAGGGGGACAATGTGTGTGGTGGCATTACTACAGGGGGACAATGTGTGTGGTGGCATTACTACAGGGGGACATTGTGTGTGTGGTGGCATTACTACAGGGGGACAGTGTGTGTGGTGGCATTACTACAGGGGGACTGTGTGTGTGGTGGCATTACTACAGGGGGACATTGTGTGTATGGTGGCATTACTACAGGGGGACATTGTGTGTATGGTGGCATTACTACAGGGGGACTGGGTGTGGTGGCATTACTACAGGGGGACTGTGTGTGGTGGCATTACTACAGGGGGACATTGTGTGAGTGTGTGTGTGGTGGCATTACTACATGGCCCTCATTCAGAGTTTATCGCTAGCTGGCGTTGTTTGCTGCGTAGCGATCAGTGAAAAAAACGACAAAACTGCGCATGCACCGCAATGCGCAAGTGCGGCGCACGGGTACAAAGAGCATCGTGGTTTTTGCACAGGTTCTAGGGACGCTTTCAGTTGCACAGACGATCGCAAGGCAGGAAGTGGGACTTTCTAGCTGTCAACTGACCGTTTTCTCAGAGTGTTTGGAAAAACACAGGCGTGGCCGGCGGTTTGTTGGTTGATATCTGACATAATTACTGTGTCAATCGTCGCATCAATCATTGCACAGAATAAGTAACTACAGGGCTGGTCTTGTTCCGCACAAAATATGTTTGTAGCCGCTCTGCTGCACAGGCGTTTGCTCTCCTGCAAAGCAAAAATACACTCCCCCGTGGGCGGCGACTATGCGTTTGCATGGCTGCTAAAAGTAGCCAACGAGCGATCAACTTGGAAAGAGGGCCCCTGTGTGTGGTGGCATTACTACAGTTGGACATTGCGTGTGTGTGTGTGGTGGCATTACTGCAGGGAGACAATGTGTGTGGTGGCATTACTACAGGGGGTCATTGTGTGTGTGTGATGGCATTATTACAGGGGGACTGTGTGGTGGCATTACTACAGGGGGACAGTGTGTGTGGTGGCATTACTACAGGGGGACAGTGTGTGTGGTGGCATTACTATGGAGGGACATTGTGTGTGTGTGGTGGCATTACTACAGGGAGACAATGTGTGTGGTGGCATTACTACAGGGGGACAATGTGTGTGGTGGCATTACTACAGGGGGACATTGTGTGTGTGGTGGCATTACTACAGGGGGACATTGTGTGGTGGCGGTATTACTACAGGGGGACATTGTGTGGTGGCCTTACTACAGGGGGACAATGTGTGTGTGTGTGTGTGTGTGTGGTGACATTACTACAGGGGGACAGTGTGTGTGGTGGCATTACTACAGGGGGACTGTGTGGGTGTGTGTTGGCATTACTACAGGAGAACTTTGTGTGTGTGTGTGTGTGTGTGGTGGCATTACTACAGGGGGACAGTGTGTGTGGTGGCATTGCTACAGGGGGACAGTGTGTGTAGTGGCATTGCTATAGGGGAACAGTGTGTGTGGTGGCATTACTACAGGGGGACAGTGTGTGTGGTGACATTGTGTGTGGTGGCATTACTACAGGGTGACAGTGTGTGTAGTGGCATTATATGTGTGGTGGCATTACTACAAGGGGACAGTGTGTGTGTGTGATGGCATCACCACAGGGGGAGTGTGTGTGTGTGTGGCATTACTATGGGTGGCAATGTGTGGAATTACTGTGGGGGCCAGTGCATTATTTTAATTACTGTTGGGGGCAGGGTGTGTATTTTTCCCCTTGGGGACCAATATAGGTTTGTTTTATTTCCCTGGGTGCTGTTTTTGCATGGGATACTGATCGTGGGGATACGGTCATTAGGTCAACATGGAAAAAGGTTGACATTACTTTTTCACATTTGTTTTAATTTTTTGAACTGTTTCATACTCTACGATCCACGTGGACTACAATTGGGAACGGTAACCTGTGCCGAACGCAGCAGTAGCGGAGCGAGGCACCTTGCCCGAAGCATGCCATGCGAGGGGACATGGTGCACTAATTGGGGTTCCCCGTCACTTTACGAAGAAAATGACACCAAAAACAGTAAAAAAACAAACAAACAAAAAAAACCCTCATGTCGACCTAATGACCCATACCCTGATGGTGTGCCTTGGCAATTTTCAGATCTTGTTCGGTGTGCCGCGAGTTGAAAAAGGTTGAAAATCACTGCGCTACAGAATGAATAGGCACAAATTCCCACAGAAACACTCAAAATTCTTGTGGAAAGCCTTCTAAGAAGAGTGGAAGCTGTTATAGCTACAAAAGGGGAACAAACTCCATATTAAAGTATGTGTTTGAATACAACGTCATTATAATCCCTGTTGGCGTAATGGTCAGGCATCCGAATACTTTTGTCCATATAGAGTATCTTTAAATCGGTCGTCCCGACGGCCACTATTCAGGTTGTTGTAATGTGTACCCGGCCTAAGAGTTCCAGAGTGACAGTGCATGTCAAACTGAATTACCACATTGGGGGCGGGATGTATTAAAATACATTGCCACCCCTTGACGATTAACATCGCAATGCGGTGACGGAGGCCACCCACGATACCTGTCAGAAGGTGTGCGGGGGCTCTCAGTCACCTTGCTGGGGTCTCACCTCTCAGAACGGCAAGCAGGCACTGCAGCAGACTGTCCCGGGCACCTCCTCCTCCTCCCTGCAACCGGAAGAACCTCTGGCTGTGTTGCTAGGGGGAGGAGTTTGGCTTCCGTGACCAGGGCTGCCTGGACGGAGGTATGCAGGAGGGGGGAGAGGTCGGCATCCGCGGTGTGATGCAGCACCAAGAAGCACATAGGCCTCTATAGGGTATCGCCATCAAAAGATGGGGATACCCTTAGTGGCAAAAACGCAGCGGCCAGGGGTTAGTACATATGAAAATGTGGTAAAACCCCCAAAAATGGGGGGTTTACCGCATTTTCCCTTTAATACATTCGGCCTTAAGAGAGCATCCACTGCCTTTGCATAGTGGGCCTGATTCAGAGCACAGCTCAGTAGCACAACTGCTGCATCTTTGTACGCATCAGCTGTGCTTAATATATGCTAATGCCACAGGAGGTGTATTGTGTAAATAGGCACCTCCTGTGATCTGCTGACACTGGATCACTCTGTGTGAACATCGATCATCTGAGTAACTCTCAGTATGGACGGTGTTTTCACACTGACGGGGGCCACTATGGCTGCGTCTAGGGAGGCCAGGCCTGGGCCATTTCTTTCAGTGGCGTGTGGTGAGGTCAGTGGCTGGTGAGGCACTACAGCCATAATGTCCGCCGAATCCTGCCGATGACCCCTACTGCCGCCGAGCCAATGCCCGCTACTGCCTTTCAGCTAATGCCCGCTGCCACCGCCAATGGCTTACAAACTCGCCCACCATCAACTGACCCAGCCCTCCGCCACTAATTTGCATCTCAGTCCGATGCCGCCAATGCCCGCTGCCTGCCTGCTCATCATACTTGTGATATATTGTACATTTTTATAGAAAAAAATAATAATTAGTGTTTGGGAAGGGAGTGGGAGGAGGACATGAATGCAATTTTGTTGTCCAGGGCTTCCATTAACTTAATGGAGAAGGGTCTGAATGGGTTAAAAAAATAAATAAAAAATACGTGAGGTCCCCCCTCCTAAGTATAACCAGCCTCGGGCTCTTTAAGCCGGTCCTGGTTGTTTAAATACTGGGAAAAAAATGGACAGGGGTTCCCCCATATTTAGACAACCAGCACCGGGATCTTAGTTCGGTCCTGGTTCCAAAAATACAGGGGTCAAAGAGATGTAGGGGTCCCCCATATTTTTAAAACCAGCACCGGGCTCCACTAGCCAGGGTCATAAGGCCAAAGCCGGGAGACACATTTATGGAGGTCCCTGCGGCCGTGGCATTACCCGCCCCCCCCCAACTAGTCACCCCTGGCCGGGGTTCCCTGGAGGAGTGGGGACCACTTAAATCAAAGGGTCACCCCCCCCTCCAGGCACCCAAGGGCCAGGGGTAAAGCCCGAGGCTGTCCCCCCCCCTATCCGTGTGCGGTGGATGGGAGGCTGATAGCCATGTGTGTAAAGAAAAGAATATTGTTTTTTGTTGTGGAACTACAAGACCCAGCAAACCTCCCCCACTTGCTGGTACTTGGAGAACCTCAAGTACCAACATGCGGGGAAATAACGGGCCCGCTGGTACCTGTAGTTCTACAACAACAAAAATACCCAAATAAAAACACAGCTCACACACCGTGACAGTAAAAATTTATTAAAGTACACTCACACATACTTACCTACATCCCACGCCGGTCACGTCCACTTATCCAGTAGAATCCAATAGGGGTACCTGTAAAAATGAGAGACAGATTACTTACCTACATCCCACGCCGATCACGTCCACTTGTCCAGAAGAATCCAATAGGGTAGGGGTACCTGTAAAAAATAAGATTTTACTCACCGGTAAATCTATTTCTCGTAGTCCGTAGTGGATGCTGGGGACTCCGTAAGGACCATGGGGAATAGCGGCTCCGCAGGAGACTGGGCACAGCTAAGAAAGATTTAGGACTACCTGGTGTGCACTGGCTCCTCCCACTATGACCCTCCTCCAGACTTCAGTAAGGATACTGTGCCCGGAAGAGCTGACACAATAAGGAAGGATTTTGAATCCCGGGTAAGACTCATACCAGCCACACCAATCACACCGTATAACTCGTGATAATATACCCAGTTAACAGTATGAACACAACAGAGCCTCTCAAAAGATGGCTCAACAATAACCCTTGTAGTTAACAATAACTATATACAAGTATTGCAGACAGTCCGCACTTGGGACGGGCGCCCAGCATCCACTACGGACTACGAGAAATAGATTTACCGGTGAGTAAAATCTTATTTTCTCTGACGTCCTAGTGGATGCTGGGGACTCCGTAAGGACCATGGGGATTATACCAAAGCTCCCAAACGGGCGGGAGAGTGCGGAAGACTCTGCAGCACCGAATGAGAGAACTCAAGGTCCTCCTCAGCCAGGGTATCAAATTTGTAGAATTTTGCAAACGTGTTTGCCCCTGACCAAGTAGCAGCTCTGCAAAGTTGTAAAGCCGAGACCCCTCGGGCAGCCGCCCAAGAAGAGCCCACTGTCCTCGTGGAATGGGCTTTTACAGATTTAGGGTGCGGCAGTCCAGCCGCAGAATGTGCAAGTTGAATCGTGCTACAGATCCAGCGAGCAATAGTCTGCTTAGAAGCAGGAGCACCCAGCTTGTTGGGTGCATACAGGATAAATAGCGAGTCAGTCTTCCTGACTCCAGCTGTCCTGGAAACATATACTTTCCAGGGCCCTGACTACGTCCAGTAACTTGGAATCCTCCAAGTCCCAAGTAGCCGCATGCACCACAATAGGTTGGTTCACATGAAAAACTGCTACCACCTTAGGAAGGAATTGGGAACGAGTCCTCAATTTCGCCTTTCCCATATAAAATACAGATAAGGGCTTTTGTCAATTCTGATACACGCCTGGCCGACGCCAAGGTCCACAGAATGACCACTTTCCACGTGAGTATTATAGCTCCACGGATTTAAGTGGCTCAACCCAATGCGACTTCAGGAAATCCAACACCACGTTGAGATACCACGGTGCCACTGGAGGCACAAACGGGGGCTGACTATGCAGCCCTCCCTTAACAAAAGTCTGAACTTCAGGCAGTGAAGCCAGTTCCATTTTGGAAGAAAATCGATAGAGCCGAAATCTGGACCTTAATGGAACCCAATTTTAGGCCCATAGTCACCTCTGACTGTAGGAAGTGCAGAAATCGACCTAGCTGAAATTTCTCCTTTGGGGCCTTCCTGGCCTCACAGTACGCAACATATTTCCGCCATATGCGGTGATAATGGTTAGCGTTCACTTCTTTCCTAGCTTTAAATAGCGTAGGGATAACTTCCTCCGGAATTCCCTTTTCCTTCAGGATCCGGCGTTCAACCGCCATGCCGTCCAACGCAGCCGCGGTACATCTTGGAACAGACAGGCCCCCTGCTGCAGCAGGTCCTGTCTGAGCGGCAGAGGCCATGGGTCCTCTGAGATCTTTGTAACTTTTAGTTGAGGCGGGATGCCATCATGTCCACCTGTGGCCTTTCCCAACGGTGTACAATCATTTGGAAGACTTCTGGATGAAGTCCACACTCTCCCGGGAGGAGGTCGTGTCTTCTGAGAAAGTCTGCTTCTCAGTTGTCCACTCCGGGAATGAACACTGCTGACAGTGCTAACACAAGATTCTCCGCCCATCGGAGAATCCCTGTGGCTTCTGCCATCGCCATCCTGCTTCTTGAGCCGCCCTGTCGTTTACATGAGCGACCGCCGTGATGTTGTCCGACTGGATCAGCACCGGCCGGTGTTGAAGCAGGGGTCTAGCCTGACTTAGGGCATTGTAAATGGCCCTTAGTTCCAGAATATTTATGTGTAGGGAAGTCTCCTGACTTTTCCATAGCCTTGGAAGTTTCTTCCCTGTGTGACTGCCCCCCAGCCTCGAAGGCTGGCATCCGTGGTCACCAGGACCCAGTCCTGTATGCCGAATCTGCGGCCCCCTAGAAGATGAGCACTCTGCAGCCACCACCACAGCGACACCCTGGCCCTTGGAGACAGGGTTATCCGCCGATGCATCTGAAGATGCGACCCGGACCACATGTCCAACAGATCCCACTGGAAAATCCTTGTATGGGACCTGGCGAATGGAATTTCTTCGTAAGAAGCTACCATCCTTCCCAGGGCTCGCGTGCATTGATGCACCGACACCTGTATACGTATTAGGAGGTCTCTGTCTAGAGACGACAACTCCTTGGACTTCTCCTCCGGGAGAAACCCTTTTTATCCTGTTCTGTGTCCAGAACCATACTCAGGAACAGTAGACGCGTCGTAGGAACCAGCTGCGACTTTGGATATTCAGAATCCAGCCGTGCTGTTGTAGCACTTCCCGAGATAGTGCTACTCCGCCGAACAACTGCTCCCTGGACCTCGCCTTTATAAGGAGATCGTCTAAGTACGGGATAATTATTTTGGCCATTACCTTGGTAAATACCTCGGTGCCGGGGACAGACCAACGGCAACGTCTGAAATTGATAATGACAATCCTGTACCACAATTTTGAGGTACTCCTGGTGAAGAGGGTAAATAGGGACATGCAGGTAAGCATCCTTGATGTCCAGTGATACCATGAAATTCTCCAGGCTTGCAATAATCGCCCTGAGCGATTCCATTTCGAACTTGAACCTTCGTATATAAGTGTTCAAGGCTTTCAATTTTAGAATGGGTCTCACCGAACCGTCTGGTTTCGGTACCACAACATTTTGGAATAGTAACCCCGGCCTTGAAGGAGGGGTACCTTGATTTCACCTGCTGGAAGTGCAGCTTGTGAATTGCCGCCAGTACTACCCTTTCTCCGAGGGCAGCAGGCAAGGCTGAGGTGAGGTAACGGCGAGGGGGAGTCGCCTCGAACTCCAGCCTGTATCCCTGTGATACTATTTGCAGAACCTAGGGATCCACCTGTGGGCAAACCCACTGGTCCCTGAAGTTCCCGAGACGCGCCCTCCACCTGTGGAGCCCCAACGTCAAGCGGTGGACTCAGAGGAAGCGGGGGAAGATTTTTGATCCTGGGAACTGGCTGCTGGTGCAGCTTTTTCCTTCTTCCCTTGTCTCTGTGCAGAAAGGAAGTGCCTTTGACCCGCTTGCTTTTCTGAAGCCGAAAGGACTGTACCTGAAAATACGGTGCTTTCTTAGGCTGTGAGGAAACCTGAGGTAAATTTTTTTCCTTCCCAGCTGTTGCTGTGGATACGAGGTCCCAGAGACCATCCCCAAACAATTCCTCACCCTTATAAGGCAGAATCTCCATGTGCCTTTTATAGGCAGCATCACCTGTCAACTGCCGGGTCTCTAATACCCTCCTGGCAGAATGGACATTGCATTTATTCTGGATGCCAGCCGGCAAATATCCCTCTGTGCATCCTTTATATATAAGACGACGTCTTTAATATGCTCTATGTTAGCAAACTATTATCCCTGTCTTAGAGTATTAATATTATCTGACAGGGTATCAGACCACGCTGCAGCAGCACTATTTATGCTGAGGCAATTGCAGGTCTCAGTATAGTACCTGAGTGTGTATATACAGACTTCAGGATAGCCTCCTGTTTTTTATCAGCAGGCTCCTTCAAGGTGGCCGTATCCTAAGACGGCAGTGCCACCTTTTTTGACAAACGTGTGAGCGCCTTATCTACCCTAAGGGATATCTCCCAACGTGACCTATCCTCTGGCGGGAAAGGGTACGCCATCAGTAACTTTTTAGAAATTACCAGTTTCTTATTGGGGGAACCCACGCTACTTTACACACTTCATTCATTCATCTGATGGGGGAACAAAACACTGGCTGCTTTTTCTCCCCAAAAATAAAACCCCTTTTATGTGGTACTTGGGTTCATGTCAGAAATGCGTAACACATTTTTAATTGCCGAGATCATGTAACGGATGTTCCTAGTGTATTGTGTATATGTCTCAACCTCGTCGACACTGGAGTCAGACTCCGTGTCGACAGCTGTGTCTGCCATCTGAGGTAACGGGCGCTTTTTTGAGCCCCTGATGGCCTTTGCGACGCCTGGGCAGGCGCTGGCTGAGAAGCCGGCTGTCCCACAGCTGTTTTACGTCATCCAGCCTTGTAAGGAGTTGACATTGTCGGTTAATACCTTCCACCTATCCATCCACTCTGGTGTCGGCCCCACAGGGGCCGACATCCCATTTATCGGCCTCTGCTCCACCTAACCTTCCTCATCCCACATGTCGACCCAGCCGTACCGACACACAGCACACACACAGGGAATGCTCTGACTGAGGACAGGACCCCACAAAGTCCTTTGGGGAGACAGAGAGAGAGTATGCCAGCACACACCAGAGCGCTATATAATGCAGGGATTAACACTATAACTGAGTGATTTTTCCCCCAATAGCTGCTTGTATAAACAATATTGCGCCTAAATTTAGTGCCCCCCCCTCTCTTTTTAACCCTTTGAGCCTGAAAACTACAGGGGAGAGCCTGGGGAGCTGTCTTCCAGCTGCACTGTGAAGAGAAAATGGCGCCAGTGTGCTGAGGGAGATAGCTCCGCCCCTTTTTCGCTGACTTTTCTCCCGCTTTTTTATGGATTCTGGCAGGGGTATTTATCACATATATAGCCTCTGGGGCTATATATTGTGATATATTTGCCAGCCAAGGCGTTTTTATTGCTGCTCAGGGCGCCCCCCCAGCGCCCTGCACCCTCAGTGACCGGAGTGTGAAGTGTGTATGAGGAGCAATGGCGCACAGCTGCAGTGCTGTGCGCTACCTTGGTGAAGACTGATGTCTTCTGCCGCCGATTTTCCGGATTCTTCTTGCTTCTGGCTCTGTAAGGGGGCCGGCGGCGCGGCTCCGGGACCGAACACCAATGGCCGGTTCCATGCGGTCGATCCCTCTGGAGCTAATGGTGTCCAGTAGCCTAAGAAGCCCAAGCTACCACCAGTTAGGTAGGTTCGCTTCTTCTCCCCTTAGTCCCTCGCTGCAGTGAGTCTGTTGCCAGCAGATCTCACTGTAAAATAAAAAACCTAAAATACACTTTCTCTCTAGGAGCTCAGGAGAGCCCCTAGTGTGCATCCAGCTCAGCCGGGCATAGGATTCTAACTGAAGTCTGGAGGAGGGTCATAGTGGGAGGAGCCAGTGCACACCAGGTAGTCCTAAATCTTTCTTAGCTGTGCCCAGTCTCCTGCGGAGCCGCTATTCCCCATGGTCCTTACGGAGTCCCCAGCATCCACTAGGACGTCAGAGAAATGAACATTATACGAGAGAGAGAGAGAGAGAGAGAGGGGGGAGGGAAGGAGACTAACTTGCTGCTGCAGCTGGGGAGAGCCGCACACACTGCAGGGCCACGCCGCTGCTCCTGTCAGCGGGAGGACGGAGCCGGCGGAGGAGGGGGAGAGCCGCACAACATAGCTCCTGTCAGCGGCGGAGGAGGACTAAGAGCCGCACACACTGCAGACGCCACCCGCCGCCTCCAGCGCCGTGTGTGGGTGATTGGACAGTGGATCCAGCACTGGATCCGCTGTCCAATCACGGGTGCCTCGCTGACATGGGGGTGGTGTCCCAGTCAGCGAGGCACTTGTATAACTGCCGCTTTCCCCATCTGTTTTGAATGGGCTTTTACAGCCCAGTGCTTGGCCCCGCCCCCCGCTGTGTCCCGTTTCCATTCTGTATGGGAGGCACTGCTATCAGTGCCTCCCAAACACATTTAAGCCACAAAAAATTATTAGAATTAAATAAAGAAGATACTTATGACACAGAATATTTGTCATAAGTATCTTCTTTATATTATTTGAATAATTAACCACAGGGGAGGCACTGCCTCCCCCGACTGCACGTCCCTGATTTTTTAAAATTCTCGGGATTGAAAAACGATCATTCCCGGGATTGGGTTTGTGAAAAAAACATATTTAATGCCCCCGCCCAGCGGCTCACCCTCCTCTCTGAGTGGCCAGGTAAGCCGGCGGCACGAGTAGCGTTGGGCTGCGTAGCGTGACCTCTTACATCAGGTCGCTGCACGCAGCCAGGGGCAGGGGGAGCCTGAGTGTGTCTTAGCCTCCTGCTCAGGGTGCTCAGTGCTGCCTGGCATTGAAAAAAAGCAATATCTGGCTAGTACCGCGATTCAATCCCAGTCAATTTTAGGCCAAAATCCCGGGATCCCAGTAATCCTTATTCCGGGATTGGCCACCCTAGCTACATCCTTGCCACTGTCCTCGGCACACCCAGAAAACGGGGCTGACACCCCCAATTTCTAGAACCCAGGCCGTCATCCCCAAATGGTCGCAGCATGTCAGCCATTTTGTGGCTTAGGGGACACTGTGACTGCCATCACAGACAGCTCTGCACATATCTGAAAACATTGGAGATGTATGCAAATGATTGGGAGTGCGTACATCTCCAATTCTGGCTCTATGCCTAGAACCTATGTTTCTTTCTGCTGCAGACCTTGAGCTGTGAGGGAGGCGAGCACAGCGGGTGCCGCATACTCCTTTGCTGGAATCTCTGACAACAGTGACATTGGCTTGGTGTGTAAAGGATCAGCTTCTTTCAGCCTGCTGCCTGTGACCTCTACTGCAGATCTTACATTGCTTCCATTAATTAAATCAGCTGATCCCAATCCTCAACATTACTGGTACTAATTGTTAGACACAGATCTGTACATGCCTCATATTTACCCAGTATTTATCACTTCTATGGTGGTTGCAGCCAGAGGCGGATCGGCCATAGGGCTTACAGGGAAGATTCCCGGTAGGCCTACGCACCCGTGGGGCCTGTTTTGTTTGAGGACATGTTGTCCTATTTATAGACATAATGAATAAGATGCTAAATAATTTGCATATATGAAAATTACTTTGCCACTTAGCCTGTGATTGCAGATGATCTAGTGCAGGCCTGGCCAACCTGTGGCTCTCCAGATGTTGTGAAACTACACATCCCAGCATGCCCTGCCACCGTTTTAGCATTCCCTAATAGCAAAACGGTGGCAAGGCATGATGGGACTTGTAGTTTTACAACAGCTGGAGAGCCACAGGTTGGCCAGGCCTGATCTAGTGTATGCTCTGTCTGCCTGCTTGGCTGACATATAAGATTGAGTGAATAGTGATTGGGATACGGTTGGTGTAATAAGCAAGAAAATATATCTTTCTAAAGAATGATATAGTTTCCTAAATTCTGAAGGTGTATCATATAATGTGCTCATAATATTTAATTTTATTTCCTTTTAACTTCCCCCTTGATGCTAGACATGCCCACTATCTGGAAAGTCTTGGGAGGAGGGAGCTGCTGCCATGGCCCATGGCTAGACCTTACACCTCTGGTGCTGCCCATGTGGGACCACTAGTACAAATTTTTCCAGGGCTGCATTTTGTTCCCTATTCCGCCCCTGTTTGCAGCCATTGACCTCAAACACATTTCTCTATTAAGCCGAGGATTGTTTTTTAGGGCTACAATTTCATAGTTTAACGCTGCCTACTTTGGTGTTAGAATTTGCCCTGGGCTTTATCTATATACATTGTTATAGATTATAGCCCTTGGGATGAACACAATTGATGGAACATCCATGCTCTTAGTACCTGCAAGCTGTGGTCTGAACAGAATCCCATCTGGATCTTATTGCTAAATACTATCTATCCATGTACTCTCTCCTAAGTTTTACTGCCACTACTTTTAATATGTTTGCAACCATGCTTTGCAAAGTTGACAGAAGAGGGATACGCTTCAAAAGAAATGATCCATTCTAGCATCCTTTAGATCTCCTGAAGTAAAAAACCCATATCATTTATGTGGCATTTTTAGGCTAGAGCTAGTGAACTCTGTTATTGCAGAGCTTCCATAAATCTAGAATTGTGTGTTAACCTCAGTCGTATTTTCCTACAGTAAATATATTTAAATAGAAATCTGTTTTCTTCTGGCCAACAGGAACTCTGCAGATAATTTGACTAAGCAGCGTTTTTAGTCTTTTCTTTCATAAGGGGTAATTCCGACCTGATCGCACGCTGCAGTTTTTCGCAGCGAAGCTATCAGGTCACTACTGCGTATGTGTATGCACCGCAATGCGCAGGTGCTTTTCGTACGGCTACAAAGCAGATCATTGCTGTGCGATTTAACGAAGAATCCATTTGCACAGACGATCGCAAGGAGTTTGACAGGAAGAAGGCGTTTCTGGGTGCCAACTGACCATTTTCTGGGAGTGCCGTGGAAAACTCAGGTGTCTGATGTCAATTCCAGGACCTGACAGGATGAAGTAATCGCAGCGGCTGAGTAAGTTCAGAGCTACTCAGAAACTGACGCAAAAACATTTTGCACAGCTCCCCTGTACAAGCGATCGCACACTTGCTATGCTAAAATACACTCCCCCATAGGCGGCGACTATCTGATCGCAACGCTGCAAAAAACTGCAACCGTGCGATCAACTCGAAATGACCCCCATAGTCATTATGTCCTGAGTGTTTTGGAGTGTAGATAGACTACTGCTAGTACCCATTCATCTGGAGTTCTTGATGTCCACTCTTCTCAAAATCTTAGGAGACTACCTCCCAAATCCACCAGAAACATTTTGCTGACGAAATAGTGCATTTTGAACCTTTCTATCCCGTATGTTTTTATTACTGCTCAACACGCAGAGCCTTGGAAATTATTACAGAAGCCAATACAGACAGTATGCTATCCAATAAATAACAGGTTTTCATTATGAACCACGTTCAACCTTCCTATCCAGAAAACACACCCTCTACTTGGCAAGTAATTCTCTTCAGTAGTTTGGCTATAGCCACATATTTATTGGGGGTGTAATGGTTATTTATCCCTGCAGATTGTTTCTGTTAGACAGTCACAAGGTCTCTATTAACGTTCCTTTACTATGAGCTCTCAACTGACTGAAATATCTGATAGGTTGTTCTCAATCAGTTGAATTTCCAAATAAAAATGTATCAGTGTAACAGTGGTTCTCAAACTGTGTGCTCTCACACCCTGTGGTGCCTCAGGACACTTGCAGGGGTACCCTGAATTGGTGGTCCAGGACCAGGGGCAAACACAGGATTTCTAGAGGGGAGTTTCCAAATGCAGTCCACAATGTCCTGCTCTGCAAAACATTGGAGCAAGTGTGGGAGTCTTGGGGAGTGGTAGAAAAGCCTAGTACCAACCATGGACTTTAATATATACATTGGCATTTTTATACACTGTATAGTGTATTGAATACTTAAAAAGCCCATAATAAATAAATACACAAACATAATAGAACCAGGAAACAGAACTGCTCTTTCTTAGCACATTCTTTCACCTAATGGTAAGGTGCCTTTCTCTTCTTCCCGGCAGCTACTCTCTGGTCCAGTGCACTGATTGAGGGCTCTAATCCACACACACACAGCAAACTTGCTAGAAGACGCTGCTACCCCATGGCATGTGCAGCAGCTCTGCTCTGTCTCTTAAAATGCATGTTTTGGTGGCAGCTCTTGTAATAGTATCATATAATACTGCTAATGTGGTCATAATCTGAGAGGAGGTGGTTTCTGGGCAACCAGAAACCCCCCTGCACTTGCCTATGAAGACCAATTAAAATTATAGTCAATGTAATGGGCAAAACCAGTGCTGGGGGCTGTCACTCATATAACAGAATTTACCCACTTAACTGACGATTTTTCACCCTTCAAAACTGTTACTAACATTGTTTTTTTTAAATGTATTTTATTTAATAAAGTTTAAAAATAAGATTTTACTCACCGGTAAATCTATTTCTCGTAGTCCGTAGTGGATGCTGGGAACTCCGTAAGGACCATGGGGAATAGACGGGCTCCGCAGGAGACTGGGCACTCTAAAAGAAAGATTAGGTACTATCTGGTGTGCACTGGCTCCTCCCACTATGACCCTCCTCCAGATCTCAGTTAGGATACTGTGCCCGGAAGAGCTGACACAATAAGGAAGGATTTTGAATCCCGGGTAAGACTCATACCAGCCACACCAATCACACCGTATAACTCGTGATACTACACCCAGTTAACAGTATGAAATATAACTGAGCCTCTCAACAGATGGCTCAACAATAACCCTTAGTTAGGCAATAACTACATACAAGTATTGCAGACAATCCGCACTTGGGATGGGCGCCCAGCATCCACTACGGACTACGAGAAATAGATTTACCGGTGAGTAAAATCTTATTTTCTCTGACATCCTAGTGGATGCTGGGAACTCCGTAAGGACCATGGGGATTATACCAAAGCTCCCAAACGGGCGGGAGAGTGCGGATGACTCTGCAGCACCGAATGAGAGAACTCAAGGTCCTCCTCAGCCAGGGTATCAATTTTGTAGAATTTAGCAAACGTGTTTGCCCCTGACCAAGTTGCAGCTCGGCAAAATTGTAAAGCAGAGACCCCTCGGGCAGCCACCCAAGATGAGCCCACTTTCCTCATGGAATGGGCTTTTCCTGATTTAGGATGCGGCAATCCAGCCGCAGAATGCTCCAGCTGAATTGTGCTACAAATTCAGCGAGCAATAGTCTGCGTAGAAGCAGGAGCACCTATTTTGTTGGGTGCCTACAGGATAAAAAGCGAGTCAGTTTTCCTGACTCCAGCCGTCCTGGAAATATAAATTTTTAAGGCCCTGACTACGTCCAGTAACTTGGAATCTTCCAAGTCCCTAGTAGCCGCAGGCACTACAATAGGTTGGTTCAAGTGAAAAGCTGATACCACCTTAGGGAGAAACTGGGGACGAGTCCTCAATTCTGCCCTATCCATATGGAAAATCAGATAAGGGCTTTTACATGACAAAGCCGCCAATTCTGACACACGCCTGGCCGAAGCCAAGGCCAATAACATGACCACTTTCCACGTGAGATATTTCAAATCCACAGTTTTAAGTGGCTCAAACCAATGTGATTTTAAGAAACTCAACACCACGTTGAGATCCCAAGGTGCCACAGGAGGCACAAAAGGGGGCTGAATATGTAGCACTCCCTTTACAAATGTCTGAACTCCAGGCAGTGAAGCCAGTTCTTTCTGGAAGAAAATCGACAGAGCCGAAATCTGGACCTTAATGGAACCCAATTTTAGGCCCATAGTCACCCCTGACTGTAGGAAGTGCAGAAAACGACCCAGCTGAAATTCCTCTGTTGGGGCCTTCCTGGCCTCACACCACGCAACATTTTCGCCAAATACGGTGATAATGGTTTGCGGTTACTTCTTTCCTGGCTTTTATCAGCGTAGGAATGACTTCTTCCGGAATGCCCTTTTCCTTTAGGATCCGGAATTCAACCGCCATGCCGTCAAACGCAGCCACGGTAAGTCTTGGAACAGACAGGGCCCCTGCTGTAGCAGATCCTGTCTGAGCGGTAGAGGCCATGGGTCCTCTGATATCATTTCTTGAAGTTCTGGGTACCAAGCTCTTCTTGGCCCATCCGGAACCACGAGTATCGTTCTTACTCCTCGTTTTCTTATTATTCTCAGTACCTTTGGTATGAGAGGCAGAGGAGGGAATACATAAACCGACTGGTACACCCACGGTGTCACTAGAGCGTCCACAGCTATTGCCTGAGGGTCCCTTGACCTGGCGCAATATCTAGTTTTTTGTTTAGGCGGGACGCCATCATGTCCACCTGTGGCCTTTCCCAACGGTTTACCAACAGTTGGAAGACTTCTGGATGAAGTCCCCACTCTCCCGGGTGTAGGTCGTGTCTGCTGAGGAAGTCTGCTTTCCAGTTGTCCACTCCCGGAATGAACACTGCTGACAGTGCTAAGACGTGATTTTCCGCCCATCGGAGAATCCTTGTGGCTTCTGCCATCGCCATCTTGCTTCTTGTGCCGCCCTGTCGGTTTACATGGGCAACTGCCGTGATGTTGTCTGATTGGATCAGTACCGGCTGGTTTTGAAGCAGAGGCCTTGCCAGACTTAGGGCATTGTAAATGGCCCTCAGTTCCAGAATGTTTATGTGTAGGGACGACTCCTGACTTGACCAAAGCCCTTGGAAATTTCTTCCCTGTGTGACTGCCCCCCAGCCTCGAAGGCTGGCATCCGTGGTTACCAGGACCCAGTCCTGTATGCCGAATCTGCGGCCCTCTTGAAGATGAGCACTCTGCAGCCACCACAGTAGAGATAACCCTGTCTCCAAGGACCAGGGTATCAGCCGATGCATCTGAAGATGCGATCCCGACCACTTGTCCAAGAGGTCCCACTGAAAGGTTCTTGCATGGAACCTGCCGAATGGAATTTTGCTTCGTAAGAAGCTACCATTTTCCCCAGGACTCGTGTGCAGTGATGCACCGATACCTGTTTTGGTTTCAGGAGGTCTCTGACTAGAGATGACAGCTCCTTGGCTTTCTCCTGCGGGAGAAACACTTTTTTCTGTTCTGTGTCCAGAACCATCCCCAGGAACAGTAGGCGTGTGGTAGGAACCAGCTGTGACTTTGGAATGTATAGAATCCATCCGTGCTGTTGTAGCACTTCCCGAGATAGTGCTACTCCGACCAACAACTGCTCCTTGGACCTCGCCTTTATAAGGAGATCGTCCAAGTACGGGATAAGTAAAACTCCCTTTTTTCGAAGGAGTATCATCATTTCTGCCATTACCTTGGTAAAGACCCTCGGTGCCGTGGACAGTCCAAACGGCAGTGTTTGGAATTGGTAATGGCAATCCTGTACCACAAATCTGAGGTACTCCTGGTGAGGATGGTAAATGGGGACATGTAGGTAAGCATCCTTGATGTCCAGGGATACTATGTAATCCCCCTCCTCCAGGCTTGCAATAACCGCCCTGAGCGATTCCATCTTGAACTTGAATTTTTTTATGTATGTGTTCAAGGATTTCAAATTTAAAATGGGTCTCACCGAACCGTCCGGTTTCGGTACCACAAACAGTGTGGAATAGTAACCCCGTCCTTGTTGAAGTAGGGGCACCTTGACTATCACCTGCTGGGAATACAGCTTGTGAATTGCCTCTAGCACAGCCTCCCTGCCTGAGGGAGTTGTCGGCAAGGCAGATTTGAGGAAACGGCGGGGGGGGAGACGCCTCGAATTCCAGCTTGTACCCCTGAGATACTACTTGAAGGATCCAGGGATCCACCTGTGAGCGAGCCCACTGATCGCTGAAATTTTTGAGGCGGCCCCCCACCGTACCTGGCTACGCCTGTGGAGCCCCCGCGTCATGCGGTGGACTCAGAGGAAGCGGGGGAAGAATTTTGATTCTGGGAACTGGCTGACTGGTGCAGCTTTTTCCCTCTTCCCTCGTCTCTGTGCAGAAAGGAAGCGCCTTTGACCCGCTTGCTTTTCTGAAGCCGAAAGGACTGTACCTGATAATACAGTGCTTTCTTAGGCTGTGAGGAAACCTGAGGTAAAAAAATTTCTTCCCAGCTGTTGCTGTGGATACGAGGTCCCAGAGACCATCCCCAAACAATTCCTCACCCTTATAAGGCTCTATGTGCCTTTTAAAGTCAGCATCACCTGTCCAGTGTCGGGTCTCTAATACCCTCCTGACAGAATGGACATTGCATTAATTCTGGATGCCAGCCGGCAAAATATCCCTCTGTGCATCCCTCATATATAAGACGACGTCTTATGTTCGCAAAATAGTATCCCTGTTTGACAGGGTTACAGACCACGCTGCAGCAGCACTATCTGCAGGTCTCAGTCTAGTACCTGAGTGTGTAAATACAGACTTCAGGATAGCCTCCTGCTATTTATCAGCAGGTACCTTCAAAGTGGCCGTATCCTAAGACGGCAGTGCCACCTTTTTTGACAAACGTGTGAGCGCCTTATCCACCCTAGGGGATATCTCCCAGCGTAACTTATCCTCTGGCGGGAAAGGGTACGCCATCAGTAACTTTTTAGAAATTACCAGTTTCTTATCGGGGGAACCCACGCTTTTTCACACTTCATTCACTCATTTGATGGGGGAACAAAACACTGCCTGCTTTTTCTCCCCAAACATAAAACCCTTTTTTAGTGGTACTTGGGTTAATGTCAGAAATGTGTAACACATTTTTTATTGCCGGGATCATGTAACGGATGTTCCTAGTGGATTGTGTATATGTCTCAACCTCGTCGACACTGGAGTCAGACTCCGTGTCGACATCTGTGTCTGCCATCTGAGGGAGCGGGCGTTTTTGAGCCCCTGATGGCCTTTGAGACGCCTGGACAGGCGCGGGCTGAGAAGCCTCCTCATCAAACATGTCGACACAGCCGCACCGACACACCGCACACACACACACAGGGAATGCTCTGACTGAGGACAGGACCCCACACAGCCCTTTTGGGAGACAGAGAGAGAGTATGCCAGCACACACCAGAGCACTATATAATTTTGGGATTAACACTATATTGAGTGAATTTTTCCCAATAGCTGCTTGTATATACAATATTGCGCCTAAATTTTGTGCCCCCCCCCTCTCTTTTTAACCCTTTGAGCCTGAAAACTACAAGGGAGAGCCTGGGGAGCTGTCTTCCAGCTGCACTGTGAAGAGAAAATGGCGCCAGTGTGCTGAGGGAGAAGCCCCGCCCCTTTTTCAACTGACTTTCTCCTGCTTTTTCTGGAATACTGGCAGGGGTAATTTTACATCTATATAGCCTCTAGGACTATATATGATGTAGATTTGCCAGCCAAGGTGTCATATATTGCCCTCAGGGCGCCCCCCCCAGCGCCCTGCACCCTCAGTGACCGGAGTGTGAAGTGTGCATGAGGAGCAATGGTGCACAGCTGCAGTGCTGTGCGCTACCTTGGTGAAGACCGAAGTCTTCTGCCGCCGATTTTCCGGACCTCTTCTTGCTTCTGGCTCTGTAAGGGGGACGGCGGCGCGGCTCCGGGAACGAACACCAAGGCCAGTTCCATGCGGTCGATCCCTCTGGAGCTAATGGTGTCCAGTAGCCTAAGAAGCCCAAGCTAGCTGCAAGCAGGTAGGTTCGCTTCTTCTCCCCTTAGTCCCTCGATGCAGTGAGCCTATTGCCAGCAGGTCTCACTGTAAAATAAAAAACCTAAAATAAACTTTCTTTCTAGGAGCTCAGGAGAGCCCCTAGTGTGCATCCAGCTCGGCCGGGCACAGAAATCTAACTGAGATCTGGAGGAGGGTCATAGTGGGAGGAGCCAGTGCACACCAGATAGTACCTAATCTTTCTTTTAGAGTGCCCAGTCTCCTGCGGAGCCCGTCTATTCCCCATGGTCCTTACGGAGTTCCCAGCATCCACTAGGACGTCAGAGAAAAGTATTTTTCTAAATATTTAAACATTATATTATGCAGATCTGCAGAATGGATCTCCTCATCAAAAATGGGGGGCAGGGTGGGATGGCGCAGTCGCATGAAATCTGACCATGCCAGTTAAGTGGTTAATTAATTGAATATTTCTTTCTAAATTTCTCAATAAGAAACTTTTGGCCTAGGGGTGCTGTGAATAAAATGCTAATACTCTAGGGTGTCGTGATTCAAAAAGGTTTGCGAATCACTGGCTTATAAGCAACCTTTAGCCCCTGATTGACACAATCATTCTTTTAACACAACACTCAGCCAAAGCCACTTTCATCTATTCCACCAACTCCCCTCTGTGAGGTTCTAATACCAAACTCCAGTTTATTTGCATACACACACAGAAAACCATTACCTTGTGGATGTTCTGCTCCTTGCTAAAATTTGATCTTTCCTGGGCTTATAAAGCTCACATCATTCGTTGGGGTTAAGGTAGTGGCGCTTGACTTCGCACATTGTACCCACAATGCTCCAGCTTGCTGGTGCCTGCTCACAGATGAAGCTCAATGGAGGACAGCGTTATTCAGATAAAGGCAAACTGACAAACAATGAAATCACCAGCTATTCTCTCAGGAGAACCGCCTTGAGTAAAAGCTTTGATCGACATCAGACTTGGCTACTAAAGGGTTAGTGGCTGAGTGTAATAAGATTTGCCTATACGGAGCAGTGCAGCCCACTACACACATGCGGAACAGCAGGGTCACACAAGAGTACCTTCCTGAACTGACATGTATCTAAAAACAGTAAAAGTAAATAGACACAAAAAGGAGCAGTATGAAGTTTTTTTATTATTTTCAGTAGGAAACAAGGATCTCAGGACAGTGTATTTTAAACACACACATTCTTAAAAAGTGCTCACACACAATTATTGAAACAAAATGTTAAGATGAGGACTTGCACATCACTGCGAGAGGTCATAATGCAGAATCCTCTTGTCAAACAACTGTGAGGGGACACTAACACCTTAACGGGCGATAAGCCTGAATAATGCAGCAATGAGTTTATACTAGAGATTAGCAGGTTCGGTTTTACTCTGATTTACTCGGGTATTTCGGGTTTTGCTTATTGACTATCCAAAACGCGTGACATCCGTGATCCAATAAGATGCCGTTTCGAGCCCCGAGTAAATCCGAGTAAAACCGAACCCGTACATCTCTAGTTTATACCGATGTCTACCAGTGTGCAATCACATTTAGTTGTGCACCTCTTGTCCATATTTGCAGTTTCCCTGAGACAGGAAACATTTAACTGCAAAATTGGGACTTCCGTTACCTAAAACTGCAATGGTTGTTCTACAGTCTGGCTATCATTGCATGAATGTCATCATTAGGCATTTTATTATTTATAAGCCATTATGTTACTGCAAAAAAATTCAAACCAGTCATTGAATGACAGTCACTACATATAAAATACTGGTTAAGGCACTGGTGTTTACCAGGTTTTCTCCTGTCAACCAGATGGAGCAAGCTCAATGCTTTGTAGCATGGTCACTGCCTGCTCCTGCCAAATGAATGTTTTAGTATTAGGTCCCTACTGTTCCTTTTCCAGCAAAGTTGCACATTTAACAGCCCCACACAATATTCTATTTTCTCAGTCACATGAGTATTCACAGATTGTGCTGCCTTGATCTGATTTTTTTTATATTCATATCTTCTTAATGACAACAAGGAGATTTGTAAATCCCTTATGGCTGAAATACAGAGCTTTGACATCCTGGAGGATGATTGGTTAACGTTGTTCCTGAGAGAAAACTAGTCAGAACAGGTCTGAGTGCTGAAAGCTGGCTCCCAGCCTTGTAAAAATTGGTCAGGGCTGGGAATGGGGTCTGTAAAAACCAATTAGTTTCTTTGCAAACTCCCTTAAATGATAATTCCACCACAAGCTAAAAATTTAATTTTTGGGTGGAATTAGGCAAGAGAAATGAAACCACAGAATCATGCTTATCTGCTCTCCCTGATTCTGACATCGAGTTGCAATGGCCCCTGAATGAAAAAGAAACTTGTGCGCTAAGGACTTAGAGGGGTATGCAATTAGCTCTGATCATTTCGGAGCTGTTGAATTCGACTCCATCGGTATTCAATTGCGGGCCGTTTTCGCCTGTTTTTAAGGCATTTTTGCCAATGCCTTTTCACCTTTTTGTTTTAAGTGAAAAGGCATTGGTGAAAATGCGGTCTGTTTTCACCAAAATGCCTCAAAATTGGTTAAAACAGGCCGCATTTTCACCGGTGCGAAAACACATAGATCCGCCGATCCACATGTTTTTTGATCCTGCCGAATGTTTGGTCTACGCTATTGCACAGGACAAATCCCCATTCGCCTTAAAAATAGCGAAAAGCTCAGTTTTTTTCACCTAGGCAAAAAAACAAAAAAAAAACAACAAAAAATCAAAAACAAACTGAGCTAATTGCATACCCCTATTAGACAACTAGGGTAACATAAAAATTGCCTGATGGAGAGGGGAAGCTGTTGCTCAAGACTGTTAGGCACAGCATGGGAGTCACTGGGAATACAGGATTGGGCATCTGCAGAAATTATTTTGCATTCATTTTGATAAAACAGCACTTACAATTGATGTATTTCTACCACATAACTGATTTGCAAATCATCTTATTGTGCTTGTATAATATGAACTGAAAATAAATTGGTGCCCCTTTATCAGCATCAGAGGTTTAAAGACAACACAACAATGACCTGCTTTCATATGACGTACATATCAACATAGCATAGCTGACATTAGCTGGTACAGAAATCACTCCAAACCACGTACACAGTCTTAAATAGGACACTTGCTCTGAAACCCACATTGTACCAGTAACCTGCACAGTGTGTTTAGTAGCTTGTGAATAAAAAATAAATCTTGGAAATAAACAAAATGTGCAAAGTAAAAAAAGGTAGTGTTTGCTTCAGTCACTTCTCAAAAAACTGTGATGAACCAGCAAAATATATACAACTATTAACAAATGTACAAAGAAAAAAAAAATCTGTGTTCTCTTAGTAAATTCTGTGAAATATGAAAAGAATGACAAAAGTATATATACGGTACATGGCTCAGGATTTAAGGTGGGTAGGATTCCGCATAGCTTGTTACACATATACCAGCACAAGTCCCACACATTGAAACCACTATTCTACATATTTTAATGTACGTATGGGACAGCTTATGGCTTGTAAACACATTTAATGTTCTGTTACCGTAAGAGAGAATTACCTGCATATAGAGATGAGTATACAGTGATTTTAAGGCAGTTGTACACTATAAATTTCACACTTGTAATACTTAAAGGCAACCTAAGCACCTTGAAAATACATGTGATGGTGTAAAGAATGGGAAGCGACAGATGTATTGTACGAATTGGTATCACAAGCTTGTGAAATTTAAATTATGCTCTATTGTAAAACAGTATTTCAATGTAAACATAAATGTACTAAAAAAAACAAAAAACAAATAAATAAAATAAACACAGGTTCTCTAAACAATATATGTATAAACAACTAAAAACAAAAGTTGTTGGTATCTTCAAGGAGTGCGGCTGATTCAATGATACAAACCCGTTAAGATGACAGGTCCTTCGATAAAACGGAGAGCTTAAAGTACTCCCCATAAGCAAAGCGATCTGTTGTATGAATGCCGCCCCAGCGGCTGTTGTACGCTCACACACCCTGGATTATACCAGGCTAAACCGAACTAAGAGACTGAAGCAAACACTCCTCAACAGTGGACGTATAACAGACTCTACATAGACCGCATAATGTGATTACCAAGGGAAACGTCCACTGGGCTGGACACCACACTAAGGAACATTAAAAAACAAAAGTATTAAAACTAAAGGAGGAATAAAACTATTAAAAACTGAGTAATACTGCTGGCTTGTGGGACATTGCAGACGCTCCCTGTAAATGAATTCATTATTAATAACGGTAGCAGGATAGTAGCCTGTATATAATACACCTGTAACGTTTTCCTGCCCAGAGCAACAGACTGTGACCTAGGTCCCCTTCACAGACACCACCTAAACCTTGCCCAAGCCTAGCCTACGGCAGCGTAACCATACCGTAACCCTGTCCTTTCTACAGGTTTCTTTACTGCTTTCTAATGTTGATTTTCCTACAGAAAACCCAACTTGTGTGTCTATATATACCTACTATAAAAAACAATCCCTAAAGGTCCAACACTTCTTTTCCCATAAACAGTGAGTTTGACAATTAAAAAAAGCTAAACAAAAAAACCAGTCACAGATACAGTCATCGGACGCCGCTCAGACACACGCACACACACTATTTGGTGTTACATTTCAACACTCACAACTTTTTTTTAGTTTGTCTTTAAGGCAGTGGTTTGCACAGATTGGTTCAGTGAACAATTAAGGAAAAAAAACCAAGAAACTGTAAATATATGTACATAGGCTATCTCAATGTGAGGTCCATGGCTGCTCCGGTCCACACTTGTAGGGGTGCGCGTTGTCCACTGCGGGAGTGATGACGGATGTGGCAATGCACAGAGGCGCAGTCCTTCTCCTCTTCACTGTCAGTGCTAAAAAAAATCGGTTTTGTTCATTGCTTTAAGGTGCTGTTGCCCACAGAAGGGAGAGAGGAGTCTTGCAAACATGTGTAGGAGCCATTCAACAAGCCCCTGAAGGTCTGTCACACACTTAGTCGCCACATGTCTCTAATAAAACACTGGGTCTGTCACTCAAAGGTCATCAGGTTGGCAGGTACCTATTTGAGGAAACAAAACACAATTTAAGACACAGTATCATGTGACTGGCCACGATCAGGCTACATTGCTGGGAATCTGGATATGATAAACGCTTCTTAATAAATAGCCCCTGAAAGAGCGTAACATACATATACTGTGTATGAAAGTCATTCATCTATTGAGTCCAACCACAAAATGGGAAACACTACACAACAACCCTGCAACAAATGTACACAATGTGTCGGGAAGCATACCAGCATGTCAGGTCTGGGGTAAGGCCTTGCGCACAACTCCCCTAAATCCTCATGCCAATGCATCAGTCCCCCGTGTGTCCACTGGCACTTGACATGGGAAAGACTTCTGTTTATTAGCTTTAAAGCGATGTATGGATACTACACTCACTGCAGGTCCCCCAACATAATGATAACACCATGAGAAACACGTCTGGTATTGATGCTGCTACCAGGAAGCGTTCACGGCCTCTCCTAAGCTTTGCATTTGAGCCGCTGGCCAAAGCTATTTAATGAAACCTAACATCTCATGAGCAAAGGTGCCGAAAGGGAATACAAAGACTCCTTATTTGCTGATGATTTGCTACTTATGGACACCAAACCCATTAATTTCATCCCCAACCTGCTCTTTGGGGTATAGTTACTAAGTCAATTGTTCTGGCTGATGTCTTTTTGTTGAAAATGCATCTTAATTGCAACGCAATGCGACTAGGACGCACAAGGAGTGCGCGAATGAATGTGATATATGACACTTGTATATTGTGTGCGTCTGAGTCTCCAAACCTGTACAGGAAGTGCTACAATGTAGCAGCCACAGCTTTTTCCAATACAAGTTCTGCTCCATATACAGACTCAGTCACACACAATATACAAGTGTCATAATTAATCAGCAGAGTCTCCCGGTGTAGCCTAGTCACATAGAAATGCAACACATTTTCAGCAAAAAAAGATGCCCAACATTAGCAGAGTTGCATTGAACTTGGCAGCTCACTCACGCGAGGCATCTCGCACTGTGTGGAAGACACAAATGGTGATAACACTTATTGAGATACAAAGTACATTACTACACTATGTTTGTACATTATATGTATAGCGCGACCAATCACACAGCAGTACATTTGCTCAGGAGAAGTGCCAAAGTAGGTGTGCTGCATCATATCGGTGTAAGAATCTTCTGTTTATCTACAGGCTGATGAACTCGGTCATTGCTGCACTGTTATAAATCCAATTGTTCCTGTAAATCTTTCAGGGCAGCCAGGACTACACAGCTCCCATATTACTGCAGAGTCTCTGCACCACCTCTGTGAGTCCAGACTGAGAATGATGCACTGGAACCTTATCATCTAAAGTCCTTTTTACGATGAGTTTAGCTCCCATGTCAGAAATTCATCTCTGTTGTGTAATATTCTGCATTATGATGTTCCCGACTCATGTCATTTCAGTAGTAGTACAGTGCATTAATAGGTTAGCTTTGATTAGAAGATGCTGCTAACATGATTACTGCATACATCAATTTGCAAATCAAAGCTACCAAGCATGTCCATGTATTGGTGTATCTTATACATGTAGTTACATAAATCTTTACATAATCAATCTGAAAAAAAAAATCACAATTTACAAATACAGTAATAAAGTGCTGTTCTGAGAAGATAAAACAATCGCAAGCAGCCATGCACAACCTTATTCAGCCTAACGGTCAGTAACACAACTGGGGTTGGAACGCAGGGTGGTTGGGCCTGATTCATATTTGTGGTGTCCGCACCCTGGACTTATACTGATGCCCTTATTTATCAATGAGTGATAAATTTCACTGTGAGTGATAAATTGCACCAGCCAATCAGCTCTTAACTGTAATTTTTCAAACACAGCCTGTGACATAGAAGTTAGGAGCTGATTGGCTGGTGCAATTTATCACTCACAGTGAAATTTATCACTCATTGATAAATAAGGGCATTAGTATTAGGGACCTCCAGTAATAGAGACGCCTTAAAGTGACCTGGAGGCTTATCATATTTTTTGCAAAATATATGTAACCAAGATCTCTAAATTTTCTAATACCACATAGTGTACAAGTATTGTTACCAATAGCCCTTAGGGTGCGTGGGAAAACCCTTTTTCTTTTTTCTGGTTTAAGATAAAACAAATCACAAGCAGCTGTACACAACCTTATTCAGCCTAACGGTCAGTAACACAACTGGGGATAGAACGCCCCTCACCTGTTGCCTGTTGCTTTGGCAGGCCGCACTAAGATGTTTGAACCACAGCAAGGCATTCGCCCGATTCCCAGCTTGGAATTTATAAGAGTTTCCTAAGGGATGGAAGAAACAACACAACACAACATATTATTATTATCTCTTTGTGTGTTAATAAGAATACCACTGATAAAAATCACAAAGAATACTGACAGCTTGCAGTGGATCCCAAATCCTCAGACAAATGGATCTATGAATATTTTATATGACTGAAGGCACAGTCATTGACATTCAAATAATTTTTAATGCATATAAATGAGAAGTGTAATAGCTTCCATTAGTAAAGGTTCCGCCAGGCCATGATATGATATTAATGAAGCTATAAATGACGTTAGCTCATATGTCAGGGCCTACTCTACATTGTACACCCATTCAATCACGTTTGAAACATCAGTGTTTGATTGCATTACAAATCATGTATCTGGAACAAGGTGATCACGGGCTGTCAAGTTCTTATAAATCTCAAAGTATTAGATATTAATGTAAATGCTCTGCCTGCAGCCTCCCTATTTGGAATCAGGGCGGTTCAGAAAGCTATCCAAGAACACACAGTGAGGCAAGAGGTTTGGCATGGCTGGAGCATTTTATGATTAATGTTCATTTGTATTAACTGTATTTGCCTCAACCATGAGATGCCTACAGTACCTTATCAGACCTTCGCTCGGTGCTCTGAGTACAAAGGCAGAGACGGGCTACACAGGTTATACCCAGAGCCAGACAGCAGTGCCGTGACTAGACATTTTAGTGCACACAGCATCAGCACCCCCCTACCCCCCCCTTTATACAAAATCGTGCTAGTGCGCACTGAAGGCAGGCAGAGTCCCCCTTTTTTACATGTTAGACAGGCAGAGTCCCTCCTTTTTTACACATTAGACAGCAGTGTCCCTCTTTTTTACACATTAGACAGACAGAGTCCCTCTTTTTACACATTACACAGGCAGAGTCCCCCTATTTTACACATTAGGCAGGTAGAGTCCTCTTTTTTTAAACATTAGACAGGCGGTCCCCATTTTTACACATTAGGCAGGCAGTCCCCTTTTTTTCCACATTAGACAGGCAGAGTCCCCCATTTTTACATATTAGGCCAGAGGTTCTCAAACTCGGTCCTCGGGAGCCCACACAGTGCATGTTTTGCAGGTAACTCAGCAGGTGCACAGGTGTATTAATTACTCACTGACACATTTTAAAAGGTCCACAGGTGGAGCTAATTATTTCACTTGCGATTCTGTGAGGAGACCTGCAAAACATGCACTGTGTGGGCCCCCGAGGACCGAGTTTGAGAACCTCTGTATTAGGCAGGCAGTCCCCCTTTTTTCTACATTAGACAGGCAGAGTCCCTCATTTTTCCACATTAGACAGGCAGAGTCCCCCATATTAACACATTAGACAGGCAAATCCCCCTTTTTTCCCACATTAGACAGGCAGAGTCCTCCATTTTTACATACTAGGCAGACAGTCCCCCTTTTCTCCACATTAGACAGGCAGAATCCCCCATTTTTCCACATTAGACAGGCAGAGTCCCCCATTTTTCCACATTAGACAGGCAGAATCCCCCATTTTTCCACATTAGACAGGCAGAGTCCCCCATATTTACACATTAGACAGGCAGTCCCCCTTTTTTTTTTTAAACATAAGGCATAGGGAGAGAAGGAGAGAGAGAGAGAGTGGGGGGGGGGGGGAGAGAGAGAGAGAGAGAGAGAGAGAGAGAGAGAGAGAGAGAGAGAGAGAGAGAGAGAGAGAGAGAGAAAGGAAGGGAGAGGCTTTCCTGCCATAGGGGGAGCCGCCACTCTTCCTGGGAGCTCACAGCATGAGGGGAGTCACCTCTCTGCTCCTAGATGCCGGTGCCGTGAGACAATAGTGACGGCGCGGGGGGAGCAGCTACTCAATCCTGTAACAGCGCCAGCGGGGGAGACCACAGCATGGAGACAACAAGCTACAGCGCCCGGCAGCCAATCTATCACATGCGGACAAGGTTGCCGGACGCTGCAGCTTGTCTGCTGCACGCTGGTTTCACTTGTGCGGCGCGGCCCTGTGCGACATGTGTGTGAGTCAGCGGATGCGCCTACAGTGCAGATGCGCTGTGGGCAACGCACTGTTGGCCCACGCGTAGTTACGGCTATACCAGACAGGTGTACTGTATGCTTTTGTACGGCGAACTCAAGGAGCAAGAATAATTTGATTGAAATATAATGTGCTTTGCTCCTCTCTCTCCAAATGTCCTTTCTTTGGATAAAAAGCCCCCCCCCCCCCCAAAAAAAAAAAAAAAACCACCAACAACTGTAAAGTGGCTAAAATGTGTAGTCATCTGTTACTGCAGTGTAAGGCCGGGGTCCGACTGTGAGCACAAAAGGTGGAGTAGGTACAGTATACAGGCCAGGAGCAGAGGACAAGTTGCTGTGTCACACTGATAAGCCTGCAGCCACAGAAGCACTGCGGTCTATCAGGGCTAGCTGCATGGAGTAATCAGGAGTACGTCAGCATGCTGCAGCCATTTCAAGATGTTGGGAGACCTGCTGACCATCTACAGATGGAGCTTCGCTCATCTAGCCTTCTCTGCTGCGCCTAGGTGCACCAAGGTTTATTAGCATAAGCCTTTCATCTATTGTTCTCAGCTGCAATACAATAAAGAGAACAATACAGCAGAGGATTAAGTCACTACAGCCGGAGATTAAGTCCGACTGCCCTGGCTCAGTTAATCCTATTAAAGGGATAGATGAGCAGCGCTCCATCTGTATGCAGACCTACTGCCGGTGTACTGTACGTCTGGCCAGCAGGGATGCCACTTACCCTTCTCAGAGTCTGTAAGTAGAAAGAGGTCTGGGTGCTCTGGGTCATCGGCCATCATTACCATCCAGCCCACTACAGACACGTTTTTAGTAGATGTGGACTTGAACTAAAAAAGAAAAATAAATGCGTATAAACAGCTAGAATTGCCGACATGCCCATTTTCTTATCTTCTGAAATGGAGTAGAATTGTTTTACAGCACAAAAACAGAAACATGTTTGATAAACACTTATTTACCTCAAAGTCTACTTCTCAGTAACTGGAAGCTAAAGCAACTGGTGCCCACAATCACATACACTCACAGGATAATCTGAGTGCAGTAATTAGTTCATTTTATAAATCGCCCTACAACCCGGTGGTACCCAGGTAACCCTTCATTACAGATGCAAGGCACTACAATCTCTGCATTGTCATTTCCTGGGCCTTTAACAACACTTCCGTTCCTGGAACAGATGGGTTTGCTTCAGTCAACTATAAAAATACAGTGGTCTGCTATGTCCTTATTTAACATCTATATTAAATACCCTTCTGGAGAGAATTTCACATTGTAGGGCAGCAGCGGGCGAAAGCGCAGCAGGGCAGCAGCGGGCGAAAGCGCAGCAGGGGTATACAGCACTTCTTTCTGGCATTCATTTGCTTTTCATAACACCGGTATTTATCAGATCTTAAATAAGGTTACTAACTCCTTTTGCAATCACATAAAATACTGGAGTCTATAAACCATAATGAAGTTTCAGACATTGTTCTAATCCCCTTCAGAAGAAAATCACAGCTGCAAGATATTTTAGACCTTATACTGTAATCCCCATTTTACACTATTTGTGATGGCAACAAGGTGTAAGTGTTGTAATGGCGCATACACCAGGAAGTCTGCAGTAGATACATTACTTGATGAAATGTCCTAGGTCATACACATGAAACACAGTAATTACAAGTACTTATGATACAGATACAGCACAATATGTAGAGACATTCATGCATCCAACTTGCACACAGCTGTTCCAAGCTTATTAGGTGTCATCACTGCAAGACACTGAATGACGGCATCAACAGAGCAGGACTTAGAAGTAGATCTATATAATTTACAATGAGCATTAAGATTTGGGTGACGTAGTTTGAAAAGGAAACAAAAGCCATTCAATGTAAATAAGGTTTAACCACAGCTTAATACAAAACGTAGTTATGTACTGGGGAGAGTTATTAAACTGGAAACACCTGTATGCAAGTTAGATGGCTCTACATAGGTGCCTGGGCTACACAGCTGCAGTTCTGGATGCACACACGGACCACAGGTATATAATAACAGAAGCAAAGTGCAAGTCTCCATCCACACTTCCTGTATCAGTCTGTGAGGCAGTGCTATGTTATTGCAGATGTACATAATGCACTGTAGCAGTCATGATGAAGTCCAGGGATGGGGGAAGTATCTTCATCATCCTCGCTTCAGTAAACATGGGGGCACCCTCATTTATAAATGAGATTCTAATATTTATACCCCTTAGCAGCTATTGTCCTGTGAGCGCCAGACAGTAGCACCCAATACTACAGAAAGCATTGGGAAATCCAGAGATTGTGCCAGAGCTCCAACATTCGACTTCTAGAAACACAAGGTCCCCGTCAGAGGAATGTGGTCTATTTACCAAAATGGTTTATATGGGTTGGACTACTATATTTCTCCTATACACTTTCTGCATTTCAGTCAAATATGTAAAAAATACAGATTTTATTTAATAGACAGAACTAAACTGTAGTTAAATACTCTATAAATAATAATAAATATATGTAGAGTTTTTAAACTCCTACAGGTATCCAATTACTAGGGAACTACCAGTCCGGTACGGCCATGGCAGGCAGAGCATGCACATACACCTTAACAATAGCAGGACAGTTACAGGCTGCCTACTGTGGTTATCTCAGCTGTTCTCAACCTGGGGGTAAATTTACTAAGATGGCAGTTCTATTTAAGATAGGATGCTGCCCATAGCAACCAATCAGATTCTACTTCACATTTATCTAGCACCTTCTAGAAGATAATACCTGGAATCTGATTGGTTGCTATGGGCAACATCCCATCTTAAATAGAACTCCCATCTTAGTAAATTTACCCCCTGGAGGGGGTATGATTTTTTAATGTATTTTTTTTTCTTTTAATCCCAACAGTGCGGGTTTGGTGGAAAGCGGGATGAGATGTGAATTTGACAGAAGCCTGCTCCTGTCTGTTGCAGAGCACTCATGGAGACTAAAGCTGTGTACACACTATATGATATATTGGACGACCACTGTGTAGTGTGTACCTTCAAACGATGAATTGGGTGGTTGCACTGTCCCATCTGATGTGCTGCACATCAGATGGGATAATTCCACGGACGACACTGCGTTGTTATAAGGAGCATGTAACGATAGATAATGTCTCCGCATGGCGGATCGTCTAGTGTCTACGGCGCTGCACAGTGGGGGTTATTCGGTTCCCGTAGCTACTGTTATGGGATGCACAAACAGGTCCTGTGATGAAGGTATCAGGATGGCAGCAGACTGTCAGTGACTGACTGCATGCTTCCGTATAAGAGAAGGCAGCGGCCCCCGTTTGTGAAAACGGAGGCGTATTGCCACCATTTAGAGAAAGGGAAGAGGCCAAGGACCTCTGTCGTAGGACGGAGATTTCCTGGCCCCTGCGATGGGTGGCTAGCGTGGCAACATGGGTGCTTCAAGCCGCCCGGTAGTGAGTCCAGTGATCCGATGTCTACATCCTAGGACGTTGGTCGGATCACATCTGCGGCGTCTGCATGTAATAGCCTCCTCCTGCTGCATCACCATACAGCACTATCACTGCTGCTTCCAACGAAGTGACAGCCACTCCATCCACATCTAAATTAGGCCCAATATCATTACATCACATCATGGGTCGCACTGTGGTTCAGGTGTGTTTAAACCCCGATGTCAACAAAGTCACAGCATTCTGCAGCAGCGCAGGCCAGTGGTCTGCCTAAGCTCTGTCTGATGCTTTATATTAAAAATAGTATTTTGGTACTTACCGATAAATCCTTTTTTGCTAGTCCGTAGAGGATGCTGGGGACTCCAAAAGGACCATGGGGTATAGACGGGATCCGCAGGAGCTTGGGCACACTGAAAAGACTTAAACTGGGTTCGAACTGGCTCCTCCCTCTATGCCCCTCCTCCAGACGTCAGTTATAGGAACTGTGCCCAGGAGAGACGGACATTTTGAGGAAAGGATTTTTGTGTAAACTAAGGGCTACAAACATACCAGCCCACACCACAAACATACTGTATTACCGGAGTAATAGTAAACCAGATAACCGTATGAAATAACAGCAACAAGCTGAAAAACAGAAATACACTACCCGTGTACAAACCAAGTTAACCAACACGAAAACATTGCCAGTAACAGTCCGCACTGGGATGGGCTCCCAGCATCCTCTACGGACTAGGATAAAAGGATTGATCGGTAAGTACCAAAATCCTATTTTCTCTTACGTCCTAGAGGATGCTGGGGACTCCAAAAGGACCATAGGGTCAATACCAAAGCTCCAGACCGGGCGGGAGAGTGCGGACGACTCTGCAGCACCGACTGAGCAAACGTAAGGTCCTCATCAGCTAGGGTATCAAACTTATAGAACTTGGCAAAAGTGTTTGCCCCTGACCAGGTGGCTGCACGGCAAAGCTGTAAAGCCGATACGCCTCAGGCAGCTGCCCAAGACGAGCCCACCTTTCTGGTAGAATGAGCTTTTACTGACTTCGGCACGGGTAGCCCGGCCGAAGAATGAGTCTGCTGGATCGTACTACAAATCCAGCGTGCAATGGTCTGTTTTGAAGCAGGATGACCAATCTTGTTAGAAGCATACAGGACAAACAGCGCCTCAGTTTTCCTGGCAACAGCTGTTCTGGCGACGTAGATCCTCAAAGCTCTCACCACATCCAGAGACTTTGGAACCGCCCCAGCCTCCGTAGCCACCGGCACCACAATAGGTTGGTTAATGTAAAACGAAGACACCACCTTGGGCAAAAATTGTTGACGAGTCCGCAATTCTGCCCTATCAGAATGAAAAATCAAATACGGGCTCTTATGAGATAAAGCCGCCAATTCTGACACCCTCCTGGCAGACGCCAGCGCCAACAGCATGACTACCTTCCAAGTGAGAAACTTCAACTCAACCTTACGCAAAGGCTCAAACCAGGAAGACATGAGAAACTGTAAGACCACGTCAAGATCCCATGGAGCCACAGGAGGCACAAACGGAGGATTGATATGCATTACTCCTTTCACAAAAGTCTGAACCTCTGGGAGGACAGCTAATTCCTTTTGAAAGAAAATAGACAAAGCCGAGATCTGTACCTTGATGGAGCCTAATTTTAGGCCCGCATCTACACCTGCCTGCAAAAAATGGAGAAAGCGACCCAAGTGAAACTCTTCCGCAGGAGCCATTTTGGTCTCACACCAGGAAACATACTTTCTCCAAATACGGTGATAATGTTTTGCCGTAACCTCCTTCCTAGCCTTAATGAGAGTGGGAATGACTTCCCCAGGAATACCCTTACGAGCTAAGATCTGGCGCTCAACTTCCATGCCGTCAAACGCAGCCGCGGTAAGTCTGGAAACACGCATGGACCCAGCAACAACAGGTCCTCTCTTAGAGGAAGTGGCCAAGGATCTTCCACCAGTAACTCCTGAAGATCCGGGTACCAGGCCCTTCTTGGCCAATCTGGAACGACGAGAATCGCCTGAACCCTTGCTCGTCGAATGATCCCCAGTACCTTTGGAATGAGAGAAAGCGGAGGGAACACATACACCGACCTGAACACCCACGGAGACACCAGGGCGTCCACTGCACTTGCCTGGGGGTCTCTGGACCTGGAACAATACCTCGGAAGCTTCTTGTTGAGACGAGACGCCATCATGTCGATTAACGGAATTCCCCAACGCTTTATCACCTCTGCAAATACCTCTTGGTGAAGAGCCCACTCTCCCGGATGGAGATCGTGTCTGCTGAGGAAATCTGCTTCCCAGTTGTCCACTCCCGGTAGGAAGACTGCTGACAGAGCACTCACGTGTTGTTCCGCCCAGCGAAGGATTCTTGTGGCCTCCGCCATTGCCGCTCTGCTCCTTGTTCCGCCTTGACGGTTTATATGTGCTACCGCTGTGATGTTGTCTGACTGTACCAGGACAGGTCGACCCTGAAGAAGGCTTCTTGCTTGTTGCAGGCCGTTGTAAATGGCCCTTAACTCGAGAACATTGATGTGAAGACAAGCTTCCTGGAGCGACCATTTCCCCTGGAACTTCCTTCCTTGGGTGACTGCGCGCCAGCCCTGGAGACTTGCATCTGTTGTCAGAAGCACCCAGTCCAGGATACCGAACCGGCGACCTTCCAGGAGGTGAGAACTTTGCATCCACCACAGGAGAGAAATTCTGGCTCTGGGAGATAGACTTATCTTCCGGTGCATGTGCAGGTGAGACCCGGACCATTTGCTCAGCAAATCCCACTGAAACACCCGGGCATGAAACCTGCCAAACGGAATGGCTTCGTACGCCGCAACCATTTTCCCCAGAACCAGAGTACATTGATGGATGGACACAGACTTCGGCCGCAGAAGTTCCCTGACCATTGACTGCAGTTCTAGAGCTTTTTCTTCTGGAAGAAATACTCTTCGTAACTCCGTGTCCAGAATCATGCCCAGAAACGACAGCCGAGTGGCCGGAATCAACTATGATTTCGGCAAATTCAGCACCCAACCGTGCTGCCGAAGCACCAACAGTACCAAACTCACACTCCTCAGCAAACGTTCCTTGGACCTCGCTTTTATCAGGAGATCGTCCAAGTACGGGATAATTGTAACCCCTTGCCTGCGAAGGAGAACCATCATCTCCGCCATGACCTTGGTGAAAATCCTCGGGGCCGTGGAAAGCCCAAACGGCAACGTCTGAAATTGGTAATGAGAATCCTGTATCGCAAACCTTAGGAAAGCCTGATGCGGAGGATAAATTGGGACGTGTAAGTAGGCATCCTTTATGTCCACTGACGCCATAAAATTCCATCTTGAACTTGAAAACTTTCAAGTATGGATTGAGGGATTTTAGGTTCAGAATTGGTCTGACCGAACCGTCCGGTTTCGGCACCACAAAGAGGCTCGAATAGAACCCCTCCCCCCGTTGAGACGGGGGAACGGGAACAATGACCCTCTGAAGACACAACTTTTGTATTGCTGCCAGCACGACCTCCCTGTCGGGAAGAGACACTGGCAGGATCGACATGAAAAACCGGTGAGGGGGCGTCTCCTGAAACTCCAGCCTGTAGCCCTGAGATACAATCTCTAGAACCCACGGATCCAAGACCGATTGGACCCAGACCCGACTGAAGAACTGCAGACGGCCCCCCACCGGGACTGACTCCCCCAGGGAAGCCACAGCGTCATGCGGTGGACTTGGTAGCGGCAGGGGTGGACTTCTGGTCCTGGGAGCCTGACACCGCAGGCGACTTCTTTCCCCTTCCTCTACCTTTTGAAGTGAGAAAGGACGAACTCTTTCCTCGCCTGTATTTATTTGGACGAAAGGACTGCATCTGCTGATGTTGTGGCTTTTTGTGCTGTGTGGGAACATAGGGAAGAAACGAGGACTTACCCGCCGTCGCGGTAGACACCAGGTCCGCCAAGCCTTCCCCAAACAGGACATTACCTTTGAAGGGTAACGCTTCCATAGCTCTCTTGGAATCCGCGTCAGCATTCCATTGATGCATCCACAGCGCCCTTCTGGCCGAAATCGACATGGCATTGGCTCTTGATCCCAAGAGACCAACATCCCTCGCAGCATCCTTCAGGTAATCTGCAGCGTCCTTGATATAACCAAGAGTTAAAAGAACAGTATCTTTATCAAGGGTATCCATATCAGAAGCTAAATTCTCAGCCCATTTAGCAATAGCACTACTCACCCATACCGACGCCACAGCAGGTCTGAGCAATGCACCCGTATTAGCGAAAATGGACTTTAGAGACGTCTCCAGCTTGCGATCCGCCGGATCCTTCAGAGCAGCCGTGTCAGGAGACGGAAGCGCCACCTTTTTAGACAAACGAGATAAAGCTTTATCAACATTAGGAGACGCCTCCCATTTTCCCCTATCAACTGATGGAAAAGGATACGCCATGTAAATCCTCTTGGGAATCTGCCACCTCTTGTCTGGCGACTCCCAAGCCTTTTCACAAACAGCATTCATCTCATGAGAGGGGGGAAACTGTACCTCAGGTTTTTTCTCCTTAAACAAGCAAATCCTTGTTTCCTGTACTGCAGGTTCCTCAGAAATGCGTAACACATCTTTTATAGCCACAATCATGTACTGAATACTCTTAACTAATCTAGGGTGTAAAGGAGCCTCAGTGAAGTCGACATCGGATTCAGAATCCGTGTCGGTATCCGTATCTACCACTTGAGTGAACGGCCTCTTTATCGACCCCGACGGGGTCTGTACCTGTGATAAAGCATCCTCCATGGATTTTTTCCACACCTGTGTCTGTGATTCAGATTTATCTAATCTCTTCGATAAAGAAGTGACATTAGAATTAATTGTATTCAACAGTGCAAGTCAGTCAGGTGTCGGCTGCGTCGACAGAGCCAACTCCATACCCGCATCTGTCTCTCCCAAAACCTCCTCCGGTGAATAACAGTCAGCCTCAGACATGTCGACACCTAGTATCGACCCACCGACACACACATACAATGCCTCAGTAGGGGACAGGTCCACAAGGAAACCCGGACAGAGAAACACAGAGGGAGTATGCCAGCCCACACCCCAGCGCCCATATATCCCACCAAGGAAAAATATATGTACCAGCGGTGCCCAATTAACCAAATATGCACCAGCTACTGTGTCCCCCCCCCTCCCGATACGCTCCCCGTTACTCTGATGGAGCTCGTGGAGGTCCCGGACCAGCGTCTCCTGCCTGCACACGTGGAGAAAATGGCGCCTGTGAGCCGCGTGGCTAAGCTCCGCCCCCTCCCGGCGCGCTTCAGCCCGCCAAATTCAAACTTCTGAAAATGCCGGAGGGGGTCCCGCAGATGCACCGAACAAACATCTGCCGGCCCCAGAAGACCCAGTAACATGCTGCCCAGGGTGCCCCCCCCCAGCACCCTGTGAGTGCTGGAGGAAATGTGTGTGGGAGCATGGAGCGCAGCGTTGCCACTGCGCTGTACCTTTACTGAAGTCTTCTGCCGTCCTGAAGTCTTCTGGTCTTCTCATACTCACCCGACTTCTGTCTTCTGTCTTCTGTGAGGGGGGTGACGGCATGGCTCCGGGAACGAGCAGCTAGGCGCACCAAGTGATCGAACCCTCTGGAGCTAATGGTGTCCTGTAGCCGAGAAGCAGAGCCTTTAAACTAAGAAGAAGTAGGTCCTGCTTCTCTCCCCTCAGTCCCACGATGCAGGGAGCCTGTAGCCAGCAGGTCTCCCTGAAAATAAAAAACCTAACAAAGTCTTTTCCAGAGAAACTCTGTAGAGCTCCCCTGGTGAGTGTCCAGTCAGTCCTGGACACAAAGTCTAACTGGGGTCTGGAGGAGGGGCATAGAGGGAGGGGCCAGTTCACACCCAGTTTAAGTCTTTTCAGTGTGCCCAAGCTCCTGCGGATCCCGTCTATACCCGATGGTCCTTTTGGAGTCCCCAGCATCCTCTAGGACGTAAGAGAAATTTACATTTATTCTGTTACATTTCAGAGCTCTACCTGTTAGTCTGCAGCTTATACCCCTTTTCCACTAGCTTTTTTTACCCGTGTTTTTGCACGCAGGCGCGCATCGACACAGGTTTTAAGTAGGTGGAAACGGGTCAACACGGGTTGAGTGACCCGGGAATCCTACCCAGATAGCTACCTGGGTAGAACATGGTAATGACACGGGCAACAGTGCAGTGGAAACGGTCATTACACGTGTTTTCAGACAAGTAACGCTCTGAGACGCTGATTGGTGCTTCTGGGGCACAGGAAGATGATGTCATCTCTGGGAGACATGCTGGGCACATGCAGGAACCGCAGCAGCTGCATACAGGTATTGCAGCAGTTTGCAAACCCTACGCTGGGCACATGCAGGCATTGAGGCAGTAAAAGAAGTCAACTGCAAACAGTCTGCGACTCCATGCTAGACACAGCTACTGCACTGGAGTCCATTGCTGCAATGCTGTGAGCAGGCCCCACCCCTCCCTTTTGGTCATTTTGATGACATAATCTTGATGAGACAGTAAAAAGTCCATTTGTAATGACATCAATAGGCTTTTACAGAGCTTACCCAAGTTAGGTGGAAACAGATCCGACACGGGAATAACCCGTGTCGAAGTGCAGTGGAAACGGGGGGGGGCCCGACACGGGTTGTAGCCGGGTTAAACATCCCGGATCAGACACGGTACTCAGGTGGAAAAGGGTTATTACGGTCCTAAACAATTTGTAGTATTGAGGGTACAAATAATGCATATCTGCTGCCAGGGGGTACCACGGAGAAAGGAGGTTGAGACTTGCTGGTCTGCGTGATGGCTGCACTAACAGCAAGCTCACAATCACACTCCTGCACTCCACCTACACGAGCTGGATGGTGGGAAGAGAGGTTGCCGTGAGCTTGCAGCTACATAACTGGTCACAGGCTGCATGGTCTGAATGAAGCAAGCAGCTCTATAGATTGTAAGCTTGCGAGCAGGGCCACGCAACCTCTGTGTCTATCTGTTTTTGCCCAGTTTTGTTCTATTACTGTTGTTCTAATTGTAAAGCGCAACGGAATATGCTGCGCTATGTTAATAATAATAACCAAAGGCTTGCCATTACATGCCTGGAGGCAGGCTGTGTGACCTAGGTGAGTAACTAAGTAGTGCGAATAGTAGTTTTATGCTTGCAGCTATATTACTGTGCAGCAATGACGGCCAAATACATAGCAGTCAGTATTTAGAGACCATAATTGACAGAAAACCACTGCCAGTAATATACTAGGGAATAAAATGTGCAGAGCGTCATACGATGATTGTATACTTTCTTGCTTTAATCATCATTTGCTATAAACATTGTCACTCATCCCAGTCTTTGTTCAGAAACACAGAACATTTCCACATGATCTGCTTTTATTAACAACAGACTAGACTAAAACTGTATTGTCTCTGACAGAGAAAGGAATAGCCTGATTATTGTCATCATGCCAGAGATTACTTCTTGGCCAAGGAAGCACATTCTGCCGAAATTATTCCATAACAATGGAATGGAAATATTGTAAATTTTTTTTTTTTTTTTTGTTAAACACCCCCAAGCCAATGTACATCTGCAGAGTGAGCTTCTAGTTACTGCGGAAGATGCAATTCATCAAATCTGAAAGTGACATTCCATAGAGAGACAGATAATTCTGGTTGGTTTTCCTCGGACTGATAACCTTAGCAATGTGCTACTGCAGCTGTAATCCGCGCACCAGGAGCAATGCCAGCTATTGAAGCATTAACGGGACATTATTGTCAAACACATTCCTTGCGCGTCACGGGTTCTCAAACTGTCACCGGGAGACCCCCAAAAGCATACTGTAAGTCATAAAGAGATCTCCATCCGTTTTATAAAACCTTGTTCACTACCGTATGCAGTAATAAAGGCTGCGAGTTACGCACTCACACATAGGACCACAATATAATAGCTTCTATTCATACTTGCAACCATCTTACTACATTCAGGAGGGAGATTTATGCAGATGTTTACCTAAACACACTCCCAATTCTTAGCCCTCTTCTACCACCCATAGGGGTATATTTACTAAAGTGCGGCTTTATAGAAGTGGAGGTGTTGCCCGTAGCAACCAATCGGATTCTAGCTATTATCTTCTAGAAGGTTACTGAAAAAGTAGAATCTGACTGGTTGCTATGGGCAACATTTCCACTTCTATAAACCCACACTTTAGTAAATATACCGAGTAGACCCTCCAGCTCCCTTCTCCACATCCATGCCACACACTACTGCCCCATTCCCCTATATCTACATCACAGTCTCCTCTCTTCCCCCATGCATTCTACTGCTTATATTATATGACACTGACTGGCAAACACATGGGGGTATATGCAATTGCGGTCGAATTCGCGGCAATTTTCGCCGTTTTTTAATTCGACTCAATTCGACAGGTGAATCCCGGAAGGTGGCTTCCGGAATTCACCATATTCAATGAAAAACGGATTCGCCAGAGTCGCGGGCGAAAATCGGCCGATTTGGCGGATTTTGCCGCGATTTTAAAAAACGGTAAAAAAACGTGAAAAACCCAGAAAAAAAATGGCGTGGGGTCCCCCCTCCAAAGCATAACCAGCCTCGGGCTCATCGAGCTGGTCCTGGTTCTAAAAATGCAGGGGAAAAATTGGCCAGGGATCCCCCGTATTTTTAAAACCAGCACCGGGCTCTGCGCCTGGTGCTGGTGCCAAAAATACGGGGGACAAAAAGAGTAGGGGTCCCCCGTATTTTTAACACCAGCATCGGGCTCCACTAGCTGGACAGATAATGCCACAGCCGGGGGTCACTTTTATGCCGTGCCCTGCGGCCGTGGCATTAAATATCCAACTAGTCACCCCTGGCCGGGGTACCCTGGGGGAGTGGGGACCCCTTCAATCAAGGGGTCCCCCCCCCCCCAGCCACCCAAGGGCCAGGGGTGAAGCCCGAGGCTGTCCCCCCCATCCAATGGGCTGCGGATGGGGGGGCTGATAGCCTTTTGTGATAATAAAAAGATATTGTTTTTTCCAGAAGTACTACAAGTCCCAGCAAGCCTCCCCCACAAGCTGGTACTTGGAGAACCACAAGTACCAGCATGCGGGAGAAAAACGGGTCCGCTGGTACCTGTAGTACTACTGGGAAAAAAATACCCAAATAAAAACAGGACACACACACCTTGATAGTAAAACTTTATTACACACTACCGACACACACATACTTACCTATGTTGACACGCCGACTGCCACGGTCTCCGACGATCCGAGGGTACCTGTGAAAAAATTATACTCACCTTCCAGCGTCCAGAGATAAATCCACGTCCAGAGAGTAAAATCCACGTACTTGTTTAAAAAAAAAAACACGCAAAAACCCGCTCCATACCGGACTAGAAAGGGGTCCAATGTTTTCACATCAGACCCCTTTCTCCCGAATGCCGGGACATCACGTGACTCCTGTCACTGACGTCCCTTCAGCCAATCAGGAAGCGCTACTTCCGTGGCGCTCACCTGATTGGCTGTGCGCTGTCTGTACTGTGACAGCACATCGCAAAGCCGCTCCATTACTTTCAATGGTGGGAACTTTGCGGGTAGCGGTGGGGTCACCCGCCGGTCAGCCGCTGACCGGCGGGTGACCTTACCGCTAGCCGCTAAGTTCCCACCATTGAAAGTAATGGAGCGGCTTTGCGATGTGCTGTCACAGTACAGACAGCGCACAGCCAATCAGGTGAGCGCAACGAAGTTGCGCTTCCTGATTGGCTTAGAGACCTTTCTGTGACAGCTGTCACTGACAGGTCTCATTCGTGGAAAGGTGTCCCATGTGTCAGCATGGGACCCCTTTCAGTCCGGCATGGAGCGGGTGTTCGGTTTGTTTTTTTGCCAAGTACGTGGATTTATCTCTGGACCATGGCTGGGGTGAGTATATTGATCTTTTCTTTTCAGGTATCCGTGGATTCTACATGGAGAAGAGGACCGATGTCGGCGTGTGAACATAGGTAAGTATGTGTGTGTCGACGTATGAAATAAAGTTTTACTGTCGACGGTGTGTGTGTCCTGTTTTTATTTGGGTATTTTTTTCCCAGTAGTACTACAGGTACCAGCGGGCCCGTTTTTCTCCCGCATGCTGGTACTTGTGGTTCTCCAAGTACCAGCTTGCGGGGGAGGCTTGCTGGGACTTGTAGTACTACTGGAAAAAAGAATATCTTTTTATTATCACAAAAGGCTATCAGCCCCCCCATCCGCAGCCCATTGGATGGGGGGGGACAGCCTCGGGCTTCACCCCTGGCCCTTGGGTGGCTGGGGGGGGGGGACCCCTTGATTGAAGGGGTCCCCACTCCCCCAGGGTACCCCGGCCAGGGGTGACTAGTTGGATATTTAATGCCACGGCCGCAGGGCACGGCATAAAAGTGACCCCCGGCTGTGGCATTATCTGTCCAGCTAGTGGAGCCCGATGCTGGTGTTAAAAATACGGGGGACCCCTACTCTTTTTGTCCCCCGTATTTTTGGCACCAGCACCAGGCGCAGAGCCCGGTGCTGGTTTTAAAAATACGGGGGATCCCCTGTCAATTTTTTCCCCGCATTTTTAGAACCAGGACCAGCTCGAAGAGCCCGAGGCTGGTTATGCTTTGGAGGGGGGACCCCACGCCATTTTTTTTTATGATTTAACCGTTCCAGCATAAAAAAAAAATAAAAAAAAATAATATTTTAAAAAATATATAAATAATATTTGTGCCTCCAAAAAAAAAAAAAAAAAGTACCTAATCCCTTCTAATATAAATAGATCTGCTATTCCCCCCCAAAAAAACACAAAAAAAAACATGTTTACATTTTTTTTTATTTGTTTTCACCCTCCAAAGTGTGGCGGATTGAAAATGACGAATTTGCTGTCTAAAAGCACTGCTGTCGAATTTCCAAACTTGAATTGAATATGCTTTAGTCGAATTGCAGCACTTGTATCATTGCAGAAAAGTCGAATTTGCAAAAAGTCGAATTTCAAAAAGTCGAATTTTGAAAGTCCGTTTTTTGGTCGGAAAGCACTGAATTGCATAGGCGATTTTTTTTTTTTGGTCGAAAATGACCCGAAATTCGACAATTTCGGGAATTCGACCGCAATTGCATATACCCCATGACCTCTTAGCAGCAGGGTTCACTTCAGAATACCATTTCCATCAGAATAGAATAACCCAGAGCTATTTTATTGGGTGTGCAATTAAGACCGACTAGAGGATTTCCGACTAAACTAATGCCTTTAGCGCGGCGCAAACAGTACCATGGCAGGCACTTAAGTCGTAGAACTCATGACACACCTGGCTTAAGAAACGAGAACTGGCATCTCCAGACTAGCAGTTCTATTAACATTGATTTGGATTTGAATGGACCCCTGTGTCATTGAGAGTGGCACATGTGAGCAGGTATCTGAAATATACCACACACATGTTCTGGCTTCTATACAGGGCAGTGCGTATGCTAAATATTAATTGGCTTTAGTCTGCTTGCATTAGATATCCATGATATAGAAATTACATGATCCTGTGTGTGCCCTGATACTTCTTCATGACCAAGAACTTGATATTCCTAACCTCACATGGGCCCAAGCTTCCGTGTTCTAGTCAGGTGTCCTTTATTGCATGACTTTAGTCTGCAGGTGCTATTAGTTATTTTTTTTTATCTGTATTACAATTTTATATTGCTGCCTGCACAAACATTCATGTCCGCATTTCACACAGAAACCTTAAATGTGCTGCTAGTCCACACGTATTGGCACAGTACATTAATACAATCTATTTTTTGATACTTTACGTATATTTGTGTGTGCGCCCACTGGTCTCTAGAGGTTTTTATATCTGCAATTGTATTGTGGCATCAATACCCTATAACCGCTGTTTGATGAATTAACATACAACTTGCAAATGTGCTGACTGGATCTCAGATATTGGTTTCTTGTAAGCCATGTTTGATTCTGGCAGTTTCCCTCAACTAATCACATAGGAATGAGGATTACTCCTTTTTAGAGATGACTTAAGCGTCAAATAGAGAATTTATTTTCTCAATGACTGAAAAGACCCAACATGGCCGCCTTTCAGTATAATGGGCAGAGATGCCTTACCTATTTTGGGCATACATACAAGTCAATAATTAAACTGCAGAAACGTAGGTGCTGAAATGAGCAGAATAACACAAGCAATTGTTCTGTCCATCAAAGTCTATGGGGTATATGCAATAGCGGGCGAATCGGCAAAAAAGGCGAATTCCGGGCCGTTTTCGCCTCCAAAAATCAATTCGCCTATGCAGTGCAGTCATTTTTCGCAAAAAAACGGCCCGTCAAAATTCGCCTTTTCTCAATTCGCGTTTTTCCGAATTCGCCTTTTCTGCAATGGTACAGATGCTGCAATTCGCCTCCAGCATATTCAATTCAAGTTTGGAAATTCGCCTGCAGTGCTTTTAGACAGCAAATTCGCGATTTTCCATCCGCCACACTTTGGAGGGTGAAAACAAATAAAAAAATTTTAAACATGGTTTTTTTGGTGTTTTTTTTTTTTGGAATAGTAGATCTATTTATATTAGAAGGGATTAGGTTTTTTTTTTTTTTTTGGGGGAGGCACAAATATTATTTATATATTTTTTAAAATATTTTTTTTTTTAATTGCTGGAACGGTAAAATCAGGAAAAAAAATGGCGTGGGGTCCCCCCTCCAAAGCATAACCAGCCTCGGGCTCATTGAGCTGGTCCTGGTTCTAAAAATGCGGGGAAAAAATTGACAGGGGATCCCCCGTATTTTTAAAACCAGCACCGGGCTCTGCGCCTGGTGCTGGTGCCAAAAATACGGGGGACAAAACGAGTAGGGGTCCCCCGTATTTTTAACACCAGCATCGGGCTCCACTAGCTGGACAGATAATGCCACAGCCGGGGGTCACTTTTATGCCGTGCCCTGCGGCCGTGGCATTAAATATCCAACTAGTCACCCCTGGCCGGGGTACCCTGGGGGAGTGGGGACCCCTTCAATCAAGGGGTCCCCCCCCCCCAGCCACCCAAGGGCCAGGGGTGAAGCCCGAGGCTGTCCCCCCCCATCCAATGGGCTGCGGATGGGGGGGCTGATAGCCTTTGTTGTAAAAAAAAGATATTGTTTTTTCCATTAGTACTACAAGTCCCAGCAAGCCTCCCCCGCAAGCTGGTACTTGGAGAACCACAAGTACCAGCATGCGGGAGAAAAACGGGCCCGCTGGTACCTGTAGTACTACTGGAAAAAAAATACCCAAATAAAAACAGGACACAGACACCGTCGACAGTAAAACTTTATTACACACTGCCGACACACACATACTTACCTATGTTCACACGCCGACATCGGTCCTCTTCTCCATGTAGAATCCCGGGGTACCTGAAAAGCAAAGTTCAATATACTCACCTCAACAGGCTCCAGAGATAAATCCACGTACTTGGCAAAATAATAAAACGCATTTACCCGCTCCATAACGGACTGAAAGGTGTCCCATGCTGACACATGGGACACCTTTCCACGATTAAGATCTGTCAGTGACAGTTGTCACTGACAGGTCTGTAAGCCAATCAGGAAGCGCAATTGCGCTCACCTGATTGGCTGCTCGCTGTGACAGCGCATCGCACAGCTCCCTCCATTATATTCAATGGTGGGAACTTAGCGGCTAGCGGTGAGGTCACCCGCCGGTCAGCGGTGACCGGCGGGTGAACCCACCGCTAGCCGCTAAGTTCCCACCATTGAAAGTAATGGAGCGGCTTTGCAAGGCGCTGTCAGAGTACAGACGGCGTCCAGCCAATCAGATGAGCGCCACGGCAGTAGCGCTTCCTGATTGGCTGAAGGGACATCAGTGACAGGAGTCACGTGATGTCCCTGCATTCGTGGGAAGGGGTCTGATGTGAAAACATTGGACCCCTTTCAGTCCGGTATGGCTCGTGTTCGGTTTGTTTTTTTAACAAAGTACGTGGATTTACCTCTGGACCTCTGGACGCTGGAAGGTGAGTTTTTTTTTTTTTGACAGGTACCCTCGGATCGTCGGAGATCGTTGCAGTCGGCGTGTCAACACAGGTAAGTATGTGTGTGTCGGCGTATGAAATAAAGTTGTACTATCAAGGTGTGTGTGTCCTGTTTTTATTTGGGTATTTTTTTCCCAGTAGTACTACAGGTACCAGCGGGCCCGTTTTTCTTCCGCATGCTGGTACTTGTGGTTCTCCAAGTACCAGCTTGCGGGGGAGGCTTGCTGGGACTTGTAGTACTAATGGAAAAAACAATATCTTTTTTTTTTACAACAAAGGCTATCAGCCCTCCCATCCGCAGCCCATTGGATGGGGGGGGACAGCCTCGGGCTTCACCCCTGGCCCTTGGGTGGCTGGGGGGGGGGGGACCCCTTGATTGAAGGGGTCCCCACTCCCCCAGGGTACCCCGGCCAGGGGTGACTAGTTGGATATTTGATGCCACGGCCGCAGGGCACGGCATAAAAGTGACCCCCGGCTGTGGCATTATCTGTCCAGCTAGTGGAGCCCGATGCTGGTGTTAAAAATACGGGGGACCCCTACTCGTTTTGTCCCCCGTATTTTTGGCACCAGCATCAGGCGCAGAGCCCGGTGCTGGTTTTAAAAATACGGGGGATCCCTGCCCGATTTTTCCCCTGCATTTTTAGAACCAGGACCAGCTCGATGAGCCCGAGGCTGGTTATGCTTTGGAGGGGGGACCCCACGCCATTTTTTTTTCGGGTTTTTCCCCGTTTTTTCCCGTTTTTTAAAATCGCGGTAAAAACCGCAAAATCGGCCGATTTTCGCCCGCGACTCAGGCGAATCCGTTTTTCATTGCATATGGTGAATTCCGGAAGCCACCTTCCGGAATTCACCTGGCGAATTTGGTCGAATTGAAAAAACGGCGATAATTGCCGCGATTTCGCCCGCTATTGCATATACCCCTATGTTTCTATACAGATGGCTGTATGGTTCTAGACTGCCAAGAAAACATCTTGTACAACATCACTATTTTTTTCCATTACAACTGCAGGGTTTCCAAACTCGGTCCACAAGGCAGCCCAAACAGGTTTTAAATATTTAGGTTTTAAATATTGTCTAATGTGTACCCAGCCTAAAATATGTACTTTGGAGTAGATAATATATCTTGGTAGCAGGTCTGACATCAGAAATTATGAGGTCTGGCAATGACAAAACAGGCAGGACCCAACCCCTGATACCTTATCCCTGCTCTACGATTGTGATCTGCTTAAAATTTTTTATTACTTCCCTTCTTTGGCTGGTCTTTCAGTCCTCTCCGCTGCAATGCAATCTTCATTCACTTGGAGCTCTAGGGCACGTTATTCTGCCGTGCCTCTCCACCCCTATGTAACATCACACATAGTGATATCACATATAGGTGCAGCTCCGCGGACCTGCAGGAACGATTCACAGAGGGCTAATGCACAGGGAAGGCTTGTTTTTAAGAAGTCTTCCCTGCGCAGCCACCTGCTGTAGCTGTGCAGCCTGGTGCAGCTCTCCAGATATCTGCGGCAGGAGCCAGGGTAAGGCCCCCCCTGTGTGTCCAGCCCCGGAACTCCCAGCATTCCCAACCTGATAGCAGCCCTGCTTGGCAGCATTCACTTTTATGTTGTACAGATTTTAAATTCATAAATCTGTTTAAAAAAACAAAAACAACGCACGGTGCGCCTATTACTTACGTGTTTTCTCTCTGTGGCTTTCAAAGATTTTGCTGCATAGTAGAGGAGCTGTGCGCCGCACAGTACCGCCCAGTATTTGGTCCAGGATGCAACCTGCGTACAGAGTACACATTACATGTGTGCGGAAACATTCACAGAGTGTGTTTGTTAGCAATGTAACATTATTCTGCACTGGCAAATTAACACAAGAACCCCTAATGGAAAATGATATCACTATCAACATGGACCATGACATCTGTAGCCATTTCTGTGGCCTTGCAATTTAATTCTGTGGAGGTTTTGGATAGTAAATGATTATGCAATTATTTCCTGTTCTGACACATTTAAATTATGTCTCAATTAAGTCTTACGGTTCTTATAATAGGTTGTACACATTAGAGATGTGCAGAAGACCAATCCACCAGAATTTTTTGGATCGAACCCACTCAAAAACCCGGTCCGGATATCCCGAGGAGATCCGGTCCAAACAGAGGGGCAGATGTATTAACCTGGAGAAGGCATAAGGAAGTGATAAACTAGGGATAAGTGCAAGGTGATAAACGCACCAGTCAAATCGGCTCCAATATGCAAATTGACAGTTAGGAGCTGATTGGCTGGTGCATTTATCACCTTGCACTTATCCCTGGTTTATCACTTCCTTATGCAGTCTCCAGGCTTAATACATCTGCCCCAGAGTCCCTGTTCGAATCTACCAGCGGCAGTGTAGGACTGGAGCATGAAGGGTCCACCGGGGGTATGCAGTGGTAGGGGCCCATGATTAGAGGTGTGGCCAGCCTCCAAAGGGGGTGTGGCCAGCCACCACAGAGGTTTGGCTAACCATTAGAGAGAACCTGGTCTGGACTCCTTGATAATTTATATAGTAATGCTAGTGCATGCATGATAGTGTGACAGATTAATGACAGCAATGTACTGTAGAGAATACATCATAATCCTCTGCAGTATATGGTAACATATGTATAATATATAATTCAAGTGCACAGTCTAGAACCTAAACCCTAGAGGAGGAGGGCCCCCCCAGGCAGTGGGGCCTACCGGTGGCTTCCCCTGTACCCCGGTGGGCCAGTCCGAGCCTGTCCAGCGGTTTGTAATTTGGATATTAAATCCGAATTTCGTTTTTCGGATTGCAAAAATTACATGATTTTAGTGGTTTTTATCGATAACTATCAATGATTATTGTTTTTGTTTTTATTTAATGGTTTTAAACCACTCTCTGAATCAAAATACTTGAGGGTGATTTTGCAAAACCTGAACACGAGGATGAAATTAGAACCAAAACACGGGGGTCTGCGCACATCTCTAGTTCGTATGGGACAAATATACATACATTTTTTTTACACTACCAATGCACATTATTATATTATTTGCATGTTACAGTTATCCTATTACAGAGGATTAGCTGACAGGGAAGGCAGTCAATTTACCGGATGTCGGGATCCCGGCTGTCAGGATGCCAATGCCGGGATCCCGACACCCGGTGAAATACTGGCGGCTGGAATACCGACCGCCGGCTGGAATCCCCACTTGGATGGTGGTCCACGCCACCACCCGAGGTGGTATATAACCCTGTGGCCACCAAAGGTCCCTACCGGGCCCTAAGCGTGGCAAGTGCAGCGAGCCCTCGAGAGGACACGCTGCGCTCGCCGTCGGTATCCTGGCTGTCTGGATGCTGGCGTTGGCCTTCTGACTGCCGGGATATCATACTGATCCCGCCGACAGAGGGGTTGCTTCTGAGTTGGAAGCAAACAGAAAACACAAAGGAGATACTTGGCACCTGGACAAACCCTGCTGCATTGCAACCTGTGCAAATATTTTTATGCTTTATTGCATGCAGTCTAACTGTTGGCGTCTTTTGAATGCAGCCCACAAACACTGGGCAGCTTTGTTTTACATTGCAATATAGACTTTAGTTTGGACACGCATCTGCCAAACCTAAATGTCTGCATATTTTAAATATGCCCCTCCTGCAGCGCAGCAGGGTGCAAAGTCTTTTTTATTTGTGCTGTACTCCCAACCCAGATTCTGACCCAGTCTACTGTAAACTGCAGCTTACAAATAACATTCAGGATGCCAGCTTGTAAGATTGCACCAAATCTACTTTAAGAAATGGCAGAGATGTGTTCACATTTACTGTGTGTTATTGTTTCACTGCTCCTTACATCTCCAACCTAATCTCTCTTCATACTCCCTTCCGCCCCTCAAGGTCGACCAATGACCGTCGCCTCTCGACCGCCCTGGTCACTGCTTCCTATGCTAGTGTTCAAGACTATGCCTGTGCTGCACCCCTTCAGTAGAACGCACTCTCCAGCTCCATTAGACTCTCCCCGACCTTGCAAAGCTTCAAACGGGCACTAAAAACAAACCTAGTCATCAAAGCATACCCTCCCGACGCATAACCGAGTCCTGAGGCCGCGCCTTCATCCTCCTGCCTCATGCCTTGAACATCTCAGCTTTGCTTGCATAGTGCCATCAGGCTTCCACCCGCTTGCTTGCACCTCATGTCATCTGTCTGTCGCTCCTTCCTACTAGATTGTTAGCTCTTCAGAGCAGGGCTCTCTTTCCTCTTGTTATCTAAGCCCTCTTCTCGACACATTTCACTCGCAGCTCTTCCCTACTCAACGACCATCTTTACCGCTTTTTCTCCTGCTGGTAAAGGCTCATCTCCATCTATGGCCGCCAGCCCCAAGTAGTACGATGATCACTCCTTCACTACTTACATCTTAGCTGTATTATGTCTTGAGAATTGTGGTGCTCCTTGTTACCTGTACTTTATTTCTGTTATTTATTTACTGTAATGCTAAGTTTTGTCTCCCTGTACTGTCCTTTGTACGGCGCTGCAAAACACTTGTGGCGCCTTATAATTAAAATGTAATAATAATAATTTAGGTTTATGAAGGCATCATTGTTGCTTTTGTTGTCTGCTGAAAATAAATCTGCATACATCATAAGCTGAATATACACATGCAAAGTAAGGATGACTGCTATTAAAAATATATTTGAACTGCGCCAAGGTTGGGACAGTGAAGATGGCAGACTACAGCGATTATCAGTTAGATGCATGGATGTCTTACTGTTGGCTTTTTGCCTTCCTTTAATAATGTTTTCCTCCGCAGAACCCCCTGTACGGTCACCGTTCCAGAATATGAATGCACTGCCAGTTCCGTTGACTCTGCAGAGCTGCAAAAAGACACCAACCAGCATTGTTAGGAAGACCTTGGCTTGGTTACTCACTGGCACCGGATCTCTGCTTCCAGTAGTAGATTCCTACCAGTATCTTGGAAAACAGCCGGTGGAAAGAAAAATTACTAAAAGTCAGGCATCTGCATGGGACAGACATCAAATGGAAAGGTGTATTTGATGTGTGTCAAAGGCAGCTTTGAAAACACAGCACACAAAAGCTATAGGGAGATCAGAAGCCTTGCCGCTGGTCACGTGACATCAGCATACAGGCCTGCAGAGAGTTCCGTGCAAGTCTTTAACCAATCAGATTAAATCTTTATATTCAGCTAATTCTACAAACATGAACAATAATTGGCTTTGTACTTTCATCTCAGAATTTAAACTTACATTTTTTGAGAGATATTTTGGCACCGTTTCTAGATCAGTTGTGACATGAAATGTATGACCACTGGGCATGACTGGGATTTGCCATCACACTTACGAGTGGTAGCAACTGGGAGATGCCACACAATGATCACAAATGATACCAAGAACGTAGCCATTTTATCGTGGACTGATGTCAGGTGACCTGGCACGGCCATTGTTTTCTGATCAGAAAAAATAAGATATTACAAAACACAACCTCTCAGTATTAAAGTTAAAAAAACAAAAAAATAAAATGAGTTTTAGTCGGTTATCCGTGAACCAAACAATGCGCTGCTAGTCCAAATTCTGGTTAATAATGGATGTTGGTAATGGGCATTACATATAAGAAACTTGCCTGGAACTGCGCAGCTGAACGCAGCTCCGAGTTAGGGACGAGATCCTGAGTCTGCGCACGGAAAGCAGAGCATGCGGTCTCCTACAAAGGAAGGGTGCACGGACATCTTCAAAAGCTCCCCTTGTATTTATACCAAGGGCGTTATCACATCAATCAAAAGCAAGTCATGCCGCGGGACAAGGGATGGATATGGTCTGTTACTATGGGCCGCACAAGCTTATAAGGGCAATTACATACGCTACGGCTAGCGCCGCCCGGCAAAATCCCTGATGGCTTTTTGCCGCGCCCGTGCTGCTGAGACACATGCAGAGCAATGTGCCAATTCACACGGCACGGCTGCTGGGTTGCAGACGGAAATATCCACTGAAAGGTCCGGCTGCCGGGCCGGGGCCATGCCGTCTTTGTAGGCAGAGAACCGTGTGTGTGTATGGGAGCTTTCACACACAACGGTTTGTTTAGCCGTCGTCGCTGCTGCTGCGCATGCGCACAGCATTAAACACGGCTCAAAGCCGAGGTGTGTGAAAGACCCTGCCGGATGGCAAAAAAACAGACAAAGTTTGTCCGGCTTTTTGCCATCTGGTGAAAACCAGGTAGTGTGAAACAGCCCTAAGGGTGTGGTATGATAGGTCAACAATCAAAATGTAATATGTAACATGTCGACACTCTGAATTGTCACCATGGTCAAAGTCGACATTTAAAATTCTGACATAACATTTTACACTGTTTTAGCCTAAGCCTAAATGTAGCACTAAAATGCCATGTCAACATTTCTGTATGTCTACAAGTCACATGTGGGCATAATGTCCAAATCTACATTCTGACTAGACATTCAGAACATGCAGACATTCTGAATGGATACCAATTTCTAAATCCTGACATTCTATGGATAGAGGAAGGTATGATATTACACTGTATTGTCTGATCTTTATTTGGTTGTCAGAAGAATTCAGTTATGCAAACTGTCTTTCTGAGGTTGCATATTACATGTTACCATAATATGAAATGGTTCTACACTCCTGGTCACTGACCATTTAATCTAAAAAATATCAATGAATACTGTAACCCCCTGTATACCATGTATATGATCACACCTGTATTAGAGCAAAGCATTGGTCACTTTATTTGGGTCACAGTTTATACAGCATGGTGTGCTCCTGTTCTTGGAAGATGTTAGCCACCAGGATGGTAAATGCAACACGTATCATGGTTTCCTTTACAAACAGATGGATACATGGGAATACGAACAAGAAGTGAATTAATTTGAGTTTAGTTCTACTTTAATGTCGGAGACTAAAGCCTTTTTGAAATGCGGTTACGGTCATCATTTAGGGTGCTGGGGGAAAATAAGAATTTACTCACCGGTAATTCTATTTCTCGTAGTCCGTAGTGGATGCTGGGGACTCTGTAAGGACCATGGGGAATAGACGGGCTCCGCAGGAGACTGGGCACTCTATAGAAAGATTTAGTACTATCTGGTGTGCACTGGCTCCTCCCCCTATGACCCTCCTCCAAGCCTCAGTTAGGAACTGTGCCCGGAAGAGCTGACACAATAAGGAAGGATTTTGAATCCCGGGTAAGACTCATACCAGCCACACCAATCACACCGTATAACTCGTGATAGGAACCCCGGTTAACAGTATGATAACAACGGAGCCTCTGAACAGATGGCTCGCAATAACAACCCGATTTGTGAAACAATAACTATTTACAAGTATTGCAGACAATCCGCACTTGGGATGGGCGCCCAGCATCCACTACGGACTACGAGAAATAGAATTACCGGTGAGTAAATTCTTATTTTCTCTGACGTCCTAGTGGATGCTGGGGACTCTGTAAGGACCATGGGGATTATACCAAAGCTCCCAAACGGGCGGGAGAGTACGGATGACTCTGCAACACCGAATGAGAGAACTCCAGGTCCTCCTCAGCCAGGGTATCAAATTTGTAGAATTTTGCAAACGTGTTTGCCCCTGACCAAGTAGCAGCTCGGCAAAGTTGTAAAGCCGAGACCCCTCGGGCAGCCGCCCAAGATGAGCCCACCTTCCTTGTGGAATGGGCTTTTACAGATTTAGGCTGCGGTAGTCCCACCGCAGAATGCGCCAGCTGAATAGTGCTACAAATCCAGCGCGCAATAGACTGCTTAGAAGCAGGAGCACCCAGCTTGGTGGGTGCATACAGGATAAACAGCGAGTCAGTCTTTCTGACTCCAGCCGTCCTGGAAATATAAATTTTTAGGGCCCTGACTACGTCCAGCAACTTGGAATCCTCCAAGTCCCTAGTAGCCGCAGGCACCACAATAGGTTGGTTCAAGTGAAAAGCTGAGACCACCTTTGGGAGAAACGGAGGACGAGTCCTCAATTCTGCCCTATCCATATGGAAAATCAGATAAGGGCTTTTACAAGACAAAGCCGCCAATTCTGAAACCCGCCTGGCCGACGCCAGGGCCAACAGCATGACCACTTTCCACGTGAGATATTTTAAATCCACAGTCTTAAGTGGTTCGAACCAATGTGATTTCAGGAATGCCAAAACCACATTGAGATCCCAAGGTGCCACTGGGGGCACAAAAGGAGGCTGAATATGCAGTACTCCTTTTACAAAAGTCTGAACTTCAGGCAGTGAAGCCAGTTCTTTTTGGAAGAAAATCGACAGAGCCGAAATCTGGACCTTTATGGACCCCAATTTGAGGCCCAACGTCACCCCTGCTTGCAGGAAGTGCAGGAATCGACCCAGTTGAAATTCCTCCGTCGGGGCCTTCATGGCCTCACACCAAGCAACATATTTTTGCCAAATGCGGTGATAATGTCTTGCGGTGACATCCTTCCTGGCTTTGATCAGGGTAGGGATGACTTCCTCCGGAATACCCTTTTCCTTCAGGATCCGGTGTTCAACCGCCATGCCGTCAAACGCAGCCGCGGTAAGTCTTGGAACAGACAGGGTCCCTGCTGCAGCAGGTCTTGTCTGAGCGGCAGAGGCCAAGGGTCCTCTGTAAGCATCTCTTGAAGTTCCGGGTACCAAGCTCTTCTTGGCCAATCCGGAACCACGAGTATGGTTTTCACTCCTCGCCTTCTTATTATTCTCAGTACCTTGGGTATGAGAGGTAGAGGAGGAAACACATAAACCGACTGGTACACCCATGGTGTCACTAGAGCGTCCACCGCTATCGCCTGAGGGTCTCTTGACCGGGCGCAATATCTTTTCAACTTCTTGTTGAGGCGGGACGCCATCATGTCTACCTGTGGTTTTTCCCACCGGTTGACCAGCATTTGGAAGACTTCTGGATGAAGTCCCCATTCTCCCGGGTGGAGGTCGTGCCTGCTGAGGAAGTCTGCTTCCCAGTTGTCCACTCCCGGAATGAACACTGCCGTCAGTGCTAACACATGATTCTCTGCCCATCTGAGAATCCTTTTGGCTTCTGCCATCGCCATCCTGCTTCTCGTGCCGCCCTGTCTGTTTACATGGGCGACCGCCGTGATGTTGTCTGACTGGATCAGTACTGGCTGGTTTTGAAGCAGGGGTCTTGCCTGGCTTAGGGCATTGTAAATGGCCCTTAGCTCCAGGATATTTATGTGAAGAGAAATCTCCTGATTTGACCACAGTCCTTGGAAATTTCTTCCCTTTGTGACTGCCCCCCAGCCCCGAAGGCTGGCTTCCGTGGTCACCAGGACACAGTCCTGTATTCCGAATCTGCGGCCCTCTAGTAGATGAGCCCTCTGCAGCCACCACAGCAGCGACACCCTGGTTCTGGCCGATAGGGTTATCCGCTGTTGCATCTGGAGATGGGACCCGGACCATTTGTCCAACAGGTCCCACTGGAACGTCCTTGCGTGGAACCTTCCGAATGGAATTGCTTCGTACGAAGCTACCATTTTTCCCAGGACTCTTGTGCATTGATGTACCGACACTTTTCCTGGTTTTAGGATGTCTCTGACCAGAGATGACAATTCCTCGGCTTTTTCCAGTGGAAGAAACACTCTTTTCTGGTCTGTGTCCAGAATCATTCCCAGGAACAGAAGACGCGTCGTCGGGACCAGCTGTGACTTTGGAATGTTTAGAATCCAGCCGTGCTGTTGTAGCACTTCCTGAGAAAGTGCCACCCCCACTATCAACTGGTCTTTGGACCTCGCCTTTATCAGGAGATCGTCCAAGTACGGGATAATTAAAACTCCCTTCTTGCGAAGGAGTATCATCATTTCGGCCATTACCTTGGTAAAGACCCTCGGTGCCGTGGATAACCCAAACGGCAGTGTCTGGAACTGATAGTGACAGTCCTGTACCACAAATCTGTACTCCTGGTGCGGAGGGTAAATGGGGACATGCAGGTACGCATCCTTGATGTCCAGGGATACCATGTAATCCCCCTCCTCCAGGCTCGCAATAACCGCCCTGAGCGATTCCATCTTGAACTTGAACCTTTTGATATAAGTGTTCAAGGCTTTTAAATTTAAGATGGGTCTCACCGAACCGTCCGGTTTCGGTACCACCAACATTGTGGAGTAGTAACCCTTTCCTTGCTGAAGGAGGGGTACCTTGACAATCACTTTCTGTGAATACAGTTTTTGAATAGCCACCAACACTGCCTCCCTGGCAGAGGGAGTTGCCGGCAAGGCAGATTTTAGGAAACGGCGGGGGGGAGACGTCTCGAATTCCAGCCTGTACGCCTGAGATACTACTTGAAGGACCCAGGGATCCACTTGTGAGAGAGCCCACTGTGTGCTGAAAAACCTGAGACGTGCCCCCACCGTTCCCGATTCCGCCTGAGCAGCCCCAGCGTCATGCTGTGGACTTACCGGACGCAGGGGAGGACTTCTGCTCCTGGGAACTAGCTGTGTGCTGCAGCTTTTTCCCCCTTCCTCTGCCCCTCGGCAGAAAGGATGAGCCTCTAGCCCGCTTGTTTTTCTGGGGCCGAAAGGACTGTACCTGATAATACGGTCCTTTCTTTTGCTGTGGGGTAGCCTGTGGCAAAAAAGTCGATTTCCCAGCAGTAGCTGTGGAAACGAGGTCTGAAAGACCTTCCCCAAAAAGTTCCACCCCTTTATAGGGTAAAACTTCCATGTGCCGTTTGGAGTCGGCATCACCTGACCATTGTCTAGTCCATAACCCCCGTCTGGCGGCAATGGACATAGCGCTTATTTTTGATGCCAGCCGGCAAATATCCCTCTGTGCATCATGCATGTATAAGACCGCGTCTTTTATATGGTCAATCGTTAGCAAAATATTGTCCCTATCCATGGTATCAATGTTTTCCGACAGGGAGTCTGACCACGCAGCAGCAGCACTGCACATCCAAGCTGATGCAATAGCGGGTCTCAATATAATGCCAGTGTGTGTGTATATAGCTTTTAGGGTACTTTCCTGCTTTCTCTCAGCAGGTTCTTTTAGGGCGGCCGTATCCGGAGACGGTAGTGCCACCTTCTTTGATAAGCGTGTCAGCGCTTTATCTACCCTAGGGGGTGTTTCCCAGCGTGACCTATCCGTTTAGAAATGATCAATTTCTTATCTGGGGAAGTCCACGCTTCCTCACACACCTCATTTAATTCGTCCGATGCAGGAAAAACTACTGGTAGTTTTTTCTCACCAAACATAATACCCTTTTTTGTGGTACCTGGGGTATCATCAGAAATGTGTAATACATTTTTCATAGCCTCAATCATATAACGGGTGGATCTATTGGAGGGTACCCTCGTCTCATCATCGTCGACACTGGAGTCGGTATCCGTGTCGACATCTGTATCTGTCATCTGAGGTAGCGGGCGTTTTATAGCCCCTGATGACATTTGAGACGCTTGGACAGGCACAAGCTGAGTAGCCGGCTGTCCTATGTCGTCAAACCTTTTATGTAAGGAGCTGACACGGTCACGTAATTCCTTCCATAAGTCCATCCACACTGGTGTCGACCCCGCAGGGGGTGACATCACATTCACAGGCATTGGCTCCGCCTCCACATCATTATCCTCATCATACATGTCGACACAGCAGTACCGACACACAGCAGACACACAGGGAATGCTCTTACAGAGGACAGGACCCCACAAAGCCCTTTGGGGAGACAGAGGGAGAGTATGCCAGCACACACCAGGGCGCTATATAACACAGGGATATCACTATACAGAGTGTTTTCCCCTATAGCTGCCAATAATATATATATACTGCGCCTAAATTGTGCCCCCCCCCCTCTCTTTTTTACCCTTTCTGTAGTGCAGGACTGCAGGGGAGAGCCAGGGAGCTTCCTTCCAGCGAAGCTGTGAGGGGAAAATGGCGCCAGTGTGCTGAGGGAGTTGGCTCCGCACCTTTTTCGGCGGGCTTTCTCCCGCTATTTTATCGTTTCTGGCAGGGGTTAATATACACCTATATAGCCTCTGGGGCTATATATGGTGTTAGTTTTGCCAGCCAAGGTGTTACTATTGCTGCTCAGGGCGCCCCCCCCCAGCGCCCTGCACCCATCAGTGACCGCAGTGTGTGGTGTGCATGAGGAGCAATGGCGCACAGCTGCAGTGCTGTGCGCTACCTTGGAGAAGACAGAAGTCTTCAGCCGCCGATTTTCCGGACCACCTTCTTGTTTCTGGCTCTGTAAGGGGGACGGCGGCGCGGCTCCGGGAACGGACGAGGAGGTCGGGTCCTGTGTTCGATCCCTCTGGAGCTAATGGTGTCCAGTAGCCTAAGAAGCCCAAGCTACCACCACTTAGGTAGGTTCGCTTCTTCTCCCCTTAGTCCCTCGTTGCAGTGAGCCTGTTGCCAGCAGGTCTCACTGAAAATAAAAAACCTAAACTATACTTTCTTCTAGGAGCTCAGGAGAGCCCCTAGTGTGCATCCAGCTCAGCCGGGCACAGAAATCTAACTGAGGCTTGGAGGAGGGTCATAGGGGGAGGAGCCAGTGCACACCAGATAGTCCTAAATCTTTCTATAGAGTGCCCAGTCTCCTGCGGAGCCCGTCTATTCCCCATGGTCCTTACGGAGTCCCCAGCATCCACTAGGACGTCAGAGAAACAAAATGCCTTTTTTTTTTTCTTGCTTAGAAATACCCCTCCCTTTCAAGCACATGAATGGTATCACTAAGCTAATTGAGCATCTGCCACTATATATGTCTGAAATGCAGACACACCAGTAATATTTATCATGTAAAATGATCAACCTTCTTTATCGATATTCACAAACCTGGACCTTATTGCCAATCATAAGACCCTGCCATATATATACAACCAATGAGAGAGAAGCAAATAATCACTTGGGAGTACACAGAACAACAGCCTTACAGAACTCCTCTAACTTCAGAAAGAGCATGATATGTTACTGTTAAAGGGATGGCAATCAGGGGACTCTTTTTATTCATTAAAAACTACTGTACTGGTACATAGTATTTAGTTCTAGTCATTACTTTACCCCTAACCAGGATGGGTAGATTTAACCACCACTCAAAAGGTGCATTTGTTTTTACAAACCCAAGCAAACCAATCAGTAATCAGAGTTTATCCATCTAAAGTATAGGTCTGCAAACTCGGTCCTCATTACCCCACACAGTGCATGTTTTGCAGGTAACCCAGCAGGTGCACAGGTGTGTTAATTACTCACAAACACATTTTAAAAGGTCTGCAGGTGGAGTTAATTATTTCACTTGTGATTCTGTGAGGAGACCTGCAAAACATGCACTGTGTGGGGTAATAAGGACCGAGTTTGCAGACCTATGATCTAAAGTGTGTTAGACTCTGATTGATAGCTATAGTGACAGCAGGTTTGAGCAATAGAGCTATATAACCATTGTTGACTACATATATGTAGTTGCTTTACTGGCCGTCTGCTTGTAAACATACAAGTTAGTACGTCTTAGTGCATCATCACCACGTGCTTGCTGGAGAAAACGTGTGAATACATTTCATTCTTTTATAATGTTTTCTTGGAACTTCAGTTAAAGAATTAGTAGTGTAAGACTTAGATAAACAGTGGTGTATCACCGTCTAAAAGACCGTTTGGATCTCTGTAAGGAGTAAGTACGCCCGTTCACTATGGACTTGAAGGTATGTTTCTTCTTGATCATGTCTACAAGGACGTATTTGTGGAACCGCCTCACAACTACAGTACGTCGCATTATATCACAATATCAGCACTACTGGCAACAGCAGGGTAGCACAACTGTGGACAGAAATGTAACTGCACTTATTCCTGTTACACAATGTTAAGCGTCACATCCCTGCCAGATTCTAGTAAATGACTTCAAAAAATATCTTCCTTTAAAATCAAAAAACATATCACAAAAAAATATCCTCTTGTAATTAGCAAATACTCCCACTTTAGTTATGGATGCGTCCTCATACATCTAGCCTCAATAGGCCATGCAGCGCGAGATGTTTGGCGCGAGTGAGCCGCTGGTCCCGTGCAGCTCTGCCAACGCCGGGAATCTTTTTTCCTCAAAATAAACTTATCTTAGTCACAATGTGATGCAACTAGGATGCACCAGGAGACTGTGCCGATTACTTTGATATGCGGCACTTCTATATTGTGTGTAATAGAGTCTGTATATGAAGCAAATTGGAACTTGGCAAGGAAAAAAAGCTGCAGCTGCTACATTGTAGCACTTCATACTTTAGATATACAAGTGTCGCATATCAAATTAATCATCAAAGTATTCTGGTGTGTCATGGTTGCATTGCGTTGCGACTAAAATGCATTTTTCTGTAAAAAAAGAAAAGAAAAAAAAAAGAAGAAGGTGCCCAACGCTAGAGTCTCAAGGGACCTGGCGCACCGCGAGGTGCTGTGTGGCGTGACTGCAGCAATGATGTATGAGGACACATCTGTACATGCCTGATGACATTTCCGACTGGGCTCCCAGAGCCTCGGAGAAGGTAAGACATTCATCAGTAATGTAGTTAAAGCTACAAATGGTCACTAGCATTATACATACCCAAGTTAGCATTATACATACCCTGGGGATTAATTTACTAAAAGCTGTTTTAATAGTTTTTTTTTAATCGATTTACAGCGATAAAAATTGATCTCTATCGATGTTTCAGGGGCTGAAACACACATTTACTAACAGATGACTTTTCATATTAATTTTTAAAAGTTACTAAATGTGTGTTTTAACTCTGGAACCACAACATTCATTTAGATCGATATGAAATAAATGAAAATCGATCTTTAGTAAATATACCCCCTGGTGTGTATATAAGATACAGTATAGTGCAGTATTCATCAGTGGTTCATACGGGAACTTTTTAAAGAATCTACACCCCAGGAAGGTGTGTCTCTGCCCTCAGTGGGCACTGTTGGTGCTTCTAGTTCCATAAAAGCTAAAAGTCCCACAGACTGCCCTCTAAATGTTAACTACATAGATTATTAATTTCCATTAAAACAAATTGTATATACACATGAGAAAATCCATCAAAGTAATTATAAAACAAATACAATGTGGTAATGCAAAGATGTCATCCAATTTTTTAAAATATATATTTAATAATACACATCTTTCCTCTCAATCCGTAAAAACCGTGCAGTACAGATTCTCGGGGGAAACCCACCAACCAGTGTCTGTAGACCAGTGATTTGCCAGGTCTCACAGACGGCAAGTTCAACATAATTCTATTTTTTACCAACCAGTCTGAAGAACAAAAAAATTGAGAAAAACAAAAACCACCACCATTTAGCATCTGAACAGTTTTAAGCCACAGTCCGGTCATGAGGTACCATGTCCATATACTGAACCATTTTCATACTGTATATATAAAAAAAATCTTCAAAATAACCAAGCTACAGATCTATATCCAGAGACATTACAGTTCAGATTGGTGCATCATGGACATTTCTATAGGTAGGACAGGGACCTGTGTATACTGTGGCCAGTTTTATGGCTATACCACAACAACAGAATCATTGCTCCTAACCAAATGTGCCCCCCAAAAAAACCTTTATTAACTTCTCCTGAGTGATGACAAAGTGAATATTCCGTGCAATGTCACTGGTGACCAGCACCACCATAGAGCGCCCCCATCAGATGATAGGAGGATATTCTGTCAGTGTTTGTTACTGTTCAGCCATCTGCATTTGATCAGTGTTACCACATCAAGCCACTCAATATGACATGACAGGCGTAATGATAAATCTGCTTTTAATAACATCGGGCCTTACCAGTAGCCTCCATGACAGGGACCATTAATAATGTTAACTACAACAAAGATCCTGTATGCTGAGGCTTCACAAGCTCCTTTGGAATACACCATGTAATAATAAAGACTAACATGTAGCTTGCGGCATTCTGACAGCCAGACATGGAAAACTGAAACACTATTACAACAAATGCAGCGTGACAACAGGTACATGTTCTACAAATAGAACACAGACAGGCCAAGGAGGAGACTTCAGGAAGTGGTCAGAGGTGATGGACATTCTGGAAACTTATTCAGCCAGTTCTAGAAAGTGCTTAGAACTCTTTTGAACTAAATTAAATGGTCACTGTTCCCAGAACCGTTCCCAAGGCATAGGCAGTATAGACAAATGCAAGGGGCATCTGAAACACCTAAGGGCAACTGGGCAGACTGGACATGTAAATTCTAATTAGCAATTTCTGGCTGTAGCTTTATTCTAGCTGCTCCATGTTTAAAGCGTTGATGGTGAGCAATGCAATAAAGTATTTGTGTGTTCACTGCTGAGGCAGACCGAGCAGAACAGCTGCGGTGAGCAGCCAGAAGACAACAAAGAAGGTGGCTGGAGAGACACTTGTGTGGGCTGGAGCCAGAGTCTGCCGGGATTCAGTCATGTTTTTTGAGATCTTATATATGTTAACGTGCACTATTTTAACAATGTTCTGGGGATGAAGAGACACTTGTGTGGGCTGAAGAGACACAAGAGGGGATGTGGGGTTGTGTGGGATGGGGAGCAGAACACTCTGAGGCCACGCTCTCCCATGAGACTACACCCCTTCCACAAGGCCATGTCCCTTTTTCATGGCCGCGCACAAAAGCTCCCACATGGGGGAGACAATCTTGCCTAGGGCTGGCTCTGACTGTCCCATAGTGTGCCTATCACACACACACACACACACACACACACACACACACTGACTCCTCCCCATCTCTATAGATCACACTTACTATGTTTCATCCAAACTGAACAGTTACCTGGTTTATAACACCAGTCATATTCCAGTCAAGAGTTTCTGCCAGTCATAAGGGTAATTCCAGGATGGTTTTACCCCAGCAATCCATGGTGTCATGTCAGACAGTATCAGCAATTAGAGTCAGTACAAGCAGTAGGCTGAACAAGAAACAGAGCTGTAATTATCTCAGTGGATGGATAACACTACTCACAGGCCTCGTGCAGCAGCAGATTACACTATCGGCCCAATTTTGAGTCACAAGCACGGCCGATGCACAGGAGTCATGATGTCTACTGCACATGTCCTGACTGAGTGCAGAACTGGTTCAGATGAACAGTATCTGAAATGTATTGGGCGTTCCTGGGCAGGGATTGGGAGATGACACAGGGGGGGGGGGGCGCGCTATTCAGATGCACGGTGATGCTGAGTCTAATGGGAGTGTCGCAGATGTGTTGCTGAAGGTGGCGGCATACAGAGAAGCTTTATCGTTCACATTAGGGGCCATACTCAGATGGAGGAATCTACACCTAGCATGGGGCTGGTGTGATCGATGGTCGCTACTAGAGATATACCAAGCTGTATTTCAGTGCCCAAATATGCTGAAAGTGGACGTCTAGTTGTACACCAGGGAAGGGCTTTGCAGCAGCATGATCACAAAGCCACAGATGAGACTGCAGCAAAAACACACACACAGCCGCTGCTGAATCAGACGCTATGAGATCAGGATGCATGATGGGTAATTTCCAACTTCCTTTGTGCCACTCAATATATAAAGCACTTTTAAATGTTTTCTGCTGCTTTATAGGAATTTTTTGGATCTGTCACCTGTAGTACTTTTGTGGTGATTGGAATTTACTCTCCCAATTACTGGGTAAATACATAAGCCGTTGTTGAAGTTTAGTTTAGGCAGGTAAATAATATAAAGGTTTTCATAAGAGGACACTTTGAATCGGCTTTCCACCATGCTGGAAATGATTGACAGCTGCTTAACTGCTCAATCTGAGCACAAAACAGACATTAAAAAAAAAAAGATAAATTAACTTTTGTGATGCAGAAAAAAAAAGTCATTTGACAGATTCTAAGCAAAACGGCAGATTCAAAGAGGCAGAAAATCGAAGATTCGGCATATACCAAACAGAAAAGGTTCCCAAAGCAGAAGAAAAGCACCCAGCAACCAAGAGAGAAGGGAAATGACTAGCCTGTGCCACACCCCATCACCAGAGTGCTGCATTTATACCTGCTGGCCTTCAATGGGCCTCTGTAGCCATTCCATGTCCCTCGTGTCATCGGACCCAGAGAATGGTACAACCTGTTCCTGTTGGATTCCATTACAGATGGTCATAGTTACTCACAGACTTATGCTACAGATGAATTGCAGAACAGGTAGAACGCAGGCTATATGGTTACATTTAACAGACTTTCAGTAAATAGGGCACACAAGCAAATTAAAAAAAAATCTATTACATAGACATAAAACACATCTAGCATGGTAACAACCAAGGCATCATGCATCTGTACACAATGATTTTCATTAAGGGGACTTCCCACATTAAATTAAATTATTAGTAAAGCACCTATTATCTCTATGTTATTACTTGGTGGCAAATCCTGCACAGATAACCCTGCCAATTTTAGTAATACAGGGTAGGACTCTGTGTTATTATAATGTCAGAGAACATCTATATATTGTTGCTGACATGTCCTCCATACACATCTTTACATAAGGAGTGAGATTCAGTAGGTTTTGCAAATGAATGCAGTAAAGGGCCCTACACACTTAGTGATAATAAAGGACGATATGAACGATATCGTTCAAAAATTATTGATAAATCGTTCAGTGTGTATGCATCAACGATGAGCGTCCCCGCAGTCGTTCATCGTTGGTCTATCATCGTTTATACATGCAAGCCAATTTGGATGATATAGATGTAATGTACTGTCATATTGTCCAAACTGGCATTAGATATTGTCCAGTGTGTATGCAAAAATTGTTGTAAAAAAATAAAAAAATCGACCAACGATAATATTGTTGGTCGTTAAAATCGCTGAAATCAGCCAGTGTGTAGGGCCCTTAAGATGTACAGAGAGGCCTGTATTTCTTAAGCTGGATACACACCTAAGATTTATCTGTCCAAACAATTTGGTGGGAACAAAAGTCTAGTAAAGTATGGGAGCAAATGACAATCAACCATTTGCTCACAAACGCTGGAAAACAGACAATAAGCATTCAGACAAATTGGTTAAACCAGTTTGTTGTAACAAATTTATCCGAATAATAATTTTTGTCCGTTTTCCAGCATATCGGAGCAAATGGTTGACTGTCATTTACTCCTGTACATTACCAGATTTTGTGCCCACCAATAATAGGTGTGTACGGGAATCGGTCATTAGGTTGACAACACTTCGATCGACAGTCATTAGGTCAACATTAAATTTTAACTTTTTCATAAAATAAGAATTTACTTACCGATAATTCTATTTCTCGTAGTCCGTAGTGGATGCTGGGGACTCCGTAAGGACCATGGGGAATAGCGGCTCCGCAGGAGACTGGACACAAAAGTAAAGCTTTAGAACTACCTGGTGTGCACTGGCTCCTCCCCCTATGACCCTCCTCCAAGCCTCAGTTAGGATACTGTGCCCGGACGAGCGTACACAATAAGGAAGGATTTTGAATCCCGGGTAAGACTCATACCAGCCACACCAATCACACCGTACAACTCGTGATCTAAACCCAGTTAACAGCATGATAACAGAGGAGCCTCTAGAAAAGATGGCTCACTACAGCAATAACCCGATTTTTTTTGGTAACAATAACTATGTACCAGTATTGCAGACAATCCGCACTTGGGATGGGCGCCCAGCATCCACTACGGACTACGAGAAATAGAATTATCGGTAAGTAAATTCTTATTTTCTCTAACGTCCTAAGTGGATGCTGGAGACTCCGTAAGGACCATGGGGATTATACCAAAGCTCCCAAACGGGCGGAAGAGTGCGGATGACTCTGCAGCACCAAATGAGAGAACTCCAGGTCCTCCTCAGCCAGGGTATCAATTTTGTAGAATTTTACAAACGTATTTGCTCCTGACCAAGTAGCTGCTCGGCAAAGTTGTAAAGCCGAGACCCCTCGGGCAGCCGCCCAAGATGAGCCCATCTTCCTTGTGGAGTGGGCATTTACAGATTTTTGGCTGTGGCAGGCCTGCCACAGAATGTGCAAGCTGAATTGTACTACAAATCCAACGAGCAATAGTCTGCTTAGAAGCAGGAGCACCCAGCTTGTTGGGTGCATACAGGATAAACAGCGAGTCAGATTTTCTGACTCCAGCCGTCCTGGAAACATATTTTCAGGGCCCTGACAACGTCTAGCAACTTGGAGTCCTCCAAGTCCCTAGTAGCCGCAGGCACCACAATAGGTTGGTTCAGGTGAAACGCTGAAACCACCTTAGGGAGAAACTGAGGACGAGTCCTCAATTCCGCCCTGTCCGAATGGAAAATCAGATAAGGGCTTTTACAGGATAAAGCCGCCAATTCTGACACGCGCCTAGCCCAGGCCAGGGCCAACAGCATGACCACTTTCCATGTGAGATATTTTAACTCCACAGATTTAAGTGGTTCGAACCAATGTGACTTTTTGGAACCCAAAAACTACATTGAGATCCCAAGGTGCCACTGGAGGCACAAAAGGAGGCTGTATATGCAGTACCCCTTTTACAACGTCTGAACTTCAGGGACTGAAGCTAGTTCTTTTTGGAAGAAAATTGACAGGGCCGAAATTTGAACCTTAATGGACCCCAATTTCAGGCCCATAGACACTCCTGTTTGCAGGAAATGTAGGAATCGACCCAGTTTAATTTCCTCCGTCGGGCCTTACTGGCCTCGCACTACGCAACATATTTTCGCCAAATGCGGTGATAATGTTTTGCGGTTACATCCTTCCTGGCTTTGATCAGGATAGGGATGACTTCATCCGGAATGCCTTTTTTCCTTCAGGATCCGGCGTTCAACCGCCATGCCGTCAAACGCAGTCGCGGTAAGTCTTGGAACAGACAGGGTCCTTGCTGGAGCAGGTCCCTTCTTAGAGGTAGAGGCCACGGATCCTCCGTGAGCATCTCTTGAAGTTCCGGTTACCAAGTCCTTCTTGGCCAATCCGGAGCCACGAATATAGTGCTTACTCCTCTCCATCTTATCAATCTCAGTACCTTGGGTATGAGAGGCAGATGAGGGAACACATACACTGACTGGTACACCCACGGTGTTACCAGAGCGTCTACAGCTATTGCCTGAGGGTCCCTTGACCTGGCGCAATACCTGTCGCGTTTTTCCCAACGGTTTATAATCATGTGGAAGACTTCTGGGTGAAGTCCCCACTCTCCCGGGTGGAGGTCGTGTCTGCTGAGGAAGTCTGCTTCCCAGTTGTCCACTCCCGGAATTGCAGACAGTGCTATCACATGATTTTCCGCCCAGCGAAGAATCCTTGCAGCTTCTGCCATTGCCCTCCTGCTTCTTGTTTTACCCTGTCTGTTTACGTGGGTGACTGCCGTGATGTTGTCCGACTGGATCAACACCGGCTGACCTTGAAGCAGAGGTCTTGCTAAGCTTAGAGCATTGTAAATGGCCCTTAGCTTCAGGATATTTATGTGAAGTGATGTCTCCAGGCTTGACCATAAGCCCTGGAAATTCCTTCCCTGTGTGACTGCTCCCCAGCCTCGCAGGCTGGCATCCGTGGTCACCAGGACCCAGTCCTGAATGCCGAATCTGCGGCCCTCTAGAAGATGAGCACTCTGCAACCACCACAGGAGGGACACCCTTGTTCTTGGTGACAGGGTTATCCGCTGATGCATCTGAAGATGCGACCCGGACCATTTGTCCAGCAGGTCCCACTGGAAAGTTCTTGCGTGGAATCTGCCGAATGGGATTGCTTTGTAGGAAGCCACCATTTTACCCAGAACCCTTGTGCATTGATGCACTGAGACTTGGCTCGGTTTTAGGAGGTTCCTGACTAGCTCGGATAACTCCCCGGCTTTCTCCTCCGGGAGAAACACCTTTTTCTGGACTGTGTCCAGGATCATCCCTAGGAACAGAAGACGAGTCGTCGGAACCAGCTGCGATTTTGGAATATTGAGAATCCAATCGTGCTGCCGCAACACTACCTGAGATAGTGCTACACCGACCTCCAACTGTTCCCTGGATCTTACCCTTATCAGGGAATCGTCCAAGTAAGGGATAACTAAAATTCCCTTCCTTCGAAGGCATATCATCATTTCGGCTATTACCTTGGTAAAGACCCGGGGTGCCGTGGACCATCCATACGGCAGCGTCTGAACTGATAGTGACAGTTCTGTACCATAAACCTGAGGTACCCTTGGTGAGAAGGGTAAATTTTGACATGAAGGTAAGCATCCTTGATGTCCCGAGACATCATGTAGTCCCCTTCTTCCAGGTTCGCAATCACTGCTCTGAGTGACTCAATCTTGAATTTGAACCTCTGTATGTAAGTGTTCAAAGATTTTAGATTTAGAATCGGTCTCACCGAGCCGTCCGGGTTCGGTACCACAACAGTGTGGAATAATACCCCGTTCCCTGTTGCTGGAGGGGTACCTTGATTATCACCTGCTGGGAATACAGCTTGTGAATGGCTTCCAAAACTGTCTCCCTGTCAGAAGGAGACATCGGTAAAGCCGACTTTAGGAAGCGGCGAGGGGGAGACGTCTCGAATTCCAATTTGTACCCCTGAGATATCACCTGAAGGATCCAGGGGTCTACTTGCGAGTGAGCCCACTGCGCGCTGAAATTCATTGAGACGGGCCCCCCACCGTGCCTGATTCTGCTTGTAAAGCCCCAGCGTCATACTGAGGTCTTGGCAGAGGCGGGAGAGGGTTTCTGTTCCTGGGAACTGGCTGATTTCTGCAGCCTTTTTCCTCTCCCTCTGTCACGGGGCAGAAATGAGGAACCTTTTGCCCGCTTGTCCACGAAAAGACTGCGCCTGATAATACGGCGTCTTCTCATGTTGAGAGGCGACCTGGGGTACAAACGTGGATTTCCCAGCTGTTGCCGTGGCCACCAGGTCTGAAAGACCGACCCCAAATAACTCCTCCCCTTAATAAAGCAATACTTCCAAATGCCGTTTGAAATCCGCATCACCTGACCACTGTCGTGTCCATAACCCTCTACTGGTAGAAATGGACAACGCACTTAGACTTGATGCCAGTCGGCAAATATTCCGCTGTGCATCACGCATATATAAAAATGCATCTTTTAAATGCTCTATAGGCAAAAATATACTGTCCCTATCTAGGGTATCAATATTTTCAGTCAGGGAATCGGACCACGCCAACCCAGCACTGCACATCCAGGCTGAGGCGATTGCTGGTCGCAGTATAACACCAGTATGTGTGTAAATACATTTTAGGATACCCTCCTGCTTTCTATCAGCAGGATCCTTAAGGGCGGCCATCTCAGGAGAGGGTAGAGCCCTTACAAGCGTGTGAGCGCTTTATCCACCCTAGGGGGTGTTTCCCAACGCACCCTAACCTCTGGCGGGAAAGGATATAATGCCAATAACATTTTAGAAATTATCAGTTGTTATCGGGGGAAACCCACGCATCATCACACACCTCATTTAATTTCTCAGATTCAGGAAAACTACAGGTAGTTTTTCCTCACCGAACATAATACCCCTTTTTGGTGATACTCGTATTATCAGAAATGTGTAAAACATTTTTCATTGCCTCAATCATGTAACGTGTGGCCCTACTGGAAGTCACATTTGTCTCTTCACCGTCGACACTGGAGTCAGTATCCGTGTCGGCGTCTATATCTGCCATCTGAGGTAACGGGCGCTTTAGAGCCCCTGACGGCCTATGAGACGTCTGGACAGGCACAAGCTGAGTAGCCGGCTGTCTCATGTCAACCACTGTCTTTTATACAGAGCTGACACTGTCACGTAATTCCTTCCAACAGTTCATCCACTCAGGTGTCGACCCCCTAGGGGGTGACATCACTATTACAGGCAATCTGCTCCGTCTCCACATAATTTTTCTCCTCATACATGTCGACACAAACGTACCGACATACAGCACACACACAGGGAATGCTCTGATAGAGGACAGGACCCCACTAGCCCTTTGGAGAGACAGAGGGAGAGTTTGCCAGCACACACCAGAGCGCTATATATATACAGGGATAACCTTATATAAGTGTTTTTCCCCTTATAGCTGCTGTATCTTTAATACTGCGCGTAATTAGTGCCCCCCCTCTCTTTTTTAACCCTTTCTGTAGTGTAGTGACTGCAGGGGAGAGCCAGGGAGCTTCCCTCCAACGGAGCTGTGAGGGAAAATGGCGCCAGTGTGCTGAGGAGATAAGGCCGCCGATAAGGGGGCGGAGCCTATCTCCCGTTTTTCTATGTATTCTGGCAGGGGTTAAATGCATCCATATAGCCCAGGAGCTATATGTGATGCATTTTTTGCCATCCAAGGTGTTTTTATTGCGTCTCAGGGCGCCCCCCCCCCAGCGCCCTGCACCCTCAGTGACCGGAGTGTGAAGTGTGCTGAGAGCAATGGTGCACAGCTGCAGTGCTGTGCGCTACCTTGTTGAAGACAGGACGTCTTCTGCCGCCGATTTTCCGGACCTCTTCTGTCTTCTGGCTCTGTAAGGGGGCCGGCGGTGCGGCTCTGGGACCCATCCATGGCTGGGCCTGTGATCGTCCCTCTGGAGCTAATGTCCAGTAGCCTAAGAAGCCCAATCCACTCCGCACGCAGGTGAGTTCGCTTCTTCTCCCCTTAGTCCCTCGATGCAGTGAGCCTGTTGCCAGCAGGTCTCACTGAAAATAAAAAACCTAAAACTAAACTTTTCACTAAGCAGCTCAGGAGAGCCACCTAGTGTGCACCCTTCTCATTCGGGCACAAAAATCTAACTGAGGCTTGGAGGAGGGTCATAGGGGGAGGAGCCAGTGCACACCAGGTAGTTCTAAAGCTTTACTTTTGTGCCCAGTCTCCTGCGGAGCCGCTATTCCCCATGGTCCTTACGGAGTCCCCAGCATCCACTTAGGACGTTAGAGAAATTTTTTTTTTTTTACTTTTTCATACTTTACGATCCACGTGGACTACGATTGGGAATAGTAACCTGTGCCAAGTGGCAGTGGAGCGAGGCGCCTTGCCCGAAGCGTGAGGGGACACGGTGCACTAATTGGGGTTCCCCGTCACTTTCCGAAGAAAACTACACCAAGAAAAGTAACAAAAATTCATGTCGACCTTTTTCCATGTCCATCTAGCGAGCATGTCGACCAATAGTGGTCGACCTAATGACTGTCGATCCAAGTGTGGTCGACTTAATGACCCATATCCGATGTGTACCCAGATTTAGACTTCTAAACAGGTTTGAGATAATACTATAGATGCCAGCTAGGTGGTGCTGTTGTGGATTGATGCCATATAGATGCCAAAATAATTTAGTAATTTAAGTATGTTTGGACAGGATGCAGAAAAGAATGTTTCAAAAATACAACTAACATTTGATGTAAGCATCAATAATTTAATTTTTACAATCTCTGACTCTGGTACATGTTTCACAACTCCTGACAGACTAATTTATACTGTAACATGCAAAGCATAGGCTTTGTATTTCAGGTACGGCTATGTTATTATGGCAGACTGAGTCCTAACTACTGTTCTCATTCATTCAGTGGAACAGTCTGACAAACCCACTGCATTTGCAAACAATGTGTTAGTTTTAGAACACGGGACAATTAATTGAAAACAGATTCTGGGAACATGACAATGATCTCCGTGTACTGCAATGGCCTCCACAGTCACCAGGCCTCAGTCCAGTAGGTAGTGTAATGGGAGATTTGCAGCATGAATGTACAGCAGACAACTCTGTAACTACTGTGTGTTGCTGTCCTGCCAACTTGATTCAGAACCTCTACAAAAGGTTTCCAGCACTTTGTTCAATCCATGCCGCAAAAGAAACCTGGACCAAAGGGGGATCCTATCTACTACTAGCCACTGATCGTAAATATTGTTACTCACAGGGCCGCAACTAGAAGGGGGGGGGGGGGGGAATAAGGGTGCATGTGCCCCGGGTGCAGGATTTGAGGGGGTGCCGAGGAGTTAGAGTAGGGTTTTTTCTTTTTTACCAGCTGTGCTGTTCCAGTGAGACAGCAGATGGCTCCCGGGGCAGTGTCTCTGACCCACGTGTCTGCCCACAGCTGGCTCCGACGCTGTGCAGGTGAGCTCCTGTACCTGGGATCTCTCCTATGCTGGCTACTGTCTTAAAACTCTTCTTTACCATGCAGTGCTGCGACTAGCGTGCAGTGCACCGTGCAAGCTACAGAAGCGAGCTGTTGGAGAGGGTCATGTTGGGAGATTCCGATATTCGAGGAATATGAGGCAGTGGATTTATATGCTTTGGATACAAGTTATAATCTGGCAGATCCAGGAGTGGCGTGATTTGGCACCCTTGCTAGGAAATACTACACCATAGGTGCTTGTTCCCTATATATAATCTATATCGTGTTTCCCCGATAATAAGACACTGTCTTATTTTTTTTTCAACAAAAAACACCATAGGGCTTATTTTCGGGGTAGGGCTTATTTGAATTAACATTGACAGCAAATTTCACATCCCCCAGTCCTCCTTTTACAGCCACCATGCCCCCAGTCCTGCTTTTACAGCCCCCAGTCCTCCTTTCACAGCCACCATGCCCTTAGTCCTGCTTTTACAGCCCCCAGTCCTCCTTTTACAGCCACCATGCCCCCAGTCCTGCTCCTCACCTACAGCACTTTCCAGTTCCAGTTTCCAGTTCTTCGTCATGCTTTCCGCCGGCGCCGCTGCTACTCCGCTCCCGCCGTGTACAGAAGCCGCGTGATGTGCGCGGTGACATCATGCGCAGGGCGCAATGCATCCCTGGGACTGGGAGCTGGAGTCTTCAATGGCTGATACAGTACTGCACAGCATCCCTCAAGCAGGGCGGCGGTGAAGGGGGTTAGCGGGGGTGGAGCTGGGGGCATTGAATTTAGTGCACGGACTCGGGTAATGGGAATTTTGATAGGGCTTATTTTCGGGGTAGGGCTTATTTTGGACCAGTTTCCAAAAGCAAGGGTAGGGCTTATTTTCGGGGTAGGGCTTATTATCGGGGAAACACGGTATATATATATATATATATATATATATATAAAATAAAGTAGGAGCACTCACCAGTCTTCATAATATTCTCATTTTTATTAGCAGCAAGACATCAATTGAGGGGTGTAATCGACGTTTCGGTTCCCAGTGGAACCTTTGTCATGATCATGATCTTGACAAAGGTTCCACTGGGAACCGAAACGTCGATTACACCCCTCAATTGATGTCTTGCTGCTAATAAAAATGAGAATATTATGAAGACTGGTGAGTGCTCCTACTTTATTGGACATATTTGTATTAATGGATCTTGAGGATTCATTATTGTATGGAAGTCACCCCAGCATTTGTGGATAAGGCCAGAGTGTGGACTGTTCCTATGAATATATATATATATATATATATATATATATATATATATATATATATATATATATATATATATATATATATATATATATATATATAGTTGTTATTTAATTCGTTTTTGTGTGTGTGCGCGGGGGAGAGATAAATTACTGCCTTGCCCCGGGTGACGAAAATCCTAGTTTCGGCCCTGGTTACTCATTTTCCCCTACCACCGTCCCATGCAATTCATTTACCACAATCAAAACCTGCAGTCTTTCCCCTGTAATGACTATCTACATGAAAATTACATCACTCCCCACTTGCCTGTAAGTTATCCCTCACCTCTACTGCCGTTTCTTACATAATTTACAGGCAAGAGGTAGAAGACCAGATGTTCCTCACTATCATACAGCATGCTGTTTCTTCACATGCAGGTAGGGGGAGCTGAAGTACGGGATGCATTGAGGTGACCTAAATGGGAGGTGCTAGAAGGGTTCTCTGCAGACTAAAGTACGTGGCCTGCTACTGGGGGGGGGGGGGGGGGGGGTGATCGCTGTTGTATGTCATCCTCAGAGTGCTTATCTAACAGGTCAACTTCTAAAACAGAGGCGTAATACAAACCAGAACTTTGTAATAGTATCAAGACAACAGAAAGCATCTTTGAGTTAAGACATTTTTTTTTCTTTGAGAACATCCATGTGTGTGTCTACCACCTTACTAATACTGCCGGGCAATTGTATAGATAACAGGATATAAACTGTAAGATCATCTGCCCATGTCATTGCCCCACACGTAGGTGTTACTGTAGAGTATACAGGTACATGTAGGCTTACCTTTCAAACGCAGGCCATGACATATCCTCACTGAGCTCAGAGCCATCGCTGCTCCCTTCAGGAAAAAGCAAAGAAAAGCAGCGACAGTCAACAGGGAATGTGTACTAGCAATGGAGAGGACGGGTAAATATAAATCAAGAGGGGCTGCAACACATTAAAAGGTAATAGAAATTATCAAACCACATGTCCGACTACAGAAGAACATTCCAGCAGCATTACAAAAGCCCTAAATAAAAACGGAATGGAACAGATCAGCTGTTAACCCGTAACGGTCATACAGAGCTTTGTATTGTGCCATGTACACTTCCTGCAGCATTATGAACAGTAAGCGGTGCGGCTGTGTAGACTGCTCTGTAAGTCCTATCAGCCCATCGCTACACACTGCAACAGTCGCCTACAGACCATTGGGGCAGTACAATGATCGCCTTCATTGTGCATACCTCTCATCATACAGAATCTCTTGTAGTCTTTTATAAGCATGCACTTGAAGTTATTTAGACATGGTGATGTGACACCAGCTTCTACCATCCTGCAGCATGGGAGGATTCCATCCTCCCAGACCTTTCCGTAATATTAGGTCATCAGCTACGTCAGACTGACACAGGAAGCCCTAAAACTCAGGCTATAAATACAGTACACAGCTCTTCAATATCGTTTCATTTATAAACATTTTAATACAAATGAATAATTGCACTAAACTGTTAATGTTCTTCAGTAGTAGACTATGACCTAGACTTTCTTTACATATACATGTTTCTCTGGCACATATTGGGCATATGAAGTCACCAATAGCGAACACATACCCTACCATGATATCTACGGATGTGGATTATTAGCTCTGCACTAAAAAAGGTCTACAGTCAATGGGGGGAATTCAAATGTTTGAAAAGTCGGTTGGGTGTTTCTGTTTCCTATTAGATAGTAAAAATAAGATTTTAAACCTACCGGTAAATCTTTTTCTCGTAGTCCGTAGAGGATGCTGGGGACTCCGTAAGGACCATGGGGATAGATGGGCTCCGCAGGAGAAATGGGCACTTTAAGAAAGACTTTAGGTCTGGGTGTGCACTGGCTCCTCCCTCTATGCCCCTCCTCCAGACCTCAGTTAGAGAAACTGTGCCCAGAGGGGACGGACAGTACGAGGAAAGGATTTTTGTTAATCCAAGGGCAAGATTCATACCAGCCACACCAATCACACCGTATAACTTGTGATATACTACCCAGTTAACAGTATGAAAACAACATAGCATCAGTCCAAGACCGATGAAAATTATAACATAACCCTTATGTAAGCAAAACTATATACAAGTCTTGCAGGAGTAGTCCGCACTTGGGACGGGCGCCCAGCATCCTCTACGGACTACGAGAAAAAGATTTACCGGTAGGTTTAAAATCTTATTTTCTCTTACGTCCTAGAGGATGCTGGGGACTCCGTAAGGACCATGGGGATTATACCAAAGCTCCAAAAACGGGCGGGAGAGTGCGGATGACTCTGCAGCACCGATTGAGGAAACAGGAGGTCCTCCTTAAGCCAGGATATCAAACTTATAAAACCTCGCAAGGTGTTTGAACCCGACCAAGAAACCACTCGGCCCAGCTGTAGAGTTGAGACCCCTCGGGCAGCCGCCCAAGAAGAGCCCACCTTCCAAGTGGAATGGGCCTTGACCAATTTAGGTAACGGCAATCCTGCCGTTTCACGCTCACAGAATCGTGTTACAGATCCAGTAAGCAATAGTCTGCTTTGAAGCAGGAGCACCAACCTTGTTGGCTGCATACAGGACAAACAATGCTTCTGTTTTTTCTGACTCTAGCCGTTCTGGCTACGTAAGTTTTCAAAACCCTGACTACATCAAGGGACTCGGAATCCTCCAAGTCACGCGTAGCCACAGGCACCACAATAGGTTGGTTCATATGAAAAGATGACACCACCTTAGGCAAGAATTGAGGACGGTTTCACAATTCCGCTCTATCCATATGGAAAAAAAAAACCCAGATAGGGGCTTTTATGAGGCAAAGCCGCCAATTCCGACACTCGCCTAGCCGAAGCCAAGGCTAACAACATGATCACCTTTCAAGTGAGATATTTTCACTCCACCATTTTAAGTGGTTCAAAACAGTGCGCCTTAAGGAAACTCAACACCACGTTAAGGTCCCAAGGCGCCACCGGAGGTACAAAAGGAGGCTGAATATGCAGCACTCCCTTCACAAAAGTCTGTACTTCTGGGAGAGAAGCCAATTCTTTTTGAAAGAAATTGGATAAGGCTGAAATCTGAACCTTAATGGAGCCTAATTCTAGGCCCAAATTCACTCCAGTTTATAGGAAGTGAAGGAAAACGTCCCAGATGGAATTCTTCCGTAGGAGTATTCCTGGCCTCAGCCCAAGAAACATATTTTCGCCATATACGGTGATAATGTTTAGTGATCACGTCTTTCCTAGCCTTTATCAGCGTAGGAATGACCTCATCCGGAACGCCCTTTTCCGCTAGGATCCGGCGTTCAACCACCATGCCGTCAAACGCAGCCGTGGTAAGTCTTGGAACAGACCAGGCCCCTGTTGCAACAGGTACTGTCTTAGAGGAAGATGCCACTGATCTTCTGTGAGCATTCTCCTGCAGATCCGGATATCAGGCCCTTCGTGGCCAATCTGGAACAATGAGAATTGTCTGCACTCCTCTTTTTCTTATTATTCTCAACACCTTTGGGATGAGAGGAAGAGGAAGAAACACATAGACCGACTGGAACACCCACGGTGTCACTAGGGCGTCCACAGCTACCGTCTGAGGGTCTATTGACCTGGCGCAATATCTTTTCAGCTTTTTGTTGAGGCAGGACGTCCTCATGTCTATTTGGGGCAGTCCCTACTGACTTGCAATCTGTGTGAAGACTTCCTGATGAAGTCCCCACTCCTGGATGCAGGTCGTGTCTGCTGAGAAAGTCTGCTTCTTAGTTGTCCACTCCTGGAATGAACACTACTGACAGTGCGCTTACATGATTTTTCGCCCAGCGAAGAATCCTGGTGGCTTCTTGCCACTCTGCTCCTTGTGCCGCCCTGGCGGTTTACATGAGCCACTGCGGTGATGTTGTCTGAATGGATCAGAACTGGTAAGTCGCGAAGCAAGGTCTCCGCTTGACGAAGGGCGTTGTATATGGCCCTCCGCTCTAGGACGTTGATGTGAAGACAAGTCTCTTGTTTAGACCCAAGACCCTGGAAGTTTTTTTCCTGTGTGACTGATCCCCAACCTCGGAGGCTCGCGCCCGTGGTCACCAGAATCCAGTCCTGAATGCAGAACCTGCGGCCCCCTAGAAGGTGAGCACCCTCAGAGGAGAGATACCCTGGCCCTGGGGGACAGGGTGATCAACTCATGAATCTGTAGATCTGATTCGGACCACTTGCCAGTAGGTCCCATTGGAAGGCTTTGTATGACACCACCATCTTTTCCAGGACTCGAGTGCAGTAATGCACTGACATCTGTTTTGGCTTCAATAGGTTCCTGACCAGAGTCATGAGTTCCTGAGCCTTTTCTATCTGCAGATAAACCCTTTTCTGGACCGTATCCAGAATCATGCCCAAGAAAGTCAGACCAGTTGTAGGAATCAACTGCGACTTCGGGATATTGAAAAAACAGCTGTGTTGCTGTAACACCTTCAGTGAAAGTGATACCAATTGCGACATCCTGCTTGCGCAGGAGCACCATCATTTCCGCCATTACCTTGGTGAAAATCCTCGGTGGAAAACCCTGGTAATGACAACCTGTACCGCAAATCTTAGGTACGCCTGATGAGGTGGATATATGGGAACATGAAGGTATGCATCCTTTATGTCCAGGGATACCATAAAACCCCCCCCTTTCTAGGCTGGCGATGACCGCTCTGAGCGATTGCACCTTGAACTTGAACCTTTTCAAGTATAGGTTCAAGGATTTGAAATGTAAAATGGGTCTGACCGAACCGTCCGGTTTCGGGACTACTAACAGGGTTGATTTACTACCCCTTCTCATGTAGAAGTAGGGGGACATTGACCACCACCTGTTGATGATACACTTTGTGAATTGCATTTAACAGTCACTCCCTTTCTGGGGGAGAAGCTGTTAAGGCCGATTTGAGAAACCGTCGAGGAGACACTTGTTCGAACTCCAGCTTGTAACCCTGGAAAATAATTTCTATTGCCCCGAGATCCACCTGAGAGTGAACCCAGATGTGGCTGACCAGTCGAAGACGTGCCCCCCCCTGTGGCGGACTCCCTCAGCGGAGTTCCCGCATCACGCTGTGAATTTTATAGAGGCCGGGGAGGACTTCTGCTCCTGGGAACTAGCTGTGGTTGGCAGCTTGTTTTCCCTGACCTTACCTCTGGCAAGAAAAGACTATCTTCGTACTCTCTTGTTTTTATATAACCGAAAGGACCGCATGTGTTAATGTGGTGCTTTCTTAGGCTGTGAGGAAATACATGTCAAAATTTTTTATTCAGTTGCAGTAGTTGTGGAGACCAGGTCCGAGAGACCTTCCCCAACCAATTCCTCACCCTTGTAAGGTAAACCTCCATATGCCTTCTGTCCATTGCCGGGTCCATAGGACTCGTCTAGCAGAAATCGACATAGCGGTGATTTCTAGAACTCAGTAGGCCAATGTCTCTTTGAGCATTTCCCATATATAAGACAGCATCTTTAATATGACCCAGGGTCTATAAACCGGTATCCTTATCCAGGGTATTAATTTCCGTCGATAAGGTACCTATCCTTGCTGCTACAGCGCTACAAACCCAAGCCGACACTAACGCCGGGTTGAGTAAGGTACTAGATTGTGTCTGCGATCAGCAGGATCCCTGAGGGTAGCCATAATGGCAGCGTTACCTTTTTTGGATAAGTGTGTCCAAGCTTTTTTCCCTCTTAGGGAAGATTCTTACCGTATCCTGTCCTTAGTCGGGAAAGTATACGCCCTAAAAATCCATTTTTGGGAATATGCAATTTCTTGTCTGGAGATTTCCAAGCCTTTTCAATAACTTGTTCATGAGATGGGGGAAAGTTTACCTCAGGTTTGATATGCAATTGCCGGTCTGAGTAACGTACCCGGTCAGCAGGATCCTTGAGGGTAGCCGTATCTTGGGATGGCAGCGCTATCTTTTTTGATAAGCGTGTCAATGCTTTGTCTACCCTAGGGGAGGATTCCCACCGTATTCTGTCCTTTGGCGGGAAAGGATACGCCATAAGAATCCTTTTGGGAATCTGCAGTTTTTTGTCTGGAGATTCCCAAGCTTTTTCGCATAATTCGTTCAGCTCATGTGAGGAGGGAAAGGTGACCTCAGGCTTCTTTCCTTTATACATGTGTAGCCTCGTGTCTGATATGCAAAACATCTTTTATTGCAATTATCATATATCGAATACATTTAGCCACTATTGGCTGTAACTTTGCATCATCGTAGTCGACACTGGAGTCAGAATCCGTGTCGGTATCTGTGACTATAATTTGGGATAGTGGGCGCTTTTGAGACCCTGAAGGCCCCTGCGACATAGGGAAAGACACGGGTTGACTCCCTGGCTGTTTCTTCTCATCTTTTGTGCAATAAATTTACATTAGCACTTAAAACATTCCACATATCCATCCAGTCGGGTGTCGGCGTTGTCGACGGAGACACCACATTCATTTGTTCCCCCCTCTTCCCTAGGAGAGCCTTTTACCTCAGACATGTCGACACACGCGTACTGACACACCACACACTCAGGGAATCCTTTTATCTGAAGACAGTTCCCCCACAAGGCCCTTTGGAAAGACAGAGAGAGAGTATGCCAGCACACACCCCAGCGCTATATGACCCAGGAAAAAACACAATAAACATATGTTTACCCAGTAGCGCTGTGTATAAATGTATATATGCGCCTAATTATGTGCCCCCCCCTCTTCTTTAAAACCCTCTTTAACCGTGGTATAAGCAGGGGAGAGTCCGGGGAGCTTCCTCTCAGCTGTGCTGTGGAGAAAATGGCGCTGGTGAGTGCTAAGGGAGAAGCCCCGCCCCCTCGGCAGCGGGCTTCTGTCCCGCTCAAATATACTGAAAACTGGCGGGGGCTCATATATATATATATATATATATATATATATATATATATATATATATATATATATATATATATATACACATATATATACATATATATACATATATATATATATATACACACACACACATATATATATACATACACATATATATACACATACACATATATACACATATATATATATATATACACACATACATACACACATATATACATATATATATATATACATACATAAATATATATATATATACACACACATATGTGTATATATATATATATATATATATATATACACACACACACACACACACACACAGTGGCCAGCTGTATATATACTATTTTTGCCAGAAAAGAGGTTTATATGCTGCCCAGGGCGCCCCCCCTGCACCCTTACAGTGACTGCCGTGTATGAGGTGTATGGGAGAAATGGCGCACAGCTTCACCGCTGTGCGCTACCTCAGTGAAGATCATGAAGTCTTCTGCCACCTCTGAAGTCTTCTCATACTCACCCGGCTTCTATCTTCCGGCTCTGTGAGGAGGACGGCGGCGCGGCTCCGGGACGAACTCCAGGGTGAGACCTGTGTTCTGACTCCCTCTGGAGCTAATGGTGTCCAGAAGCCTAAGAAGCAGAGCCTTGAAACTCACAGAAGTAGGACTGCTTCTCTCCCCTCAGTCCCACGATGCAGGGAGTCTGTTGCCAGCAGGCTCCCTGAAAATAAAAAACCTAACAAATATACTTTCTGTAAGAAAGATCAGGAGAGCTCCCTGTAGTGCACCCAGTCTCCACTGGGCACAGTATCAAACTGAGGTCTGGAGGAGGGGCATAGAGGGAGGAGCCAGTGCACACCCAGAGCTAAAGTCTTTCTTAAAGTGCCCATGTCTCCTGCGGAGCCCGTCTATCCCCATGGTCCTTACGGAGTCCCCAGCATCCTCTAGGACGTAAGAGAAAAACAGACACCCAACTGACTACTCAAACAATTAAAAATCCCCCAATAAGTCTACCACTAATGGTAGACATGCTTTAGGGCGACAGTCAAAAGGTTGAGATAGAATAGGTACTGTACACAGTAGGAAACGTTGACAGGGTGAAAATGTCGACATGTAAATGGTTGACACAAAAAAGGTAGACAATTTTTTTTCATGTGTGTGTGTGTTTTGTCACTTTTTTTGCAACAAACAAGAGCCATTAGTAAACCGCTTCGCTCGCCATGCTGCGGGCAAGGTGCCTCGCTCCGCTACCGCTGTGCTCGACACAGGTTACTATTGCTAATCGTAGTCCACGTGGATGGTAAAGTATGAAAAAGTAAAAAAAAAAAAAAAACCCAGAAAAAACAAACAAACTAATGCATGTCTACCATTAGTGGTAGACCTATTGACTGAAGACCTTTTTACTGCATCTATAGTCCGGATACCGCAAGCTACACTATTCTGCTTATAATGAAAAGTGTGGATTCCCACTGATAGATATATCTATGGACAGATCGGGCGGTGTGCTGTGCATACACACTGCCCGATCCGTCGGGGGCCGACGTCATGAACTGGGCGGGCGTATACACACGCCCGCACAGTTCAGCTGACAATCACCGCCGGCCGCCGCAGCATGTGTATGGACGGCCGGCTGGTCACCCCGTACACACACAGCGATGCACCAATATATCGGTATATTGGCCGCCGCGATATGTCGGTGATATGTCTGTGAACGACGGTGTTCACAGACATATCGCCCGTACACACTGGCAGATGGACCCGCGATATATCGGCCGTTCAATAGAGTGGCCGATATATCGCCCAGTGTGTAACCACCTTAACTCCCTGATAGCATGCCATATCTCAGGCACCCCATGCAACACGGTTACTCTAAACCTTTGTGATCACTATAACATTTCACATGGAATTGTTCTCAGTCACTTCTATTAAAAAGTAATATCATTAAACATCAACTAGTCCAAGTACTATCATATGCTTCTCTACCTCTCAGAAACAGCTTGCATAAGCCTTCTGTAAACATAGTTATACTGGAATGTGGTTTGTTTTCAGACATTTAATTCAGACTGGGCTCTTTCCCTCGGAAAATGATTAAAAAATGAAGGAATACTCTTTTAGGAAACAAATGCAGAAAACTGGATCTAACAAATATCCAATTGCGTAGTTAGTGGGGTTATTGTATGAAATGTCGACATGAGAACATCAACATGGGTATAATGTCGATGTTGAGCAGGTCAACACTTATCATATAGTCAGTGATAAAATGATGACATGTTAGAATGTCTACATTTAGTCCTCATGGGCCAGGGGTCACTTACACGCTCCTGATGGCTGCAGAAGGGCCGCTTCTGGGTCCTAGCAGCCATGTGATCGTCACTTCCGGGTCAGACCTGGAGTTTCCAGTGTTCTGGTAAGTATACACACCTATCCCTAACCCCAGTACTTACCCCAAACACACCCTCTAGTGCCTAACCCTAACCATGCAGGCTAAACATAACCCTGCAGCCTAACCCTAATGTCGACATTCTCAGAATATTGTCATTGATTGTTATACTACACCTCGTGTGTGGAATCACTAGCCAACCCCAATGTTTCCCAAATTCACTCATCAGAGCGCCCTAACAGAGCATGTTTTTCCAGGTCTCCTTCCAGAATCTCAAGTGAAATAATTAGAACTCCTGTGTACCTTAAAATGTGTCAGTCCGTAATAAATACACCTGTGCTTAGTGAAGGAGACATGGAAAATATGCATTGTTATGGTGCACATATGACTGGATTTGGGAAGCACGAACTCAACTTGTCAAATAAGGCTGAGTTGTTGATACTTGGAGATGTTTACATGCACGTAGCGGGCTATACTGTAGGAGATCCAGTAATATTGTGTGTAACCTATGGCTTATTTTTACTATATAAAAAAAAATATGTTTAATGACACACGTAAGTTCTTACACACAAGTAATGGAATGTATATTACATATTCAAAACCGGAAGTAGATGGGTGCAACACAGAGGCAGACTCATCACTCTGGAACTAGAGGAAACCACAACTCCTGCCCTCACTGACACCTTCTGTGAAAGACTATAGTAGTTTAGCTGCACACATTATGAACTATAAATGTGTCGTTAAACATCATTGCTGCAATTGCCCCAAACAGCCCCTCTCGCTGTGCCAGGTCCTCTGCTAGCATTGGGCATCTTTATTGCATCTTTTTGTAAAGAATGCATCTTAGTCACAACTCAGTGCTGCAAGGACGCACCAGGAGACTGTGCAGATTAGTTTGTTATGCAACACTTGTGTATCTGCGTGTGACAGAGATTCTGAATCCTTATACAAAGTGCAATGTAGCAGATGCAGCTTTTTTTCACTACTAGTTACGTTGTGCTCGCTACACAAACTCAGCCACACACTATATGTTGTGTACATATATCAAATTTATGGGAAGCAGTTAGCTTCCCGACTAACGGGATCCCGGCGGTTGATATACCGAAGCCGGGATCCCGAGGAGGACACAAATTCGGCGTCGATATACCGGCACTGTGCAGAATGCAGACGTCAAAATACAGGCAACTGGCATCCGATCGTTTGGACAGCAGGACCCGCTGCCGTCCTGCCGTACGAGGGGAAGGGGGGTGTATGGATTTTAGGTTTAGGCAGCAGAACAGGGGACGGAAGGTTAGGGTTAGGCACATAGAAGGGGAGGTTAGGGCTAGGAACCCAGCGGGGAGGGTTAGGTTTAGGCAGTGGGGAAGGAAGGGTTAGGCACCAAGCGGGGCGGAGTAGGGTTAGGCACCCACAAGGAAAGGTTAGGGTAGGGAAAAGGTGAGGGTTAGATGGCTTAATGAGGGGCTGTCGGGATTCTCCCGTCCATCGGTAACTCATACTGAACCGAAATTTATATATGTATATCAAATTTATCAGTATAGTCTCCTGGTGCGTATTTGGCTAGATATATGAAGAGAAATCTATAGTACCTTTCAGCTCTCCATAGTGACCTTCTCCTTGAACCTCATGTAGCTCTCCTAAGTGCCTTTTTTCTCTTACGTCCTAGAGGATACTGGGGTACATTTAGTACCACGGGGTATAGACTGGTCCACTAGGAGCCATTGGCACTTAAAAAATTTGATAGTGTGGGCTGGCTCCTCCCTCTATGGCACTCCTACCAGACTCAGTTTAGAAAATCTTGAAGGGTTAATGGGACTGGGGGGGGGGGGGGGGGGGGGCAAAATCTTGAAGGGTTAATGGTCCCGGTCCCTGCTGACAGGACACTGAGCTCCTGAGAGAACTATTCGCAAGCCCCACCACGGCGAGCGTACAATACCGCAGCACGCCTCCACCCCTAACAGAGCCAGAAGAATGAAGAGTGGTGAGTACTGAGCCGGCGTCCCGGTTAGCGGGGCGCCGGCCATTACATTGGCACGAGGGTACGGAGATGCACGGCTTCTAAATGGGGCAGAATGCGTCTCCAGACACAGTACACAACTGCGTCTCAGTACACTGTACCCAGACTGGCAACACAGCCTTAAAACGGTTTCTGTCCATTTTAAGCACAAAATTCCAGTGGACTACGCAAGTGGACTGCTGACGCGGACTCCAGGAAAGGCGTGGAAGGCCTACCATTCACAGGAGAGGCCTTGTATGGAGATGAATTAGACAAATGGATCTCCACAGCTACTGCGGGTAAGTCTACGTATCTTCCATCCGCAGCCCCCCCAACCAAGTAGACTTATTCAGCTTCTAAATTGCAGTCCTTTCGGACGGCCAAGTTCAAGGGCAAATCCAGAGGTGCTTCTACGTCCTCCAGCGGCGCAAGAGGTGAATCACGCAAGCCAGCGACGGCAAGTGCTCAGGAACAGAGCTCAGGCTCTGCTTCCTCAAAGACTTCAGCATGACGGTGGACCGCAATGCCTGGAAGGCTGTCAGGTGGGAGCCCAACTACAATTCTTCAGTCAGATCTGGTCAGGTTCGTGCCAGGATCCCTGGGTCATAGATCTTATTTCCCAGTGCTACAGGCTGGAGTTCCAAAAGCTCCCACCTCACAGATTCTTCAAATCAGGCTTGCCAGTTTCACAAGAGAAAAGCATAACTTTACAGCGTGCCATCCAAAAACTGGTACAGACTTACGTCATTGTTCCAGTTCATCTGCTCAACAAGGTGTACTATTCCAACTTGTTCGTAGTACGGTTCGGTAAGACCGATTCTGAACCTCAAGTCTTTGAACCCGTACTTACGAGTGTTCAAATTCAAGATGGAGTCTCTGAGAGCGGTAATTTCAGGTCCGGAGGAGGGAGAAATCCTAGTGTCTCTGGATATCAAGGAGGCATACCTTCACATTCCGATCTGGCCACCTCATCAGGCTCATCTACGGTTTGCACTGCAGGACTGTCACTACCAGTTCCAGGCGCTGTCCTTTGGTCTCTACATGGCACCGAGGTTGTTCACCAAGGTGATGGCAGAGATAATGTTTATACTCCGCAAACAGGGAGTGAACATAATTCCGTACCTGGACAATCTCCTGATAAAAGCACCGTCCAGGTAAAGGTTGCTGGACAGCATTGGTCTCTCAACCAAACTCCTCCAGGATTACGGGTGGATTCTGAACCTTCCGAAATCTCACCAAGATCCAACAAGGAGGCTCCCATTCCTGGGAATGATAGGAGTCGCAGAAAGTATTCCTTTCATTGGAAAAGGCATTGGTGATCCAGTCGATGGACGTCCTGAAGCCAGCCTGGGTGTCGGTGCATCTGTGCATTCACCTTCTGGGGAAAATGGTGGCCTCTTACGAGGCTCTTCATTACGGAAGGTTTCACGTAAGACCCTTCCAGCTCGATCTGTTAGACAAATGGTCCGGATCGCATCTTCACATGCACCATAGGATCTGTCTGTCGCCAAAAGCCAGAATCTCCCTTCTGTGGTTGCTGCAGACTTCTCACCTCGTCGAAAGTCGGAGGTTCGGAATTCAGAACTGGATTCTGTTAACCACAGATGCAAGCCTCCGAGGTTGGGGAGCAGTCACTCAGGGGGTGCAGTTTCAAGGAAGATGGTCAAGTCAGGAAGTCATCCTTCCAATCAACATTCTGGAACTCAGGGCCATATACAACGCCCTTCTGCAGGCCTCACATCTTCTTCAAGATCGGGCCATTCAGGTCCAGTCGGACAATATGACGGCAGTGACATACATAAACCGACAGAGCGGAACGAAGAGCAGAGCAGCGATGTCAAGAATTCTCCTCTGGGCAGAAAGAAACGCTGTGGTGTTGTCAGTGGTCACCAGACTTCCTCAGCAGACATGACCTGCACCCAGGGGAGTGGGGTGTTCATCCAGAAGTGATCAGGTGCTTCACAAGTCGATGGGGATATCCACAGATCGACATGATGGCCTCTCGGCTCAACAAGAAGCTCAAGCAATATTGTTCCAGGTCGAGAGACCCACAGGCGGTGGCGGTAGCCGTTGCTGTTCCTGTTTCAAGTTTGGTTAGCTTGGCTTTCCTCTTGTTTCTGTGTGCTGGTTCAGAATCTCACCACTATCCTTATCTATCCTTCTCTCAATGTATGTCCGTCTCCTCGGGCACAGTTTCCCAGACTGAGTCTGGTAGGAGGGGCATAGAGGGAGGAGCCAACCCACACTATCAAATTCTTAAAGTGCCCATGGCTCCTAGTGGACCAGTCTACACCCCATGGTACTAAATGGACCCCAGTATCCTCTACAGACTACAAAAAAAGGATTTACCAGTAGGTAATTAAAATCCTTTTTCCACAGTGGTAAAAGGTGAGATAATTTCTACTTACTGCTAATGCCAAATACATGCACTGAAATCAGTCCGTGAATGCAGCCCACTAAGTGGCCCAGGTCCAAGCCAGTTAATGGCCACCTTCAGATACTTACGCTTACCTATCGATATCCCACTAGAAAGTGTAGAGCTTTCTGCTTGCCCTCGTGATGGTGTATGTGGCTCCATAACACTGTCATCGAGGAGGTGCCGTGGCCCGGCATTCGGAAACGTTGCACTTTTAAACTCTGCTGTGTTCATTTTATGGATGAAGCTAAAAACAAAAGCAAACAGTAGATAGTACATGGTTCTTATTACAGACAACAGTCTAGATTTCATCTACCACTTGAAGGGACCTTCAGGTCACAGCAGAGCACTAATATTATCTCTTAAAATTTCACTGTAATAAATCCATATTCGGTGAATTAAAAATAACCTACTGGCTATCATTGCATTTTATTTATTGCTCTTTGGATTTACTCATGAAACCCTATTTATGTGATCTATGAGCAGAGCATTATGTTTTGGCAGTCTTACATTGTTATTGCTGTGTAAGATGAGGAAAATCAGGAAAACAGAAGTGGAACTTCATAAGGTCCATGAAAAACAGCACAGAAGAACAAAACAACAGAAGCGTTGTCTATATGACAAATATACCCCAGTACTACAAATCCTGAGGACCACAGTTCAAAGTGGGGACTAATTTCCTGCGTGTCAAGACTGTCCTGTTCATTACATTCAATACTTGAATGTGTCAGAATAATGTCATACAGATGCCATTTAAAAAAACACCCATTTCTTAGCTAATTACTTTTACAAGGCTTCCATGTTTCTCTTAGCCAAGGAGCAGAAACACAATGTACAAACATTACTCCCGTTGATGAGATTGTACTTGAAACTTAACTATGATAAAAGGTAGGACGGGAAGTCAAGCTCCACTTCACATTAAGGTAAACTAAAATTCTTTGTAATAACTAAAAGCAGAGCACCCAGTCCGCACTGAGGTACATAAGAAAAATGTGACCAATGAATAAGGTGGTGGCACAGATGGGCTGAACAACAGGTTCAAATTTGCCACTTACATGTGAGGTCTGTTGTGTCTTATCAATTTCTGCATAAGCTGGGCCTGTTCACACTGTTGTGAAAAAGACTGCACATAAGCCCAGACAGTGCTCATCTTTTCCACTAGATTTACCATTATTCTACAAAGTGAGCCATTCCCACCAGATCACTAAAATGGAGCACACTGTAGATGATGTGTTGGTGCCAGACATGCCAGCATTAAATTGCTTACTTATATCCCAAACTGTGACATTTGCGGTGGCCGTGAGGGATCAGATTTCGAGGGGATGGCGGCGTTGGTGGTAGTAACACTCCTTCTACTGGAATGCTTTTGCGGGAACTCTGAGGTGAAGCTCCTACTTCTGGACCTATCAGGAGATGAAGATAAATTAAGTACTCTCGTATTTTGGAAGTACAGATTGGCAAACAATAAAAAAATAATACTATAGCACACATTGGGTTCACTGTTGTAGAACGAGGACACACATGTGACGTAATGCTCCAGCATATATGACAATTTGTTTGTCATGACCAGGGGTAGAAGGCTAGTTTATTATGTACGCTAGTACTCAAAGGCAGGTCAAACATCTAACAAAGGTGCGTCTGGCTGTATGATCAAATATTCTTATATAATCTTAGAGTTGAATTTATACAGAGTACAGAAATGTAATTAAAAACAAAACAACCTAAAAATATGGGGCCCTTACATCTACGAAGTGCTGCCCCGATTCCCATTCTGCCGAGGCCAGATTAGGAAAATCCAACATTTTGGAAATACACCCACTAAGACCAAAAAATGACAGGGATCGGTTTGTCTGGGATTTTTTTAACATGCTGGATTTCCCCCAATTCCTCGACAGATCGCCCATCATCAATGTTCGCTACTGGATTTATCGGATAGGCGTCAGGGGTTCGTGGTGTATGGCCCGCATTAGAAACTCAACTGCCAGATATTTTACCAATACGGGGAAAAAGCTATTTGTGGTTTTACCAGATTTATATTTTAGCTATGAGCCCACATAGTAAGTGACAGTGGACACTTACGCTCATCCCACCTAAAAGTTTGGGCAAAGTTAGTTTCTGTATTGGCTTATCCTGGCTGCATGCAGTCTATATTCATATTATTTTAGGTGCTTATGTCCACTGCAAAACGCTTGCAGGATAGAAGGCTTCATATAAGAATAATACCCACACAACTTGTCATAGGGTGATTTACAAGAGGAAAATGCTCTATATTGCCATAACCGATTTAAACATTCATGGTTAGTATATCGAGGTTGAGATTAAATTAACAACCAGGTTCTGACAGAATCATGAAGGTATGTGCAAGGTTTCCTCCAGTAATTACTGGCAATGTGTGAAACCTCATGCTTAATCCCCCTCTATGGCAAAAACTATATTGTGTAAAAAAACAAAAACAAAACAAGGCTCACCTACTAGATCCTCCCGAGAAGCTGCAGGGCGCGGGGTGCTGGTCCCAGGTTCAATTTTCAAAGACAATCTGTATATGAGCAAGGACATTACATGAACTAGGATGATGGAGAGAAGCATTCATCACACAAACCACCATATGTTGTAACAACCCTGGAATGCTAAAAAGTTCTCGTCTCCAGCATCGGAGAACCAGGGAGATATAAACCGTAACTAGAGTTGATGTGACCACATTGGGTTTATCACAACCATAAATGACAGAGGTAGATAATGATCCAGGGACAATGGAAGTTGAAGGAAAAGCAAAGGAAAAGATCTGGAATCTATTAAAAAATAGATCTGAAATTGCTGCTGGGAATTTGTTTAGAGGGCACACAAAGCAAAGTTGTCTAAATTTATTCTGACATAAAACAGAACATTCCCAGTGCAGCAGAACTGTGAAAAAAAAAAAATACACATGTAAAAAAAAAAAAAATGACATTGCTATACATGAACATACATCTATCTATACAGCAGCAAAACAACCACATACATACTGTATCAATGTAATATTGGTGAGACTTCTTTCTAGTGAGTTATAGTGAGTTGTGTACATTGTAAGACATGTAATAACCTACTTTGTAGAATCCCTTCAAGGCTAGCAAAGCTCATCACGGAGACTGTGAAAAACGCCTTGAAGTTCGTGGCTTAGTAGCGATTGAGTTACGGGGCCACAAAACAGAAGGAACGTAGGGAGGAATGACATTCACATCCATATAACCAATGGCTAGGAACAGAAACTGCAACGGCAGAGGGAAAATCCCTCTGTAACATCCGATCACTTGCAATGGGCAATAGATCGATATGTGAGTTGATGCATGTTATCTACGCAGTGCTGGAGAGGGCCTGGGGGATAATCTCCAAAAGTCCCCAGACTGATGAAAAAGCAGAACCAACGTGAGGTCACTTATCTTTTTTTGGGTGTGTGCAGAGTCACAAATTTACACTTACAAATGTTAGGAGGTATGGTTTTATAAGGAGGCCTGGCGCTGTAGCCAAATTAGCCCATGAAGAGCATAATAAATGTGTATGGATCTTCAGAATAAATATAAACCTAGAATTTGACAGCAGTTAACCAACTGCCTGCCATGGTCGCATCAGATGCAACCACACCAGGCTGGGCTTTCCCCGACATGGTTCCATCTGATACGACCAGTCAAAGCCCAATGCGTGGCTGCTGGAAGACAATCAGAGGGACCTCAGAGTCCCACTGCTTCCTGATTTCCCTGTCCCCATGCCTGCCATGCTGTGATCACTGCTGGTTGGGCATTTCAGCAGAACCCCTTACCCCATGGCTGCAGAAATTAGCAGCCACTGGGGAAATGTAAAAAAAGCAGCCCTTCACCTTCCTCTTGGCCACCCGACAGCTGCAGAGAGTAGCAGTCGTGAAAATATAGAGTCGCAATGGTCCGACCATTGATGGTTCGATATAACAGACAATGTTTGTACCGATGTTTATAAGAAAATATTTATTTTAATAAAATCGTATTGGTTATGTTTTAAGAAAATGTTCTTAACCTAATTCAGTTATAAAAAATTACGACTTCTGAGCGTTTTTGGGAAAAAATATTAGTCAGTCAGTTAAGGGGTTAAGTCAGCCCCTGTTGTCTGTCAGGAATCAGTATGGGATCCTGACGGTCGGGATCCTGGCAATCATAATATTGACGCCGGAATCCCGGCGGTGAGCGCAGCGTGTCCCCTCGCGGGATAAATTATTCCCCCCTCGGGAGATGATGTAGACCATTACCCCCTCAGAGTGTGGATTCGGGGCCCTGTACGGGATTACGGATGCCGGGGCTCCCATGGATGTTGATTCTGGTGTATTATGACAGCCGGGATCCCAACCGTCGGGAAACTGACTGCTTCCCATCTGTCGTCGTATTCTTTTTATAACCAAACACATCAGGCACTAAAATGTAGCTTTCTTACAACATGTCTATCCCATATTTAACTTGGTTTCCTGTATTATGTATTAGCCATTGTTGCAGACTATTCCACCTAATCACTGCACACTATTGGTGAAGTAAATTTTCACCTAAATCTGTTACCCTTCCAGTTTTAGTGTATGTGCGCTTGTTCTAATACTTCTGCTCTGAAGAATGCTTCACTCCTGTATCTTGTTAAAAATCCATTAGAAATGTAAAGACTTATCATACTTCTCATCTCTGTCAAAGAGACCTGGTTTTCATAGGAACCCGTCCTCCTTTACAACTGGCATGTCTGTTTCCCATTTTATGTGCCTGGCATTGGCGATCAGTTGGTATCTATCGGCAGGTCCGCGCTGTTCTGTGCGAATATGACAGCATAATTAAACAGTCAACTGTTTAACAACTAATGCATCTAAAGCATTCTGGCAACTGTAGAAGAATCCTTTTATTTTTTCAGAGGATAATCCTTCAGAATGTTCTCACATCATCCAATTTACTGTTTTTATAAATAAATGGGGTGAGTAGGAGGCAAGCCGTGTGTAGATAGGAAAAAGAATTGCTCTCATATGGTACTAATAGAATGCTGGCTCAAGGGCTTTCAAGCAGCAGCTCCTTAAAGATGTGTTTCAATAGAAACAAATTTACTACTATTAATTTTACAGGAAATGCTCTAGACGTTCCTTCCATTCATCTGTGTCTTGTGCTAATACAATCAATGTTACTTCCTGGTTGTACTTCTGAAGTGCTGAGAGGTCTTATGTCGGCTACACACCAGAACGAGTGCCAATCGTGACGATTTCCCTTGAGCCCAGAACAACTGATTTTGAGAGTACACACTATACAATCTTTCAAACGACCAAACAATATATTATTACTCCTGTACACATTGGAACAACCTTCTAAAGAACACTGGCCAAATTGGAATGTCTGGTTGGCTGTACACACTAGGCGATGTGCACAATGTCGTTAACGATATCTGCTGATTGACCATGCAGCAGGGAAGACCACAGGATTGATGTTATAAAATTAAAAATGACTAATGAGTATTCAAGTATGTGAATGATTGAGTATTGAGAATATTGCTGGCTCTGGGTAGTGCTTAATCTATGAACATTTACTAAGTGCCTTATTGACCACTGAATCACACAAGTAACACAGGCTTGCTCTGACGACAGCACAGCTTGTGTTATAGGTCATAGAAAGAACAACCATTTCCATCATTCTCTGGAGCAGAGGAATAGAAATGAAGTTGGGAAGTCGACCATGCTCTCTGGGAGACCAGTCAGCAAGGAGAGGAACTGCTGGAGCCGGAGGGAGCCTGGTAGGACAGATGCCTGCATGTGATGGAGTGGTCGGAGATGATCTTCCGCTGCAGTCGAGTACTGCCAGTCAAGACAGCGAGAGTCAGAGACCATCAGTGATTGGATCCTTCAAAGCTGTTGAGTTTAGTGGAGTGAGGCACTTTAAGCTGTTCCTCACTCTGGCAGCCAAGCACCATTGAGAAAGCAAGAAAGATACCAGACTTACCACCTTGAATCTCAAACCTGTAATAATTGTAGACCAACGCAGAAGGGTCCTGCTTGGCCAATGTTATCTATACTTGCCAATGACATTAATCAAACTCCTCTTACTACTGATCATATTGCCTTGCACATCAGCATCGATATCTGCAATGGATCCCAGGGCATGCACACCACACACCAAACACAGATGAAGCACTAGCAGGAGGAACAGTGTGTGACTGTACATGGCGTGCATAAGGAAAGATTATTTGATTTGAAGTTAGTCAGGTCCAGATAGTGACAAGAACTCTAAGTGGTCCATGAGATATACTGTGCTGTGATAATAGAGACTGTCTTCTTGCCATATCTTCTCTCAACCATCCTTCCAGTTCATATACAGCACCACAGCTTTCCCATCATCATAATAAATACTTTGGATTTTTACATTCCTGCCGACAGAGTGAATTATGGGAAAAACGAATGCAGGCAGGGTTTCCCTAGATTGACCCCTGGCTGACATTCATTCAGCTGTCCCTGCATGGGATCCTTGAAAGCCATGGCTATAACCGCTGCCAACCAAAGCTAAGCCAAGTGACCTGCCTCCACTACCGCTTTCACCAATTCCAGAAAATCAGTGTAACACATCTATTCATCAAAGCGTACCCTTCCGATGCATAACCTAGTCCTGAGGCTGCTCCTCCATCCCCCTGTCTCATGCCTTAAACATCTCAGCTTTGCTTACATAGTGCCATCAGGATACCTCCCGCTTGCTTGCACCTCATGTCATCTGTCTGTCCCTCCTTCCCACTAGATTGTTAGTGCTTCAGAGCAGGGCCCTCTTTCCTCTAGTTATCAAAGCCCTCTTCTCAACATATTTCACTCGCAACTTTCTCCTACTCAGCGACCATCTTTACCCGCTTTTTCTCCTGCTGGTAAAGGCCCATCTCTATCTACGGCCACCAGCCCCAAGTAGTACAATGATTACTTCCTCGCTACTTACATCCTGGCTGTATTATGTTTTGAGAATTGTGGTGCTCTTTGTTACCTGTACTCTATTTTTGTTATTTACTGTAATGCTAAGTTTTGTCTCCCTGTACTGTCCTTTGAGCGGCGCTGCAAAACACTTGTCGTGCCTTATAAATAAAATGTAATAATAATAATAATCTAACCAGTTAAAATCTATTTAGATCACTAGAACAGCAAGGCATTAAAATCACGTATATTAAACATACCCAGAAACCCCCCAAAGTAGTAAGCAAAATCCACAGAGAACAACCTTTCCAATTCTGTCAGAATATATGGCAATTCATCACCTTATACTCCCTATATCTTGTATGACGATTATACCCGGACCACCGAGTCTGAATAGGTAAAACGTATGACCTTGTGCATTCATAAGACTGAAAACTTGCTCCAAATGTCCCTTTGATAAAATTCTTGGAAAACTGTGTTTCATACTAGGCACTTTATGTAAAAAGGTAAGAACCAATGGCTGTGCTGGGCTGACTGATTTGTGCTGCTTCCAAAAACAGGTAAACTCCCCTTAGTTGCGCAGTTGACTGACTCACTGTGCATTACACGTCTGGTGTCACAGAACACAATGCACATGCAATGTGACACAGGACTTCCACACAACCCCTCTCCTGTGCCGTATATTCCCTCGTTTTATTGCTATGTTTGGAGACTCATTTCCAGGCATCAGTTCACTTTCTTACTTTCAGAAGCAGAAAGGTCTGCTGTTTCCCGTCATTCCAAATTAGACATCTAGTGATGCACATGTAAAATAGACTACTGATGTCCTTCTGCATAATACAGGCTGTGTGCAGTGTTTTACTAACTGGCCGACTGGGAGAGCATCATAATGCTGAGAGACATGACAGAGCACTGAAAATCTCTAATGTACGTCAAAGTTAAAGTGAAAACATAAGGGCCTATTTATCTAACGTCCAAATCTGAGCAGTGCCGCAATTAGCTAGCTGTCTACTGTAAATGAAAGCCAAGAAAATATATAAGGTAACTTACACATGGCCATAGAATATTAGAGGCATCAAACAGATATGCCGAGGCAGGTCAGATTTTTCAGTCAATGTGATAGTAAGACCCCTATACATTATTCTTAAAAGAGTAATGTAAATAAATAATTAAATACCCATAGGTTATAAACGTAATTCTATTTCCATCAAAGAAGCAGATTGCATTGATTAACAAGGTTCTCTTTTTACACAAAACTACACATTACAACAATCTATATACCTGCAATCTATATATACGATTTTCTGACAAATATCAAATTTTATCTTAAATTGCAAATCATTCCTCAGTTGTAGTAAGCAATTATAAATAAATAAATAAATAGTACAAGTAGAATCATACTTTAAAACTACTTCAGTGGAGTGGAATCCATGAGATGTCTGGTTGGTCTAATGTAGCTCAGAGCACTCTAGATGTATTCCAAGCGGGTGTGGCTCATAGGGTCGAACACACTTAGGACGACAATCATCAGGTCGATCACCATTGGTCGACAGTCATCAGGTCGATCACCATTGGTCGACAGTGACTAGGTTGACACGGTCATTAGGTCGACATGGAAAAGGGTCGAAACTAGTTGTTTTAAATAAAATAAAAAATGTGGGTGTCGTTTTCTTCGGAAAGTGACCGGGAACCCCAATTAGTGCACCGTGTCCGCTCGCATGGCTCACCATGCTTCGGACAAGGCGGCTTGCGCAGGTTACCGTTTCCAATTTGTAGTCCAGGTGGATCATAAAGTATGAAAAAGTTCAAAAAATGAAAATAATTTGAAAAACTCATGTCAACCTAGTACGTCAACCTAGTGACCATGTCAACCTATAGACTATGTCCACCTAATGCACGTAGACCAATAGTGGTCGACCTAATGACTGTCGACATAAAGGCCAGATACCATTCCAAGCATGGCCCTGATTTTCTAACTACTGGGGTCTCTAGTCCACTTCCCAATGCCCTGGATCAGAAGACAAGCCCCTGTACTTTCAGCAAGGCTGAGGAATCAGTGTTGAGATAATACTTCTAAAAATGCAGGATGTAGTATGGTATGCCAGCGGCCAGGCTCCCGGCGACCAGCATACCGGCGCCGGGAGCCCAACTGCCGGCATACCGACAGCGCGGCGAGCGCAAATGAGCCCCTTGCGGGACCCCCACGAGGGAGAAAAAGTGTCGGTATGCCGTTTGTCGGTATACTGTGCGCCGGGATCCCGACAGTCGGCATACTGAAGACCATCCAAAATGCAGTCTGTAAAATTATACGTAGCAGCTGATTGGTTGCCATGGGTAACTTCTCCACTGGCTCACTTCTCCACACTTTTCACTGCTTCCTGAATAAACCCCCAAGGGCCTAAATCAGTAAGGATTGCAATTTAGTGATGAGCGAGGTTCGGTTTTACTCGGTTCTCAAAACGGCATCTTATTGGCTATCCAAAACACGTGACATCCGCGAGCCAATAAGATGCCGTTTTGAGAACCGAGTAAAACCGAGTAAAACCGAATCCGCTCATCACTAGATTGCATTTGCAATGCTGCTCAGCGCTTTGCAAATGCGGTGCATTGCGCACAGTGACCCGTCGGCTGACTTCACTTTAGGCAGAGGGGGCCACCGCTGACTCCAACCGCCGCTGGAGCCCAGGATATCGGATCAAATCGCCAGAAAGGTAAGAATTCATAAACTGCTACTTATCATACCTACATATCTCTAATATCAAACTGATGCGATGTATAGTGACAAGTAACAATTCAATTTTCAATTTCTACATGAATAGACCACTAGGTCTTGACACGTCGAGCGGATGTAGAGGGCTTTATAGGCGAGGGTGAGCAGCTGCTCTAATTTTGTGATTTAATCTCTTAGGTATGGACTTGATGAATCCTGTTTGCCAGGTGCAAGGAAACGCAAGTATACAGCCAACGTTTCACCTCTAGTAGACCACATTGCAATTTATCATCTATTTTTCATTTTAAAATACTCAATAAATATTACATAAATGCAAACGTATTCGAGGAAGAACAGCTGTGCTCAACAGCAGGAAAAGGGTTCCTGACACTGTTTCTGAAACATTAAATAATATCAGACAATGTTGTAAAGCTGCTTACCATCTACTGCTGCCAGAGGAACAGAATAACCTTTAACAGACAGGTGGTTAATTCATAGTTTATGAACAGATTCCTTTTTTTACTCAAAATAATCATAATGATTAATAACTGTGCATCATAGCAGGTGTAGTCCAATAATAGTAACAGAACACTGACAACTGGTAAAATGCCAGAAGACAGAACTGTTTGGAAACAATGGGAGTCTAAGTACTTTAATTGGAAGCGATTTTCTGCATTCATTACTAAAGGATCATGGAACCACAGCTCATGTTAATCTTAAGAAATGGTTAGTACATGACTACTTTTTTTTTAGGACAGCAGATGCGGAATTATTCTGGATGAGCAGTCGCCATGCAGTGGAAATACTATTGTTTCGCATGGTGAAGATTCCATTTAGATTAGGGCAGTACGGATGGTGTAATGGGTAGCATTACTGCCTCACAGCACTGAGGTCATGGGTTCAATTCCCGCCATGGCCCTAACTGTGCGGAGTTTGTATATTCTCGCCATACTTGCGTGGGTTTCCTCCGGGTACTCCGGTTTCCTCCCACAATCCAAAAATATACTGGTAGGTTAATTGGATCCCAACAAAAAAATTTTTACCCTAATTTGTGCTTGTGAACATGTGATAGGGAATATAGATTGTAAGCTCCACTGGGGCATGACTGATGTGAATGGGCAAATATTCTCTCTGTAGAGCGCTGTGGAATATGCGTGCGCTATATAAATAACTGGCAATAATAAGCTCCAGTAATAGGAAACTCCAACATAACAAGGATAGATATCTTTTGCGAGAGGTAAAGCTCTATGGTGCTGCAAATAGGAGAGAAACGTGAAGGCAGACACTAGTCACACACTGGGTGTCACACTTACTTGTAATTATCGTCCTCTACAAACTTCTGAAGCTCCTCAATGTACCGCACAGAGTTCAGGTACTTCTGGACATGGGGCAGCAAGTGGATTTCTGAGCAAAGACAGAACAGAAAGTTATAACTACTGCCCCACGAACACCACAACCAGTACATGTATATACTTATCACCTTCCACTCAGTACTGTCCAGGTTTTTCATTAATGTGCAATAATTCTACATACAGTTACAAGCAAAAGTTTAAGGGGATCAGTATGATTTACCGGCGGCCGGGATGCCGGCTGTCATTATACAGACAGCAGAATCCCAGCTGCCAGTATGCCGGCATCGGGGCGAGCGCAAAGAGTCCCCTTGCGGGCTTGGTGCACTCTATGGGTGTCTTGGACACCCACGAAGGTGTGGTTCATTAGGTCGACATGAGTTAGGTCGACATGGAATAAGGTCGACATGAGTCTTTAAAAATAAAAATTGTGTCGTTTTCTTCGAAAAGTGACGGGGAACCCCAATTAGTACACTGTGTTCGCTCACCATGCTTCGGACAGGTTACCGTTCCCAATTGTAGTCCACGTGGATCGTTAAGTATGAACAAGGTCAAAAAATGAAAAAAAATTGTTAAAAACTCATGTCGACCAAACTCAATGTATGTCGAACTAACTCATGTCGCCCTAATGACCGCCATCACACTCACGAGTGGGAATAGTCCTGTTGCGCCGGTATTCTGGCTGCCGGCATTGGCAGCTGACGGGATTACGGTGTCGGTACCCTGAAAGCCAGGATCCCAACAGGCGGCAAATTAAACGTATACCAGTTTAAGCACCCCTGGTTAAAGTCAGGCTCCGTAAGCCTCTAAGTCTACAGAACATATAACATGTACAAGGTGCAAACCTAAGCATAAAATAGCTGCACCTTTTAATGCACAGTTACTAAGTAAATGTAACAGACTGCTAAAGAAAACAAAATATTGGGCTCAATCCAATTAGTTGTGATTCACTATACACTGCACTTGGGGTACCACCACCGGATCTGCAGATCTTTGTTTGCAACCACATAGGGCTGCATACAAAAAATTGTAAATCTGTAGCGAGATAGGGCCAGGAGGGTGGAGAGTTAAATGTCAATGTTTACATGCTGTCGCAACGACAACTCACCATGCAAGGGAGAGTTACAGTAATTGGATTGAGCCCACTGAATGTGGCATGTGCAGAAGTTTTGGCACACTTCCTGCTGAGCCGTAAACACTTATTTTGCTAAGGTCTCATAACATGATTGACTGTATAGATCTTATATTAAGCTAGGATAATAAATACTTTGATTTTGCAACCTCAAAAGGTTGTTCGGACTACTCAACACCATGGCACCACTGAGTCGCAAAGCAGGACTTGGAAAAAAATGAAAGTGGAGGATATAAAACAGGGGCAGATATAAGAAATTATCTAAACTTGGAATTTCTACTGCCAGAAAGAAGAAAATAAAGCTATTGGGGACGGTTAATGTCCAAGCAAGATGAGGAACACCCAGAAACATTTCAGACAGAACTTTTCGTAAAAACAGATCCCAGAGAGGTGTAGATGAAATAGTAGAGGCCCATGGTACAGTGTGGCTTTTACATAAAAGCACCTACATGGAGTTCTCAGAAAGACATTTCCTAGGAAGTCCGCACAAGAAGCCAACATGCAATATAATACTGAGGTAAGACAGATACATTTGTTCTGATGAAACACATTACACATATATTGAACCCTATATCATTTTCAAAATATTATATACTAGCTGGGATACCTGACCTTGAAGTACATCTGCAGCCTTCAGTTTCTTTTTCATTGTCCTCACCTATAACCCCATTCCATTGATTTTTAAAAGGACCCAACCGTTAGCCAACATGGCTTTAGGCGTGAAAGGGACCTACATAGCCATCTCTACTGCGTATGTAAACACTTAACTAAGCACTGAGTTATAAATAATGTGGTTTGTTTTTCCATTAGGAGCCAGAATGAAAAGGCTGTTGGAAGCTCCCACTCTTGAACATGACACATACAATGGGAAAAGCAAGGAATCAATGCCAGGAATATTTTCACATCATCTTTTTGCTTCCTGGTTCCCATCTCCAATTAAGTAAAATTGAAGGTAATTATGATTCTCATTGGGAACTGGTAGCAGTGATCTTACTGTATAGTAGACTTGACCCTGAACTTTAAATTGGAATCATCCACTTGACCTGTTTGCTCCAAAGGACGTAATTTGGAGAGCAGTGTTATATTTTCAAATGTCTCAGCAAAACCCTTTTGATTTATTGTGGGAATTCAAATAGCGTTGAAATCGCAGGAATTTGCCATTTTTGCGTCTTTTTGGACACAAAAATGAACTTTTCATGGGTATGCACGCTACCGCGATTTGCCCTATTCAAATGCAAATGTGCAAAAAATAAGATTTTACTTACCGATAAATCTATTTCTCGTAGTCCGTAGTGGATGCTGGGGACTCCGTCAGGACCATGGGGATTAGCGGCTCCGCAGGAGACAGGGCACAAAACTAAAGCTTTAGGATCAGGTGGTGTGTACTGGCTCCTCCCCCTATGACCCTCCTCCAAGCCTCAGTTAGGATACTGTGCCCGGATGAGCGTACACAATAAGGAAGGATATTGAATCCCGGGTAAGACTACCAGCCACACCAATCACACCGTATAACTTGTGATCTGAACCCAGTTAACAGTATGACAAACGTAGGAGCCTCTGAACAGACGGCTCACAACAATAACAACCCGATTTTTATTTTTTTTTGTAACAACAACTATGTACAAGTATTGCAGACAATCCGCACTTGGGATGGGCGCCCAGCATCCACTACGGACTACGAGAAATAGATTTATCGGTAAGTAAAATCTTATTTTCTCTGACGTCCTAAGTGGATGCTGGGGACTCCGTCAGGACCATGGGGATTATACCAAAGCTCCCAAACGGGCGGGAGAGTGCGGATGACTCTGCAGCACCGAGTGAGAGAACTCCAGGTCCTCCTCAGCCAGGGTGTGCCCCTGACCAAGTAGCAGCTCGGCAAAGTTGTAAAGCCGAGACCCTTCGGGCAGTCGCCCAAGATGAGCCCACCTTCCTTGTGGAATGGGCATTTATATATTTTGGCTGTGCCAGTCCTGCCACAGAATGTGCAAGCTGAATTGTACTACACATTCAACTAGCAATCGTCTGCTTAGAAGCAAGAGCACCCAGTTTTTTGGGTGCATACAGGATAACAGCAAGTCAGTTTTCCTGACTCCAGCCGTCCTGGAAATCTATATTTTCAGGGCCCTGACAACATCTAGCAACTTGGAGTCCTCCAAGTCTCTAGTAGCCGCAGGTACCACAATAAGCTGGTTCAGATGAAACACTGACACCAACTTAGGGAGAAACTGGGGACGAGTCCGCAGCTCTGCCCTGTCCGAATGGACAATCAGATATGGGCTTTTGTGAGACAAAGCCGCCAATTCTGACACTCGCCTGGCCGAGGCCAGGGCCAACATCATGGTCACTTTCCATGTGAGATATTTCAAATCCACAGATTTGAGCGGTTTAAACCAACGTGATTTGAGGAATCCCAGGACTACGTTGAGATCCCACAGTGCCACTGGAGGCACAAAAGGGGGTTGTATATGCAGTACTCCCTTGTCAAATTTCTGAACTTCAGGAACTGAAGCCAATTCTTTCTGGAAGAAAATCGACAGGGCCGAAATTTGAACCTTAATGGACCCCAATTTGAGGCCCATAGACACTCCTGTTTGCAGGAAATGCAGGAATCGACCGAGTTGAAATTTCTTCGTGGGGCCTTCCTGGCCTCACACCATGCAACATATTTTCGCCACATGTGGTGATAATGTTGTGCAGTCACCTCCTTCCTGGCTTTGACCAGGGTAGGAATGACCTCTTCCGGAATGCCTTTTTCCCTTAGGATCCGGCGTTCAACCGCCATGCCGTCAAACGCAGCCGCGGTAAGTCTTGGAACAGACATGGTACTTGCTGAAACAAGTCCCTTCTTATCGGCAGAGGCCCTGAGTCCTCTGTGAGCATCTCTTGAAGTTCCGGGTACCAAGTCCTTCTTGGCCCATCCGGAGCCACGAGTATAGTTCTTACTCCTCTACGTCTTATAATTCTCAGTACCTTTGGTATGAGAAGCAGAGGAGGGAACACATACACCGACTGGTACACCCCTGGTGTTACCAGAACGTCCACAGCTATTGCCTGAGGGTCTCTTGACCTGGCGCAATACCTGTCCAGTTTTTTGTTCAGGCGGGACGCCATCATGTCCACCTTTGGTCTTTCCCAACGGTGCACAATCATGTGGAAAAAACTTCTCGATGAAGTCCCCACTCTCCCGGGTGGAGGTCGTGCTGAGGAAGTCTGCTTCCCAGTTGTCCACTCCCGGAATGAAAACTGCTGACAGTGCTATCACATGATTTTCCGCCCAGCGAAGAATCCTTGCAGTTTCTGCCATTGTCCTCCTGCTTCTTGTGCCGCCCTGTCTGTTTACGTGGGCGACTGCCGTGATGTTGTCCCACTGGATCAATACCGGCTGACCTTGAAGCAGAGGTCTTGCTAAGCTTATAGCATTGTAAATTGCTCTTAGCTCCAGTATATTTATGCGGAGAGAAGTCCCCAGACTTGATCACACTCCCTGGAAAAAAATTTTTTTCCCCTGTGTGACTGCTCCCCAGCCTTTCAAACTGGAATCCGTGGTCACCAGGACCCAGTCCTGAATGCATAACTGTGGCCCTTTAGTAGATGAGCACTCTGCAGCCACCACAGAAGAGACACCCTTGTCCTTGGAGACAGGGTTATCCGCTGATGCATCTGAAGATGCGATCCGGACCATTTGTCCAGCAGATTCCACTGAAAAGTTCTTGCGTGAAATCTGCCGAATGGAATCGCTTCGTAAGAAGCCACCATTTTTCCCAGGACCCTTGTGCAATGATGCACTGACACTTTTCCTGGTTTTTGGAGGTTCCTGACTAGCTCGGATAACTCCCTGGCTTTCTCCTCCGGGAGAAACACCTTTTTCTGGACTGTGTCCAGAATCATCCCTAGGGACAGCAGACGTGTCGTCGGAGACAGCTGCGATTTTGGAATATTTAGAATCCACCCGTGCTGTCGTAGAACTACTTGAGATAGTGCTACTCAGACCTCCAACTGTTCTCTGGACCTTGCCCTTATCAGGAGATCGTCCAAGTAAGGGATAATTAAGACGCCTTTTCTTTGAAGAAGAATCATCATTTCGGCCATTACCTTGGTAAAGACCCGGGGTGCCGTGGACAATCCAAACGGCAGCGTCTGAAACTGATAGTGACAGTTTTGTACCACGAACCTGAGGTACCCTTTGTGAGAAGGGCAAATTTGGACATGGAGGTAAGCATCCTTGATGTCCAGGGACACCATATAGTCCCCTTCTTCCTGGTTCGCTATCACTGCTCTGAGTGACTCCATTTAGAATAGGTCTCACCGAGCCGTCTGGCTTCAGTACCACAATATAGTGTGGAATAATACCCCTTTACTTGTTGTAGGAGGGGTACTTTGATTATCACCTGCTGGGAATACAGCTTGTGAATTGTTTCCAATACTGCCTCCCTGTCGGAGGTAGACGTTGGTAAAGCAAACTTCAGGAACTTGCGAGGGGGAGACGTCTCGAATTTCCAATCTGTACCCCTGGGATACTACTTGTAGGATCCAGGGGTCCACTTGCGAGTGAGCCCACTGCGTGCTGAAACTCTTGAGACGACCCCCCACCGCACCTGTTTGTACGGCCCCAGCGTCATGCTGAGGACTTGGCAGAAGCGGTGGAAGGCTTCTGTTCCTGGGAATGGGCTGCCTGCTGCAGTCTTCTTCCCTTACCTCTATCCCTGGGCAGATATTATGGGGACGAAAGGACTGAGGCTGAAAAGACTATGTCTTTTTCTGCTGAGATGTGACTTGGGGTAAAAAAGGTGGATTTTTTAGCTGTTGCCGTGGCCACCAGGTCCGATGGACCGACCCCAAATAACTCCTCCCCTTTATACGGCAATAGTTCCATGTGCCGTTTGGAATCTGCATCACCTGACCACTGTCGTGTCCATAAACAACGTCTGGCAGATATGGACATCGCACTTACTCTTGATGCCAGAGTTTCGCATATATAGAAATGCATCTTTTAAATGCTCTATAGTCAATAAAATACTGTCCCTGTCAAGGGTATCAATATTTCCAGTCAGGGAATCCGACCAAGCCACCCCAGCGCTGCCCATCCAGGCTGAGGCGATCGCTGGTCGCAGTATAACACCAGTATGTGTGTATATACTTTTTAGGATATTTTCCAACCTCCTATCAGTTGGCTCCTTGAGGGCGTCCGTATCTGGAGACGGTAACGCCACTTGTTTTTATAAGCGTGTGAGCGCCTTATCCACCCTAAGGTGTGTTTCCCAACGCGCCATAACTTCTGGCGGGAAAGGGTATACCGCCAATAATTTTCTATCGGGGGAAACCCACGCATCATCACACACTTCATTTAATTTATCTGATTCAGGAAAAACCACATGTAGTTTTTTCACACTCCACATAATACCCTTTTTTGTGGTACTTGTAGTATCAGAAATATGTAACATCTCCTTCATTGCCCTTAACAAGTAACGTGTGGCCCTAAAAGGAAAATACGTTTGTTTCTTCACCGTCGACACTGGAGTCAGTGTCCGTGTCTGTGTCGACCGACTGAGGTAAAAAGGACGTTTTAACGCCCCTGACGGTGTTTTAGACGCCTGGACAGGTACTAATTGGTTTGCCGGCCGTCTCATGTCGTCAACCGACCTTGCAGCGTGTTGACATTATCACGTAATTCCTTAAATAAGCCATCCATTCCGGTGTCGACTCCCTAGAGAGTGACATCACCATTACCGGCAATTGCTCCGCCTCCTCACCAACATCGTCCTCATACATGTCGACACACAAGTACCGACACACAGCACACACACAGGGAATGCTCTGATAGAGGACAGGACCCCACTAGCCCTTTGGGGAGACAGAGGGAGAGTTTGCCAGCACACACCAAAAACGCTATATTATACAGGGACAACCTTTATATAAGTGTTTTTCCCTTATAGCATTTTAATATATATATACATATCGCCAAATAAGTGCCCCCCCTCTCTGTTTTAACCCTGTTTCTGTAGTGCAGTGCAGGGGAGAGCCTGGGAGCCTTCCCACCAGCATTTCTGTGAGGGAAAATGGCGCTGTGTGCTGAGGAGAATAGGCCCCGCCCCCTTTTCGGCGGGCTTCTTCTCCCGTTTTTCTGAGACCTGGCAGGGGTTAAATACATCCATATAGCCTCCAGGGGCTATATGTGATGTATTTTTAGCCAGAATAAGGTATTATACATTGCTGCCCAGGGCGCCCCCAGCAACGCCCTGCACCCTCCGTGACCGTTGGTGTGAAGTGTGTGACAACAATGGCGCACAGCTGCAGTGCTGTGCGCTACCTTCATGAAGACTGAAAAGCCTTCTGCCGCCGGTTTCTGGACCTTCAATCTTCAGCATCTGCAAGGGGGGTCGGCGGCGCGGCTCCGGGACGAACCCCAGGGTGAGACCTGTGTTCCGAGTCCCTCTGGAGCTAATGGTGTCCAGTAGCCTAAGAAGCCAATCTATCCTGCACGCAGGTGAGTTGAACTTCTCTCCCCTAAGTCCCTCGATGCAGTGAGCCTGTTGCCAGCAGGACTCACAGAAAATAAGAAACCTAAAAACTTTTTCTAAGCAGCTCCTTAAGAGAGCCACCTAGATTGCACCCTGCTCGGACGGGCACAAAAACCTAACTGAGGCTTGGAGGAGGGTCATAGGGGGAGGAGCCAGTACACACCACCTGATCCTAAAGCTTTAGTTTTGTGCCCTGTCTCCTGCGGAGCCGCTAATCCCCATGGTCCTGACGGAGTCCCCAGCATCCACTTAGGACGTCAGAGAAATGGGATTACCGCGAAAATTGGTGCCAAAAGTGAAAAATGTGTAAATCTGTCCGTGCATCCCAAAAAAGATAAACTAACATCGGACAACATTATAAAAGATTATTATTGGTTATAATAAACTTATTTCTGGTACTTAAATTGGGTCAAATGGCTGTTGTATGCATTTTTTTTTTTTATAAATGTAAAAAAAATTCTAGAAAGCTATTTTTTTCCAGCAGAATAAGTGCTACAGTGAAATATGGGGTACATAAAAATGGGTATAAGTACTGTATATATTTGGGTCATTATAGGGGACTTTTTTTTTTATAAAGTGGAAACAGACTGTTTACTCCCACCTGCAAGTCTAAAACCACTTGTCACACTCATAAAGCACCCCAATGTACCTGTCCCATACCTTGTACCCCAATTTCCATCAATTTGTACTTTTTCACCCCAAAAATGACATCATTATCGGCCAATTAAAAATAAAATAAAAAATTCTATGTGCTTAATTAATCATTCAGGGCACTGACTCAGGGTTTCAGAACCAAATCCCGACATTTTTAACTTAAAATATGGATTTTCCCCAAGTTTATCACCTGCTCAGAGTTGGCGACTTGGAAACTTGTGGTAAAATTACTGCAAAAAAGTTTTTGGACAATTGAATAGGCACTTTTGTGAATTTACCGCGATTCACAGTAAATTTGCATTTTTGTGGCTAATTGAATTCCCCCTATTGTGTGTTCCAGCAACCAGACACTTAAGTGGCTCAGGTGGGTCCAAGAGTGGTAGGAGTCTCACCTTGCCCCCACAGCAACACATAACAGGTGCTTCTCTATCCCCATGTCTTAGCACTGCAGTACATGCATTGCCTGGACAAGTCCACAATATTTTCCCCAGGGTGCATCTCATACTGGTAAATTGCATCTTAGTCATGTGCCTTTCCTTCGCTTACACTATATTATACTCAATGTTCCCTGTGATGGCACCTAACCCGTGGTTTTCTGTATATGCCTTGTATTTGGTCCTGTACGGTTTCAAACTGTAAGTGCTTCTTTCTTGTTTTGCTCATTTGTTTATGTACTATGTAATGGGTGCTGCGGATCCCTTGAGGCACCACAGAAATACAAGAGAGTAACAGTGAACTGCATAATAGATGTGTAGGTGTGTGTGTGTGTATATATATATATATATATATATATATATATATATATATATATATATATATACACACACACACACACACACACACACAAACGTTCAAGTGGCCTGACAGCCACTTGAACGTTTGTTTATTTTAATTTGTTCCAGTTTTCCCACAAGTGCAGAGTTTGAGTACCAGTGCTGAAGCATTCAGGTGTTTGAGGACTCAGGAAAGGCTGATAGACCCACAGAGAAGCCAATAAGTTCTACATTACTCAAAAGGACTCCTAGTGGACAAATAGACTCTGCAGCCTAAACTCCTCTGTGCCCACTTGATAACGGAATACCCACCATATTCACAGGACTGCTGCAGGTCAGAGATTATTCTCAGGATGTTATTCATTAGGTTAGATCTCTGCTCATTCTCTAGGATACTGCCGGTAGATGGGTATGCAGAGTCTATGTATGTGAGGTCTGAAAGGTATATACCTGTAAAGAGACAAGGAAACCATTTTCTATGAGATACTCTGTAGAACATATGCAAGTCATACACTTAATGCAACACAGCTCACTCCCATCTTAGTGGGGATTCAGTACAGCCTTTTGATGTGTGTAACCATATGCGGCTCTGACATGGAAAGCTTTTCACACATGCGGACTAGTTTATACAAAAACGTCATTCAGATAATGAGAACGGAATTGTGAATATAACACCCAGAGACCGAGCAAGAGCTTAAGAATGATGCAATATCCCATTCATGGGTAACATGATCCAGCAATATAATCTTACGTTCATGGGTCAGTGCCTCTCAAGTGGCCAAGTGCTATAATCAGAACTCAACGTGACCTTGGGCAAGTGATGTCACATCCTCTCAGGGTAATAATGGAGGGTAATAAGTTCTCCAACACAGGGTATCAATGTCCAAATATTACATATCTGTGTGATAAACTACTATTGCAGGTAACATTTCCAGATAATGTGTATGTAGTATAACTGTGGGAAAAGTATTCACACTAAACAAATGAATAAGTAAGCTATTGGCCTCAAGGGCGTAGCTACCATAGGTGCAGGCAGTGTAGCTGCTATGGGGCCCAGAGCTGGGAGGGGCCCACTTTCCCTGTCAAGTTGCATGTGATATAGGGGCTCTTACAAACTTTTGACCTACAATATATCTAGTTATACCCCTGGACCTGCTCATTGTAATTTGTTATAACATTAACTGGAGAGCATTGTAATGTTGCCTAATATGAACTGAGGCACTGTAATGTGGCACAATATGGAGTGGAGGCACTATAGTGTGGCATAATATAAACGGGGGGCACTGTAATGTGACATAATATGAACTGGGGACACTATATCATAAAGTGAATTGGGGGTACTGTGTCACACATATTGCGTACTGGGACAGCTCTACAGTGTGACATAATGTGAACTAGGGCACTTTTATGGTTTATAAAATAAACTAGGCACTACTATGGTTTATAAAATAAACTAGGCACTACTATGGTTTATAAAATAAACTAGGCACTACTATGGTTTATAAAATAAACTAGGGCACTTTTATGGAGCATAAAATTAATAATTGCCGCAGAAAGGTGTCTCTCTAGAATCAGTGGGACAGGGGGCCCTTTAAAATGTTGCTATGGGGCCCAAAAAGTTCTGGCTACGCCCCTGAATGGCCTGCATAGTGGTCTTAGTATGGGGTATTTATAACACAAATAGTATAACTCCTAATAGTCTCTCACCCCTAATTATTCTTATTTTGGGGATTCAATACCAATAATTTATTATGTGCAATGGCAGTGCAACCTCAAACTCACTAACACAAACAACAAGCAAACAAGGAAGAAAAAAAATGAACATTAAATATGGCGCATTGTAAGACCAATAAATGTAGTTGTGAGTTTAACCTAAACTGGTCACTATACAGCAAATACCTCTTCTTTATTAATGCATACGTTTTACCGAATATAGATTCCAGTTGTGTACAATACAAATAATGCCATTAACATACCTTAATGCAGTGTTTCCCAAATCCAGTCCTCAGGGAACCCTATCAGTGCATGTTTTCCAGATCTCCTTGCTGGAGTGCAGGTGTTTTCATTACTGGCTGACATTTGAAAACACCCAAAGGTGGCGCTAATCATTTCTTGTGTGATTCTGTGAGGAGACCTGGAAAACATGCACTGAAGACGGGTGTTGGGAAACACTAACCAAGCAAAATAAAAAAAGATACAAAAGAAAGAATCCTTGCAGTGTGTACAGAGAGAATGACAGCCCTTGTTGCCTTGTTCTACAGTTGTTTTATTATTTATGCTACGTGCAGTATTTCAGGATAGATATTCGTATAATGCTCGTTTTAATGTTCGGTTCTTGCTGATCTCTACAACTTCTGGTTTCAGTGTGGGTATGGTGTGTGCTCACTGTGTGAGCTTACTCCATACTGGGGTGGGAGGCATATAGATATTATTCTGTTATTCTCCATTCAACGTTATATATGGGGCCTCCTTTTATCAAATTTCACACACATACAAATAAATTGGATCAAATGCAGTGTGCTTATAACTCACTGTTAATTAGACGTTGAATGCTAACAGTTATTCAGGGAAATCTTACAGAGCTAGCAATTTTCCTTAGAAGAAAGCTTTGCTTTATATTCCTTATTCATCTATTTCTCCTGCTGCTGCATACATGCACATTGTATGGAGACCTTAACGTCAACCAGAAAACCGCCAGATATGTGCATGCAAATAATGGGTATACAATTACAATAGCAACTTCTGTTAATGTTCTACCACTGCAACCAGTAAATGCACGCAACATTTTTAAAGTAAAGGTTTTCTTTTGTCATTCGTTCCAGAAACAAATTAAAGCAAATAAAAAATCCACATGTCAAAAATGACATCTCCTGTCTTCTGTACTCTGGAAACCTTTGTGATGTAAATCACACACAAACACACCAATCATGAAGTATGTTTTATCACCATGAATTTCTGCAGTATTTTAAGGGGAAAATAAGGGCCAGAGGACAATAAAATTAATAGAGCATTAAAAAATAAAATTATGTAATCAATACAACGGAATTAGATTTCAACACCAATGGCATTATAAAGTCATACCACCACCTTCTCAAGGGTCTGACGTCTCATTTTTGCACAGTGAAGGGCAGTAGTTCGTGTCACCTAACCCAGATGTTGCAGCCTTTGGGTACAATACCCACAGAACTGGTTGTCTATATGGAGAGCTTTGACGTGTTATATATTTATAGAAATATCACATCAAACGTCAAAAATCATAAATAAAGCGACAAAGTGAATGATCACAACATTATATAGATAATAATTACACTATTCAGAAATAAATTATGAGGGTGCTTTACAGACAATTTAATCTCAAATAAAATTGTGGCAGTAGATGGACTCAGGGAGCTGTGAAATTACAATCATTAATTAACGGAGTCTTAAGATTTAAACATCATTGTCCTTCAATATCCTAATATACATTTGAGTTGAACATAGACATTTTTATCTTAGAACCCTTTGTACAAACATGAAACATGGGGAGATCCTATTACAGACTTGACAAGTACGCAGTATCACTTAATTATTGCCATTCAATCCTCCCACACACTGACTACATAGAATGTTTCAAATAACGGGTGACCAGGATTAGACAATCGCATTTGTGACTGATCACTTAAGAGTCGGCTGCATAGCTTTAGATTGGAAGGGCATAAATAAGGCATAATCTTACACTGCAAATGATCGTAAAAGGAGGAGATAGAATATCTACATGAATTCTGAAGTTCTTCAAGCTAAAGTCAACTCAGTCAATATAATGTATTGCTACCAAAATAATGACATCATCCATAACACTAAGCATACTATGACTATTGTAGGATAGACGCCTTAAGATATATGTTATTGCACATATCATATCAGTCATTCATTTTCTGTGACATGTAGTTCCACAGAAATAAACCATGCTTAGGAGCCACATAAAAAATCTGAAGTGGATCCGATTAATCTTTTTTAAACTTTTTTTTAAACAAGAAGTGTATATGTTTGTATTTGGAGTTGCAATTGCAATACGTTTTATATGTATGTGCAGAAATATAGATTTTAGAATTAAAAACAAAGTTTTTATGAGTTTTCTCGCCTGCTGAGTCTTAATTCAGTCACATTGGTGTTCCTTTCATATATATAGCACTGATGTGGTGTGTGGACATTTCAAGTACACACATCGTGGTGTGTTTTTACTCTTTCAGTTTGTTATATCAAGTGGGTGAGTCCAAACCCACTTTGGATTACAGCAGCTGCTTGTATTTGAATAAACAGTCAGGTCCATAAATATTGGGACATCGACACAATTCTCATATTTTGGGCTCTACACACCAGCACAATGGATGTGCTTTAACTGCAGACTTTCCACTTTAGTTTGAGGGTATTTACATCCAAATCATCAGGTGAACGGTGTAGGAATTACAACGGTTTCTATATGTGCCTCTAACTTATTAAGGGACCAAAAGTAATTGGACAATCGACTCAAAAGCTAATTCATGGACAGGAGTGGGCTATTCCCTCATTATTTCATCATCAATTAAGCAGGTAAAAGGTCTGGAGTAGATTCCAGGTGTGACATTTGCATTTGGAATCTGTTGCTGTCGACTCTCAATATGAGATCCAAAGTGCTGCCACTATCCGTGAAGTAAGCCATCATTAGGCTGAAAAATCAAAACAAACCCATCAGAGAGATCGCAAAAACATTACGTGTGGCCAAATCAACTGTTTGGAACATTCTTAAAAAGACACCAAAAGACCCGGAAGACCACGGAAAACAACTATGGTGGATGACAGAAGAATTATTTCCCTGGTGAAGAAAAACCCCTTCACAACAGTTGCCCAGATCAAGAACACTCTCCAGGAGGTAGGTGTATATGTGTCAAAGTCAACAATCAAGAGAAGACTTCACAAGAATGAATATAGAGGGTTCACCACAAGATGTAAACCATTGGTGAGCCACAAAAACAGGATGTCCAGATTTGAGTTTGCCAAACAACATCTAAAAAAGCCTTTACAGTTCTGGAACAACATCCTATGGACAGATGAGGCAAAGATCAACTTGTACCAGAGTGATGGGAAGAGAAAAGTATGGCGAAGGAAAGGAACTGCTCATAATCCAAAACATACCAACCTCATAAGTGAAGCATGGTGGTGGTAGTGTCATGGCGTGGGCATGTATGACTGCCAATGGAACTGGTTCCCTTGCATTTATTGATAATGTGCTGACAAAAGCAGCAGGATGAATTCTGAATTGTTTCGGGCAATATTATCTGCTCATATTCAGTCAAATGCTTCAGAATTCATTGGACGGCGCTTCACAGTGCAGATGGACAATGACCCGAAGCATACTGCAAAAGCAACCAAATAATTTTTTAAGGCAAATAAGTGGAATGTTATGCAATGGCCAAGTCAAATCACCTGACCTGAATCCGATTGAGCATTCATTTCACTTGATGAAGACAAAACTGAAGGGAAAATGCCCCAAGAACAAGCAGGAACTGAAGACATTTGCAGTAGAGGCCTGGCAGAGCATCACCAGGGATGAAACCCAGCGTCTGGTGATGTCTATGCGTTCCAGACTTCAGGCTGTAATTGACTGCAAAGGATTTGCAACAAAGTATTAAAAAGTGAAAGTTTGATTTAGGATTGTTTAGTTTGTCCCATTACTTTTGGTCCCTTAAAAAGTGGGAGGCACATATAGAAACCGTTGTAATTCCTACACCGTTCACATGATTTGGATGTAAATACCCTCAAATTAAAGAGGAAAGTCTGCAGTTAAAGCACATCTTGGGTTTTTTTCCTTTTTCTTCTTATTCTATTGTTTTTTTATTTTAGTATTTTTCTTTTTTAGTGTTATAGGAGTTTCTATATGCTATGTTACGGTCTACTAGGTGGAGCTATTACTGCTAGATAACTGGGGTGAAAATTAAAAAAAAAAGTCTACTATGCGATATATAACCTGTTTACAGACATTAGTTTTTTTTGGTTTTTTTTTGTTCCTGGCACCGTGAGCTTGGTAACTATACGGGAACGAATGTACATGTGATGTAATATATCCTGTAACTGAGATTCACATATGCTCTAAACTGTTGTAATGCGTATCCTGTACTACCTGATTTCTCATGTATAATGATTTGTCTGTATTGCCGATCCTTTTTCGAATAAAATTTTTCTATTTTAAAAAAAAGCACATCTTGTTTGTTTCATTGCAAATCCATTGTGGTGGTATATAGAGCCCAAAATATGAAAATTGTGTCGATGTCCCAATATTCATGGACCTGACTGTGTGCGTGCGTACGTACGTACGTACGTACGTACGTACGTACGTACGTACGTACGTACATACATATATATATATATATATATATATATATAATAAGAATTTACTTACCGATAATTCTATTTCTCATAGTCCGTAGTGGATGCTGGGGACTCCGTAAGAACCGTGGGGAATAGCGGCTCCGCAGGAGACTGGGCACATCTAAAGAAAGCTTTAGGACTATCTGGTGTGCACTGGCTCCTCCCCCTATGACCCTCCTCCAAGCCTCAGTTAGGATACTGTGCCCGGACGAGCGTACACAATAAGGAAGGATTTTGAATCCCGGGTAAGACTCATACCAGCCACACCAATCACACCGTATAACCTGTGATCTGAACCCAGTTAACAGCATGGTAACAGAGGAGCCTCTGAAAGATGGCTCACAACAATAATAACCCGATTTTTGTAACAATAACTATGTACAAGTATTGCAGACAATCCGCACTTGGGATGGGCGCCCAGCATCCACTACGGACTATGAGAAATAGAATTATCGGTAAGTAAATTCTTATTTTCTCTTACGTCCTAAGTGGATGCTGGGGACTCCGTAAGGACCATGGGGATTATACCAAAGCTCCCAAACGGGCGGGAGAGTGCGGATGACTCTGCAGCACCAAATGAGAGAACTCCAGGTCCTCCTCAGCCAGGATATCAATTTTGTAGAATTTTACAAACGTATTTGCTCCTGACCAAGTAACTGCTCGGCAAAGTTGTAAAGCCGAGACCCCCTCGGGCAGCCGCCCAAGATGAGCCCACCTTCCTTGTGGAGTGGGCATTTACAGATTTTTGGCTGTGGCAGGCCTGCCACAGAATGTTCAAGCTGAATTGTACTACAAATCCAACGAGCAATAGTCTGCTTAGAAGCAGGAGCACCCAGCTTGTTGGGTGCACACAGGATAAACAGCGAGTCAGATTTCCTGACTCCAGCCGTCCTGGAAACATATATTTTCAGGGCACTGACAACGTCTAGCAACTTGGAGGCCTCCAAGTCCCTAGTTGCCGCAGGCACCACCAATAGGTTGGTTCAGGTGAGACGCTGAAACCACCTTGGGGAGAAACTGAGGACGAGTCCTCAATTCCGCCCTGTCCGAATGGAAAATCAGATAAGGGCTTTTTCAGGATAAAGCCGCCAATTCTGACACGCGCCTGGCCCAGGCCAGGGCCAACAGCATGATCACTTTCCATGTGAGATATTTTAACTCCACAGATTTAAGTGGTTCAAACCAATGTGACTTTTGGAACCCAAAACTACATTGAGATCCCAAAGTGCCACTGGAGGCACAAAAGGAGGCTGTATATGCAGTACCCCTTTTACAAACGTCTGAACTTCAGGGACTGAAGCCAGTTCTTTTTGGAAGAAAATTGACAGGGCCGAAATTTGAACCTTAATGGACCCCCAATTTCAGGCCCATAGACACTCCTGTTTGCAGGAAATGTAGGAATCGACCCAGTTGAATTTCCTCCGTCGGGCCTTACTGGCCTCACACCACGCAACATATTTTCGCCAATTGCGGTGATAATGTTTTTGCGGTTACATCCTTCCTGGCTTTGATCAGGATAGGGATGACTTCATCCGGAATGCCTTTTTTCCTTCAGGATCCGGCGTTCAACCGCCATGCCGTCAAACGCAGCCGCGGTAAGTCTTGGAACAGACAGGGTCCTTGCTGGAGCAGGTCCCTTCTTAGAGGTAGAGGCCACGGATCCTCCGTGAGCATCTCTTGAAGTTCCGGTTACCAAGTCCTTCTTGGCCAATCCGGAACCACGAATATAGTGCTTACTCCTCTCCATCTTATCAATCTAAGTACCTTGGGTATGAGAGGCAGAGGAGGGAACACATACCAGAGCGTCTACAGCTTATTGCCTGAGGGTCCCTGGACCTGGCGCAATACCTGTCGAGTTTTTAATCATGTGGAAGACTTCTGGGTGAAGTCCCCACTCTCCCGGGTGGAGGTCGTGCTGAGGAAGTCTGCTTCCCAGTTGTCCACTCCCGGAATGAATACTGCTGACAGTGCTATCACATGATTTTCCGCCCAGCGAAGAATCCTTGCAGCTTCTGCCATTGCCCTCCTACTTCTTGTGCCACCCTGTCTGTTTACGTGTGTGACTGCCGTGATGTTGTCAGACTGGATCAACACCGGCTGACCTTGAAGCAGAGGTCTTGCTAAGCTTAGAGCATTGTAAATGTCCCTTAGCTTCAGGATATTTATGTGAAGTGATGTCTCCAGGCTTGACCATAAGCCCTGGATATTCCTTCCCTGTGTGACTGCTCCCCAGCCTCGCAGGCTGGCATCCGTGGTCACCAGGACCCAGTCCTGAATGCCTAATCTGCGGCCCTCTAGAAGATGAGCACTCTGCAACCACCACAGGAGGGACACCCTTGTCCTTGGTGACAGGGTTATCCGCTGATGCATCTGAAGATGCGATCCGGACCATTTGTCCAGCAGGTCCCACTGGAAAGTTCTTGCGTGGAATCTGCCGAATGGGATTGCTTCGTAGGAAGCCACCATTTTACCCAGAACCCTTGGGCATTGATGCACTGAGACTTGGCTCGGTTTTAGGAGGTTCCTGACTAGCTCGGATAACTCCCTGGCTTTCTCCTCCGGGAGAAACACCTTTTTCTGGACTGTGTCCAGGATCATCCCTAGGAACAGAAGACACGTCGTCGGAACCAGGTGCGATTTTGGAATATTGAGAATCCAATCGTGCTGCCGCAACACTACCTGAGATAGTGCTACACCGACCTCCAACTCTTCCCTGGATCTTACCCTTATCAGGGAATTGTCCGAGGAAGGGATAACTAAAATTCACTTCCTTCGAAGGAATATCATCATTTCGGCCATTACCTTGGTAAAGACCCGGGGTGCCGTGTACCTCGTTCGGGCACAGAGATCTAACTGAGGCTTGGAGGAGGGTCATAGGGGGAGGAGCCAGTGCACACCAGATAGTCCTAAAGCTTTCTTTAGATGTGCCCAGTCTCCTGCGGAGCCGCTATTCCCCATGGTCCTTACGGAGTCCCCAGCATCCACTTAGGACGTTAGAGAAATATATACATATATACATCAATTTGTTTTGATACAGCGCATCAATTTGTTTTGATACATCAAGCAGTGTATGCATGGTACGGTGCATACATTGCTACTAATTAATTTAGTTGTATCGCTTTCATTTTCTGTTACATGATCCAGCATTACAAACCATTCATTGGACACAAAAATGCCATTTACATGCGATCAGATCAATTCACCCCAGCCTTTCCTGCAATACATATGTCCGTGGCTTGATTAAAAAAAACAACAAAAAAAACTTATTATTATTCATTTATTCAATATAGCCGACTTCACAGACAATTTTCCTTCCAAAAAAAAAAAAAAAAAAGATCTATACATCAGACTAGTGACCCCTCAACACCTACACTTATAAAAGGAGTACGGTTTTATTCTGATGTTCCAGAAAACATCACTTAAATCAGAGATTCTAATTAATGATTAAAGCATGATCATTAAAATAAAGTACTAGAAATATATGTGGGACACGTTATGCTGTGAATTGTACAATACTCGAGTGCACCATTTACCATATGGGACTCTCTCACTGCCAGTTGTTTGTCAGACGACATGTTCCAACTATATGTGAACTGGCATTAATTTATTTCTTTATGCAATTCTGCAAATGAGGCCAGCATGAGCCTATTTATTCCTAAAATGTGGAACTGTTTGCGCCTCTGATACACACACAGTAGTAAGTGGGACGTTGGCTTGTAATGCAGATGTTACCGCCAGGGTCATCTGCCTTCTCACTGAAGTTTTATGGTCTCTGCAGACTATGGTAAATGATTTCTGCATACATGTGGTCTCATTTATAGTGGCCCCTCTGATTTAGTCCTACTTATAAAAGCTCACAGTTATACTACAACACTGAACCACACACAAGTGTTAGGTCAGAATAAGGTCATTGTAATAAAGACAGAAAAAGTAAAAGCTATTGCAATAATGCATATGCATCTTTTTTATTTTTTGTTATTACTATTTGTGTTTATGTACTGTAGCTCTAAAAATAAAAACAATATACATGTGTGTCCTCATACATCATTGCTGCAGTTGTGTCAAACAGACCCTCTCTGGGCACACCAGGTCATACATAGTATTTGAGGTTGAATAGAGGCAAATTGCCCATCATGTTCAACCTGCTTTAAGTTGTGATGATTCTACATACTTGCTGAATAATGTTTTATGACTGGTTAGCTACTATAACTCATGTTACCCCCGGATTAACCACGTTGATATTTTAAGTATTATAACCTTGGATAGCTTTTTCATTCAGAAATGTATCCATTCCTTTTTTAAATCCAATTACAGAGTCCGCCATTACCACCTTCCCTGGCAGGGAATTCCACATCCTGATTGCCCTAACAGTGAAGAACCCTTTCCTCCGTTGCGTTCGGAACTCTCTCTCCTCCAGTCGCAGCGAGTGCCCACGTGTCCCAAACTGTGTTCGTTTAATAAATAATTCCTCTGATAACTTTGTGATGTCCCTTTACATATTTGAAGATATTAATAATATCTCCTCTTAGGCGCCTCTTTTCTAGTGTATACATATTCAGCCTAGTAAGTCTTTCCTTATAGTCTAGTCCTTCTAGGCCTTTAATCAATTTAGTAGCTTGCCTTTGAACACTTTCGAGTTCACTGATGTCTTTTTTTATACAATGGTGCCCAAAACTGAACACAATATTCCAGGTGCGGACGTACCAATGCCTTATACAGCGGCATGGTTACATCCGAGTCCTTTGTCTCAATTCCGTTTTTCATGCAAGCTAGCACCTTCCTTGCCTTCTATACTGCGTTTTGACATTGTGTACGGTTATTAAGCCTATTATCAATAAATACACCCAAATCTTTTTCCAACTCTGTTTCCCCTAGGCGGTCCCCATTTAATATGTAGGATGCAAGTTTGTTTTTAGTCCCAAAATGCATAACCTTGCATTTATCTGTATTGAACCTCATTTTCCATTTAGATGCCCAGAGTTCAAGTTTAGATAGATCATTCTGCAAGGACTCCACATCCAATTCTGAATTAATTACCTTACACAGTTTAGTATCATCTGCAAAGATTGACACTGTGCTTTCCAGGTCTATTTCTAGGTCATTGATAAATGTTGAACAGTAGTGGTCCGAGTACGGATCCTTGTGGTATTCCGCTGACTACTGGGGACCAGGTTGAGGACTTCCCGTTGACCGCTACTCTCTGTACCCTGCTATCCAACCAGCTGCTTATCCATGTGCAAATAGTTTTTCCTAGGCCAATCTCCTTTAATTTGATCATCAGTCTCCTGTGAGGAACTGTATCGAAGGCTTTTGCAAAATCTAGGAAGACCACATCCACTGCTTTTCCTTGATCAAGATTATTGCTCACTTCCTCCTAGAAGCTAATTAAGTTAGTCTGACATGACCTGTCCCTCACAAACCCATGCTGGTTCTTGCTAATAATCCTAGTGGACTTTAGATACTCCTGTATGACGTCCCTTAGAATTCCTTCCAATATTTTCCCTACTATAGATGTTAAACTAACTGGTCTGTAGTTTCCCGGAAGATTTTTGGATCCCTTTTTAAATAATGGCACTACCTCAGCTATACGCTAATCCTTCGGTACCATGCCTGATCTAATTGAACTATTGACAATCAAGTATAGGGGTCGTGCTAATTGTGAACTAAGCTCCATAAGAACCCTCGGGTGAAGTCCATCAGGACCAGGTGAATAATTAATCTTAATTTTGCTTAGTCTCTCCCGGACTACTTCTTCGCTTAAGTATCTAACCATGAATCATTACTGTCACAATTGTTATGCTCTACTCCCACTATCAGTATTCACTGGTGAATACTGATGAAAATAATTTATTCAGTATTTCCGCTTTTATTTCGTCATCATTTATCAATTCTCCTAATTCATCTTTTAATGGACCTATATTCTCCTTTTTAACCTTTTACCGTTTATGTATTTAAAAAACTTTTTAGGATTGGTTTTACTCTCTATAGCTATTTGCTTTCATTTTCCATTTTAGCTTCTCTTATTGCTTTTTTGCATTTCTTATTACACTCTTTGTAATACTTGAAAGACTCCTCCTTTCCATTAGATTTAAATGCTTTGAAACCACGCTTTTTTTTTATCCATTTCTGCCTTAACCTTCTTGTTAAGCCACATCAGTTTGAGTTTAATACTCCTGCGTTTACTGCCCATGGGAATAAAGTTATGAATATTGCTATCCAGCAACCCTTTTAAAACATCCCACATTTCCGAAGTGTTCTTGTTATTAAACAGAACCTCCCACTCTATGTCGTTAAATGCACCTCTAAGCATACTGAAATTAGCCTTCCTAAAGTTAAAAGTTTTGGTGGAACCCCTGTAGCTATGTTTCCTGAAACTGATGTTGAATGTGATCCTATAGTGATCATTGTTACCCAAAGTCTCCCCAACTTTAGTGTTTGATATAATGTCCACATTATTAGTAATTACTAGATCCAGGGTAGTTTTACCCCTAGTTGGGTCCTCGACTAATTGAAACAAGTAGTGATCCCTAAACATATTAAAGAACCTGCTGCCCCTCACTTTAGCACATGAATCGTTACTCCAGTTTATATCCGGGTAATTAAAATCCCCAATGACAAGGATGTCCCCCAATCCCGCAGCCATTTTGATTTACTGCAATAGTTGCTCTTCCTCATGTATGCTAATATCCGGCTGTTTGTAGCACGTGCCTATGACTAGTTTTTTTGCATCAATTCCCCCACTTGAGATTTCTACCGATAGTGACTCCACATTATCGCCAGTCTCCTCACAGATAACCTCCTTTAGGTATGGTTTAAGTGATGGTTTAACATAAAGACATACACCTCCTCCTCTTTTGTTAGCCCTGTCCCTCCTAAAAAGAGAATACCCCTCCAAGTTAACAACCCAGTCGTGAGTCTCGTCCCACCATGTTTGCGTAATACCTATAATGTCATACTCAGCCTTTGATGCTAACAATTACAATTCCCCCATTTTACCTGCTAGACTTCTTGCGTTTGCAAGCATACATTTTAGTTTATCGGTTCCTTTATTTGTTTGTTTTCCTAAAGATTTCCCATCCTGGTTAACTAGTGCATCCGTAGAGTTACTGATACAGACTGTCCTTCTCGCTCCCTCTCCAACCCCACCGTACTTAGTATTGCCCACCTGAGAAAATGTTAGCATCTGCATCATTTTTTTTTTCTAAATGAAAATGTGTCTTAATCACAACGTGATGCGGCTAGGATGCTCCAGGAGATTGTGCTAATTAATTTTCATATGCGACACTTGTATATTGTGTGTGATGGAGTCTATGAATACCTAGGAGTGTAGTATTGAAGGTTGTCCACACTTAGGTCGACAGTGTCTAGGTCAACCACTTTTGGTCGACAGTAACTAGATCTATAGGAAGTCTAGGTCGACATGTTTGTTTTTGTGTAGTTTTCACCATACAGTGACCGGGAACCCCAGTTAGTGCACCGCCTTCACTCGCCATGCTTCAGGCAAGGTGCCTTGTTCCGCTACCGCTATGCTCGGCACAGGCTACCGTTCCCAATCGTAGTCCACGTGGATCGTAAAGTATGAAAAAAAACAAACTCATGTCGACCTTCTGGCCTGTCTACCTAGAATATGTTGACCCAGAGACCCTGTCGACCTAGTTACGGTCGACCAATAGTGGTCGACCTAGATACCATATGTATATGGAGTGCTTTTTCCAATACAAGTTCCGTTGTGCTCTGTATACAGACTCTGTCACACACAATATACAAGTGCTCGCTCGCGTCAAGTATCTCACACACTGCATGGCATATTGAGGCTAGATCTATGAGGACACTTCTGTAAAAGCCTCTTCAAGAAAATAACTGATTTGGAAATGATTGTGTAATATCTTGGAGCTCACAGTTTAGTGACCATGAGAGCAGTCCTACCAGGGATTTCAGTATGAATTACCGGCGGCAGGAATACCGGAAGTCAGTATACCGACAGTGGCATCCCAGTATTCCAGCGGCGGGGTGAGCGCTAGAAAGCCCCTTGTGGTCTCGCTGCGCTGCGGAACGATGGTTCACTGTGCTTGACACAGGTTATATTCTCCCTCTATGGGTATCTTGGACACCCATAGGAGGGAGAATAGCCTGTGGCACCGGTATTCTGGCAGAGGCATTTCACCGCTAGTCGGGATTCCGGCGTCGGCATTGTGACCACTTGGATCGACACTCACTGTATTTTAACTGCTTCTCCTACCAGGGAGTGTGTGATTTAAACAGCTAAGACGACACATGAAGGCAGCACCGTTAGTGTAGTGGTTGCCACCAAGACCTTATCTGAGTGTAGTTTGTCTGCCCAGTGTGTGTGTGTGTGTGTGTGTGTGTGTGTGTGTGTGTGTGTGTGTGTGTGTGTGTGTGTGTGTGTGCGTGTGTTTCCTCAGGGTGCTCCAGTTTAATTACGCAATTCAAAAACATACTGTTAAGTATGCTGGATTCTGGGGGGGGGGAAAAAAGGAAAAAAAGAGAAAAGAATCTTAGTGTGTATGTGTCAAGCCTTGGAAAGAAATAAAGTACCAGCCAATCCGCTTCTAACAGTCATTCTACAGGTAGTGTATTAAAAATGGCAGTATGGAGCCTATTTGGTAGTTTCTCTCTCTCCACTTTCTCTCTCTCGCCAAGATTTGATAGATCTCACCCATAGATTGTAAGCTCTATTAGGCAGGGACTGATGTAGATGACCAATATTCTCTGGAAAGTGCTGTGGAATATGTTTGTGCTACATAAATAATGTAATAAATAAAATCATTACTATTAATAATACTGGTAATAAAACTAACAGATTTCTATGCAGTTTGTATCTGTTGTGTTTAATACGTCACAGCATATTAAAATTAAAATTCCATATCAATGTGTTATATTAACCACAGCAATGTTAGAGCAGAGACACGGTATACAGAAATGTGTTGCATAACTGCGGTTACTGTACAGTGTTTCTAAAAATTCCTACCTGGTTTTCGTATTCTTTCCTGTATCACCACATGCGGTGGAAAATGTCATCCATCGCATACTCTGTGGTTTATCATCATGTACAGTAGTAAAATCTTCAGATGAGAAAATCACAGCAATTTTGCTCCCATCTGAGCTCACAGGGCAGAAGTGGCACCAAACGATTCACGCTATGTGATTCACGCTATGTGATTCATGTGTGTGTGTGTGTGTGTGTGTGTGTGTGTGTGTGTGTGTGTATATTAGAAAGCACCATGACTCAAACGAGGAGAAGTACTACAAATAGAACTGTGAGAGCAAACGTTTACAGTTCATAGTAACCGCTACACAATTTACTCCTAACCACAGATGAGCATTATACATTTGCTCCAAGAAAAATAACTTTATGGCCACAAAGCCCATGGCATCCAATTAGTACAGCCAGCGGTATCCCTGGGAAATATCGCCACCTTCAGGTGATTCTTCCCAAGCTCAACAGTTTCCATTGACAGATTACAATCTGTATAGCGCCTGCTGTTCGTCCAGTGAGAAGCAATAATAATTATTACTGCAGCCCATTGGACAAACAGCAGGAGCTTTACACACAGCAGCGTTATACAAGCTATCAATTTACCAGCAAAATTTCCTTAATGGTGCTGCCCGACCTGTAATACCCTCATGTCATCTGGGAGTAAGAAAGTTTATTTGCAGTTTCTTATTTTTCCCTGGAGTTCTCCTTTAATCTGCTTATGAAGGCATCTATGAAAATGTTGGCTTTTGCAATCAATTAGGAAAGCAGTAAAAGTTACTTTTCCCAAAGAGACCTTTACTTTTTCTTCTGATCAATAGCCTCAAGTAGTGCCGATACCTTCCTTAATACAGAAACTCAGGTTCCAAGAAATCCAAGTCCAGAGATCGTTTATTTATGCTATGTTAACAAAACGCATGCGATCCATTTTCTTTTTTTGGCATCAGTTAGTAAAACAAATGTTGAATACCCATGTTAAGGTTCTCTATATTTTTACAGTAAAGTTAGGGAGCCACAAGGTGTCATGTTTGCACGGCAGGGGCCCACTGAGAGCTGACCACAAGCTTCTCTGTCCATTAAAACATGTGGTTACTAAACAGCGGAAATATACGTTGAGTTCTGTTTCCTCAGAGCAATTTTCTGGCCAGCTTCTCAATCAATACATCCTTTACTGTAGTTCTAAGATGAATTAAACAGATGACGTGAGGCCGAGAAATCACACAAGCCTTGCCTGGTAATATAATGTCAGTCCGGTGGAAAAATTATCCAAAGAACATATATGTACCCTTATTTGTGTGATGCTATTTCCACATGAATAGCTTAAAAAAAGAAAGAACAAACAGGCTCTTCAAACCAATACGTGGCCAATAAATCATTCTGTAATCTCTAAACCAGTGATTCCCAAACTGCGTGCCTAGGAACCCTGGGGTGCCGCGAGGCTCTTGCAGGGGTGCCTCAGGTTTGAGGTCCAGGACCAGATCAAATTATTTATGGTCACAGTGATAGCAAAACCAGTGCTAGTGGTTGCCAATCATAAACCATGTGGACAATCAAAGGCAAAACTGTTCACCCCCACATAACTGACCCGAAGGATGACAGGTAGGCACAATTTATTTAATTTTGTTCTCAAATGTATCAATAAAAAAAAAATAAAAAAAAAAATTATCCTAGTAGTGCCGTGACAAAATTGCTAATACACTAGGGTGCCATGAATCAAAAAAGTTTCGGAACCACTGCCCTAAGGGCTTCCAGGAAAGTGGGTGATCAGCAGGTAAGATGAAAACAGAAAATCACCAACATTCGGAATTAGGCAATCACAGGGTACTTAACAAATACCAGCAGACGCAGGGGCAAATTTAACAACTAGAGATATTCTTGTTATCACTCGTTACAAATGATAAATGGTGCTCCAGTCAACCAGCTCCTGCCATTTTTCAAACACGACACTTAGGAGCCGATTATCTGGAGCACAGCTGATCATTTGTAACAAGTGATAACAAGAATACCACTTGTTACATCTGTCCCACAGTTTTGTTTTTTTTACTTTTCAGCTGGTTTATTTTTGCCCATATAGTCATATGTAATCATATAGAAGTCAGGCACTTATTATATTTTAAAAAACTTTGTCCAAAAAATGTATATCAATATCTAGCAGACTGTCCACAAAGAGGACTATTGCCTTTACCTCAAAAGATATAGAAAAAGTACAAAATGCAAATCAGTTTTTTGTCTTTGTACAGTCAAATGTATTGTACCAGAGGCATCGGAAAAACGACATCCTCAGCAAACACAGCAGATGGCGAAGAAACAAGCTGTTATCAACAGTACCTGAGGGGATCATACAGTCAGGGATTAGGTAAAACCCAGGACTTGTTGGAATCCAGAATGCCAAAACAAGCCTGTCACCAAGGAAACAAACAGAAGAATTATTTGTTCTCTGGTGACAACTGTCAGATACACACCAATAGAAGTAACTGCACATTGTAAGTTCCAATGATACAAAACGTTGCAGGGAGAAGACTCGTTCCGGCATTCCGAATATCAACCATACCCATAAAGTCAGGCTGTTAGGTTGCCGATCACAGTGGTTTACCAGTACGGCGCTACATTAGCTGCACAGTGAAGTAAAGTGTCCCGTGTCTAGGCTCATCAGTGTGGGTGCAAGTAACACATAGCAGGATACTAATAATGTCAGTAGTGGTACAGTACAGGTTGGTACAGCCAGGGCTGGCGACAGGGGGGGTTCAGAGGGGACACCTGTACCGGGCCCCAAGGATCAGAGGGGCACCAAAGATACACCACTTAGTGCCTGGCAGGGATGTGAGCTCCTCCAGGTCCAGCTCTGTTGCAGGCAGCTACGGAACATGGCAGCAGCTCCGCTGGCCAGGATGGCCGTGCTCTGCGCTGGCATCTTCTGGTGGGGTGTGAGGGCCGTGTGGTACCTGCTATGCAGTGTTTGGGTCTGGATACTAAAATATACACAAATCAATTTTTTTAATTAAGTTTCTTGTATATATAATCTGAGGGGGCCTTAAAGTTCGCACTGTACCGGGCCCCCAGATTTCGGGGGGGGCAGTCTAGTGTGGAGTCGGAAAGATGCTTCTGCACCGCACTTTGCTCTCTTCTGCACATGCACCGACTGTGCAAATACATAGCCGGAGCTAGAGCAGAGGATGGGGGTTTCGCTGCACAAAGGCCCCTCATGTTTGAAAGCGCCTTTGATCAGGGGTGAGGATTAGCTGCATTGTTCATTATTGACTGGATAATACATAACAGTGAAATAATGTCTTTTATTTAATTACCCTGCAGGAACTAATAAGTAATCACCTTGTTGGCAGAAGTGATTATTATACTTTTTTGTGAGGGATTAAATGATTTCTCTCAACATTTTAAGAACTATTTCTGTCTAAAGAGTAAAGGCAAACTAATATATTAAGTCTTCATAAATACCTTGTGCTGCTGCAGTCACCCACGACCAGACTGCAATATTACCCCATGCTGCCGTCACCCACTAACAAACTGCAATATTACCCCATGCTGCCGTCACCCGCTATACTGAGATAATTACCAAATGCAGTCGTCACACATTACACTGCTATAAGAGGAAACCATTCTGCTGTCATAGCTTACACGTATTCTTCTTCTACTGTATATCATGACCTAAACTACTATCTAAGGTTCAAATCATAGTCTAGATACTGTAGCATGCATATAAATGATGTTTGTCATCTATAAAGGAGTAGAACAGTAGTAAAACAGAGGAGTCAGTCAAACATTTGGCATACCGACTTCTCAGCCCTGTGTAAGAGATACTTAAAAAAAAAACTAAAACCAACCAACAGGGTGGCATTGCAAGTCCATACGATTACGCAAAGTATCCACAGTAAGTAGTGAAGAAATACCCATCTGTTGAGAAATCCGGTTTTGTATGTTCTCCAAAGTTTTTCAAGTGATTATATAAACACACCACATAATACTCACCACAAATGACGCAATACCCCTTTTATACCGGATCACTGAACACGGGGTCCAAGCTGTGTAACAGCAGCTTGAAATCCCTTCATACCACAGGCTGGACCTGGGTTATTGCCAGGGCATCTCCTGTGCCGACGCTTGGAGAGTACATCATATCCAAGCACCGGTTAGATGGTGCTCCATAGAGTGTTAACAGGACACGGGTTGGATGCCACGGGTTACCTGTTCACAATGACCCTTAGCACGGGTCCTTCCTGGGACCAACCCAGCTCGCTACTCAAGTTGGATTCCCGGGTCACTGGACCCAGGTTACTTTTCGAGGACTCTTTCACACAGAGCTGTGATACTGGTTAACACAGCAATAACCAAGGTTAATGTGGCAGTGTGAAAAGGGTATAAGAGTACGGGGCGCACACAAGCCATACGAGATGCAAGATAGCTGACACACATTTATTGGGTACTTCCAGTACAAGAAACAAAGCAACAAGTGCAAGACAACGCTTTGACAGGAGAAACCTCACCTTTGTGCAGGGCTCTTTGTATCTGACATTTTCCTGAAATATAACACTTTAGGGTAATATAATTTCGGTTACATGTCTAGTCAGCCAAAATATCTACAAATCCGCATATGGAAATTCAGCTATAAAGTCCAATGTGCTAGATTTAGCTGCAAACCTCACAAATATGTGATCCATTATGTCAAGATTGGCGCTATATGGTGGCATGCAATTTCCATGTTATACTCGTGTCCGTCAATGAGAAAACTGCAGTGTGTGAGCACGCCACCACATGGTAACATTTCCGTATGGCGCCAAATCACAATAACCATGCATAGAAATTATGATCAAAACTAAAGCATGGAATGACTACTATAACAATATAATAGACACTGAAAAAGCATCAGACTTGAGTTAAATATGTAGAAAAGGCATTCCCAACCCCTGTCCTCAAGTCACACTAGCAGTGCAGGTTTTAGGGATATCCAGGCTTTAGCAGTGGTGACTTCATTAGTACCTCAGGTATTTTGATTGAACTATCTGTGCTGAAGCCTAGATATGAGTAAAACCTGCACTGTTATAGGCCCTACACATTAGGCGATAACACTGAAAGATATGAACGATCTCGTTCATTAATGAACGAGACATCGTTCATATCTTTCAGTGTGCAGGCACCAACGATGAACGATGCGCGGCCCCCGTGTTCATTCATCGTTGGTGCCGGCTCGTTTAAACATGAAAGCCAATATGTACAATCTCGTCCATATTAGCTTGCAGTGCTATGGAGCCGGGGGGAGTGAAGAAACTTCACTCCCCCCGTTACTTTCCCCACCCCCCTTCGCCGGGTCGCCCATCGGCCGGATCGACCGTCGGGCGCCTCAGCGGCACATCGCCTAATGTATAAGGCCCTTTAGTGTGTCTTGAGGACTGAGGTTGGGAATGCCTGACGTAGAGTATTGCAGTTGTATGCTTTACAGCAATTACCCAAACTCCGCCATTACAGTCTATGTTTTAAGGAAATCCATGCTTCAGCACAGGCGACTTAATTAGTACCTCTGTCAGCTTGATTTAACCATCTGGACTCAAGCATGGCTATCCTTAAAACATGGACTGTAATGACAGAGTTTGAGAAACTGTGCTTTTTACCAGTTTATATACTGTAGACTTGATGCAGGTTTATTGCACATAAGCAGAAAGTTTTTCATACCACAGACTTTGCTCACCGAAGAGATAGAAATGGCAAAGTGAACATCATAACATCTGGATATATACATAATGTGTGCCATTAACCCTTCCCATATGTTAAAGAACAAAATATAACTACTACAGTACAAGTTGCTGTCGACACGGCTGCAAAAATAAATGATCTACATTACGACGGTAATTTAATAAGCCACTCACAATTACTAACAGGTCATTATTGTAGCGGAATAAAAAATCACGGATGAAAAAGGCCAAAAGGAACCCCAGCATGGTCCGAATCTCAGGTTACATAGACTTTAATGAGGAGGCAGATTACATAAGGCTTCTATCCCTCCCTATCTAAACAAGGACATAACGCAGAGCATACTCCGCTCAGCACACAGTCCTGGCAAAGGAGAGAACGGGACAGAGGTAAGTGATATGTTTCTTTATTTAAATACACATATGTCAGCTAACACGTAATGGTGCCGACTGCAAACCTGAATGGTTTAAGAAAAGCTCGCTATAAACAAACATTCAGAGATTTAATTTCAGGCAATACAGCTGTAGCCACATGTGCAGAGCTCCGAGGAATGAGAGCCGGCAGGACCGCGAGACACTGAGGAAACTTTCAGGAGTTGCGTGAGCAGCAAAGGATGGTTGCAAGATGTGCTGCAAACCGTATGCTACAATGGGACAAGGGACATCTTCTCATCCTATGCAGCACATACAAGTGTGTTGGGAGACACAGATTCAAGAGAACATATTAAAGGAATGAAAACAGTTCTACTCTTCTACACAAGTTTGAAGGAGACAATACTCTTGGCATATACAGAGTCCTCTATAAAAACCTAGCTCACAGTTAAATGACTGAGTGCAAATAAGGAAATATTGTTGTCTGAAGGTGCTGACCCACGCAAAAAAGAAAATGAAATGATGCATATTGCTGGTGGAACGGACATGGTTAAACGTTCCGGCTACAACATCCCATGGACCACTACGCTCTACCAAGCAAGAGCTCAAAGGTCCCCTGGCTCACATCAACTTAGGCGGGAAGAACATTCAAGATTGCAATCCAGTAATTAGCTAAAAGGATTTAAAAAAAATTGAGTGAAATTAGTTTTAACATGTTGTCTGCATGTAGTCAAGACTCGAGGAATGCCAGCTGGCTGAGTTACCAAAGCCTGTGACATCCCAGGCATTCCCCCTTCTCAACAATCCAGCTGCAATGAAGTGCTTTGCATTTTCTCTCCTGACCGCAGGAGAGTGACAACTGGAATACACAGCACTGTACGTCACTGCCTGACTTTTACAGGGGAAAGATGCAGCGAAGGGGTTAGGAATTCTGATACAGACCGGTCTGTACCCCCCCTCCTCTACTCCACACTCTGCAGAAGTAACGCAGATCTCAGCTGGCTCTGAAAAGGTTGGTTTTACACAACAGGGGTTTTATTTTTTCTTTCTTTTAATAGAGGGAGAAAGAAATCCCTTGAAAAAAGGTCTTGGATATTTAGTGCAAACACATCTGGAAAGTGTTAACCCATTCGCTGACAACAGGAACATACACTAGCAGCAGAGGGGCTTACCGACGGAATCTTGGGGGGAAAACCGGTATGGGAATGGCAACAGCCAACTGGATACAAGGCACATACTGTATCTGTGGATGCTACCTATGTAGTTAACTTAAATAATCTGGTTTTACAAAGAAGGCATGGCTGTTTATTTGTAGCAGTGACATGCGATAGCTTACGGACTGGCTGTCCATGTGTTATGAGTGTCACACATTATATGTAACAAATTAGTGATCTATCTGTAACTCTTTGTGGTATCACACTTCTTTATCAACCCCATTAGAACTATGGAAGTGTGCTTTCATCATAAAATATTTGTTCTAGATTTGTGCTAAAGTCAGCGACAGTCTTAGGCAGCCTGTGACACTATAACCATCCTTATAACATGCTTGCTGGGACTTGTAGTTCTACAGCAGCTGAAGTGTCACTGTACCGGGTGTAAAGCATAATTCTGCCAACCCCTGACAAAATACAGTTATAACATCTTTAGATTTGGATCCCTAACAACTTGTCGCGCTTAAACGTAGCAAATGAATATCCGATGAGCAGATCCTGGCTCACATGGCTGGAGGGAGAAACCTGCAGACTGTACTACAGATGTTGTCAGTACTCCAGAACTAATTATTTCCATTTGCATCCCAATCTTGGGGCCCTTCATTTGCAAGTTTGCGCTATAACCACAAGGAACAGATCTGTTGTCATCGGCAAACCTTTGTATAACTATGTGACTTTGTATAAATGTAAAACTAGGGGGGGGGGGGGGGGGGGGGGGAGCAAAAAGATGGTAAGATTACCATATTAATAAGAGAACATTGTGCAAGTCTCTGAAAACAGATGTTCAGTTACAAAGAAGGTGTAGGAATAACGTCCCAGCCTTAAAGTAATAGCATTGGTCTATTCAAGAACTCTCTATGCATATTAAGGTTTTGATTCCCCATGGATTTGAACAACAGTGTGCTTCTGTTTTGCTAGGGATCGCCATAAAGAGTGGCCTCTATTGTGTCACCTGTCAGCTGCTCTGTGCTGATGTTCCAGGTATACGTCATGCACAGACTGACACTTCTCATCATTTCCCTTAACACAACAAGGTAAAGTGGTCCTGTCATCACTCGCAGAAAATTACACTGGTTTCTTTAAAACAGTGTTTGCTCGCACTCTGGGAGCAAACGTTCTGGATGATGTTTAGGTAGCATGTTATATAATATTGTATAAGAAAACATTAACTCACGGTGTACTTCCAAATGTACATAAATGATAGAGATTAGGTGTCAAACAATAATAAAGTAACTCCCAGTTTTCACAAACTTACAACAGATCTGTCACTGGTGTTTATGACATATAAGCCAAATAAAACATTATTCCACCATATAGAGGAGAGAGAGCATGGTTCGGGTGTAAATAGAAAAGCTTTTGTTTTGCAGAGAAAGTTATTATCTATATAATGATTGCTAATGTGCTAACATCATCCAACCTATTTTTAGCTGGATATGAGGGTCTGTTCTGGGACCCCAATACTTAGCTTCTTAATGGTCTATCATGTCTGACAATCAGGGGGGCAACATAACAGATCTATCTTGAGGAACCAGCCTATAGGTTGCGCACTTCTATTAGAACACTGGCATTAAATCTTACAAAATAGAATTGGTGTTGCATGTTATAATTAAATGTACAGAAATTTACAATAAACTTCCCCCCCCAAATATGCTGCATTCATATATGTATAAAAATAATTAAACATCTACATATGGAGCCCTCCTCATCTTTGCCTGTAATAGGATTAACTAAACCAGGGCAGTCGGACTTAATCCCCTGCTGTATTGTTCTCTCTGTATTGTATTTAACCTGAGAACAATAGATGAAAGGCTTATGCTAATAAACCATGGTGCACCTAGGCACAGCAGAGAAGCCTAGATGAGTGTGGCTCCATCTGTAGGAAATTAGACTTTGCCCCCAGTTCATACTAAGCCACACTGTAGTGCCCTCACTTCACACTAAGCCACACTGTAGTGCCCCCAGTTCACACTAAGCTACACTGTAGTGCCCCCAGTTCACGCTAAGCCACACTGTAGTGCCCCCAGTTCACACTAAGCCACACTGTAGTGCCCCCAGTTCACACTAAGCCACACTGTAGTGCCCCCAGTTCACACTAAGCCACACTGTAGTGCCCCCAGTTCACACTAAGCCACACTGTAGTGCCCCCAGTTCACACTAAGCCACACTGTAGTGCCCCCAGTTCACACTAAGCCACACTGTAGTGCCCCCAGTTCACACTAAGCCACACTGTAGTGCCCCCAGTTCACGCTAAGCCACACTGTAGTGCCCCCAGTTCACGCTAAGCCACACTGTAGTGCCCCCACTTCACGCTAAGCCACACTGTAGTGCCCCCAGTTCACACGATGCCACACTGTAGTGCCCCCAGTTCACACGATGCCACACTGTAGTGCCCCCAGTTCACACGATGCCACACTGTAGTGCCCCCAGTTCACACGATGCCACACTGTAGTGCCCCCAGTTCACACTATGCCACACTGTAGTACCCCCAGTTCACACTATGCCACACTGTAGTACCCCCAGTTCACATTATGGCCCGGAGCGCCAAGTTGAATATAAATGACCAGCCTTGCCTCTCTTAGGCACAGATCTCCGATAGGAGTACATGCAGCAGGGAGAGGATGATGGCCATTAGGAACAGGAGAGATGGCAGTATAGGACAGGATAGGATAGTTTGCTGTAGGAAGAGCAGAGTGGTCAGTGGGGACAGATATCTGCTCTGGTGTTCTGTTGATCTCAGTCTCGGGCTGTAAAGCCATTAGTGGCATGTATGGCTTTGCACTGACAGGCTGCCTGTATGTCACCCAAGTCACAACCAAAGCTATCCAATTTAAGCCCCGATAGCAACACACACTAAATGCTTGCCTATCGAGGAAAGGGCCACTGTGAGGTCCATACTGTGATCAGTGGGCCGGATTAGAGCAAGTGGTAAACAGTGATTGGACATCCCTGCTGTAACCCATAGAAAGCCAATTAACTTTAATCAGCAGTTAGAGAAATAAAAGCAAATCGCAGATTGGTCTTGAGTCTCACTGTTATATAAGCACCGCATTATAACATACCTTATATTATGGTACATAAATCACACTGTACAAACTATTTAGCACATATGGTTAAAGCCTGCCCTTTGTTCCACTGACTCACAGGATATATTCAAATACACTTACAACATCTCCCCCCCCCCCCCCCCAAAAAAAAATAGTCCATATGCAAAGAGTGTGTGTGTGTGTGTGTGTGTGTGTGTGTGTGTGTGTGTGTGTGTGTGTTTTGTAGCATCTATAAATATAGGATATAATATTAATTAACTATTGGAACTTTTCGATGACGTGACACCGATATGGAAGATATCAGATGACTCCTACAGTGGAGTATGCTTGTGCTGTTTACCATAGTACTGTAATTCCCTATACTGCGATTAATCCAGCACTTCAGAACAGGCCTGGGTTAAGACGTTATGATAACAGTGGGTGGTGAGTGTGTGTGTGTGTGTGTGTGTGTGTGTGTGTGTGTGTGTGTGTGTGTGTGTGTGTGTGTGTGTGTGTGTGTGTGTGTGTGTGTGTGTGTCACAGAGGAGACTACAATGGAACCAGATGCTGATCTGGGTTCAGTTCAAAGAGATTGAACTTTAATCCAACTCCCCTATTATATTGGATGTATAAAAGGAGAGAGGCAAATAAATCAGTTTTACAATGTGCTTGTGGTGCAAAGAAAAGCAGGAAATTACTTCCATGAACAAAATTCCCATATAGTCTAGATTTTTTCATATTCAAAAAGGAAATGGTAAAAAAAATGGGGACCATTTCTGGAGCAGATGCGAAATAAAAGTTGTAATAATTATAGGTATTCTATTAGTTATACAAGAAACTGTAAACTGCTACTGTGAGAAATGCCTCTCCTGACATGTGCCGAAAAAAAACACTTTGCTGTCATAGAGAGAAAAGAGAGGGCATAGGTTGGGCATTCAGATGTATTCTATATAAACAGCTTTTGTAGCTTTTAAAATCCATTACAACTTCTTGGTTCTACATTAAAAAAAAACCATGCAATAAATAAGGATTTCATATTAAGCACATTATTTACTTTAAGCTGCCCTAAAATGATCCATGATTGAGAATGGGTGGTATTCATGTGACCGCCGATCAGATGACCGACAGTCACATGACCACCCACTGAGAATAGGTGAACTCCTCACTGGTTGAAACATGCGATCAATAAAGGATCTTGGAATCTAGAGAAGGTATAAGGCCAGAGGTAACCAGAACAAGTTTGTGTTTTAACCAGGGATTAACAAACTATTTATATTCTTCTGCAAAATGCGCATCTGTTTGTCAGTAAGAAACAAAAGAGCACCATGAATATATGATAAACCACATGAGCAAAACAAAGCTTTAGAACAGACATACCCTGATCCCAATTTCAGACACTGATCATGGGGATTAAAGAGTAACAAGGAGATAACGCAGCAAACAGCATACTCAACTAATAAGGAAAAAAAACTGTTTAATTAGAGTTAAATTAGACATCAAAATAATATGCAAGCGCATTAAAAACACATTTTTCCAAAGTCCGATATACCTGCAGAGCACAATTATGTTTATATAATAAACTTGGAATTGATGACTTAATACTCAAGAGAATTCGTTTGGGTTGAATATCTTGGCTCACATAAAGTTGCAGAATGCTGACCCGCTTCCTCAGTTAGAACTCCAGCCAAACAATACAAGCAACTTGTGCTACAAGATTCAGATGCAATCATAAGACACTACTGATTTATGGATGAGTTACACAAATATTTACAGCCGTAAAAATAAGGATTTTTTTTTTGGACTGCCAAGAGAAAATCCAAAAAAAGACTTACTGCTGAAAATTCAATGACAACACATATATCTGATTTTGGAAACATTATGTTGCATGTTGGGTACACAAAGGGTCAAAACCCATTTGGCAGCATAAACTCAGGTAAGAAAGTTTTCTGTTTCGGGTGGGAACTTCAGTCTTTTACTAAACACATACAGCCTTTTATACAAGTCTGTCTATACGTAATCTTTCATCCAGCAGAGACTCCACCTGGTAGTAGGCCAGATCAACCAAAAGACAAGAGACAAAGGGGCAGATGTATTAACCTGGAGAAGGCATAAGGATGTGATAAACCAGTGATAAGTGCAAGGTGATAAACGCACCAGCCAATCAGCTCCAATATGTAAATTAACAGTTAGGAGGTGTTTAGCCTGATGCGTTTATCACCTTGCACTTATCACTGGTTTATCACTTCCTTGTGCAGTCTCCAGGTTATTGCATCTGCCCCAAAAAGTGGTTGGGTTTGTTTCAGAAGAAGCAGAATATATATATATATATATATATATATATATATATATATATATATATATATAACTAGATAAAAGAAACTGTTATTTCTGCTCTCCAGTGATAAGTATACAATGCAGGTGGGTAAGTATAAATCCAAGTCTTATCTACACATTTCTGTGATGATTCATATTTGACGAGAATTGGATCAGACCCCAAAGATACCTTGATGTGCGGGCAACAGTCATAAGAAGTAAGAATTTATGTGAGCCTCCATTTTAAAGATGCCTTTATAAGATTTGTCTTCTTATTTTCATGTAAGAAACAAATTGAGGACCTTTGTCTTAACTTGAACACGAAGTGGTGACCCTTTATTTATACATCAGGAATCACCATCCCATAGAAATATGGGACTAAGGGATATGAGCTGTATGCTTACCTAGTTAAGGCTTTTGGAATGATTTCACACTATATGTGATTCTTTATCTTTTTGCATGTACTCCGTTGAGATAACATTATATTCGGATTGAAGCTTTGGTATGGAAAACCACTCCTGTAAAGCGGATGCTTGAGGAACAGTAATAATGCTGCTCGAATAGGGGAGTATTGTTTTGTGTTTTATTAATTGTAGAATTTATACTTACCAACCTGCATTGTACACAAATCTCTTGATCAAGTTTTATAGCACTTGATTGTATATCTCAGCTGCTCCTATTCAGCACAATAAGGGTATACCATTCCTTTTCCATCAAAATATATAATTGCCTAAACAATGAAAGCCTGAATTTCTCCTGTGTTTTTCTAAGCAATAAAACTCAATAACAGCTCATAAATTTAGCATGTAAGAATTCTGCTGAAAACCCCAGCATTACACAATAGCAAGAAATGGTATACTGCAGCCAACAGTATTTAACTTTACCTTCTGTGTTTCAGTTGCTTGGATACAGCTTCCCCCTTGGGTAAAATGGACAGCACCTTCTGGACCTTAGGAGTGTTGCTAATATTTTTGGTACCTTCAGTGCACTGCACGAAAAGCGAACCAGAGAGACAGAAAGGAACTTCAAAAAGACTTGCCCGTTCTACTCAATATATGGATGTGAATGATGGAAAAAGGTGTGGCTATACGTTCATGGTGCCCCAGCAGAAGATCACTGGGCCAATATGTGTCAACACCAAAGGACCTGGGCCAAGTAAAGACCAGGTGACCAGGATGGACTTAGAAAACCTTAAAGACGCTTTAGTTAAGCAAAGGCGAGAGATGGAGATGTTACAAGTGGTGGTAGACGTTGATGGGAATATTGTTAGCGAGGTAAAATTACTGAGGAAGGAGAGCCGCAATATGAACTCCCGTGTGACACAGCTTTACATGCAGCTACTACATGAGATAATCCGCAAGAGAGATAATTCCCTTGAAGTCTCTCAGCTGGAAAACAAGATACTCAATGTAACTGCTGAGATGCTCAAAGCAGCCACGCGCTACAAGGATCTAGAAGCAAAATACTCCACGCTCATAGATTTGGTCAATAACCAGTCAGCCATTATCTCATTGCTAGAAGAACAGTGCATGCGTGTTTTCTCCAGGAGGACCAGCCATGGCTCACCGCCTTTAGTGCAGGTGGTGCCTCAGCATGACCCAAACAGTCAGCAGTACACACCTGGCTTAGTGGGCGGTAATGAGATCCAGAGGGATACAGGTTACCCAAGGGCCAGGGATAGTCGGCAGCCACCACAATCTCCAGCACCAACAATCAGTCCGTTTCGCGTCCCTCCCGTGACAGTTATCAATGAAGGTAAGAAGTATTATCACAGACAAAGTATGTAGTTCACTTACTGGCACTGCAGCCTAAACATTCCAGACATCCACCTACACACGTACTGAATGCCAATGTAATCTTGAACATTCTGGTGTTTCTTAACATGTGCCAGCACAAGATGTTTCACCGCAAAAGCTGCTCCATAGTATCTAAGTAGGGTCAGCACTAAAGCCACAATACACTCACAAGATGATTATGCCTACATTCTGGGTGCCACAATTTACTGGAATAACTTGATGCTTGACAAATGCCACTTCTGCTGGATGTCACCATTTGATAACATTAAATGTCTGTTTCCATTGTGAAATAGGTTAAGGAAAAGCAATTTTGACGTTCTGTCAAATAGCGACAGTGTCGTTCTTTGTATCAAATTATGAAATAAGTTGTGGTACCGAACATAATGAAAATTCTCTCATTCAGCAGTACGTAAACACTAGTACTTGCTGTAGGTATCTGTACCAGAAAATCCCTGCTTTGCCTTTATCTCCCATAATATACAAATGATACAATATCTAATGAATTTCTAAAAGTTGAATACGATGAGCAAAGCCATCATTGCATAAGGAAGAAGAAAGAAAAGGTAATTCAAAAAGTTCCTCAAATAACTAAACAATTGAAATAATGTTTTTCAATACCAACCATGTAGCAGGATACGTTTAGCATCCTGATGGACAAGATGCCGGCGGTCATGTGACCGGCGTTGGAATTTCGAAAATATTTGGGAGATCGGCGCAGCAACACAGCCAGCCAACATCCCGAATGTAAGTATCAGGGTACCTGTTAGGGTTAGGACCTGGTGGTTAGTCCTAGCCACCACCCCTGAGGGTTAAGGGTAGGGAAGGGGGAAGAGGGTAAAAATACTTACCCCCTTCGACGTCGGGATCTTCATTGTCGGGATGCTGCTGTTCATACCAAACCCCTTTCAACAACTTATGACATACCCTGCACATTAACATAGTAACAAAGGGGGTCATTCCGACCTATTCGTACGCTGCCGTTTTACGCAGCGCAGCGATCAGGTTACTACTGCGCATGTGTATGCACCGCAATGCACAGGCGCCTCGTACGGGTACAAAGCGGATCATTGCTGAGTGATGGATTTAACGAAGAATCCATTCGCAAGGAGATTGACAGGAAGAAGGCGTTAATGGGGGTCAACTGACCGTTTTCTGTGAGTGTTTGGGAAAACGCAGGCGTGTCCAAGCGTTTGCAGGGCGGGTGTCTGACGTCAATTCTGGGACTGGACAGGCTGAATCGATCGCAAGGGCTGAGTAAGTTCTGAGCTACTCAGAAACTGCACAAACTATTTTTGTACCGCTCGGCTGCACATGCGATCGCACACTTGCACAGGAAATATACACTCCCCAGTGGGCGGCGACTATGCATTTGCACGGCTGCAAAAAGTAGCTAGCGAGCGATCAAGTCGGAATGACCCCCATAGTCGGTGAGGTTGAAAAAAAGACTGGCAGTCCATCGAGTTCAACCTGAATTATTTTGTATTCCCTATTCTATTCAGGTTAAAGGTTATATCTTCATATATCTAAACCATTTTTAAACGCATTGACTAAGTCCGCCATTACAACCTTCACTGGCAGTGAATTCCATATTCGTATTGCCCTTACAGTGAAGAATCCCTTCCTGCGCGGAGTACAAAATTTCCTCTCCTTAAGCCTTAGCGGGTGTCTGCGCGTTTTGTGTAGAGATCTCTTAGTAAACAAATCACCTGATAGCTCCGCATATTGTCCCTTTATGTATTTGTAAATATTAATCGTATCTCCTCTTAGTCGTCTTATTTCTAGTGAAGACATATCTAACCTAGAAAGCCTTTCCTCATAGTCCTGTGTCTCCAACCCCTTAATCAATTTGGTAGCTCGCCTCTGAACCTTTTCAAGTTCTAATAGGTCTCTTTTATAGTGTGGTGCCAAGAAAGGTACACAATACTCAAGATGCGGCAATACCAATGATTTGTACAATGGCAGGATTACGCTCTCATCCCCTGTCTCAATTCTCCTTTTAATGCATGCTAACACCTTATTTGCCTTTGTTGCTGCACTTTGACATTGTGTGTTGCTGTTAAATCTACAATCAATGAACACCTCCAAATCCTTTTCTAATACCATTTCCACTATATTTTCCCAATTTAATTGATAGGTTGCATGTTTATTCTTAGTCCCAAAGTGCATAACTTTACATTTTTCCACATTAAACCTCATACACCATTTCGATATCCAAACTTCTAGTTTAAATAAATCGTTCTGAAGAGACTCCACATCCGACATCTGACTTTATTACCCTACATATTTTAGTATTGTCTGCAAAAATAAACACTGTGCTTTCTAGTCCTTCTGCTAGATCATTTATTAATATATTAAATAGTGGCCCCAGCACAGAACCCTGCAGTATTCCAATGATTACTTTAGCCCAGGTGGAAAACATCCCATTAATCACCACTTGCTGTTCCCTGTTATCAAGCCAATTACTCACCCTTGTACAAATAGTGTCTCCTATACTGAGCTCCCTTAATTTGAAAATCAGCCTCCTGTGAGATACTGTGTCGAAAGCTTTTGCAAAATCCAGATAAACCATTTCTACTGCCTTACCCTGGTCGAGATTGTCGCTTACCATCTCATAGAAGCTAATCAAATTAGTTTGGCATGACTTATTTCTCACAAAACCATGCTGGTTCTTATTAATAGCATGGGAGTTATCCAAATAATCCTGTATGCTGTTCCTTAAGGGCCCTACAGACACGGCTGCTGAGATGCCCGACCGCAGATACGGCAGACGGGCGACCCGGCGGCGGGCGGGCAGTGACGGGGGGAGTGAAGTTTCTTCACTGCCCCCGTCACCCGGCTCCATAGCAATGCAGGCAAATATGGACGAGATCGTCCATACTGGCCTGCATGCACAGCCGACGGGGCACCGGCGATGAACGAGTGCTGGGCCGCGCATCGTTCATAGCTGGTACCTCCACACTGAAAGATATGAACGGTATCTCATTCATTAATGAACGAGATCGTTCATATCTTTCAGTCAGATCGACCAGTGTGTAGGGCCTATTCGTATACTTTCCAGTAGTTTCCCCACGATCGATATCAGAATAACCGGTCTATAGTTACCAGGTCGAAGTTTAATACCCTTTTAAATATTGGGACTACGGGCCTAATTCAGACCCGATTGCTGCTGTGTATTTTCTCAAAGCAGCCGATCAGGTCTTAACTGCGCTGGCGCATGCCAGACAGCCGACGGCTGTCTCAGCCCTGCGATCGCTGGGTGGGCCGGCGGTGTTTGGCCTCCATTTAGCGGGCGCTGTCCGGACAACGCAGGCGTGCCCGGACCGTTAGGCGGGGGCGCAGCGGCTGCATGTCACAGGAGCTACGCTGGCAGAGAGCTACTACTAAAGTACAAAAGCATCGCCGCTGTGCGATGCTTTTGTACTTGTGCGGGGGTCGGGCCATACGGTCCTTTGGTATCATGCCTGATGTAAGTGAATCAGTGAAAATCAGATAAAATGGCCTTGCTATTTCAGAATTTAGCTACATCAGAACCCTAGGATGTAGGCCATCTGGACCAGGAGATTAATTAGTCTTAATTTTACTTGCTCATGGACTACTTCCTCAGACAGATAATTATTAAGCAATGGACCTTTATCATTACTATTATTGTTACTAATCCTACCATCTGGTCCTCTCTAGTAAACACAGATTTAAAAAATTGTTCAATATTTCAGCTTTTTTCATGTCGTCATTTATCAAGAATCCAAGTTCGCTTTTTAATGGTCATATATACTCTTTTTTTTTTAGCCTCTTACCATTTATGTACGTAAAAATTTTTTTAGAGTTAGTTTTACTCTCATTAGTGATTTGCTTTTCGTTTTCCATTTTAGCTGCTCTGATTTCCTTTTTGCATTTTTTGTTACATTCCTTGTAGTACTGGAATGAATCCGCCTTCCCGTCTTATTTGAAAGCTTTGAATGCTCGCCTCTTTTTATACATTTCTTCCTTAACCTTTTTTTTTTTTTTTTTTTGCAATTCCTTCCTGGCACACTGCTTTATCCACTGTGTTTCCGAGTCAGTTTGCCTTTATGTCAGTCAGAAAGAGTTTCATTTTTATTGTACTTAGAACCATACAAATCATGTGCATTACATATACTTAAATCCACACAGCAGCTTGTGTCGTGCTCAAAAAGCAACAAATGTGAAATACACAAAAAGGATTGCAAGGAGATAAAGTCGGGGGAGTTTTATGTATGCAACAATAGCATTAGTCTGAATTAGTTAACATGTTGCAGCGGTCACAGTATGTATCTGCTATGGGGGACCTTCTGAACCCCAGCTGTTGGTGAACTATATTTTCCAAGATGAGCATCAAGACTTCAGTAACCGCTGGAAGGTCAAGGAATGGTGTGCACAGCTTCATGCGCATTATAGAGACCACTGTGGAGGTGTCAGCCATTACATTTCATTTAGAACACATATGACTAAAATTGATAGTAGCAGTTCTTTGTACAGGCTGAGTCTCCCATATGCGAAATGCTGGGGACCAGCAATTTGTGGATTTAGAATTTTTCTGTATTTTGGAATGCTGGCATACCATAATGAGTTATCTTGGGGATGGGACCCAAGTATAAAATCCAAATACATTTATGTTTGATATACTCCTTATACACAAAGCCAGGTCATTTAATACATCAGAAAGCAAAGGCATCACTATCTCAGTTGTGCGCAAAAATTTCCATGTTGAATATGGGAGACTCAACTTGTAGTAACATTTTCACTTCTACAAGACGTGCCATTAAAAGGCCAGTGCTTAAAACCAACAGTATTGGACACATCAGAAGGAAGTTACTTTGTACCTTGCATGTTGCGCTGCAGGTGGGGCAGATGTAACATGTGCATTGCAACATGGTTTGTCCAGGTGCAGTTACTTGCTCAGAATCAACCCCATATAGATAAAATGCTTAACATATGTTTAATCTTTGTAAATTACCTCCAGATATTGCACCTGATGATATATAAATGCAAGTAATATATACTCCTAATGTGGGCATACACCACTAGATAAAAGGTCTGTTAGATCGACATTCTATCTGGGAGCCTGACACCCAGCAGATATGATGGCCATTCTCCGGTACATTCCAGCAAACATTGTGCTGATACTTATCACATATGCACTAACATACGCAATTAGTATCACAAAGGACAGCTCTCCCGATAAGAGCTGTCCTTTGCGATCAGCGCCCGTCAATGGACTTCTGGGTTTATGACCCGAAAGTGCGCCTGCACATGTGCAGAGTGATGCAGTGGGCGCAAGAGTGCTGGGAGGGATCCCCCTGAGTGTTGAATGCAGAAAGAAACCCCATAGGCTGGCATTACCCTCTGCATCGAAGCCCTGGAATAAAGGACGTAGTACATACGGAAATGCAGTAAAACCCCCGAAAACTGTTTTTATCACATTTTTTCCTTTAGTACATCCCGCCCACTGAGAGATACCTGCCTTCCTCCCCTGAGGAGGAGATAATTCCATCTTCCTCTGCTGTGCAGGAACAAGGGAAACTGTAAAGTTGGTTGGGCAGGAGCAGCATACACAGCCCGATGCCGCCGACAAAGCATTTACTCTGTCGGACATACAAACTAATTTGTGGTCGGTCACGGCTACAGACTTTATGACTATCAACCCAATCCACCGATAAATAAGATTTTACACTTACCGGTAAATCTATTTCTCGTAGTCCGTAGAGGATGCTGAAACTCCGTAAGGACCATGGGGAATAGACGGGCTCCGCAGGAGGCATGGGCACTTTAAGAAAGACTTTGGACTCTGGGTGTGCACTGGCTCCTCCCTCTATGCCCCTCCTCCAGACCCCAGTTAGAGAAACTGTGCCCAGAGGAGATGGACAGTACGAGGAAAGGATTTTTGGGAATCCCAGGGCAAGATTCATACCAGCCACACCAATCACACCGTATAACTTGTGATAACTACCCAGTTAATAGTATGAACAAACAATATAGTCTCAGTCTAAACCGATGAAACTATAACATAACCCTTATGTAAGCAATAACTATATACAAGTTTTGCAGAAGAAGTCCGCACTTGGGACGGGCGCCCAGCATCCTCTACGGACTACGAGAAATAGATTTACCGTTAAGTGTAAAATCTTATTTTCTCTAACGTCCTAGAAGATGCTGGGACTCCGTAAGGACCATGGGGATTATACCAAAGCTCCCAAACGGGCGGGAGAGTGCGGATGACTCTGCAGCACCGATTGAGCAAACAGGAGGTCCTCCTCAGCCAGGGTATCAAATTTATAGAACTTTGCAAAGGTGTTTGACCCCGACCAAGTAGCTGCTCGGCACAACTGTAATGCAGAGACCCCTCGGGCAGCCGCCCAAGACGAGCCCACCTTCCTAGTGGAATGGGCCTTAACCGATTTAGGCAATGGCAATCCTGCCGTAGAATGCGCCTGCTGAATCGTGTTACAGATCCAGCGAGCAATAGTCTGCTTTGAAGCAGGCGCGCCAACTTTGTTGGCTGCATACAGAACAAACAGCGCTTCAGTTTTCCTAACCCTCGCTGTTCTGGCCACATAAATCTTCAAAGCCCTGACCACATCAAGGGACTCTGAATCCTCCAAGTCTCGTGTAGCCACAGGCACGACAATAGGTTGATTCATATGAAAAGAAGAGACCACTTTAGGCAGAAATTGAGGACGAGTCCTCAATTCTGCCCTATCCACGTGGAAAATAAGAATTTACTTACCGATAATTCTATTTCTCGGAGTCCGTAGTGGATGCTGGGGTTCCTGAAAGGACCATGGGGAATAGCGGCTCCGCAGGAGACAGGGCACAAAAAGTAAAGCTTTAGGATCAGGTGGTGTGCACTGGCTCCTCCCCCTATGACCCTCCTCCAAGCCAGTTAGGTACTGTGCCCGGACGAGCGTACACAATAAGGGAGGAATTTTGAATCCCGGGTAAGACTCATACCAGCCACACCAATCACACCGTACAACTTGTGATCTAAACCCAGTTACAGTATGATAACAGCGGAGCCTCTGAAAAGATGGCTCACAACAATAATAACCCGATTTTTGTAACTATGTACAAGTATTGCAGATAATCCGCACTTGGGATGGGCGCCCAGCATCCACTACGGACTCCGAGAAATAGAATTATCGGTAAGTAAATTCTTATTTTCTCTATCGTCCTAGTGGATGCTGGGGTTCCTGAAAGGACCATGGGGATTATACCAAAGCTCCCAAACGGGCGGGAGAGTGCGGATGACTCTGCAGCACCGAATGAGAGAACTCCAGGTCCTCTTTTGCCAGGATATCAAATTTGTAGAATTTTACAAACGTGTTCTCCCCTGACCACGTATCTGCTCGGCAGAGTTGTAATGCCGAGACCTCTCGGGCAGCCGCCCAAGATGAGCCCACCTTCCTTGTGGAATGGGCCTTAACCGATTTAGACTGTGGCAGGCCTGCCTCAGAATGTGCAAGTTGAATTGTGTTACAAATCCAACGAGCAATCGACTGCTTAGAAGCAGGCGCACCCAACTTGTTGGGTGCATACAGTATAAACAGCGAGTCAGATTTTCTGACTCCAGCTGTCCTGGAACATATTTTCAGGGCCCTGACAACTTCTAGCAACTTGGAGTCCTCCAAGTCCCTAGTAGGTGCAAGGCACCACAATAAGCTGGTTCAGGTGAAACACTGACACCACCTTAGGGAGAGAACTGGGGACGAGTCCGCAGCTCTGCCCTGTCCGAATGGACAAACAGATATGGGCTTTTTTGAGAAAAAACCACCAATTTGACACTCGCCTGGTCCAGGCCAGGGCCAAGAGCATGGTCACTTTTTATGTGAGATGCTTCAAATCCACATATTTGACTGGTTTTAAACCAATGTGATTTGAGGAATCCCAGAACTACGTTGAGATCCCACAGTGCCACTGGAGGCACAAAAAAGGGGTTTGTATATGCAATACTCCCTTGACAAACTTCTGGACTTCAGGAACTGAAGCCAATTCTTTCTGGAAGAAAATTTACAGGGCCGAATTTGAACCTTAATGGACCCCAATTTGAGGCCCATAGACACTCCTGTTTGCAGGAAATGCAGGAAACGACCGAGTTGAAATTTCTTTGTGGGGCCTTCCTGGCCTCACACCACGCAACATATTTTCGCCACACGTGGTGATAATGTTGTGCGGTCACCTCCTTTCTGGCTTTGACCAGGGTAGGAATGACCTCTTCCGGAATGCCTTTTTTTCTTTAGGATCCGGCTTTCCATCGCCATGCCGACAAACGCAGCTGCGGTAAGTCTTGGAACAGACATGGTACTTGCTGAAGCAAGTCCCTACTTAGCGGCAGAGGCCATAAGACCTCTGTAAGCATCTCTTGAAGTTCCGGGTACCAAGTCCTTCTTGGCCAATCCGGAGCCATGAGTATAGTTCTTACTCCTCTACGTCTTATAATTCTCAGCACCTTAGGTATGAGAAGCAGAGGAGGGAACACATACACCGACTGGTACACCCACGGTGTTACCAGAAAAAGTCCACATCTATTGCCTGAGAGTCTCTTGACCTGGTGCAATACCTGTCCCATTTTTTGTTCAGACGGGACGCCATCATGTCCACCTTTGGTATTTCCCAACGGTTTACAATCATGTGGAAAAAACTTCTCAATGAAGTTTCCACTCTCCCGGGTGGAGGTCGTGCTGAGGAAGTCTGCTTCCCAGTTTCCATTCCCGGGATGAAAAACTGCTGACAGTGTTATCACATGATTTTCCGCCCAGCGAAAAGTCCTTGCAGTTTCTGCCATTGCCCTCCTGCTTCTTGTGTCGCCCTGTCTGTTTACGTGGGCGACTGCCGTGATGTTTTTCCCACTGGATCAATACCGGCTGACCTTGAAGCAGAGGTCTTGCTAAGCTTAGAGCATTATAAATTTACCCTTAGCTCCAGTATATTTATGTGGAGAAAAGTCTCCATACTTGATCACACTCCCTGGAAATTTTTCCCTTGTGTGACTGCTCCCCAGCCTCTCAGGCTGGGCTCCGTGGTTACCAGCATCCAATCCTGAATGCCGAATCTGCGGCCCTCTAGAAGATGAGCACTCTATAACCACCACAGGAGAGACACCCTTGTCCTTGGATATTGGGTTATCCGCTGATGCATCTGAAGATGCGATCCGGACCATTTTTCCAGCAGATCCCACTGAAAAGTTCTTACGTGAAATCTGCCGAATGGAATTGCTTCGTAGGAAGCCACCATTTTTACCAGGACCCTTGTGCAATGATGCACTGTTTTTAGGAGGTTCCTGACTTGCTCGGAAATCTCCCTGGCTTTCTCTTCCGGGAGAAACACCTTTTTCTGGACTGTGTCCAGAATCATCCCTAGGCACAGCAGACGTGTCGTCGGGATCAGCTGCGATTTTGGAATATTTAGAATCCACCCGTGCTGATTGTAGCAGTATCCGAGATAGTGCTACTCCGACCTCCAACTGTTCCCTGGACTATGCCCCTATCAGGAGATCGTCCAAGTAAGGGATAATTAAGACGCCTTTTCTTCGAAGAAGAATCATCATTTCGGCCATTACCTTGGTAAAGACCCCGGGGTGCCGTGGACAATCCAAACGGCAGCGTCTGAAACGGATAGTGACAGTTCTGCACCACGAACCTGAGGTACCCTTAGTGAGAAGGGCAAATTTGGGACATAGAGGTAAGCATCCCCGATGTCCCGGGACACTATATAGTCCCCTTCTTCCTGGTTCGTTATCACTGCTCTGAGTGACTTCATCTTAATTTGAACCTTTGTAAGTGTTCAAAAAAAAATTTTTAGAATAAGTCTCACCTAGCCTTCTGGCTTCAGTACCACAATATAGTGTGGAATAATACCCCTTTTCTGTAGTAGGAGGGGTAATTTAATTATCACCTGCTGGGAATACAGCTTGTGAATTTTTTCCCATACTACCTCCTTGTCGGAGGGAGACTTGGTAAAGCAGACTTCAGGAGCCTGCGAAGGGGAAACGTCTCGACATTCCCATCTGTACCCCCGGGATACTACTTGTAGGATCCAGGGGTCCTGTACGGTCTCAGCGCCATGCTGAGAACTTGTCAGACGCGGTGGAACGCTTCTGTTCCTGGGAATGGGCTGCCTGCTGCAGTCTTCTTCCCTTTCCTCTATCCCTGGGCAGATATGATCTTATAGGGACGAGAGGACTGAGGCTGAAAAGACGGTGTCTTTTTCTGCAGATGATGTGACTTAGGGTAAAAAACGGTGGATTTTCCAGCAGTTGCCGTGACCACCAGGTCCGATGGACCGACCCCAAACAAGTCCTCTTCCTTTATACGGCCATACTGTGCCGTTTGGAATCTGCATCACCTGACCACTGTCGTGTCCATAACATCTTCTGGCAGTTATGGACATCGCGTTTATTCATGATGCCAGAGTGCAAATATCCCTCTGTGCATCTCGCATATATAGAAATGCTCTATAGTCAATAAAATACTGTCCCTGTCAAGGGTATCAATATTTTTAGTCAGGGAATCCGACCAAGCCACCCTAGCTCTGCACATCCAGGCTGAGGCGATCGCTGGCCGCAGTATAACACCAGTATGTGTGTATATACTTTTTATTATATTTTCCAGCCATGTCAGCTGGTCCTTGAGGACGGCCCTATCTATAGACGGTACCGCCACTTGTTTTGATAAGCGTGTGAGCGCCTTATCCACCTTAAGGGGTGTTTCCCAACGCGCCCTAACTTCTGGCGGGAAAGGGTATACCGCCCATAATTTTCTATCGGGGGGAACCCACGCATCATGGTGCATTGGCCGGGAAACGAACCCGGGCCTCCCACGTGGCAGGCGAGAATTCTACCACTGAACCACCAATGCTCACACACTTTATTTAATTTATCTGATTCAGGAAAAACTATGGTAGTTTTTTCACATCCCACATAATACCCTCTTTTGTGGTACTTGTAGTATCAGAAATACGTAACACCTCCTTCATTGCCTTTAACGTGTGGCCCTAATAAGGAATACGTTTGTTTATTCACCGTCGACACTAGATTCAGTGTCCCTGTCTGTGTCTGTGTCGACCGACTAAAGTAAACGGGCGTTTTAAAAACCCTTGACGGTGTTTTTGAGACGTCTGGACCGTACTAATTGTTTGTCGGCCGTCTCATGTCGTCAACCGACTTTGCAGCGTGTTGACATTATCACGTAATTTCCTAAATAAGCCATCCATTCCGGTGTCGACTCCCTAGAGAGTGACATCACCATTACAGGCAATTGCTCCGCCTCCACGCCAATATCGTCCTCATACATGTCGACACACACGTACCGACACACAGCAGACACACAGGGAATGCTCTATACGAAGACAGGACCCACTAGCCCTTTGGGGAGACAGAGGGAGAGTCTGCCAGCACACACCAAAAAGCGCTATATATGACAGGGATAGCCTTATGATTAAGTGCTCCCTTATAGCTGCTTTTATATTAATATATATATATATATATATATATAGCCATTTATTTTGCCCCCCCTCTCTGTTATACCCTGTTTCTGTAGTGCAGTGCAGGGGAGAGACCTGGGAGCCTTCCTGACCAGCGGAGCTGTGACAGAAAATGGCGCCGTGTGCTGAGGAGATAGGCCCCGCCCCTTTTCCGGCGGGCTCGTCTCCCGCTATTTAGTACATTTAGGCAGGGGTAAATATCTCCATATAGCCTCTGGGGCTATATGTGAGGTATTTTTAGCCTTTTTAAAGGTTTTCATTTGCCTCCCAGGGCGCCCCCCCCCAGCGCCCTGCACCCTCAGTGACTGCCGTGTGAAGTGTGCTGAGAGGAAAATGGCGCACAGCTGCAGTGCTGTGCGCTACCTTAAGAAGACTGCAGGAGTCTTCAGCCGCCGATTCTGGACCTCTTCTTGCTTCAGCATCTGTGAGGGGGCCGGCGGCGTGGCTCCGGTGACCATCCAGGCTGTACCTGTGATCGTCCCTCTGGAGCTTCATGTCCAGTAGCCAAGAAGCCAATCCATCCTGCACGCAGGTGAGTTCACTTCTTCTCCCCTCTGTCCCTCGTTGCAGTGATCCTGTTGCCAGCAGGAATCACTGTAAAATAAAAAACCTAAGCTAAACTCTCTAAGCAGCTCTTTATGAGAGCCACCTAGAATTGCACCCTTCTCGGCCGGGCACAAAATCTAACTGGAGGAGGGTCATAGGGGGAGGAGCCAGTGCACACCACCTGATCCTAAAGCTTTACTTTTTGTGCCCTGTCTCCTGCGGAGCCGCTATTCCCCATGGTCCTTTCAGGAACCCCAGCATCCACTAGGACGATAGAGAAACCCAGATAGGGGCTTTTATGTGACAAAGCCGCTAATTCCGAAACACGCCTCGCAGAAGCCAAGGCCAACAACATGACCACTTTCCAAGTGAGATATTTCAACTCCACTGTTGTGACTGTTTCAAACCAAGGTGACTTGAGGAAACAATACCACATTAAGATCCCACGGCGCCACCGGAGGTACAAAAGGAGGCTGAATATGCAGCACCCCCTTCACGAATGTCTGTACTTCAGGAAGAGAAGCCAATTCCTTTTGAAAGAAAATGGATAAGGCCGAAATTTGGATCTTTATGGACCCTAATTTTAGGCCCAAAGTCACTCCTGTTTGCAGGAAGTGAAGCAGACGACCCAAATGCAACTCCTCCGTAGGAGCAGTCCTGGCCTCACACCAAGAAACATATTTTCGCCATATACAGTGATGATGTTTCAATGTCACGTCCTTCCTAGCCTTGAACAGGGTAGGAATGACCTCCCCCGGAATACCTTTTTTCGCTAGGATCGGTGTTCAACCGCCATGCCGTCAAACGCAGCAGTGGTAAGTCTTGGAACAGACAGGGCCCCTGCTGCAGCAGGTCCTGTCTTAGAGGAAGAGGCCACGGATCTTCTCTGAGCAACTCTTGCAGATCCGGATACCAAGTCCTTCGTGGCCAATCTGGAACAATGAGGATTGTTCTTACTCTTCTTAGTCTTATGATTCTCAACACCTTGGGTATGAGAGGTAGAGGAGGGAACACATAGACCGATCTGAACACCCAAGGTGTCACTAGAGCGTCCACCGCTACCGCCTGAGGGTCTCTTGACCGGGCGCAATACAGCTTTAGCTTTTTGTTGAGATGGGACGCCATCATGTCTATCTGAGGCAGTCCCCACCGACTCACGATCTGTGCGAAGACTTCTTGATGAAGTCCCCACTCTCCCGGATGCAGGTCGTGCCTGCTGAGGAAGTCCGCTTTCCAGTTGTCCACCCCCGGGATGAATACAGCTGATAGGGCACTTACATGGCCTTCCGCCCAGCGAAGAATCCTGGTCGCTTCTGCCATGGCCGCTCTGCTCCTTGTGCCGCCTTGGCGGTTTACATGAGTCACTGCTGTGACATTGTCTGACTGAATCAGAACCGGTTTGTTCCAAAGCAATGCCTCCGCCTGGCGTAGGGCGTTGTATATGGCCCTCAACTCCAGGACGTTGATGTGGAGACAAGTCTCTAGATCCGACCAGAGACCTTGGAAATTTCTTCCCAGTGTGACTGCTCCCCAACCTCGGAGGCTTGCGTCCATGGTCACCAGGATCCAGTCCTGAATTCCGAACCTGCGGCCTTCTAGGAGGTGAGCACTGTGCAGCCACCACAGGAGAGATTCCCAGAGCCAGGGTGACAGGGTGATCCTCTGATGCATTTGTAAATGGGACCGGGACCATTTGTCCAGTAGATCCCATTGAAAGGTCCTCGCATGGAACCTTCCGAAGGGGATGGCCTCGTACGATGCCACCATCTTCCCCAGGACACGCGTGCAGTGATGCACTGCAACCTTTTTTTAGCTTTAATAGGTTCCTGACCAGGGCTATGAACTCCTGAGCCTTTTCCATCGGAAGAGAAACCTTTTTCTGGTCTGTGTCTAGAATCAGACCCAGAAAGGTCAGGGACTAGCTGGGACTTCGGTATATTGAGAATCCAGCCGTGCCCCTGCAACATCCTCACCGACAGCGACACGCTGTCCAGCAACTTCTCCCGAGATCTCGCCTTTATGAGGAGATCGTCCAAGTATGGGATAATTGTGACACCCTGCTTGCGCAGGAGCACCATCATTTCCGCCATTACCTTGGTGAAAATTCTCGGGGCTGTGGAAAGCCCAAACGGCAACGTCTGAAATTGGTAATGACAGTCCTGTACTGCAAATCTCAGGAACGCCTGGTGAGGAGGGAAAATCGGAACATGAAGGTATGCATCCTTTATGTCCAGGGACACCATCCAATCTACCCCCTCCAGGCTGGAGATGACCGCTCTGAGCGATTCCATCTTGAACTTTTTCAAGTTCAAGTTCAGGGATTTTAGATTCAAAATGGGCCTGACCGAACCGTCCGGTTTCGGGACCACAAACAGGGTTGAGTAATACCCCTTTCCTTGCTGGAGAAAAGGAACTTTGACTATCACCTGTTGAAGATACAATTTTTGAATTGCAGTCAACACTAACTCCCTCTCTGACGGGGAAGCTGGCAGAGCCGATTTGAAAAACCGGCGAGGAGGCACGTCTTCGAATTCCAGCCTGTATCCCTGAGAAACAAACTCTATAGCCCAGGGATCCTCCTGCGAGTGAACCCAGACCTGGCTGAAAAATCGAAGACGTGCCCCCACTTGAGCTGACTCCCCCCGGGAAGCCCCAGCATCATGCGGTGGACTTTGCAGATGTAGGGGAGGACTTCTGCTCCTGGGAACTAGCTGCATGCAGCTTTTTTCCCTTGCCTTTTCCTCTGGCAAGGAAGGACAATCCCCGTACCTTCTTGCTTTTATTGGAACGCAAGGACTGCATTTGATAATGAGGTGCCTTTTTAGTATGCTGCGGGGGGGACATAAGGTAAGAAATTCAATTTACCGGCCGTAGCAGTAGAGACAAGGTCCGAGAGGCCTTCTCCAAACAACTCCTCCCCCTTGTAAGGCAACGACTCCATATGCCGCTTTGAGTCGGCATCCCCCGTCCACTGTCGGGTCCACAGGAGTCGCCTAGCAGAAATAGACATAGCATTTATTCTGGAGCTTAGTAAACAAATGTCTCTTTGAGCATCCCTCATATATAAAGCAGCATCTTTGATATGCTCTAGGGTCATTAGAATGGTATCCTTATCTAGGGTCTCAATCTCCGTAGACAAGGAATCTGTCCATGCTGCGACAGCACTACACACCCAGGCCGATGCCATAGCCGGTCTAACGATAATACCGGAATGTATGTAAATGTGCTTCATGGTAACCTCCTGCTTACGATTAGCAGGATCCTTGAGGGAAGCTGTATCCTGAGAAGGCAGTGCCACCTTCTTGGATAAGCGTGTCAGCGCCTTGTCTACCTTCGGCGAAGATTCCCATCATATACTGTCCTTTTGTGGAAAGGGATACGCCATAAGAATCCTTTTGGGAACTTGTAGTCTCCTATCTGGAGATTCCCAAGCCTTTTCGCACAAGTCGCTTAGTTCAAATGAGGACGGAAAAGTGACCTCAGGCTTTTTCCCTTTATACATGTGTACCCTCGTGTCAGGGACAGGAGGTTCCTCAGTGATATGCAAGAACCTCTTTAATGGCAATAATCATGTAACGAATACCTTTAGCCACCTTTGGCTGTAATTTTGCATCCTCATAGTCGACACTAGAGTCAGTATCTGTGTCGGTATCTGTGATCTAGGATATGGTGCGTTTTTGAGACCCTGAAGGTCCTGGTGCCACAGGGACAGGCATGGTCTGACTACCTGACTGATCCCTAGCTTAAGCCTTGTCTAATCGTTTATGCAGTAAATTTACATTTGCATTCAAGACATTCCACATATCCACCCAGTCCGGTGTCGGCGTTGCCGACGGCGACCTGACCATCATGCACTCCCCCTCCTCCTTAGGTGAGCCTTCCTCGTCAAACATGTCGACACACACGTACAGACACTTCACACACACACAGGGAATCTCTTTTCTGAAGACAGGTTCCCCCTGAGGCCCCTTGGAGAGACAGAGAGAGAGTATTCCAGCACACACCCCAGCGCTATATAACCCTGGAGAAAAACACAGATTGTTTACCCAGTAGCGCTGCCTAATGTATAAACGCCAATAATGTGCCCCCCCTCTACTTTAAAACCCCCTTTCACCGTGTGTCAAGCAGGGGAGAGTCCGGGGAGCTTCCTCTCAGTGGTGCTGTGGAGAGAAAATGGCGCTGGTGAGTGCTGAGGGAGAAGCCCCACCCCCCTCGGCGGCGGGCTTCTGTCCCGCTAAAACTTACTAAAAAATGGCGGGAGCTCTTTTATATACATGTACAGTGCCCACCTGTACATGTATATAGACTTTTGCCATAGGAGAGGTGTTTTATTGCTGCCCAGGGCGCCCCCCCTGCGCCCTTACAGTGACCGGAGTGTGTGAGGTGTATGGGAGCAATGACGCACAGCTGCGGTGCTGTGCGTTAACTCAGTGAAGCACCGAAGGCTTCTGCCGCCTGAGACGTCTTCTGTTTTCGTTTCTTCTGGCTCTGTGAGGAGAACGGCGGCGCGGCTCTGGGGTGAACGCCCAGGACGAACCTGTGTTCACTCCTTCTGGAGCTAATGGTGTCCAGTAGCCGAGGAAGCAGAGCCTATCATTTAAGTAGGTCTGCTCCTCTCTCCTCAGTCCCTCGATGCAGGGAGCCTGTTGCCAGCAGTGCTCCCTGAAAAAGAGAAAAAATCCTAACAAAAATGCTTTCTAAGCAGGAAACTCAGGAGAGCTCCCTGCAGTGCACCCATTCTCCTCTGGGTACAGTCTAAAACTGGGGTCTGGAGGAGGGGCATAGAGGGAGGAGCCAGTGCACACCCAGAGTCCAAAGTCTTTCTTAAAGTGCCCATGCCTCCTGAGGAGCCCGTCTATTACCCATGTTCCTTACGGAGTCCCAGCATCCTCTAGGACGTTAGAGAAATTTATGACTTTATTACAGACTTTATGACTATCGACCCAATCCACCGATAATTGGCAGATCAGAACAATAATTGCAAAATGTAATAAAGAACCCTGAAATGTGAACCCTTGTAGTTTAGGTAAGCTCTCCTTGATCAGCTTTATAAATGTTTAAATAAGTGTCTGCATTAACATTCAATATAATATATAGCAATCCAGTCCAGGTGATTTTATAGGCTGCAGCAGATTTTCTTACAGGATAACTTTATACCAGAGGTTCTCAAATGTGGTCCTCTAGCACCCCAGCGGTCCAAGTTCTAAGTTTATCCATGCTTGGCCACAGGTGACAACTAGCACCTCCGTCAATTTGATTTAACCTGTGCTGAGCCATGGATATACCGAAAACCTGGACCATTGGGGTGCCTTGAGGACCACGTTTGAGAAGCTCTGCTCTATACTTTGCCCTGTCCATGTTGCCCTCTATTTTTATGACATTTCAAGTACCTTCTGCAGAGAAGCACCCACATAACATGATACTGCCACCACTATGCGTCACTGTAGGGATGGAGCGGTTACTGTGATGTGCAGTGTTAGATTTGCACCAAGCATAACGCTTAGCATTGTGGCGAAGAGTTCCGTATCTGTCTCATCAGATCACAGATTTTTCCTCCATATGCTCGTGTAGCTGGGCAAACAAAAAGTGCGTCAAATGTAAACATTAAATTAGCACCCTTCAGAACAGCACTACATAAATGCGGTATATCAAAAGGAAAATAATGTGTATTTTTCACCACTGTCAAGTAGACATATAAAAAACATATGAAATGAGTAATGAGGGAATTGGGAGCCTGTGTATACTAGGTCATATTCCAAGCTGTATCCAGTCCAAGGAAAACACACTGAGAAAGATGAACCCTAGTAAAATAGGAAATGGCTTCTTTACGGTTTCTTTGCTGTGGAAAGTATTTACAAAATAGGTTTTATAGTACACAGTTAATCTCCACGGAACTTGTGCACCATTTCATCATGTCAGTGCACCTGACCTTTGCTGCCGACAGACCCCATCAATACTGAATCAAGCTTCTACAAGTTCTACTTCATTTACAGCTGCAATTACACATATTGGGGCTGATGATTAGGAGCGCAAGTCAGGCCTACTTATCTCTGCATTGTGTGCACACAAACATGCCTATTTTAGCTCGTGTGCAGAGTTGGAAGCAGGTCAGTGATAGGAACACCCCTAACCCTACACTTGGATTCCTGGCAGTCATCACCGTCTGTGCAAAAGAAAATCCTGAAACCTGGCATAAATTACATGCATGCACAATACCCCCTCTGAACTCCTGGATGCAAAGTCCCTGCTACAGCCAAGTTCCCCACCTTTGGCTGGAAATTAATAGGCAACCAAGTTGCATACAAGTCAGCAACACCCGTACTAGCATGCACTCCACTCGTTCAGTTCTGCATCTGGCCCTCTTTATTTAACATGAACCGGACTGACCGTGTTTGTAGTATGTCCCCATATAAGTCAGTCTTTTCTTTCTCAGCTGAAACACATTTTTGGTTCTGCACTTCCCAAGAAGTGGGGGGAGTGTCATATGGCCTGGGTACATAATCCCAGAAGAAGGAGTGTTAAGAATGGGCTGTTAATGTTTAGGCGGACAACAATGGTGTTAAAATGCCTCTCTGCTCATTATATCACAGGTCATGTGACTGCATACCTCCCAACATGACCCATTTCAGGACGGACAAAATGCTCTCTATCTGGACTTCCCTCTTAATATATGATTGGCGCCACCTGTGCTGAACTATGTAATTGATAATGCTGGACATACAATGACAGATAAAATGCCTGTCAGACCGATGCCATTTTATCTGACCCTGCCAATATCCGAGACATACAGTACACTGAGATCTCACAGTGCATGTCAACTGATATCGGCGCTTTGCCCCCGAAGAGACATTTCCCTGTTCCTTCCTATGTCAAGGAACAGGGTAATGTCCGTTGGTCAGCCTCGGTAGGGCATACACTGCCTGATGCGGCAGACACGATACTTGCAAAATATCGAATCGGAGCGGCATGCTGGACAAACCGGATTGCCTGACCGATCGATATTTACGGGTCGGTAGGCCGACCGGCCGGCCATATACACACTGCAATTATCAGGCCGGTTCGCTAATATCGGGCGTATCAGCCAGATAATTGTAGCATGTATGCCCAGTATAAGAAAGGTACAGTATTTCAATACAGGTGACTGCAATCATAAGAGGGAAGTCCAGGAATAAAGCATTTTGTCCCTCCTGGAATGGGTCATGTTGGGAGGTATGTGACTGTGGTTGCCATAGTAGTATAAGGACACTTCACAACCTGTAAATCATACAGTAGCGCAATGTTACAGTACTACAATGAAAAGAAAAACAAAACAAGAGAAGTTTAAAAGACTAGCAAATAAATGATAACACATTACAGACCATATGGCTTTCAAAGTAAAAAAGATAAACAAACTTAAAATGTTAGTGAGTACCTACATTAGATGGCTAAACACTAGCTGCAACGTCGCCTGGTGTGACTAAAATACTCTTTGGAAAACGCTGCGGATTATGTGCGCTATGTAAATAACAGTTATAATCCTGCTACATTATATTGCAACTATGACGCAGCAAATTGCTACTCAGGTTTCTGCACCATCTAAATCAGATATAAGGCTCTGCAAACACCATACATATACAGAATAGGTATTTAGGTCGACAGGCACTAGGTCGGCACATGAAAAAGGTCGACATGGCTGTCAGGGCGAAGTGAAAAAGGTCGACATGGAAAAAGGTCAACATGAGGTTGTTGTTGTTGTTGTTTTTTTTTTTGGGGGGGGTCTGGTGTCATTTCTTTGTAAAGTGACCGGGAACCCCAATTAGTGCACAGTGTCCCCTCGCAGCTTTGGTTACTATTCTCAATCGTAGTCCACGTGGATCGTAAAGTATGAAAAAGTTTTTTTTAAAAACGCATGTCGACCTTTTACAGGTGTCAACCTAATGTGTGTTGACCAACAGTGGTTGACCTAATGACTGTCGACTTAAGTAAGGTCGACCTAAGGACCGTATACCACATATACAGCCTACAGAGACAAGCATTTCAGAACAACCACAGAAACAGACTTCATGAGGAACAAAGTACTTTACAATGCAATAAATCCGTTTTACTGGCAGTCACTGTGTGTAGGGGACGGTTGCTCAGACCAGTTAGAACAGGAATATATAGTTCTATTTCCAAGACTTTACCCCATATAGAGCAATGTCACATACAGTATTTTAAAATCAAATGTAACAGAACAACAGAACAGTACAAGAGCGCCATTGTCCATCCCCTCCAACTAAATCATATTCAGGAGGATTAGAAGTAGCCTCCCTAAAAGCAGCAGAGAGAGCATGGCTTTGTTGTGGAGGAAAAAAAAATATTAGACATGGGAGCTTCCTACAAGGAAGCTGTAGCTTAACATAATGCAATTTCAGGCTGTGGCAATTTAACAATGTGTCACAGAGATTACAGCCAGATGTGGACACGCATCTTCTTTATCAGACATGGGAAAAGGAAGAGCACAAAAAGAAAAAAACCCTGCATCAATCAGACAAACGTGAACCTGACTGTATGGTGAAGGGGATCTAAATTTAGCTTATCCCCCCCATGATGTCTGGTAATCAGGAAAGAAGCACAACATGGTTACCACTATAAAATGTGAAGCCATAGAAATAGCTGCTGCTCTCGCAGGCTGGAGACCAGGATTTGGCAAAGTGACTAGGAATATTTGATTTGTTGTGGCTCCTACACGCAGAGCTCTGGACTGAATGACAGACTGCGGTGTCAGTCATCTCACTAATCGCATTATACCCAATTTAGCTATCATACTGTATGTAGGCAGATCCAATACACAAAAACGTTTTACAGTTTATTTTACTGGCTCCACTAGCGAATTCCTTCACACTATCTCTGTATATTACAGCTGCCCTGCAGCAGTGCAATAAAAGGATTGAAACTTAAAATTATGAAACTCTTCTGTAAGGGTGCATACACCCCTATTCAAGTCCAGTGAACTTTTTTCTGACTTGACAAAAAATCCGAATTGTTGGACAACACGTGGATCGGTGGCTAATCCACGGTTTTTGTCAAATTTGCAGGCATTTCCAACTGGTTTTTGGCCCGTTTTCGACAAAACCGATTCGACTTTAAAACAAGTCGGATCGGCATTGTCAAAAACGGGCAAAACTGTCAGAAATGCCCGCAAATTGAATAGTGAAGTGTTGGATCCTCTGCATCGGAGAAGATCCGACATTAATTGAATACACACCCCTACGTGATATAGTAGACTATATCGCTCATTTTCCCCCTCCTATGCGATATAGTTTACTATATCGCCCAGTGTGTATGAAGCTGAAGACAAGCGATGCACGGCCCCGCGGGTTGTTAACGACCCTCAGTCTCGGCTGTGCATGCAGCTCAATTTGGACTCATCGGCCAAAGCTGCATACTCCGGCAGGCCACGGCAGGGTAAACACTAGTTAGAATAGCATCTATTATTGTCAGAAGAATGGCATTATACACATATAATGTTGCAGACCATTATGATTTGAGGAATAGGTTCCTGTATATATGTACACATATATTATATATATATATATTATATATATATATATATATATATATATATATATATATATATATATATATATTTATACATACATACATACATACACACTCTGGTGCAAATACATAGGCCTGTGATCTGCAGGCTCTGCCATGAATTTGATAAACCCACTTGATTTCAAATGACAGTTTCATATCTGGATTTGCCTTATAACTAATTGCTGCTGAAATCTAGCAGCTACAGATGGAGCCTCGCTCATCTAAGCTTTTTTTTTGCTGCGCCTAGGTGCACCAAGGTTTATTAGCATAAACCTTTCATCTATTGTGCTCAGCTGCAATACAATACAGCAGGGGATTAAGTCATTACAGCAGGGGATTAAGTCATTACAGCAGGGGATTAAGTCCGACTGCCCTGGCTCAATTAATCCTATTAAAGGGCTAGATGAGGAGGGCTCCATCTGTATATAGCCGAAATCGCATCTGTGCCCACAAATTAGAAGTTCTTACCTTGGGCATGTAAGTAATCATATGCAAATACAGTACAGGAGTATCAAGGGTTAAGAAAACATTGAACTCTGTTTTAAAACGCTTTAGAGCAGGGGTAGCCAATCCTGGTCCTCGAGAGCTAGCAACAGTTCATGTTTTCCAGGTCTCCTCACAGAATCACAACTGAAGTAATTAGCTCCAACTGTGGATCTTTTAAAATGTGTCAGTTAGTAATGACTGCACCTGTGCACCTGCTAGGTGAGCTAGAAAACATGAACTGTTGGTAGCTCTCGAGGACCAGGGTTGGCTACCACTGCTTTAGAGGTTATAGAAAACAAAACCCACACAGCTATGCTCCTACCTTTTCTACATCAGAAACTGCACTTCTAGTTCTACAAATAAACGTTTCTTTTAATGTTTTGAATTACATAAGTTTATATAATAGACTGCCCAAAAAAACATGGCACAAAAAAAAAAAAAAAAAAAGCATTTTAACAGATTACCGAAAAATGTGCACAGGTTTATTATTAAAGTAGACATTATCTCATATTGATTTACATGTGATGTGTGTAGCTGTTGTAGTGCGAGAGCCAAACTCTTATGTCATATCCCTGCACAGACCTCCGCCACTCTAGCTGCAGCTAATCTTTCCCAGATGCCGCCAGTCGCTTTCTGTTGTATTAAGAGTTAAACAAATACGATTTATGGATTTCCTGACATTTTTGAAGTTCCACTGCTCAGTGTTACCACACAAGCTATTTTTTTTATTATTTCTATTTAACAATTAATCTTTAGGCAAAAGCAAAAAAAAAAAAAAAAAAATACTTAAGAAAAAAAAATAATGAATCATTTTCTAAATTAGCATTATTGGCCCACAGGTAAGAAAGTCTCAAGTTTTTTTTCTATTTTACTTCTATAAATTACAACAACAAAAAAACCTCACAAAAGGTATCTTTTTCACTAGCAGAAGGGACATCAAGTAATATTAGCTTTATTGAAAGGAATGAAGCATGCCACGTCGATATTCAGAAAATCAACCCGGGTATCCTGAGGGGCCTTACAGAAAGGATGCCTGACGCAGATCACAATTTCTCACCAACAAACCTGTGTCATACTATGCACCATTACCATCAGAACAGTAGTCATGGGACTACATAGCAGACATTTCAGCTACATGCTACGTCAAATTCAAGCTATGACAAACGCTACTGCTACAGAAACATGGTGCTCAGAGTGCAGCTATTATAGGATTATATTACTATGGAAGTAACACTCGGAGACTCAGTACCTGTAATACACACTAGGTGAAGGTTGGGTTTTCATATTCAGAGACAAACCTGGGCTGTGGGAAGTTACAGCACTGGTTCTAGAAGGGTGTCCCCCACCCAAACGGTTATACACGCATACCTCACCACCACATCTTCTCACTTCTGCATATACAGTAAGTCTTGGCCATCAGTAGACAAGTTAATAACACTTCACATTTAACTGAGTCAGTCTTGTTCTCCCTGCATCCCTCAGTTATGATGCTGCAATACTATGTGGCTGGTGTCCGTTTATAGCAGGGGTGGGGAACCTCCGGCCCGCGGGCCGTATAAGGCCCGCAGAGCCATTTGTTCCGGTCCACCCACTGCTTGTGTCAGCGAGACACGCCGCCCCTTAGTCCGGCGGTGGCGTGTGTCATCTGTCAGGGCAGGGAGGAGAGCGCAGCTATGTCCGGCGGCAGCGGCGGGTAGGATCTCAAACTAGCCGCTGGAATGTGAGCCAATCAGAGCTCACGGACTGGCAGCCAATCAGGAGCCGCCACTACCGGTCCGCGACCTCGGATTGGCTCACGAACCGGCGGCTGGTTTGAGGTCCTACATGCTGCCCGACATAGCTGTGCTTTCCTCCCTGCCTGGTCAGGGGTCCCTGACATGAGACACGCCGCCGGACTGAGCAATAAGGGGCAGGAGAGGCGCATGCTGCGCTCTCCTCCCCTGACACAAAACAGCAGCGGTGTGCAGCAAGGTGGGGTGGGGGCTGGAGGGCATGTGTGGGGCAGTGTGTATCTGGCACTGTGGGGGCATTTGTGTATCTGGCACTGTGGGGGCATTTGTGTATCTGGCACTGTGGGGGCATTTGTGTATCTGCCACTGCACTATTGAGGGCATATGTGTATCACGTCCCATTTTTATTGGCCACACCCGAAGGCACGCGCACTCAGTACCACTAAGGGGCATAACTACTGGGGGGGCAGGGTCATTTTTAAGTTGATAATTTTTGTATGGCCCCCAAAGGATTTTATAAATATCCAAATGGCCCTTGGTAAAAAAAAAGTTCCCCAACCCTGGTCCTCGAGACCAGGGTTGTAAGACGCATTTTCGTGGAAAAAGCGCAAAAAAAGTAGACGTTCTGCGATACAGACTCACACGGCACTCACGCGTTATGTTTAACGTGACTTGTAGTGCATGGAACAAATATGTAAAGGCCCCCATCCACTAGTCCAACTTGTCTGAGCTGCATGTTGCATCAGACTTCAGCTTCCCGGGAATCAGATTGGACCCTTGCCTTAATTTTCACTAGATTCAATTCAGATATAGCTGATGCGATCTATTATGTGCCACATCGCATCAGATATATCTGACGCACACATGCTACATGTGATTGATCTGATGCTGCTGCCACCGCACTCTGTGGTGGGTGGGAGTGGCCGGGGAGATGCCAGTCAAGTGACACTTGAGATGAATCTGATGTGATGCATCTGAAGTAAAAAAAAACAAAACAAAACACTCAGTTGTGCACCTGACTTCTTTAGATTCAGATAAATCCTCGGTGCAGCACCAAGGATCTATAGCTCACACATATCGGACACAGGACTGCGCATCGGATCAGAGGAGACGTCCGATGTGACACTTTTCATCAGATTTGTCAGATGCGTCGAAATCTGATGAAAACTGCTCAAATCGGACTAGTACACACGGTGAGATCCATGCTATGCCCGATTTTCATTTGCGATTTCCAGCCCAGATAGCACAGATTTTGACTAACTTTTCTTGAGATATGGACTATGTGTGCTTATGATTTTGGCTTATGTGAGATGTCATTGACATGTGAGATGAACTAGATAGTACACCGATCTAGCAAGGATTGACTTGCCTGCACAGTCTATGGGTGTGTACACACGGTGAGATCCCTGTTATGTTCGATTTTGACTATGAGATTTCCCTTGAACTCCCCCAGAGCCCAGATAGCACAGATTATACAGATATTGACTATCTGTGCTTGAGATTTTGTCTATGTACGATTTTGACTAAGTGCCAATTTTGACTATACTTTGTACTAGATAGTACACTAGATAGTCAAGATTGACTTGCCTGCACAGTCTATCTAGCCTTACGATACAGACCCCACGGTAGCGCGCATCGGGATCAAATCTGTATCGCAAGCTGCCTAACACCTTGAGATATGCACTAACTTTTCATAAGATTGTGACTATATAGTCAAAATCTTACAGATTTATCTCACCGTGTGTACACACCTTATCTTTTCTTGCGATGCCGACTTGGCGGGACCGCGCATTGGGATCGAATTGGGATCGCAAGGTGACTTTCACCTTGCGATCTGCACTAACTTTTCTTGCGATTTTGACTATATAGTCAAAATCGAAAGAAAATATCTCACCGTGTGTACACACCCTAAGAGGACCCATCCGTACATTTACATCTATTTCAACTGTTCTGTAAACCGAATTACACTGTATGGGGTCAGGTAACACCCCCTTTACTGCTTGGCAGTGCACAATAGATCCAAGAATGTCATAATCCACAATAAGGGCTCAGTGGAAAGAGAGACACATGCCACAAAATTACTATTTTACAGGACAAGTTATATGTGAATGAGATTTATGACATCAGAAATTAAGAGATTGTCAATAAAGTTTGAGTGCAGTACTTATTTTATCCTATGCACATCAGACTCCTTGACCCTAAAGTATTGGAGGACATTGCAGTCACTCTAGAAAAGTGGTTCTCAAACTCAGTCCTCAGGATCCCAAACAACTTACATTTTCCAGGTCACCTAGCAGATGAACAGGTGTATTCATTAATCACTGACACATTTAAAAATATCCAGAGATTGCGACAATTAGTTCACTTGTGATTCTTTGAGGAAACCTAGAAAACATAACTTGTTTGGGGTCCTGAGGACTGAATTTAGGACCCTATGCTCTAGAATCTAGATCATCATAAAATTAATAACCAGAGTACAATAGTTTTGCAGCAATATAATTAAGAATCTTTGAATATAATTATAATATTTTCTGCTCAATTCCTTCTGTAGATGTTGTTTAGTACATTTGTGGAAAAAAAAATTTTCATACTGGTTCAACCAGGTGCTGCTTTTAATACAATAATTTAAAAAAATAGATATTCCAATATCTTTAGAGTATACCCAACCATTTGTTCTAAACTATATATAGTAACACTAACAACTACTGTACCCTTGGGTGTAGATTACATATCTTTAAACCACACTTCTACTCACCAGGACCTTTCAGAGACTGCAAGCATGCCAAAGAATCCGGATTCTCTAGTAGTGGCATTTACCTGATAAAACCAACTAACGCTAACAGCCACATGCAACTATGGTGCGAGAATAGTTTGGACCCCGGTGGCTGGGCTGTCATACAGCGGAGGATAGATGGCTCAGCCAACTTCTTCAGGAACTGGGAAACCTACAAGGTTAGTAACGGAAAATGGTCTACAGATTTACTCCTAATGTATTGGTTGGGTTCCAAATCACATTGCCTTCTCTGCAACCCTCACAATTCCATTACATCTTTTAAACACTAAGGGGCCTATTTATCACGATCCGCATCCAGGATGCGGATGACAGGTGATGAAACCGCTCAAATCACAGGGATGTATCAATTATAGCATGTAGGGACAGAGCTTGCGGTCAAGCTCTGTCCCTGCGATGACACTCCGCAGCATCATCGGGGTATTTTTCGTAAAAAATACCCCAATGTCCTGCTGCGCATGCGCCGCCCCTGCCCGGTCGACCCCCTCCCCTGTCGCGACTACCCCTGCGTGCCGCGGACTCCCCCCCCCTTTCAACAGCAGATGAATATACTCACCAGTCCAGGGAGCCGGTCCGCGCTGCTCCTGCTGGGCGCCGGATCCTGTGCGCTGTAGTGACCCCCGGTGCTGTAAGGTGTGCTGTCGCTTTGCAGCGTCACTTAACTGCACCAGGGTCACACTGCAGCATATGGGGGACCCGGCGCACGGCAGCGTTCAGCGGAGCTCCCTGGACAGGTGTGTATGTTTTTTCTTTGTTTTTACTTTTTACACTGATCAGCTTGTGTGCTGTCCTGTGATGGCTGGCGAGATTATCACAGGGCACACTGTGGTATTTTTTCAAATTTTTTTAGTAAATTTGGCCACATCACATTTCTCATAAGTATGGGGAATGCAATGTGCCTTACTAAAGAAAAAAGTTAATGAAAGGGTTTGGAGTAGTTTTTCATGAAAACTGTTCCAAATGCCCTTTAATACATTCAGGTGATACTAAAATAATGTGAAAAGGGTGTGAACACCCTTTTTCACATTATTTTAGTAAAAAATAAGAATTTACTTACCGATAATTCTATTTCTCGGAGTCCGTAGTGGATGCTGGGGTTCCTGAAAGGACCATGGGGAATAGCGGCTCCGCAGGAGACAGGGCACAAAAGTAAAGCTTTTACAGGTCAGGTGGTGTGTACTGGCTCCTCCCCCTATGACCCTCCTCCAGACTCCAGTTAGGTACTGTGCCCGGACGAGCGTACACAATAAGGGAGGATTTTGAATCCCGGGTAAGACTCATACCAGCCACACCAATCACACCGTACAACTTGTGATCTAAACCCAGTTAACAGTATGATAACAGAGGAGCCTCTGAAAGATGGCTTCCTAAACAATAACCCGAATTAGTTAACAATAACTATGTACAAGTATTGCAGATAATCCGCACTTGGGATGGGCGCCCAGCATCCACTACGGACTCCGAGAAATAGAATTATCGGTAAGTAAATTCTTATTTTCTCTATCGTCCTAAGTGGATGCTGGGGTTCCTGAAAGGACCATGGGGATTATACCAAAGCTCCCAAACGGGCGGGAGAGTGCGGATGACTCTGCAGCACCGAATGAGAGAACTCCAGGTCCTCCTTTGCCAGGGTATCAAATTTGTAAAAATTTACAAACGTGTTCTCCCCTGACCACGTAGCTGCTCGGCAGAGTTGTAATGCCGAGACCCCTCGGGCAGCCGCCCAAGATGAGCCCACCTTCCTTGCGGAATGGGCCTTAACAGATTTAGGCTGTGGCAGGCCTGCCACAGAATGTACAAGTTGAATTTTGTTACAAATCCAACGAGCAATCGACTGCTTAGAAGCAGGTGCACCCAACTTGTTGGGTGCATACAGTATAAACAGCGAGTCAGATTTTCTGACTCCAGCCGTCCTTTAAATGTATATTTTTAAGGCTCTGACAACGTCCAACAACTTGGAGTCCTTCAAGTCGTCTGTAGCCGCAGGCACTACAAGAGGCTGGTTCAGGTGAAACGCTGATACCACCTTAGGGAGAAAATGCGGACGCGTCCGCAGCTCTGCCCTATGTCGAATGGAAAATTAAATAAGGGCTTTTATAAGACAAAGCCGCCAGTTCAGATACTCTCCCGGCCGAAGCCAGGGCCAGTAACATAGTCACTTTCCATGTGAGATATTTCAAATCCACATTCTTTAGTGGTTCAAACCAATTGGATTTGAGGAAATCTAAAACTACATTTAGATCCCACGGTGCCACCTTAGGCACCACAGGAGGCTGTATATGCAGTACTCCTTTGATAAAAATCTGGACCTCAGGGACTGAGGCCAATTCTTTTTGGAAGAATATTGATAGGGCCGAAATTTGAACCTTAATAGATCCCAATTTGAGACCCATAGACAATCCTGATTGCAGGAAATGTAGGAAAACGACCCAGTTGAAATTCCTCCATCGGAGCACTCCGCTGCTCGCACCACGCAACATATTTCCGCCAAATACGGCGATAATGCTTCGCGGTGACTTCCTTCCTTGCCTTTATCAAGGTAGGAATGACTTCTTCTGGAATGCCTTTTCCTTTTAGGATCTGGCATTCAAACGCCATGCCGTCAAACGCAGCCGCGGTAAGTCTTGAAAAAGACAAGGACCCTGCTGAAGCAGGTCCCTTCTCAGAAGTAGAGGCCACGGATCGTCCGTGACCATCTCTTGAAGTTCCGGGTACCAAGTCCTTCTTGGCCAATCCGGAGCCACTAGTCTTACTCCTCTTTGCCGTATAATCCTCAAAACCTTTGGTATGAGAGGCAGAGGAGGAAACACCTATACCGACTGGTACACCCAATGTGTTACCAGCGCGTCCACAGCTATTGCCTGCGGATCTCTTGACCTGGCGCAATACCTGTCCAGTGTCTTGTTGAGGCGAGACGCCATCATGTCCACCATTGGTTTTACCCAACGGTTTAATAGCATGTGGAAAACTTCTGGATGAAGTCCCCACTCTCCCGGGTGAAGGTCGTGTCTGCTGAGGAAGTCTGCTTCCCAGTTGTCCACGCCCGGGATGAATACTGCTGACAGTGCTATCACGTGATTCTCCGCCCAGCGAAGGATCCTGGCAGCTTCTGCCATTGCCCTCCTGCTTCTTGTGCCGCCCTGTCTGTTTACATGGGCGACTGCCGTGATGTTGTCCGACTGGATCAACACCGGTCTTCCTTGAAGGAGAAGTTTCGCCTGGCTTAGAGCATTGTAGATTGCTCTTAGTTCCAGAATGCTTATGTGAAGAGACTTTTTCAGGCTCGACCACACTCCCTGGAAATTTCTTCCCTGTGTGACTGCTCCCCAGCCTCTCAGGCTGGCATCCGTGGTCACCAGGATCCAATCCTGCATGCCGAATCTGCGGCCCTCCAATAGATGAGCCTCCTGCAACCACCACAGAAGGGATACCCTTGTCCTCGGCGACAGGGTTATCCGCAGGTGCATCTGAAGATGCGACCCTGACCATTTGTCCAACAGATCCCTTTGCATGGAATCTGCCGAAAGGGATTGCTTCGTAAGAAGCTACCATTTTTTCCCAGGACTCTTGTGCATTGATGTACAGACACCTTTCCTGGTTTTAGGAGGTTCCTGACCAGGTCAGATAACTCCTTGGCTTTTTCTTCGGGAAGAAAAACCTTTTTCTGAACTGTGTCCAGAATCATCCCCAGGAACAGCAGACGAGTTGTCGGCATTAATTGGGATTTTGGAATATTCAGAATCCATCCGTGCTGCTTTAGCACCTCTTGAGATAGTGCTAAACCCATCTCTAGCTGTTCTCTGGACCTTGCCCTTATTAGGAGATCGTCCAAGTATGGGATAATTAATACGCCTTTTCTTCGAAGAAGAAATATTATCTCGGCCATTACCTTTGTAAAGACCCGAGATGCCGTGGACAAACCAAACGGCAGCGTCTGAAACTGATAGTGACAGTTTTGTACAACGAACCTGAGGTACCCCTGGTGTGAGGGGTAATTGGAACGTGGAGATACGCATCCTTGATGTCCAAGGATACCATAAAGTCCCCTTCTTCCAGGTTCGCTATCACTGCTCTGAGTGACTCCATCTTGAACTTGAACTTCTTTATGTACAGGTTCAAGGACTTCAGATTTAGAATAGGCCTTACCGAGCCATCCGGCTTCGGTACCACAAAAAGAGTGGAATAATACCCCTTCCCTTGTTGTAGAAGAGGTACCTTGACTATCACCTGCTGAGAATACAGCTTGTGAATGGCTTCCAAAACCGTCTCCCTTTCTGAGGGGGACGTTGGTAAAGCAGACTTCAGGAAACGGCGAGGTGGCTCTGTCTCTAATTTCAACCTGTACCCCTGAGATATTATCTGCAGGATCCAGGGATTTACCTGCGAGTGAGCCCACTGCGCGCTGTAATTCTTGAGACGACCGCCTACCGCCCCCGAGTCCGCTTGCGAAGCCCCAGCGTCATGCTGAGGCTTTTGTAGAAGCCGGGGAGGGCTTCTGTTCCTGGGAAGGAGCTGCCTGTTGCTGTCTCTTCCCTCGTCCTCTGCCTCGTGGCAGATATGAATAGCCCTTTGCTCTCTTATTTTTAAAGGAACGAAAGGGCTGCGGTTGAAAGGTCGGTGCCTTTTTCTGTTGGGGAGTGACTTGAGGTAGAAAGGTGGATTTCCCGGCCGTAGCCGTGGCCACCAAATCCGATAGACCGACCCCAAATAACTCCTCTACGCATCGCCTGTCCACTGTCGTGTCCATAAAGCTCTTCTGGCCGAAATGGACATAGCACTTACCCGTGATGCCAGTGTGCAGATATCTCTCTGTGCATCACGCATATAAAGAAATGCATCCTTTATTTGTTCTAACGACAGTAAAATATTGTCCCTGTCCAGGGTATCAATATTTTCGATCAGGGACTCTGACCAAACTACCCCAGCACTGCACATCCAGGCAGTCGCAATATCTGGTCGTAGTATAACACCTGCATGTGTGTATATACCTTTTTGGATATTTTCCATCCTCATATCTGATGGATCTTTAAGTGCGGCCGTCTCAGGAGAGGGTAACGCCACTTGTTTTGATAAGCGTGTTAGCGCTTTGTCCACCCTAGGAGGTGTTTCCCAGCGCTCCCTAACCTCTGGCGGGAAAGGGTATAAAGCCAATAACTTCTTTGAAATTAGCAGTTTTTTTATCGGGGCACCCCACGCTTCATCACACACGTCATTTAATTCTTCTGATTCGGTAAAAACTACTGGTAGTTTTTTCACACCCCACATAATACCCTGTTTAGTGGTACCTGTAGTATCAGCTAAATGTAACATCTCCTTTATTGCCAAAATCATATAACGTGTGGCCCTACTGGAAAATACGGTTAATTCGTCACCTTCACCACCGGAATCAGTGCCTGTGTCTGGGTCTGTGTCGACCGACTGAGGCAAGGGGCGTTTTACAGCCCCTGACGGTATTTGAGGCGCCTGGACAGGCACTAATTGAGTGTCCGGCCGCCTCATGTCGGCAAACGACTGCTTAAGCGAGTTGACGCTATCCCGTAATTCCACAAAGGCATCCATTCTGGTGTCGACCCCCTAGGAGGTGACATCCTCATATTTGGCAATTGCTCCGCCTCCACACCAATAACGTCCTCATACATGTCGACACACACGTACCGACACACAGCAGACACACAGGGAATGCTCTATACGAAGACAGGACCCACTAGCCCTTTGGGGAGACAGAGGGAGAGTCTGCCAGCACACACCAAAAAGCGCTATATATGACAGGGATAGCCTTATGATTAAGTGCTCCCTTATAGCTGCTTTTATATTAATATATTGCCATTTATTTTGCCCCCCCTCTCTGTTATACCCTGTTTCTGTAGTGCAGTGCAGGGGAGAGACCTGGGAGCCTTCCTGACCAGCGGAGCTGTGACAGAAAATGGCGCCGTGTGCTGAGGAGATAGGCCCCGCCCCTTTTTCGGCGGGCTCGTCTCCCGCTATTTAGTACATTTAGGCAGGGGTAAATATCTCCATATAGCCTCTGGGGCTATATGTGAGGTATTTTTAGCCTTTTTAAAGGTTTTCATTTGCCTCCCAGGGCGCCCCCCCCCAGCGCCCTGCACCCTCAGTGACTGCCGTGTGAAGTGTGCTGAGAGGAAAATGGCGCACAGCTGCAGTGCTGTGCGCTACCTTAAGAAGACTGCAGGAGTCTTCAGCCGCCGATTCTGGACCTCTTCTTGCTTCAGCATCTGTGAGGGGGCCGGCGGCGTGGCTCCGGTGACCATCCAGGCTGTACCTGTGATCGTCCCTCTGGAGCTTCATGTCCAGTAGCCAAGAAGCCAATCCATCCTGCACGCAGGTGAGTTCACTTCTTCTCCCCTCTGTCCCTCGTTGCAGTGATCCTGTTGCCAGCAGGAATCACTGTAAAATAAAAAACCTAAGCTAAACTCTCTAAGCAGCTCTTTATGAGAGCCACCTAGAATTGCACCCTTCTCGGCCGGGCACAAAAATCTAACTGGAGTCTGGAGGAGGGTCATAGGGGGAGGAGCCAGTACACACCACCTGACCTGTAAAAGCTTTACTTTTGTGCCCTGTCTCCTGCGGAGCCGCTATTCCCCATGGTCCTTTCAGGAACCCCAGCATCCACTTAGGACGATAGAGAAATAATGTTAATAAATAGACCCCTAAAAACATAGAGAGGCATTTGACTAGTTCCCTTCCCATATCAAGGTTAGCATTGCAGTGGCCCAAGCCAATAGTAGTGCTCCGGACACACTGCAAGGTGGGGTACCTTGGGAAAGCAGAATATCTCTGGTAATCAGAGGTTAGGTAGCTGCCACGAGGAGTGGATTCTATCATTGGGCCAATAACGTTATGACAAGGGGGATAAGGGTTCCTATTAAAGAGACTGCCCGCTATGCAACCACATAAGAAGTGAAGTTAGGTCCTCCACTATGTAATCCTTTGGCAGTGCAAACTCTGCAATAGTTTAAAAAATAAAATAAGAGAGGATTCAGAAACATAATTTGGGTCTCCAATAAAAAAAGGGTAAAGACCCAACGTTTACCTTTGCATCAAGTTCCATAACGCATTGGAAAGTGATAAAATGGGTGTCAAGTAAAATAATTTATTGATTGCAGGCTCATAGGTTGGCTGGTATTATCATTACATAGGGAGGATTTTATTTATTTATAGTGTTTTATACCGCAGAACATATTCCGTTGCGCTTTACAATTGGAAACTGTGATAAAACAAAACTGGGTAATAACAAACAAACAGTCATAGAGGTAGGAAGGCCCTGCTCGCAAGCTTACAATCTATTGGAAAACAGGCATTCATACACAAGGATAAGTGCTACCTATTGCATAATTGTTCACCAGATTGCAAAGGTTCTTGGTGGCTGCATGATAAGACCACATTGTGATGTTGGCTTGGGGTCCGGAGGATGGGAAAGTGATGAAAGAGAAAAAATGTGAGGATATGTGTGGAGGGGATGTAACTGGATAGGAAAGCTTATGAAAGTTGAGTGAGCGGTTCTGAAATGTGGATGACTTATAATATGTTGTTTGCTATGTATAATATAAGTAGAAATGGACAATGCTAGTTACAAGCTATAGCAAGCGCAAGACAAAACTATGGTCACTGTACTTTCTCTCTCTATACAGAAAGGCTTTGGGAACATCGACTCTGAATACTGGCTGGGTCTGGAGAACATTTATAAGCTAACAAACCAAGATAACTATAAGCTGTTGATTGAACTGGAAGACTGGAATAATAAAAAGGTCTATGCAGAATACAGCAGCTTCCGACTGGAGCCAGACACCGATCACTACAGGCTGCGATTGGGGACGTACCAAGGGAATGCTGGAGACTCTATGGTCTGGCACAACGGAAAACAGTTCACCACATTGGACAAAGACCGAGATATGTATTCAGGTGAGGCAAAGTTATTTACAGCTCCAGAATAATACCAAACCCAAAACTGTTAATCCGGTAGCAAATGGCTGGGGAGATTAAAAGTTACATTTGTTAAAGAACTGGTGACCTGTAGGTCGCCCAACGTTATGTCAGAAGAAGCGAGAATTTGTAAAAATCATTGGCAAGGAGTCCAGGATTGTCCCCAGTCTACTGATCGGACACTGCATTAAATGCATTTAATAAAACATCACAAATAATGTATAACCCATTGGCCAATAAATAGGATGCGAGACACGTAAGGATTAGGAGATGGGTCTGGTGTCTGGCCAACCTGTTCACCACTACTATAGTTCCAAACAGAGATCAAAATACCACAGAGAACCTGCATTAGCTGGAAGTGAGAAAAACCCTGATGGGTTTGGTGGGCAGATGGGCATTGCAGAAAAGGCATGGATACCCCTGTTTCTGTGGAATATCATGAGATGACTATAACTAACAATTATACAGGACTAGAATAACCAACACTGCCCCAAATGAACACGAGAAAATTATGCGCTAAATAAGTTTATGGTTTTATTCCAGGTAACTGCGCTCATTTCCATAAAGGAGGATGGTGGTATAATGCCTGTGCGCACGCCAACCTTAATGGTGTGTGGTACAGAGGAGGAATGTACCGCAGCAAGCACCAAGATGGCATCTACTGGGCAGAATACAGAGGAGGCTCCTATTCCCTCAAAAAAGTCCAGATGTTGATCAGACCGATAGACTGAAGCAAACAGACAATGAAGCAAGACAAACAGATTATTATTTTAATGTTGTGGATTATGAAGACTCACATTACATGGTATTATTTTATGGAGTCGTGTTTGGCTTCATCGGAGATACTGTTATTAACAAGAGTGTTAACAAGAGGACGCTGGACTTCCCTCTACTTAAAGGTTACTATGAGATAAGGAAATATATGTATTTGTGCTATATATTTTATGGGATTTATGTAAGAAAAAACCGATAAAACATGGTTTCTAAAATGCCAACAGACAGCAATTTTGAATGATTAATGGATGCAATAAGGGAGGGTAGGTGTATAACCATAGTTAGTGTAAGGGCCACAATACAGGAAAGCTGGACAGCAGTAGATTAGAAATTCAAAACATAGATGTGCATAAGTGACAATGTCTGTAATATATAATTTATCTTGCTTGCTTACATTTATGCATTGTGGTTTCATTTTTAGCATTATTTAAATAGGGTTGTTCTATAACCCCGTTACGCAAACATGCCCTCACATGCAGCAAATCGGAGGTTCGTAGGCCATTTAAGCCTATTTATATTGTTCTGTAATATGTAAAATGGTACTAAGCCAGTTGTGAACTATATGCGTGTTTTGTTTTTATGTTTAATATATCTGGGATCTCATCTCTGAAAGGCTGTATCACCATATTGTCAGGAAAGTGAAGGCGCCAATTGGAGACATTTGGCGAATGAACACAATTTAATACTACACACTTTAGCAGTACTAGAACCCATACATGAATGGTGTGGTAGCCTATAGCAACCAGATGCTTTCTATCATTTGCTAAACTGTACTAGAAACCGCTACCCATGGAACAGTTTGCAGCATATTTGCCTATTCTTAAAAAAAGCATTTCAGGGAAATTCTGAAAACTACAACTATGTGCATCTAGCACTGAAGAGGGCGTGCATTGCTCCAAATGAGAGGTGTGCCCTAAAACTGACTTAAATCCAACTAAAATGAGCCCCAAAAGGAGACAGACAAAATATTTTCATCACACATCCTTGGGCACACAAACATTCATGTAAGCCATCAGTGTATTGGAGAGTGGTGACCATTTTCTTGTAGCACACATAGTTTTTACTCTTCTCTACAGCATTTCCTCCATGGTGGTTGCAGAGTGATGACACCGGGCCAGCCTGACTGCACCCACCTAGCCTCAGGGAGATTGCTAGACTTTCCAGGTAGTCACCACTATTTCAAAGGGAGTCTCCATGACATACAGTGAGAGAAGTGCACCCTAATGAGTATTTCACGGTAGTACCTCTTCCTCTTCATAACAAACTGCTAGAACCCACAATACATAGAACTTCCAGCCCACACATGCAAGGACAATGCAACAGTCAGTAGTTGCAGCAGCCAGTCCTACAGTAGCTGGTAATTACAGGAAGTGTAGACAACTGGCTGTTAACAGTCCCATGCAGCCATGAGCACCAGTGATTGGGTACTCCTACTTGTATGGTTCTCGGCGCCAGGATCCCGACCGCTGGCAGCTGGGCGAGCGCAAATGAGCCTCTCGCGGCTTGCTGCACTCGCCACGCTGCGGGCACGGTGGCGCGCCACAGTATTTATTCTCCCTCCAGGGGGGTTGTGGACCCCCACGAGGGAGAATAGTTGTCAGTATGCCGGGTACCGGGATTTCGGCACCGGAATACGGAGCGCCGGGATCCTAAAATGCCGGCATACTGCATACCACCCACTTGTATGGCACTAACCTTACACACCAGGTGAGTTTGCCTATATAGAACAATAAGCTGAAATCACAAAGCGCGTTATGCATACAGACATCATTGCCATGTCCTTATATGCAAATCCCTGTATCTTTACGCTACATATGCAAAGCTGGCTGCACATGGGACCATACTGCTGCTTGACGCGAGTGATGGATGACCGGATACCCAATCTGGCTTCAGAATGACTTCATGCTGGATAGCAACTATAAGCTGTGTGAGGGTCTGGCAGATAGCACGCTGAGTATGAATTGGTGCCTGTGTGATTACCCCCGTTCTGCTTCAGTGCACTTAATCTAAATCACTGACACACTGGACTTGTTGCATTACGTCTTTGACATACAGTGGGGAGGAGGCTAAAACTTCCAATGCAAGTCCCTCCAGTGTATCAGCACACATTAAAATCACATGTGTACATCACCAACCCAAATGTAGAATGAGGGCCCACATACAGTCCCATGTTCTCCCCCTCCCTTCTGATAAAGAGCTTTCATGAGCAGAAACCACACTGGCCTTTAAGTTCCTCTTCTGTGTAATATCAACGTAGGATTTCTACATTAGCACCATATTAGTTGTAAGCAGGTATATCCACAACAGAACAGAAAGGGCTGGATCTAGTAGAGGCTGGTATCTGCAGTGCAGAAGGGTAATTAGATGTAAGGGGTATGGGTCGACGCAACTTAGGTCGTCAGTCATTAGGTCGACCACTGAAGGTCGACATGCATTAGGTTGACAGGGGCAAAAGGTTGACATGGCCATTAGGTCGACAGGTCAAAAGATCAACATGGGGTTATGGACTTTGTGTCGTTTTCTTCGTAAAGTGATGGGGAACCCCAATAAGTGCACCGTGTCCCCTCGTATGGCGAGCGAAGTCAAGGTGCCTCATTCCGCTACCGCTGCGCTCGGCACAGGTTACCGTTCCCAATTGTAGTCCACGTGGATTGTCAAGCATGAAAAAGTCCAAAAAATGGAAAAAAGTAAAAAAAAAAAAATCATGTCAACCTTTTGACCTAGTACATGTCGACCTAATGACCATGTCGACCTATTGACCATGTTGACCTGTTGACCTAATGCATGTCGACCTTCAGTGGTCACCCTGACTGTCGACCTAAGCTGTGTCGACCTAACGACCGTATCCCGATGTAAGCAGGTGTATCCACAACAGAACAGAAATAAGTCTAGCTCCAGTAGAAGCTGGCATCTACAGTGCAGAATGGTAATTAGCTGTAAGCAGGTATATCCACAACAGGACAAATAAGTCTAGCTCCAGTAGAGGCTGGCATCTGCAGTGCAGAAGGGTAAAGCACTATACTGCTGGAAATCAGACATCGGAAGTTACAAATCATCCACAACGAGGAAGAGGTTCCGTGTATCATCTAACACACCTGCCATCTGGAGAACGCATGAACATGTCAGCTGTAATGGCCATGGAATGGGAAAGACTCGGGAGATTGTGGGATTCCTGCTTTTACATCACCCTTCTAAGCACACACCATTAATAATATAGAAGTAGTACATGCATATACATAGCATAAGCCATTAGTAACATAGTGCACACACACATCGCAACAGCACACACACTACTGGAACAGTGGAATGAAATTAAAATACAATAATCCCTCTTTATAACACTTCACACACCATAAACAGCATATGCTCTGCACAAAAGCCCATTAAAATGCATTTGGAGGTATAAGCTCTATTGTACATAATGCTTGCGACTGGGTTTTCCAGCTAAGGGTTAGTTTTGTAAATACTACAGATGTGTCCTCTTACAACTTTGCTCCATGCACCACAAGTCACGTTACATATAACACACGAGTGCAGTGTGGCTCGGTAGCACTGGGGGTCTTTTTTGTGTTTTTTTTCTGCGAGCATGCGTCTTAGATGCAAAGTAATGTAATAGGACTCACAAGCAGCTTCTGCTGATTAAAATGATATGTGGCATGCCTATATTCTGTGTGTGACTGCGACTATTTGCTTACAAAATGCCATGCTACAGTGTTTTCCTGGAAAACACAGTAACGTGGCATTTTGGATGCAGATACAGCCACTATTACACACAGAACATATAATTTTATTCAGCATGTTTCCCAATACATTACTTTGCGTCTTTGCATTTTCGGGGGGGAAAAAAGAGCAGCAAATACGCTCAGCGCTAGAGTCCCGGCAATAGCTGTTTAGCGTGACTGCAGCAGTATCCGGTTGATAGACAGCGTCTTGTTAGACAGTCAATAGAAAGACACCATATGTTAGACAGACATTAGGTCGACAGGGTCAAAAGGTTGACATGAAATGGTAGACAGTACAAAAGGTAGACAGGGTCAAAAGGTCGACATAAAGATAGTTGTTTTTTTATTTAACATGTTTTTGGACTACTTCATACCTTCTCTATCCATGTCGGCATAGAGTTGGTTACAAACCTTGTGGCGAGCGGATGCCTTTCTACAATTGGGGGTGCCAGATGACAAAACTATCCACACAATCCACAAAAATGCAAAAAACATGGAGTCTACCTTTTTTGTGTCCACCATTTTTATGTCAACCTTATGACCCTGTCGACCTAATGTCTGTCTAACATATGGTGTCAATCTATTGAAGGTCTAGCTAGACACTGTCTTATCTATCAACCCACACCCACTGCAGCAAGGATGTAGGAGAACACATCTGTATCTTGCTGCCTACCTTCTTTTGTTTTATTAGATACATTTTGTAGTTGACATACCTAACGGTACCTGCAGTGTTAAACTGTTATTACCTTATATGGAAAGCAGCATACAGTCCTGCTTACAGCCACTATAACTCACGGCACCAGCAGCTCATTGTCAACCTGGCCTGGTAATCATCTACACATGCTGTGATTTCCAAATTAGACAGCAACAGACAGTGACCTCTATCATTTTAAGCAGTTTTCTGTATTAAACTGTACTTTTTATTGCTTGCCTTAGAAACATGCTGAATCAACTTATTAACCTTTGTACTACAGACTGAAACCATTGCCGTGGTCCTGCATTAGGGCTCATTCACACAGTTGTTTTTTTCTTTACTCCCTCCACATCTGGAACAAAAACACACACTTAGGGAGCAACAGTGACCATTAAACAGCTCTGGCAAACACTCAACCCAAGCGCGATACCCCTGCAGGCATTGAAAAATTGAAAAACCAGATACCTTTCCTGTGCGTTGCTTTCAGAGCGCATAGAGTAGAATAGGAGATGAAGAGGGCACAGGGTGACAATTACCCATAACCCCCCAACCGTTACTATATGCAGGTTTTTATAAAACCGATTCCTTCATCAAAGAAAAAAAAAGCAGAAACAAAAGCAAATTTTTAAGTGTACCATATTCATGAAAGAAATGGTTAAAGGATTATTAGAAGCAATTGGCATCCAGACTGAGTTATATATAAACATATTTAGGTATATGCAATTGCGGTCGAATTCCCGAAAATGACGAAAAACGGGTCATTTTCGACACACAAAAAAAAATAAATCGACAATGCAATACAGTAATTTTCGTCAAAAAAACTGACTTTTCAGATTCGACTTTTTGCAATTCGACATTTTGAAAATTCAACATGTCTGCAGTGGTAAAAATGCGGCAATTCGACAAAAGTATATTCAATTGAAGAATGTGGATTCGACTTTAGTGCTTTTCAACAGTAATATCGTCAATTTCCTTCCGCCTCACTTTGCTGGCGGAATCTAATACAAAAAAATTAAAACATGGGTTTTTTTGTGTTTTTTTTATTGCTAATAGCATATCTATTTATATTAGAAGGGATTATGTACTTGGTTTGTTTATTAGAGGGACATAAGCATTATTTTTATATTTTTTAAAAGGTTTTTTTTTTTTTTAATGACTAAAATAGAAAGAGCATGGTTTTTAGTGGGAAGGGGTGGGAATGGGTTAAAATCAGGAAAAAAAAATGCGTGGGGTCCCCCCTCCTAAGCATAACCAGCCTCGGGCTCTTTGAGCCGGTCCTGGTTGCCAAAATACGGGGAAAAAAATGACAGGGGATCCCCCGTATTTTAACAACCAGCACCGGGCTCTGCGCCTGGTCCTGGTGCAAAAAATACGGGGGACCGCGGGTGACCTCACCACTGACCGCAAAGTTCCCACCATTGAATATAATGGAGGGGCTGTGCGATGCGCTGTCTGACAGCTCAGACGCGCATAGCCAATCAGGAGAGTGCCACGACGTGGCGCTCCCTGATTGGCTGGAGGGACTCTCTGTGACAGGAGTCACAGGGGGTGTCAGGATTCGGGGAAAGGGGTCCCATGTGTAAACATGGGACCTCTTTCAGTCTGTGTGAATCGGGTAAATGCGTTTTTTTTATTTTGCCAAGTACGTGGATTACAAATATCAATGGACACTGGATTTAGGGGAGTATAATTTTATTTTCAGGTACACCCCGTGGATTCTACTTGGACAAGTGGACCGAACGTCGTGTCAACATAGCTAAGTATGTGTGTGTGTGTCGACATGTATGTAATAAAGTTGTACTTTCAAGGTGTGCGTGTCCTGTTTTTATTTGGGTATTTTTTTTGCAGTAGAACTACAGGTACCAGCGGGCCCGTTTCCCTCCCCCCCGCATGCTGGTACTTGTGGTTCTCCAAGTACCAGCTTGCAGGGGAGGCTTGCTGGGACTTGTAGTTCTTCTGCAAAAAACAATATTCTTTCATTTTACTCAAGGCTATCAGCCCCCCATCAGCAGCCCTTGGATGGGGGGGGGGGGGGGGGGGGAAGACAGCCTCTGGCATCACCCCTGGCCCTTGGGTGGCTGGGGGGGACACCCCTTGATTGAAGGGGTCCCCACTCCTCCAGGGTACCCCGGCCAGGGGTGACTAGTTGGGTATTTAATGCCACGGCCACAGGGAGCGGTATAAAAGTGTCCCCCGGCTGTGGCATTATCTGTCCAGCTAGTGCAGCCCGGTGCTGGTACATACGGGGTACCCCTACTCTTTTTGTCCCCCGTATTTTTTGCACCAGGACCAGGCGCAGAGCCCGGTGCTGGTTGTTAAAATACGGGGGATCCCCTGTCATTTTTCCCCCCGTATTTTGGCAACCAGGACCGGCTCAAAGAGCCAGAGTCTGGTTATGCTTAGGAGGGGGGACCCCACGCAATTTTTTTTCGGGTTTTTTACCGTTTTTTTGTACCGTCTGAAAAGTCGATTCAAAATCCGTCAATTGGTCCGTTTTTCGACAGCGGGACTGTCGAATCCGTTTTTTATTGAATATGTTGTATTCCGGCACCCGCCGGCCGGAATTCGACGGTCGAATTGTGTCGAATTTAAAAACGGCCGAAAAAGTGCCGCAATTCGCCCGGAATTGCATATACCCCATTGTGCTTTTGCAGAATGTCAAACTGACTTTTTCAAAATGATTTAAGAGCTTATTAAAACCAAGCAAGAACAAAACAAACTCACTTCTCAAAGTATACCTACTGAAAATTACGTCTTGTGCTGCATTACACCCCAAAACATGTGTTCTAAAGATTTAAGTCCGCAAAGATACAGCGGATGGAATCAAGCGATCAGAATTCCAAGTATATACATCCTCAGTGATGGATTTGTGTGAGGCAGAAGATATGATCTAAATCTGCCCATTGATCAAACTCTTTATCAGCAACCGAGTGACCGGGCCGCCTCCTATTCATAGCGAGATCTGTTTCTATTTTATTCTTCATTATTTGCAGATGGAGCAATAACTCGCATACGATTTGTGCTAGAGCGTTTCCAGGCCATGCGTGTGCCAGAAGAGGAATAACAAAACGAAGGAAAAATATGGCAAGAGAGAGACCTATATATATATCCTTTTGACTTGCATAAAAACCATGTGAATCAAGAATAAGGTTACTGTGTTCATATTGTGCTGACAGTTGCAGTTTTAAAATCCAATAATTTAAGAAGGGGGGAGGTTGGTTATGGCGTGAACTACACCACAAGATGCCAGGAGTACAACGCACTGATTAAAACTGGCAATGTGTAGGTAAAAAAAAACTTGTAATGAAGGCTGAACGTTCAATGAACACCGGATTGCTATAATTTATATTGCAGACGGCCCAATTCCCATCCAAAGTGCAACTTATTTCCATCAGGAACTCTGAGCTGCAGATCTGTCCTATAAATCATTAGCTCTGTACGATTGCATAGTAATTAATTAATTCCTTACACAACAGCTGGGAAAACACCAGAACTCATTAAAATGATCCCATGTGCGTACATTTTTTTTTTACGGTACAACATATCAGGCATTGGTCGGTGGGATAATGTAGGAAAATTGAACAGCCAGCCAGAATTCAGCTGGCTCTGGCAAATAAATTGCCTGTCCAATGCTTTAACTTTGTCTCAAAGCCAATTCAGCAGTCAGGAGAATAAGCCTGAGCACTTACTGTGACTAGTAACAATCACGGAGGAGGAAACCGTAACACAGGAACAACACAGGGAGCGGATGTTGCCCAAGGCAAGCCTAATACGTAACTTGCCAAACAGAGCAGCCGAGCTCAGGGACATACTCAGACTCTCTCCAGTGAGCAGCGCCGGAGCTCTGATCTGCAATGGGCTAAATAAAATCACAATATAAAACGTGTAATGACATTGCAAGGGCCCAAGAAAAGCAGTTGTGAAGAGTGAATCATCAGGAAACAGGCTTCTCCTCTGACCTCTCTTTCCAAGAAATATTATATCATATGCAGGAGCCAGGAAAGTCCTAGGAGACTGTACTCAGGGAAACACAGCTTGGTTTGGGGGGGACGAGAGGTGAAATCCATCTTGCCTCAGCTCTAGCTGCCAAGAACTCTATAAAAAGAAGTCATGTGCATTACTGGGGATCCCTGCTGGGTACACAGACGCCTCCATTACTGCACCAGAAAAGGGAAGCCACAGAGAAGTGATCCATACTGCTGCTGGAGACTCGAGCGTCCGTGGGTTCTCCTGCTGGAGGGGCACAATAGATCCCAGAATGCAATGCAAAGCCATGGGAGACGTGCTGACATGCTGTACCTAGCCTTTTTATTCACCAATATGGAAAGCCATGGGTTCTACCTCTACATTATGCTATAGTAAAGAAACATACTGCACAGTATGATTCTCACAAAAATATAGTACTGACACAGCAATCCAATGAGTATATATACATCTAGCGTAATCCATAGCTATGGTTTATTAGAGGCACGGTGGACCTCGGAATACCAGCTTCTATTGAACAGACAATACATTAGGAGCTGTTGTCTGAGAGATGGGAGCAAGAAATAACAGGGATATGTATCCAGCCTATAAAACAAAAGCTAGGATGGGGTAGTCACTACATGCAGCAGCTGATTGGACAACCACTCACTGGTGGATACTACATAGGCAGGATGAGTATACATATAACCTTCTGCACAATTACGTCCAGGATTCATCTACAACTATGGCAGCAGTGGACTAACAAAGCCACCAACAGGGTCCAGTAGAGAAAAGGACAAGACCCTGATCCCATCTCCCAAAGCCCCCAATATGTTCTTATGTCCGTGGTGAGCTCGAGCCAGTGAAGCCCTGTTTAAGTACCTGCTCATGTTTAAATGAATAAAAAGCAGAGCGGGGAGCCCAGAAGGATTGAACAACATTGCGAGTACTTATCCTAAATTTTCTATGGAGCATGACATGTTTCGCCCCTGTATGGGCAGTCCTCGGATTGAAGACTTGTTTCATAATACAATAGAAGTGTGTAGTATAGGCAGACAGAAGGCTTCACCAAGAGCATGAATGTAAAGGTCATATAAGATAGCACAGTATTGAACAGAACATTTTGGTATTTGAAGCTGTATCAGTTAGATAATTACTCATTTATTAATTATCAATGATTGGAAATATAATTATAATACTTTCATAATGATAAACCAAAAAAAATGCCATTTCAAATGTCTGGGGGACACATCATTAACAAGTTACAGTAATCTCCTCATTAGGGGTGCAACAATAAAGGACTTCGTACACATACCTGTAATGGAAGTGTCACTGCACCTTTTTCCGCTCATTCCACCTCAAGGCCCACAAGGATGGAAAAACTTTAGCTAGAAACACAGGTCCGCCCAGACACACACAAAGGATAAGAGGTTGGGTCTAACATAACCTTTCTTACAATAAACTGAACACCAGAATAGACTACTGTAAAATAAACCCACAGCCACGACCACAGACAAAGACATAACTGGTGGGCAGTGTGCAGCTCTCACCATTCTGGAACAAAATTTGTACTTCTTGTCAGAGGAACCTAATACCCCTTTTCCACATGAGTACCAGGTCCGAACTGGGATGTTTAACCCGGCTACAACCCGTGTCGGCCCCGCTGTTTCCACTGCACTTCGACACGGGTTATTCCCGAGTCGGATCTGTTTCCACTTAATCCGGGTAAGCTCTGTAAAAGCCTATTGATGTCACTCGTTACTTGGGTCTGAAACACAGGTAATGACTGTTTCCACTGCACATTACCCAGGTAGCTACCCGGGTAGGATTCCGGGGTCACGCAACCCGTGTTGAGCCGTTTCCACTTACTAAAAACCCGTGTTGATGCGCACCCCAGTGCAAAAACACGGGTAAATTTAGCTAGTGGAAAAGCTGTATAATTCTCCCTGATGGAGCAGCCCAGAACAAAGCAAAAGGGGTTGATTCAATTAGTGTTAAGGTTCTTTCAAAACCTAAAAATGTGTGTGTGTATATATATATATATATATATATATATATATATATATATATATATATACACACACATACATATATACACACAAGACCCAGAGAGGACTGAAACATTGCTGCTACTCTTTGCACTGATGTTGCTCTGAATAAAAACTATTACCTTTTGAAGACTGGTGAGTGCTCCTAACTTCGTTGGCTACATTTGGAGTGGTGTCTATTGGATTCACTCAAATAAGGATGATCACCCCAGCAATTGTATTTTTCAAGTGAGTGTGGATACTTTGGAGGACTTATACACACTATATATATATATATATATATATATATATATATATATATATATATATACATACACACACACACACACATACACACACACACATATAGTGTCAAGGTTCTTTCAAAACCTTAAAGTGTATATATAAGCACACAGAGGGTCACACATGTAGCACAAGTGAAATTGACGTGAGAAAAAGCTGCTGCATCGTAGCACTTTGCACACAGATTCGGACTCCTTTGCACAAAGATGTATGGATAATGCACTTCTAATTGATCAGTGATCAATTCAGCCCAGCTAAGTAGTTTTGTTACTCCCAGTTGTTTTATTTGTGCAATTAAGACACATTTTCAGCAAATAGGATGACTGGTACAGCTGAGTCGCCCTGGGCCTGGAAAGCTAATAGGGGCTGGCTATTAGGTGCAAATAGAGCCACAGTATATGAGGACACATCTGTACGGATGTATGAGAAGTGTCTCTCTTTGGAACAGCACAGCGGCATGGGTGAGTGGGGGTCGGATGGTAAGGTAGATATTATTTGGGTTGTGCGAGTGTTAAGGGTTAATGCAGAGGTTCCCAAACTCGGTCCTCAAAGTACCATAACACTCCTTGTTTAAAGTATATCCACGCTTGGCCACAGGCGACTTAATCAGTACCCCCCCCCACCACCTTCCCCCGTCATTTTATTTAAGCACCTGTGCTGAGCCATGGATATCTATAAAGGCTGAACTGTTATGATGTTGAGGACTGAGTTTGGGAACCACTGGGCTTGTGATGGAATATGAGGGTTCAAGACTGAAGGATGTTTGCTCCAGGGTATACACCATAATGAAATGCTTCTGTGTACAGGCAGAGCAGTATTTGCACTGCTTTCCAGACACCTGCAGCTAGGCCCCCAGATGCAGAAATTAGGCTGCAGTGAGGGTCTTGCGAGAAAAGCAGATTCCAGAAGGAGGACAGGCTGAACTTGTAGCTCTACACCCATGATCTTCACATAACACAAAGCCCAGGTAAGTGGACCTTTTCTAAAACAAAGTACTGATGTCTTGTGATAATCCTGCCACTCAGTGGCACTGTTTTAAAAGTATGAATAATGGTCAGTGCTGAGCAGAAAGGTGGAATATGTGAGTAAATACCAATGCATTCTAGCACGCAGAACAATTCAGTGACAGTTTCTGCAGTATTTACAAACATATCAAGCAAAAACAAATCCTAATGGATGACCCAAAATTGAGGCGTGAAGAAAGCAAGCTCACCTACATTTGGAGTTTAAGTAGCCAGCTACAGTGTCAACTGAACTCTCCTGTATTGGGAATTTGCATTTTACAATATAGTATAAAAAAAAATATAGTCAGCCATTGTCCTGAATGGGTGACACAGACTACAGAATGCAGCATAGGCGAGTATGTGTTTTGCATTAGCACATATATATGTTTATATACTACTAACATATAGCACAACATTTAATCAGTTATATCAACTTAGTGCATGTTATCCATACACACACATATACACACACACACACACACACACACACACACACACACACACACACACACACACACACACACACAAACCTACTAGTATGTTTTTGAACTATTCGAGAACACCCAACTCCCACATAAAATAGTTCATGCAGCATCTATTAAAGGCTTAATATCGGTAAAGACCTTGTGCTTTGATCTTTTAGCGATTACCCAATGTTCCGTAACGCAGTTATGTGTTCGTGCGAGGCAGCCCTTATACAAATAAAAGTAGCCAGATAATTTGCAGCTTACCCAAGTAAGGAATACACGGAGTCATCTTCAAGCTATTGATGTATTCTCTAAGACGTATGTAATTATCTTCTTTACTAACTACATACTCCAGTTTATCAAAGGTTGTCTTGTCTTTCCGACTCAAAAGCTGAAAGATAGATAAAAGAGAAAACAAAGACTTTCAATTACAGACATTGTACTCCATGAGTCCAAGGTTTGAAGCAAATGTAGACAAACACTAGCAGCAGGGATTCAGTCCTAGACAGACAGTAATCTGAATCATCGGTGATAGCTGTAGTTTTATACTGTCCCTCTATGCGGGTGATTAACAACTCAGGGCCATCACTGCTGCCTGCTTCCCGAAGCTACCATAGACATCACATGACAGCTCTCACCCAGAGACCAGGTGTATTCAACATGCGGCCTTCCAGATGCTGTGGAGCTACAAGTCTCCGCATGTCCTGCCACCTTTTGCCATTAGGCCATGGTAAAACTGTGACAGGGCATGCTGGCATGTATAGTCTTACAGCAGCTGGAGGGCCGCATTATGACCTAGACCACTCTTCAAGGCTAACATATTAGGAGATAATTATCCACCATCAGTAAGACTGGCAGGAGAGCATTATGGGATAATGGCATAATAAGGGATTATGGCAGAGGTTCGCAAACGCGGTCCTCAAGGCACCCCAACGGTCCAGGTTTTTAATGTATCCATGCTTGGCCACAGGTGACTTAATTAGCACCTAAGTCAATTTGATTTAACCATCTGTCTTGAGATATGGATATACCTAAATCCTGGACTGTTAGGGTGCCTAGAGGACCGCGTTTGAGAAACTCTGGATTATGGGAATGAAAAGTCAGATCATTGCCACTACACTGCATGGTACTACAGTGCGAGGCACATTTACTAGAGCCATCAAAGACGCAGTGTAAAGAAACATTTTATCCATTCATTAATATTTAAACATAATTCACAAATATGAAAGGAAAATAAACATAAGGTTAGCGTACCTTTAATATAACATTTCTATACTAGACGAGTCTATAGCAGATGTGTCAGATGGGAAAGTCTCAGGAGAACAGAGTGCTGACAAGCGCTCACACACCGGTCCTCGTACAGTCTGGCGGCTGAGCTTTTCCACACTCCAGGAGTATTTAAGCATAATTGGTTATTACTAAGAAAACACATACAGGGCTCTGCAATTATGCTAACAAAGTGGCCATTGAATAAATCCCATTAGATGTTTTGTTTCTGAGCCAAATTAGAGATTGGGGGAAATGGCCTGAGCGCAATATAATTTAGTTGGAATGAAAAGACTTACACAAAAAAAAAGAAGAAAAAAAACACATTCTGCCTACAAAAAGCTTACTAAGCGATTATAAATGAAAGGCATAATTAAAAGTAACTTTTCTGCAGAACAAAACACCAACAAAATTATACAGAGTAGAGAACAGTGGATTTGATGTCATCACTGCTATTGCTCCACTTACTAACTAGCATGTTCCGGACACTGAACCCATAGATAGAAAGATTGAGAGGGAAGTAGGGGGGTAGGTGACTGTGGTAGCTTTGTGGCTTATGACCCCATCATTCCCCAACATCCTGATGCCTAGGACCCAGTAAACATCCAGGTACAGTATCTAAAGTGAGTTGGATGTATTTTGCAGACATTCATACTGGCAATATGGTCGTAATGCCAAAATTCCTAGTATTGGGAATTGAACCCATGATCTCAGTGCTGTGAGGCAGTAATGCTAACCATTACACCATCCGTACTGTGCGAGTATCGCAGATTTATACTCCTGAGGTGCGAGCAGAAATCCGCGTAAGGTTTAGGTGTTGGGGCTCATTCGTTTTGGCAATTCATTTCTCCAAAGTATGCAGAGCTCTGTTGCTGAACAGGAAAATTGTGTACTGGTGGAGGATGGGAATATGTGGATCCTGTGTATGAACTGCAATCCGTAAGCAGGCCAAATAACTTAATCAGTCCCAAATTAAAATTGCAACCCTTGTTAACCAATTAAACAATTACTACACACCTCAGTCACCATTTACAGCAGGGGTGGGGAACCATTGGCCCTCCAGCTGTTTAACTACACATACCAGCATGCCTTGCTACAGTTTTGTTATTTGGCCATGCTAAAACTGTTGCAGGGCATGCTGGGATGTGTAGTTCAACAACAGCTGGAGGGCCGAAGGTTCCCCATCCCTGATATACAGCATTATGGCTGGACTAGACATTTTCAGTTGCATGGCTGCGTGCAATTAATTACGCGAGACAAAAAATGATGTACATCCAACAGATCCAAATGAAGCCAGGTAGACAGGCAACTAGTGTAGAGGTTGGTAAGTACAAAACTGCAAGACTGCAGCCTAAATAAACTTGACAGGCATGTTTACTAACATATTTAAGTACAGAACTCTGATGGGCATGACTTTACAGGGAAGTGCATAGACTTTTGGGGTGTTATAACAGATGACAGGAGCCAGGCAATACGGCTGCTCCTTCTAGAACGCAACCTATGCACACTTGTGTATCTGGAATCGTTGACAGGTTGAAAGGCCTCTCTCCCCCTGACTGGTTAGTATTGGTCTATACCACCCTGCAAGCAGAGCTAACTTACCTCTATTACCCAGTCTGGTTTTATTAGTGTTTTGTTCCCAACTGCAAAGTTCTATTGAAATAAGTCTAAAATACCACAGGATAACTTTGCTTTTTGCTCAATGGTGTCAGAATACAGAATATCTTAACAGCATCCCAATGCCCTTTACCTGAGATGCAAGCGGCTGCTGTACATAACCATTTTCTCAGATTTCTCTTAGAATTCATTATTTTAAGTACTGTGTTAAATAAAAGGCTACATTTAATATAATTAGTAGCATCTCCAATGTTTAAACTGAACTATCCATATCACCACCAAGACCAAACTATTGTATTCCAACAATACATTTTCGGGTGAACATAAAGTCCTGTGCATCACACACTTTAAAAAAAAAAATTCCTTTTAAACTGGTCTGTAAAGAAAATTGTTGTTATATGAAAACTTAATTGCCTAGTAGCAATGTCTTAGCCTGTAACTTAAGACCCACCAAAATCTTGATATATTTTTTTGTGCTGAAAAAGCCACCACGGCTTATACTCGAGTCCGTGTTAGGAGGGACACGGAGAGCACAGCGCGCGGCTCTCCTGTGCCCCTCCTGCATCTCCGGCGGCAGCGGCGTGTGTGTTAAAGGAAGTGCACGAGCCGGCACTTCCTTTAACACACGCCACTGCCGCCGGAGACGCAGGAGGGACACAGGAGAGCCGCACGCTTCGCTCTCCGTGTCCCTCCTTCAGAAGACAGTGCGGGAGCGACGGAGGGTAAGTATCTAGCACTGTGGGGCATCTCTGGCACTGTGGGGCACATCTGGGGCATATCTGGCACTATGAGGTCTGTGTACGGCTAGAGCTGCATTTCCCACCCTAGGCTTATACTCGAGTCAATAAGTTTTCCCATGTTTTTGTGGTAAAATTAGGTGCCTCGGCTTATATTCGGGTCGACTTATACTCGAGTATATACGGTATGTAGTTTGAATTTGTGTAGCTGTTCCGTGCATCACGGAGAATCGCCCTTTTAAGCAATTGGGCGGATATGACTGCTTAGTGCTGAAACCAAGCATACACTATCCTGTTACACGCAAATTGTCAAGCATCCGTCAGCACAAAAATGTAACCAATTTTTCTGAGCAGATCATTCTAAAGGCCCGTACACACTGGTCGATATATCGGCCGTTCTCCAGAACGGCCAATATATCGCGGGACCGTCGGCCAGTGTGTACGGCCGATACGTCTGTGAACGCCGTCGTTCACAGACGTATCGCGTCGGCTGCGCAGCACAGCCGACAGCCAATATATCTACCGATATATTGGCGCGTCGCTGTGTGTGTACAACCGCTCGTACACATGCTGCGTCGGCCGGCGGTGATTGACAGGTGAACTGGGCGGGCGTGTGTACACGCCCGCCCAGTTCATGACGTCGGTCCCCGACGGATCGAGCAGTGTGTATGCTGAACACACTGCTCGATCCGTCCATAGATATATCTGCAGATCAATTGATCTGCAGATATATCTGTTAGTGTGTACCCACCTTTAGGCACTCAATGCATTTTGCAAAAAATACAGGCAGTGATATATGGCGAATCTCCCTGGCATAACACTTTTTCTTCCAGCGATATACATGTCACTGTATTTGAAGCCAAAAACAACACTGAACAACACTGTGCCAGCTGATAGTGTGTAGTATTTAAGATAACTACTTTCAAGGTCTGCAATCAGACCCCATTGCATTCAGGAAGGCTGCATTCAAAGGATGTAATTTCAAGGAAGCAGAGTTAAATCTTGAGTTTGAACTGGATTTGGACTTTGAACTACTCAAGAATCACAAATGAAACAATTAAACACTGCAGCTCAGGATCATTATGTGGCCTTTCCTCACCTCTGCCATGAGAACAATAGGATCAGGCTACTAGCTTTCCCGCTTAGAACATCAGGACTCTGCCCCTGGAACTATCCCTCAAGGTGAGCAGGAAGCAGAGGGGGGAGAACATCAGGCTCAACAGGGACATTTCTATTGGACATAAGTGTGCTCCCCACATTCTTAAGGTCCGTACACACTTAACGATAAAATGAGCGACGTCGCTCATTTTCCCCCTCCTTGAGCGACGTTGCTCATTTAATCGTCAAGTGTGTATGCCGCCAGCGACGACCGATGCGCGGCCCTGCGGGTCAGCAACGATCGTCGCTGTTGGTAGGGCATGCATGAAGGATGTGGACTGTCGTCCACGACCTTCATGCAGGGCTGGCGAGGGCATGACGTCACTGAGCGATATGAGCAGTCATATCGCTCAGTGTGTATAGTCGGCCGCCGGCCGGCCCGGGAGGGGAAAACAGACGATGTCGCTCACAGAGCGACATCGTCTAATGTGTATGGGCCTTTACACCCACCCGTACTGATCCCAACAGGACATTCATAAATACTTGACTCAAAATATCTCAAATTTTCATTCTTCCGTTGGCTACCTGAAAATAAGATTTTAATACCTACCGGTGAATCCTTTTCTCTTAGTCCGTAGAGGATACTGGGGACTCCAAAAGGACCATGGGGTATAGACGGGATCCGCAGGAGACATGGGCACTTTAAGACTTTAAATGGGTGTGAACTGGCTCCTCCCTCTATGCCCCTCCTCCAGACCTCAGTTATAGGAACTGTGCCAAGAGGAGACGGACATTTCGAGGAAAAGGATTTTGTTAAACTAAGGGTGAGATACCTACCAGCTCACACCACCACACACCGTACAACATGGCCTGTAACTACAACCAGTTAACAGCGTGAACCAAAACGATCAGCAACAGGCTGACCTTAACCAAAACACAACCATTGTGTAACATAAGCAATAACCGTTAACAAGTACTGCAGATAGAGTCCGCACTGGGACGGGCGCCCAGCATCCTCTAAGGACTAAGAGAAAAGGATTTTAAGGTAGGTATTAATATCCTATTTTCTCCTTCGTCCTAGAGGATGCTGGGGACTCCAAAAGGACCATGGGGTTTATACCAAAGCTCCAGACCGGGCGGGAGAGTGCGGATGACTCTGCAGCACCGATTGAGCAAACATGAGGTTCTCATCAGACAGGGTATCAAACTTATAGAATTTCGCAAAAGTGTTTGAACCCGACCAAGTAGCTGCTCGGCAAAGTTGTAATGCCGATACACCCCGGGCAGCCGCCCAAGACGAGCCCACCTTCCTAATGGAATGGGCCTTCACCGAATTTGGTAACGGCAATCCAGCCGCAGAATGGGCATGCTGAATCGTATTACAGATACAGCGTGCAATAGTCTGCTTAGAAGCAGGAGCTCCAACCTTGTTGGAAGCATACAGGACAAACAGCGCCTCTGTTTTCCTAATACGAGCCGTTCTGGCTACAGAAATTTTCAAAGCTCTGACCACATCGTGCGACTTAGAATCAGCCAAGGCTTCAGTAGCCACAGGCACCACAATAGGTTGGTTCGTGTGAAATAAAGAAACCACCTTTGGGAGAAATTGTTGTCGAGTCCTCAATTCTGCTCTATCAACATGGAAAACCAAGTAGGGGCTTTTGTGAGACAAAGCCACCAACTCTGACACCCGCCTTGCGGATGCCAAGGCCAATAGCATGACCACTTTCCAAGTGAGAAATTTCAACTCAACCTTTTGTAAAGGTTCAAACCAATGTGACGTCAGGAACCGTAACACCACGTTAAGGTCCCATGGAGCCAACGGGGTCACAAATTGAGGTTGGATGTGCAGTACCCCTTTCACGAAAGTCTGTACTTCTGGAAGCGAGGCCAATTCCTTTTGAAAGAAAATAGATAAGGCCGAAATCTGCACTTTAATGGAGCGTAACTTTAGGCCCGCATCCACACCGGCTTGCAAAAAATTGAGAAAACGACCCAGCTGAAATTCTTCCGTAGGTGCCTTCTTGGATTTGCACCAAGACACATATTTCCTCCAAATACGGTGGCAATGTTTCGCCGTTACCTCCTTCCTAGCTTTCAGTAGAGTCGGAATGACCTCTCCGGGAATACCCTTTCGAGCTAGGATTAGGCGTTCAACCGCCATGCCGTCAAACGCAACCGCAGTAAGTCCTGGAACATGCACGGTCCTTGCTGTAATAGATCCTCTCTCAGAGGAAGAAGCCAGGGATCTCCTATGAGTAATTCCTGAAGATCCGGATACCAGGCCCTCCGCGGCCAATCTGGAACAACGAGTATCGACTGAACCCTTGTTCTTCTTATGATCCTTAACACCTTTGGGATGAGTGGAAGTGGAGGGAACACATAGACCGACTGAAACACCCACGGTGTCACCAGAGCGTCCACTGCTATTGCTTGAGGGTCCCTCGACCTGGAACAATATGTCTGAAGCTTCTTGTTGAGGCGAGACGCCATCATGTCTATTTGAGGCAGTCCCCAATGACCTGTCACTTATGCAAAGACCCCACTCTCCTGGATGGAGATAGTGTCTGCTGAGGAAGTCTGCTTCCCAGTTGTCCACGCCTGGAATGAAGACTGCTGCCAGAGTGCTTGCATGTTTTTCCGCCCAGCGAAGAATCCTTATGGCCTCCGCCATCGCCGCTCTGCTCCTTGTTCCACCCTGGCGGTTTATGTGCGCCACCGCTGTTATGTTGTCCGACTGAATCAGGACGGGTAGGCCACGAAGGAGATGTTCTGCTTGTAGGAGGCCGTTGTAAATGGCCCTTAATTCCAGAATGTTTATGTGCAGACAAGCTTCTTGGTTTGACCATTTTCCCTGAAAATTTTTCCCCCTGTGTGACTGCTCCCCAACCTCGGAGACTCGCATCCGTGGTTACCAGGACCCAATCCTGGATCCCAAACCTGCGACCCTCTAGAAGGTGAGAACTTTGGAGCCACCACAGGAGAGAAATCCTGGCCCTGGGGGATAGGCTTATCCTCCGGTGCACACAATTATAAATTATAAGCTTGAATCACACATGTCCATTGATTATATTTTAATTCCGGTGTTAGGACACAAACAAAAGTCCTAGAGGTTGTGTCTAGAGAATTAATGTCAGCCAGAGCTTAGACTAAGTCCAGGTTGCCTCTCATAGACTCTTTAATATATCCAATGTTCATATAAGGATTTAATTGGCATGCCAGCAATTTTCGTGGCAATTTATGTAATGCTCAGTGCGAAGTATAAATATAATTAGTGTCCGTTTGAACAATAAAAAATAGAGAGGTGGAATTACCAGACCAGGCTGTCACGGAAATCTATCCACCGAACTGCTGTTATCCCTCGGACACGCACTGTAGAGGGATAACAGCAGTTCGGTGTATAGATTTCCGTGACAGCCTGGTCTGGTAATCCACCTCTCTATTTTTTATTGATCAAACGGACACTAATTATAATAAGATTTTACTCACCGGTAAATCTATTTCTCGTAGTCCGTAGTGGATGCTGGGCACTCCGTAAGGACCATGGGGATTAGCGGCTCCGCAGGAGACTGGGCACAACTAAAGAAAGCTTTAGGACTACCTGGTGTGCACTGGCTCCTCCCACTAAGACCCTCCTCCAGACCTCAGTTAGGATACTGTGCCCGGAAGAGCTGACACAATAAGGAAGGATTTTGAATCCCGGGTAAGACTCATACCAGCCACACCGTATAACTCGTGATACTATACCCAGTTAACAGTATGATAACAACTGAGCCTCTCAACAGATGGCTCAACAATAACCCTTTAGTTAGGCAATAACTATATACAAGTATTGCAGACAATCCGCACTTGGGATGGGCGCCCAGCATCCACTACGGACTACGAGAAATAGATTTACCGGTGAGTAAAAGCTTATTTTCTCCAACGTCCTAAGTGGATGCTGGGGACTCCGTAAGGACCATGGGGATTATACCAAAGCTCCCAAACGGGCGGGAGAGTGCGGATGACTCTGCAGCACCGAATGAGCAAACTCTAAGTCCTCCTCAGCCAGGGTATCAAACTTGTAGACTCTTGCAAGAGTGTTTTAACCCGACCAAGTAACAGCTCGGCAAATTTGTAAAGCCGAGACCCCTCGGGCAGCCGCCCAAGAAGAGCCCATTTTCCTCGTGGAATGGGCTTTCACAGATTTAGAGTGCGGCATTCCAGCCGCAGAATGTGCAAGTTGAATCGTGCTACAGATCCAGCGAGCAATAGTCTGCTTAGAAGCAGGAGCACCCAGCTTGTTGGGTGCATACAGGATAAATAGCGAGTCAGTTTTCCTGACTCCAGCCGTCCTGGAAACATACTTTTCAGGGCCCTGACTACGTCCAGAAAACTTGGAATCCTCCAAGTCCCAAGTAGCCGCAGGCACCACAATAGGTTGGTTCACATGAAAAACTGATACCACCTTAGGAAGGAATTGGGAACGAGTTCTCAATTCCGCCTTATCTATATAAAATACAGATAAGGGCATTTGTATGACAAAGCCGCCAATTCTGATACACGCCTGGCCGACGCCACGGCCTACAGCATGACCACTTTCCACGTGAGGTATTGTAGCTCCACGGATTTAAGTGGCTCAACTCAATGCGACTTCAGGAAATCCAACACTACGTTGAGATCCCATGGTGCAACTGGAGGCACCAACGGGGGTTGACTATGCAGCACTCCCTTAACAAAAGTCTGAACTTCAGGCAGTGAAGCCAGTTCTATTTTGGAAGAAATCGATAGAGCCGAAATCTGGACCTTAATGGAACCCAATTTTAGGCCCATAGTCACCCCTGACTGTAGGAGGTGCAGAAATCGACCTAGCTGAAATTCCTCCGTTGGGGCCTTCCTGGCCTCACAGCACGCAACATATTTCCGCCATATGCGGTGATAATGGTTTGCGTTCACTTCTTTCCTAGCTTTAAATAGCGTAGGGATAACTTCCTCCGGAATGCCCTTTTCCTTCAGGATCCGGCGTTCAACCGCCATGCCGTCAAACGCAGCCGCGGTACGTCTTGGAACAGACAGGCCCCCTGCTGCAGCAGGTCCTGTCTGAGCGGCAGAGGCCATGGGTCCTCTGAGATCATTTCTTGGAGTTCTGGGTACCAAGCTCTTCTTGGCCACCCGGACAATGAGTATAGTTCTTACTCCTCTCCTTCTTATTATTCTCATTACCCTGGGTATGAGAGGCAGAGAAGGGAACACATACACCGACTGGTACACCCACGGTGTTACCAGAGCGTCCACAGCTATCGCCTGAGGGTCCCTTGACCCGGCGCAATATCTTTGTAGCTTTTTGTTGAGGCGGGATGCCATCATGTCCACCTGTGGCCTTTCCCCACGGTGTACAATCACTTGGAAGACTTCTGGATGAAGTCCCCACTCTCTCGGGTGGAGGTCGTGTCTGCTGAGAAAGTCTGCTTCTCAGTTGTCCACTCCGGGAATGAACACTGCTGACAGTGCTAACACATGATTTTCCGCCCATCGGAGAATCCTTGTGGCTTCTGCCATCGCCATCCTGCTTCTTGTGCCGCCCTGTCGGTTTACATGAGCGACCGCCGTGATGTTGTCTGACTGGATCAGCACCGGCCGGTGTTGAAGCAGGGGTTTAGCCTGACTTAGAGCATTGTAAATGGCCCATAGTTCCAGAACATTTATGTGTAGGGAAGTCTCCTGACTTTTCCATAGGCCTTGGAAGTTTCTTCCCTGTGTGACTGCCCCCCAGCCTTGAAGGCTGGCATCCGTGGTCACCAGGACCCAGTCCTGTATGCCGAATCTGCGCCCCCCTAGAAGATGAGCACTCTGCAGTCACCACCACAGCGACACCCTGGCCCTTGGAGACCGGGTTATCCGCCGATGCATCTGAGAATGCGACCCGGACCACTTGTCCAACAGATCCCACTGGAAGATCCTTGCATGGGACTTGGCGAATGGAAATTCTTCGTAAGAAGCTACCATCTTTCCCAAGGCTCGCGTGCATAGATGCACCGATACCTGTATTTGTATTAGGAGGTCTCCGTCTAGAGACGCCAACTCCTTGGACTTCTCCTCCGGGAGAAACCCTTTTTATCCTGTTCTGTGTCCAGAACCATACCCAGGAACAGTAGACGCGTCGTAGGAACCAGCTGTGACTTTGGATTATTCAGAATCCAGCCATGCTGTTGTAGCACTTCCCAAGATAGTGCTACTCCGACGAACAACTGCTCCCTGGACCTCGCCTTTATAAGGAGATCGTCCAAGTACGGGATAAGTACTTCGGGCATTACCTTGGTAAATACCCTCGGTGCCGGGGACAGACCAACGGCAACGTCTGGAATTGGTAATGACAATCCTGTACCACAATTTTGAGGTACACCTGGTGACGAGGGTAAATAGGGACATGCAGGTAAGTATCCTTGATGTCCAGTGATACCCTGAAATTTTCCAGGCTTGCAATAATCGCCCTGAGCGATTCCATTTTGAACTTGAACCTTCGTATATAAGTGTTCAAGGATTTCAATTTTAGAATGGGTCTCACCGAACAGTCTGGTTTCGGTACCACAACATTTTGGAATAGTAACCCCGGCCTTGTTGAAGGAGGGGTACCTTGATTTCACCTGCTGGAAGTACAGCTTGTGAATTGCCGCCAGTACTACCTTTCTCCGAGGGCAGCAGGCAAGGCTGATGTGAGGCAACGGCGAGGGGGAGTCGTCTCGAACTCCAGCCTGTATCCCTGTGATACTACTTGCAGAACCTAGGGATCCACCTGTGGGCAAGCCCACTGATCCCTGCAGTTCCCGAGACGCGCCCCCACCGCACCTGTCTCCACCTGTGGAGCCCCAGCATCATGCGGTGGACTCAGAGGAAGCGAGGGAAGATATTTGATCCTGGAACTGGCTGACTGGTGCAGCTTTTTCCTTCTTCCCTTGTCTCTGTGCAGAAAGGAAGCGCCTTTGACCCGCTTGCTTTTCTGAAGCCGAAAGGACTGTACCTGAAAATACGGTGCTTTCTTTTGGCTTTTGTGAGGAAACCTGAGGTAAAAAATTTTCTTCCCAGCTGTTGCTGTGGATACGAGGTCCCAGAGACCATCCCCAAACAATTCCTCACCCTTATAAGGCAGAATCTCCATGTGCCTTTTAAATGTAGCATCACCTGTCCACTGCCGGGTTTCTACTACCCTCCTGGCAGAATGGACATTGCATTAATTCTGGATGCCAGTCGGCAAATATCCCTCTGTGCATCCTTTATATATAAGACAACGTCTTAAATATGCTCAATGTTAGCAAAATATTATCCCTGTCTTAGCGTATTAATATTATCTGACAGGGTGTCAGACCACGCTGCAGCAGCACTATTTATGCTGAGGCAATTGCAGATTTCAGTATATAACCTGAGTGTGTAAATACAGACTTCAGGATCGCCTCCTGCTTTTTATCAGCAGGTTCCTTCAAGGTGGCCGTATCCTAAGACGGCAGTGCCATTCTTTAACAAACGTGTGAGCGCCTTATCCACCCTAAGGGATATCTCCCAACGTGACCTATCCTCTGGCGGGAAAGGGTACGCCATCAGTAACTTTTTAGAAATTACCAGTTTCTTATCGGGGGAAACCACGCTTCTTTACACACTTCATTCATTCATCTGATGGGGGAACAAAACAGTGGCTGTTTTTTCTCCCCAAAAATAAAACCCCTTTTATGTGGTACTTGGGTTCATGTCAGAAAATGCGTAACATTTTTTCATTGCCGAGATCATGTAACGGATGTTCCTAGTGGATTGTGTATATGTCTCAACCTCGTCGACACTGGACTCCGTGTCGACATCTGTGTCTGCCATCTGAGGTAACGGGCGTTGTTTGAGCCCCTGATGGCCTTTGAGACGCCTGGGCAGACACGGGCTGAGAAGCCGGCTGTCCCACAGCTGTTACGTCATCCAGCCTTTTATGTAAGGAGTTGACACGGTCGGTTAATACCTTCCACCTATCCATCCACTCTGGTGTCGGCCCCACAGGGGGCGACATCCCATTTATCGGCCTCTGCTCCGCCTCCACGTAACCTTCCTCATCCAACATGTCGACACAGCCGTACCGACACACCGCACACACACAGGGAATGCTCTGAGGACAGGACCCCACAAAGTCCTTTGGGGAGACCGAGAGAGAGTATGCCAGCACACACCAGAGCGCTATATAATGCAGAGATTAACACTATAACCGAGTGATTTTTCTCCAAATAGCTGCTTGTATACACATATTTCGCCTAAATTTAGTGCCCCCCCTCTCTTTTTAACCCTTTGAGCCTGAAAACTACAGGGGAGAGCCTGGGGAGCTGTCTTCCAGCTGCACTGTGAAGAGAAAATGGCGCCAGTGTGCTGAGGGAGAAGCCCTGCCCCCTTTTCGGCGGACTTTCTCCCGCTTTTTCTGTGATACTGGCAGGGGTAATTTTACATCTATATAGCCTCTGGGACTATATATGATGTATATTTTGCCAGCCAAGGTGTTATTTATTGCCCTCAGGTCGGGCACAAGAATCTAACTGAGGTCTGGAGGAGGGTCTTAGTGGGAGGAGCCAGTGCACACCAGGTAGTCCTAAAGCTTTCTCTATCTGTGCCCAGTCTCCTGCGGAGCCGCTAATCCCCATGGTCCTTACGGAGTGCCCAGCATCCACTTAGGACGTTAGAGAAATTTATACTTCGCACTGAGCATTACATAAATTGCCCCGAAAATTGCCGGCATGCCAATTAAATCCTTATATGAACATTGGATATATTAAAGAGTCTATGAGAGGCAACCTGGACTTAGTCTAAGCTCTGGCTGACATTAATTCTCTAGACACAACCTCTAGGACTTTTGTTTGTCCTAATACCGGAATTAAAATATAATCAATGGACATGTGTGATTCAAGCTTATAATTTATAATTGCGTGCACCGCAGTGAGCATATTGAAACATCAGCTTTTTTGATTTACTTGAGACTGTTTAAGCTATATGTTTTTTAATACGTTATTAAAATAATTATGTTGTACTCATATTAAGCGCTCCTTATCATTGTCCTTTCAATGATTAATTATATATACTAGTTTTTAACTGACATCCAGAGAGTCTCATGGGAGCAGCTGCTGAATATTAAATCTTAAGAACAGTATTGTTATGCAAAATAATTCATACAGATTTTTTTATAAAAAAAAAGGTTTTATTGAATTGATTGTGCGCCTGATAAATCTTCACATGCGCTCAGGTAACACGGAACGCATCTGAAGATTACCATTATTTCTTTATCCTCCAGTACATGTGTAGATGGTACCCGGACCACTTGTCCAAAAGGTCCCACTGAGAAACCCTGGCATGGAACCTGCCAAACGGGATGGCATCGTAGGCCGCCACCATTTTCCCCAGCACTCGAGTGCATTGATGAATCGACACTCTTGCCGGTTTCAGAAGTTCCTTGACCATGTTCTGGATTTCCAGAGCTTTTTTCAACGGGAGAAAAAAAAACTCTGAAGATCCGTGTCCAGAATCATGCCCAAGAACGACAGCCGTGTTGTCGGAATCAACTGCGACTTTGGCAAATTTAGGAGCCAGCCATGTTGCTGCAGAACAGTGAGGGAGAGCGCAACATTTTTTCTTAACTGCTCCTGTGATCTCGCCTTTATCAGGAGATCGTCCAAGTACGGGATAATTGTGACCCCTTGTTTGCGCAGGAGCACCATCATTTCCGCCAATACCTTGGTGAAAATCCTCGGGGCAGTGGAAAGACCAAACGGCAACGTCTAAAATTGGTAGTGACAATCCTGAACAGTGAACCTCAGGTACGCCTGATGAGGAGGATAAATGGGGACATGTAGGTAAGCATCCTTTATGTCGACTGACACCATAAAATCCCCCCCCCCCCCTCCCCCCTCCAGACTGGAGATCACTGCTCGGAGAGATTCCATCTTGAATTTGAAACTTCTCAAATACAGATTGAGGGATTTTAAGTTTAGAATCTGTCTGACCGAGCCATCCGGCTTCGGGACCACAAACAGGCTTGAATAAAACCCTTTTCCCCGTTGTGACGGGGGTACCTCGATAATGACTCGCTGCTGACACAGCTTTTGTATTGCCGCACACACTACCTCTCTTTTGCGGAAGAGAAGCTGGCAAGGCCAATTTGAAAAATCGGTGTGGAGGCACGTCTTGAAACTCCAGTTTGTATTCTTGGGTCACAATTTCCAGCACCCAAGGATCCAGGCCCGAGAGAATCCAGACCTGACTGAAGACGCACACCCACCGGTGCGGACTCCCGCAGGGGAGCCCCAGCGTCACGCGGTGGACTTGGCAGAAGCCGGGGAGGACTTCTGCTCCTGGGAGCCTGCCACAGCCGGCGATTTTTCCTTTTCCCTTACCTCTTGCCGCAAGGAAGAATGACCCACGTCCTTTCCGGAATTTCTGCGACCGAAAGGACTGCATCTGGTATTGAGGAGTTTTCTTTTGCTGTGGAGGAACAAAAGGCAGAAAAGAAGACTTACCCGCGGTAGCTGTAGAAACCAGGTCCGCAAGGCCTTCACCAAACAAAACTCCACCCTTATAGGGCAGAGCCTCCATAGCCTTCTTAGAATCAGCATCGCCATTCCATTGATGAGCCCACAACGCCCTCCTAGCCGAGATTGCCATGGCATTGGCCCTTGATCCCAAGAGGCCAATATCTCTCGCAGTCTCCTTTAGATAGACTGCAGCATCCCTGATATGACCTAGTGTCAAAAGCACGTTATCCCTATCCAGGGTGTCCATTTCAGATGACAAGGTATCTGCCCACTTTTTAATCGCGTTACTCACCCAAGCCGATGCCACAGCCGGCCTGAGCAGCGTCCCCGTCGTGACATAAATAGATTTCAAGGTAGCTTCCTGTCTACGATCAGCAGGATCCTTAAGGGCCGCCATTTATGGGGACAGTACCACCACCTTCTTAGCTTTGTCTACCGTGGGTGTTGACTCCCACCTACCCCTATCCTGAGAAGGAAACGGATATGCCATAGCAATTCTCCTGGGATTCTGCCACCTCTTTTCTGGAGTTTCCCAGGCCCTTTCAAAAACAGCGTTCAGTTCATGAGAGGGAGGAAACGTTACCTTCGGTTTCTTCCCCTTAAACATACAGATCCTTGTCTCAGGGACAGCAGGGTCTTCCGTGATATGTAACACGTCTTTTATTGCCACAATCATGTATTGAATACTCTTAGCCACCCTAGGGTGCAACTTTGCATCATTATAGTCGACACTAAAGTCGGAATCCAGTGTCTGCTATCTGGGTAAATGAACGTTTTTGGGACCCCAAGGGGGATTGAGTGTGTGGCACCACCTCTCCCATGGATTGTCTCCATGCTTGGTTCTGAGACTCCGATTTGTCCAACCTCTTATGCAACAATGCCACACTTATTTAAAACACTCCACATCTCAACCCAATCAGCAGTCGGCGGTGCAGATAGAGTCACTGCCTCATTCTGTTCAGCCCCCATGCGAGCCTCCTCCTGGGAAGAGCATTCAGCTTCTGACATGCCGACACACGCGTACAGACACCCCCCAAACACACTGGGCTAAAGGGGACAGACCCACAGTAAGGCCTTTCAGAGAGACAGAGAGGGAGTTTGCCAGCTCACACCCAGCGCCTCACCGGTCAGAAGAATTAAACAATGCCCCAGACTTAAAAGCGCTCTTTTATAATAATAATAATAATAATTATAATCAACACCAAATTTTCGTGCCCCCCCCTTGTTTTTAGCACCCTGTTACTTGTGACAGCAGTGAAGGGCCAGGAGCAGCGTCTCTGCAGCAAGCTGTGGAGAGAAAATGGCGCTGGTCAGAGCTGGAGGACGAAGCCCCGCCCCCTACATGGCGCGCTTATGTCCCGCATTTTTTTATATACTGGCGAGGGTCTCCTAACAGTGCCAGTCCCTATTTTTGAGGTTTTTATTGCTGCCCAGGCCGCCCCCCCCTGCACCCATGTAGTGCCTGTGTGTGCGGGAGCAATGGCGCGCTGCGCGGTACCTCAGGAAGACTGAAGTCTTCTGCCGCCTTCACTGAAGTCTTCTTTGCTTCGGTTACTCACCTGTCTTCTTTCTTCAGGCTCTGTGAGGGGGACGGCGGCGCGGCTCCGGGAACGAGCAGCTAGGTGACCCAAGTGATCAGACCCTCTGGAGCTAATAGTGTCCAGTAGCCTAAGAAGCAGAGCCTTTCAACTCACATAAGTAGGTCTGCTTCTCTCCCCTCAGTCCCACGATGCAGGGAGCCTGTTGCCAGCAGTACTCCCTGAAAATAAAAAACCTAACAAAAGTCTTTTTAGAGAAACTCAGTAGAGATCTTTTAGTGTGTGACCAGTCTCCTCTGGGCACAGAATCTAACTGAGGTCTGGAGGAGGGGCATAGAGGGAGGAGCCAGTTCACACCCATTTAAAGTCTTAAAGTGCCCATGTCTCCTGCGGATCCCGTCTATACTCCATGGTCCTTTTGGAGTCCCCAGCATCCTCTAGGACGAAGGAGAAAATAGGATTTTAATTACCTACCGGTAAATCCTTTTCTTGTAGACCGTAGAGGATACTGTGGTTGCATTTAGTACCATGGGGTATAGACTGGTCCACTAGGAGCCATGGGCACTTTAAGAATTTGATAGTTTGGGCTGGCTTATCCCTCTATGACCCTCCTACCAGACTCAGTCTAGGAAAAACTGTGCCAGAGGAGACGGACATACTTTGAGAGAAGGATAAAGATAGTGGTGAGATTCCGAACCAACACACACCAACAGAGGAAAACTATGCTTAAAATAGGAACAGCAACAGCTGAACCAACAATACTTAACCAAGTAACAGTGCAGGAAGAACGAAGCAGCGGGGCGGGCGCCCAGTATCCTCTACGGACTACGAGAAAAGGATTTACCGGTAGGTAATTAAAATCCTATTTTCACTGACGTCCTAGAGGATACTGGGGTTCCATTTAGTACCATGGGGATGTACCAAAGCTCCAAAACCGGGTGGGAGAGTGCCGAGGTTACTGCATAACAGATTGACCAAACTGAAGGTCCTCAGAGGCCAAAGTATCAAACCTGTAGAACTTAGCAAACGTGTTCGAACCAGACCAAGTAGCCGGTCGGCAGAGCTGTAAAGCCGAGACACCCTGGGCAGCCGCCCAGGAAGAACCCACCGTCCTAGTACCAAGTGGGCCTGTACAGATTTTGGAACAGGCAAACCTGCCATGGAATAAGCATGCTGGATAGTGAGCCTGATCCAGCGTGCAATTGTCTGCTTTGAAGCAGGACACCCAATTTTATTGGGATCATATAGAACGAACAGCGAGTCGGATTTCCTGTGACGAACTGTACTCTTTACGTATACCTTCAAAGCACTCACAACATCCAAAGACTTTGAAGTAGCGGAAGTGTTGGTGATAACCGGAACCACAATAGGTTGGTTAATGTGAAATGCTAGAAACGTGGAACAGAAGGTAGGGAAAAAATGTGCGCAATTAAAACCAGAGGTGCAGCCTAAATATGCGTGATACAGTGTACATCCAAAGAAACACTAAGTGTTCCTCTTCCATACACTCGATCTACAAGGACCCGACGGCTGAACGTGGTAAACTACTCTCTGTGTGGACCCTCTTATCCGGACTGAGGGATCACTCACCTGTCTAGCTTTCCATCTTAGACCGGGATCTGAGGGTGGCTGCTACTATCTGCTAAGCTGGATACCTTGTGGAAACTTGGTTTTAAATGCTGTTTTAACTACGTTCGTCTGTAAGTGCATTGATGTATTAAATTCTTTACATGTTAAAAGGATTATTGCACTATCTCTTCTTTATGTGCCTCAAACCTCAAAACACATACTATGTGGAGGTAGTCGCATTTATTTTTTAGATTTATACATCGGTCCAGATCCTTGCCCAGATATCCTCAGCTGGATGATAAGCAGTTTGCCGTGTGGGATCATGAAACACGCTGTTTATTAACATATGTTTGTAAGTGCATTGATTTATTTAGAGACTACCCTTTGTAAAAGGACTACTACACTATCTCTTGTATTCTTTGTGCTCTACCTCAAACACATGATATGTGGAGGTAGTCACGTTGTGTCTTTCTAGATTCCTATTAAGAAAGGTGAAATAAGAAAATTTGAGTCTAGATTGCAAGCCTGCTCTCTCTGGAAATAGCGGGGTGATTATACATATATTCTAAAGCTCCTATTGTGGTGTACTATTTTTAACCTCTGAGCGCCTTGTGTATGCGTGCTTTTCTACTTCTATAATGTGAAATGCTGACAACACTTTCGGAAGAAATTGCTGAAGAGTTCTGAGTTCAGCTCTGTACTCATGGAAAATTAAATAGGGGCTCTTGTGAGACAAAGCCCCCAGCTCCGACACACGTCTTGCTGAAGCCAAGGCCAACAGTGTGACGGTCTTCCACATAAGATATTTTACGTCCACCTCCTGTAATGGTTCAAACCAGTCAGCTTGGAGGAACTGCAGCACCAAATTGAGATCCCAAGGTGCCATGTGAGGCACAAAGGGAGGTTGGATGCGCAGAACACCTTTCAAAAACGTCTGCACCTCAGGGAGAGAAGCCAATTGTTTCTGAAAGAAAATGGACAAGGCCGAAATCTGGACTTTTATGGAGCCCAAACGTAGGCCCACATCCACACCTGTCTGCAGAAAAAGTAGGAGACGTCACAGGTGAAATTCCACAGCAGAATAAGTTCTGCTCTCACACCAAGAGACATATTTCTTCCAAATACGGTGGTAATGCTTAGACGTTACCCCCTTCCTGGCTTGGATCATAGTCAGGAAAACTTTGTTAGGGATTTCCCTTCTGGCTAGAATCAGCCGTTCAACTTCCATGCCGTGACGTAGCCGTGGTAAGTCCTGAAAGACGAACGGGCCCTGTTGCAGAAGATCCTCAGCGAAGAGGTAGAGGCCACGGATCTTCGAGGAGCATCTCCAGAAGGTCCACGTACCAGGCCCTTCTTGGACAGTCTGGAGGAATGAGTATTGCTTGAACATTTTTCCTTTTTATTCTTTTGAGAATTTTTGGGATCAGAGGAAGTGGAGGAAACACGACCCATGGAGTTGTCAGAGGGTCTACCACCATTGCCTGTGCGTCTCTCGACCTGGAACAATTCCGCTTGAGCTTCTTGTTGAGACGAGAGGCCATCATGGCGATTTTTGGATATCTCCACCGACGTGTCAAGCACGTGAACACCGGGTGAAGGCCCCACTCCTCCGGGTGCAGGTCGAGCCTGCTGAGGAAGTCTGCTTCCCAGTTGTCTACTCCCGGAATGAAGACCGCTGACAACGCCACAACATTTTTTTCTGCCCAGAGGAGAATTCTTGGCACCTCTGACATTGCTGCTCTGCTTTTCGTTCCACCCGGTCGGTTTATGGAGGTCATTCCGAGTTGTTCGCTCGGTAAAAATCTTCGCATCGCAGCGATTTTCCGCTTAATGCGCATGCGCAATGTCCGCTCTGCGACTGCGCCAAGTAAATTTGCTATGCAGTTAGGATTTTTACTCACGGCTTTTTCATCGTTCTGGCGATCGTAATATGATTGACAGGAAATGGGTGTTACTGGGCGGAAACAGGCCGTTTTATGGGCGTGTGGGAAAAACGCTACCGTTTCCGGAAAAAACGCATGAGTGGCCGGAGAAACGGAGGAGTGTCTGGGCGAACACTGGGTGTGTTTGTGACGTCAAACCAGGAACGACAAGCAGTGAAATGATTGCAGATGCCGAGTAAGTCTGGAGCTACTCAGAAACTGCTACGAGGTGTGTAATCGCAATATTGCGAATACATCGTTCGCAATTTTAAGATGCTAAGATTCACTCCCAGTAGGCAGCGGCTTAGCATGAGCAAATCTGCTAAAATCCGCTTGCGAGCGAACAACTCGGAATGAGGGCCTATGTACGTCACTGCATTGTCTGACTGGACTTGAATGGCCCGATTCTGAAGATAAGACGCCTGCAGAAAAGCATTGTATATGGCCCCGAGTTCCAGAATGTTGATTGGAAGGAGAACTTCCTGACTTGACCGTCTTCCTTGAAACTGCACCCCCCAAGTGACTGCTCCCCAACCTCGGAGGCTTGCGTCCGTGGTTAACAGGATCCAGTCCTGAATTCCGAACCTCCGACCCTTGACGAGGTGTGAGGCCCCCACAGAAGTGAGATCCTGGCTTTTGGCGACTGACTAATCCTCTGGTGCATGTGAAGATGCGATCTGGGCCATTTGTCCAACAGATCGAGCTGGAAGGGTCTTGCGTGAAACCTTCCGTATTGAAGCGCCTCGTAAGAGCCCACCATTTTCCCCAGAAGGCAAATGCATGGATGCACCGATATCCAGGTTGGCTACAGGATATCCCAAACCATCAACTGGATTACCAATGCCTTTTCCAATGGAAAGAACACGTTCTGCGACTCCGTGTCCAGTATCATTCCCAGGAATGGGAGCCTCCGTGTTGGCTCTAAGTGAGATTTTGGAAGGTTCAGAATCCACCCGTGATCCTGGAGTAGTTTGGTTGAAAGGCCAATGCTGTGCAGCAACCTTTCCCTGGATGGCACCTTTATCAGAAGATAGTCCAGGTACGGAATTATGTTCACGCTCTGCTTGCGGAGTATAAACATCATCTCTGCCATTACTTTGGTGAACACCCTCGGTGCTGTGGAGAGACCAAATGGCAGGGCCTGGAAATGGTAGTGAAAGTCCTGTAGTGCAAACCGTAGATAAGCCTGGTGAGGCGGCCAGATCGGAATGCGAAGGTACGCATCCTTGATATCCAGAGACACAAGGAGTTCCCCTTCATCCAGACCTGAGATCACCGCTCTCAGAGACTCCATCTTAAACTTGAACACTCTTAAGAACGGGTTCAAGGACTTGAGGTTCAGAATTGGACATACCAAACCTTCCGGTTTCGGTACTACAAACAAGTTGGAATAGTACCCCTTGTTGTGTAGATGAGGTGGAACTGGAACAATGACTTGAGTCTTGTAAATGCTGTTTTACATACAGGACTAAAAGCAACACTTTAAAAAGACATTTCATACACTTTAAATGGAGCCACTGCGGCCGCTATACTTAATCCTCAACCTACGTACTTATTACACCATTAGCGTACAGAGTCCCGTACCGTGTACGGACTTTGCGTACAAACGCCGCGCTGGCTGTACAAAGTACACTCAGCGCGTACACACCCAAAGATACACAGTGAACCCTTAGCAGCTATGCATGCGATAGTAATACACTTTAAACCTTAGCAGGGAAAGGGAAACACGTGTCAAAGTCAGAAAAATATCACGCTACACACTGCCATATTTGCACCTCATGCGAGTGCCTGTTGCACGTTCATGAGCCCTGCCGTGCGTGCGCATACTCGCCGCTGCGGGCACCCGCAGGCGCACGGTGTGCGCATTTACGGTAAAGTTTATGTGCGTCTAGCGGGCGACTCGTTCGTAACGTATTTTAACTATGTAATGTATTTTGTAGATTATGGTCCCTTTGATAGAATCTGAAAGTTTAGTTAATGTAGCATGTTCATAGACAAAGAGATCCCTCTTTGTTTGATACGAAGGTTCAGACAGGGGTTACACAGTGGTGTTTAGTATCCATCGGAAGAGTATTTAATTAGCAATATTCCGGTGTTGGTTTGGAGCGGATTAATCGCTCGTGCGAATAGTTATGGACATAAGAAGTTTATGGACATTTGCTATTATTTGCACTTTATTATCCATGCGGCGGGAAACCTAGTTTCCCACCCACCTGAGCAGTTGGAAATAGTCACAGCCCACCTGTTTGAATCAACCTATGACCTTTTGTTATAATGCGAAGACGAATTCCTGTGTCCAATGAACAATAAGAATATAGGGACCATTGTACTGTATTGTGTGTAGTGTATAAAAGGACAAGCCGATCTGGGCCAGCTCTCTATTCTCTTCAACGGTTCTCACCACTGATAATCGGGAGCTGGATATCCAGAGGCGCATGCGATTGTTTCCTTTGTGCGTAAGTTTCTCCGCAACTATATTATTGTCTTTATTGATATTGTGAGCCATATATCTCTCTCTCCTCTCCCCTTTCTCTCTCTCTTCTCTTAAGTGTTATTGTACTGTTATTGTATTTTATGTGTAGTTATTCGGTTAGGTGATCTATGTTATTTTGGTAGTGTATGACTTGTATTGTATTATTCTTTTGCAAATAGAACGTTCATATAAGGTGTTAGAACCTAAGACCGGTATCTGTGTATTCATTATATTTCTAAGTATTCTCAGAGCGTCGGAGACGCTCGTACAGCTTTCAAGTTAATAAGGTTACACTGTGTTACATTTACACCCTATCACTGCACCAAGGTTTATTGCATAAATACATTGTTTATGGTATAGTTATAAAGGTTTAACATTGTGAGCATCAGCGCCGCTTGTGATCTCCACGTGGTCCCAAGCGTCCGCTACGCTAGTAGCATATCATTACGTTAGTCGGCAGCCTATAGCGTGCCTGCCTGTGATCTCTTGGCCGTGAGCGAACGTGACGCTCGAGCGTCTCGACTACGGCTAAGCGATTGTTACGCAACGTGCGTACCCTTACGGTATACCATACGCCAATAGCGTACTGTGTTCTTTCACCTTTTAGAGGGTATTAAGTAAGATAAATATTAGGCTTTATCAATTGGCGGCTCGTCCGTCCTTCACATATCTGCACTAGGTAATTTCAGCAGACATTATCCATCAGCAAAGGGCGGGAGGTAATATTCCTCGTCGTGCTGACCGGATAAGCGTCTGCTTCGCTTAGTAAAGGGTGCTGAAGGAATCCGGAACCGGAGGTAAGAACAATACGCTAGTGTCTTTCAAAAACTGTTTATTTCTGTCTTGCGTACGCACGCATATATCTGCATTTCTTTTCATTCGTGTATTTTCACATATCACTCTCCTGTTTGCCATTTCACAATTGATAACGTACTAAGAAAGATTTGTTGCTATTAGTAGTTAAAGAGTAAAAGTAATACATTAAGGGGTAATTTGTAAAGCACGCACACAGCTTTGCCTAAGATACAAGGAAAGACCTGGGTGGTGCTCGGTAGATGATTGAAGACCATCTACATTGATAAACGTGTTAATTGTATTTCTGTGGACATATCTGGCTGGCATACACGTGTTTCTAACAAAAGGGTTAGACTAGTGTACGCAACGTAAAGGCCGACGCACGCAGCGTATATTACGCAACGGAGCGTCTGGGTACGCCCACGTAACTCAAATCACACTATAGTATTATTTTAACAGGCGAAAAGGTGGCAACGCGCAAGTCAATTTTAGTGTCCGAAATTTAAACTAATAGATCCTTCTCTAAATTTACGACTCATCTGGTCTAAAGGAAAGAAATTTCTGCGCAGAAATAGAAACAAAAGTAAAGTGTACATGTGGTGAGTGAGTGAGTGTTTGTATATATATGTTTTTACATTTTTTTTTTTTGGATTGAACCACAAGAAATCGAGTTCTCGTGAGGAACATACATGTAAGTGACGTGCATGGTGGCTGGGGAGGCATCCCTTGTTAAACATAAATTTGAGCATTAGAGTATAGCAGACCAGGTCTACTGTAGCACAGACCAGGAGGTCCGGAACAGACCAGGAGGTCCAGGTACAGCAGACTAAGAAGTCCGCTATAGAGAAAAGAGCACAACCAAGGGGGTTGGTGCAGAACCCATGTAGGCCATTAAAGCTCAGGCTGAAGGAATTCGCAGCTGCAATTTTCGATTCCACTGGTCGCTCCGCACATAAGATTAGTTGCTTATGTGCCGAACGATTGTACCGCACGTAATTGTGTGCATTAGTTAGTAATTTGACCCAGTACCATTTGCGTACGCTAGAGGGGTCATAAACGCTATTTGTACATTTTAACGTGATTTGTTAAATATTTTTTATTTTAAGGGAGGTTCGCTGGTCACTCGGGAACTATCCAACAACCGATACTTGCTGGGGACTGGTAGGTCCAACACGCCCCTGTAAGTAAAGGTTCATAGGGGCCCTAGGTTGGGTACAACAGCTCTGGATACAGTGATTGCAGTACTGGCCAACGTGGGCGAGGAGTGAGTGGAGTACTCGGTAAACTTCGCCGCCGGCCTGCCCCGGACATCTTGGTTTTTGTAAGGGTTAAAAGCAACACCTGCAAGTTATGGGGGCCAGTTGTTCAGGTAGGGGGCGATCAACCTCGGTTCGGGTTGACTCAATAAACCGGCCAATCGGGTCGGCAAGGTACGGTTCACACACACAGGTTTTATGTGATGAATGGGAACGAATGACTGTGCATGACGGGGAGAAGTTTCCCCGGGTAGGTAGCTTTAGCCCAGATGTGTTACAAAATCTAAGGAGAAGGATAGGTCTCATTAAATCAGCAAAGAGACGGATCAAACATTATGACTATTTAAAATTGTGGCAACAGGAAAGTGAAATGCAAAGAAGTTTAACTGACATATCTGACTCTCATCTTGGGAGGAGAGACATGGCAATGGAGAGGATTATGGTTGCGGAGAAAGGCACAATGTTGTACGATAAAAATGCACTTAGTAACTGTATTAAGAATGAAAGTATAAAATGTAATAATGTTTATGAAAATGAAAGTGTAAAAATTACAAATGTTAACCCGTGCAAGTCGCACCCCATGTCAAACTTCCCTCAGGACTACAAGCAAGAAAGTGAGCCCAGCACGATGTCGGCACCTTTACCAGCAACCATCACACAAGACATCCAGGTGGACACGACCAAAATCGGTAAAGGCAATAATCAAACCCCCTAACGGAGGGTCAGGTGAGGTCGTGTCCACAGGTACGTACAATGTTTTATGTCACGAACAAACAAATGTACCCCATATTGTAAGACCAACACAAGATGATGTAGTTGAATCTGATCCTGTCAGGGTGATCACAGTCCCCAATGGGAAGACATACGATCAGGGAATCATTCCCGTCGGGGACAGTGCAATGCGCTGTCTCTGGTCCCGGACCGAATTGAGATCAATTATGTCTGAATTTCCTGATCCTAGGAAAAATCTAGTCGCATGTCAAAGGTTTATTAAAGAACTAGGAAACGCCACAGAACCCACCAACAAATATTGGCGGACAGTGCTGAGGGCATGTTTGCCCTCCGATGTTGACTCTGCGAAATTTATTACTGATTGTCAATTAGACACGGAAGTACCTCAAACAGAGGAACACAATCAGGAATGTATTAAGCAGATTAACCGACAGTTAGAAGTATATTTCCCTGCCGTTGTCAAGTGGAATGAAATTTTCTCCATAAGACAAAACGAAGGGGAAAGTATTTCTAATTATTTCAATCGAGCACTGCAAGTAATGGCTAGGAACACTGGGATCACGGACATCAAAACTAACGCACAGCATAGGGAAATAGCGGTTAAGGTATTAATGAATGGTTTAAAGGAGGTATTGAGAACTAGGATACAGACCACCAACCCAAACTGGAGAAATATCTCGGTGGCCGCATTAAGAGAGGCCGCTATTGATCATGATCAGAATATCACCAGATACAGGGAGTCACAAAGTGATAAGTTAATGGCCGCAAGTATACAGGCCCTAACCACAAGACCACTCCAGCATAAGCCCCACACCACTGCGAGAAATTCAAATGTGGAAGTCTGTTACAATTGTCATAAAAAGGGACATTTTGCACGAGACTGTAGAGTGAAAAATACACAAAAATCATATCAACCCCCTAGACAACAACATAACCATGATATCCAAGGAATCAGGGAAGTACAGGGAAAGCGGTTGATGGTAATGAGCATCCAAGCACTAGAGGAGGCATCAAGTCGACCGAAACCCCAGGCCCCTAGCACATGGAGGAAGCCAAGGATTTGTTATCTTTGTAAAAGAGAAGGGCATTATGCCAGTAACTGTAACAGCCCACATAAAGCCAGACCCCCTAGACCACGACATGAAAAATAAAATCGTAATGGTACCACATATGTAAATAAAAAATTTTTTGAGTTACACCTATAAGTTGCAATCAGGAAAGGTGATCATTAGGACTGAAGGTAAGCCTGAGGTTATAGTTAATAAATTGGGAGGTCATTCCCTGAAGACACAGGAATGACCGGGTGAAGCGTTGTAAATGTATCTGTGAAATGTTTTTTTCTCTCCCCATCTCTGACGATTATTGGTAGGACTCAAACATTGCATATCTACTTGGTCTTTGCAGAAGTCTACCAAACCCCAGCATGACCTACCCACATCAATGTATCCTGGCCAGATACAAAGGGTGGAGTATGGAGGTGCTGGTGGGAGGGACTGCGCAAGGAATCCATTTGGACATGTAGTTAGGACAGCCTGATGATGATCTGACAAGGTTTTAAAATGTTTGAAAAAAAAATGTTTTTTTTCCTGTTGTTGTTCATTGATGGTTTAGGTAATATATATATATATATATGAAGTGTTCTCTCTCTCTTTTGTTTTTTGTTTTTTTTCTCTCTTCTCACTCATGTTTTCATGTTTTAAAGATGGTATGTCACCCATCAGTTAGACAAATGGTAATGCAAGATTTTTGCTCCGTACAGAGAGATCGCTGGTTTGGAAGGAATATTGCATCACCGGAATGTTCGTTTGGAAGACTGAGAGACAGCACCTTTGAGATGACAGCAGAACAAGAAGAACAACAAGACTAGAGAACTAATTATCGTAACAAGTTTCTCTCCCCCTCAAACTGTTTTCCTGTAACCCCATTACAAATTTCTCCTTTCTCCTCCTGTAAGATGGACTCGCCTCGAGAGACTGTGAGCCGTGTTTTCATGTTGACCCTGATGTTGACCAGAGCAGTCTGTTTCGGTGAGAGTACCAGTGAGGTCGAGAAAGGATCCAGAATGGATTTCTGATGACAGTGATGGAGGCGTAGATTTCCAATAGCAACACAATCACCAAGCAAAGGCGAGTACCGGAAACGATCTAGCAGCCATGTTATTTGTAAACATTTTGAAGGATTGTTAGCTGAGAAAAGAACTGTATCTGTAGGCTCTGTGACAGTGTAGTTGAGGATGGGTGTATCAAGAAATGCCAATCTAGTTTTAATATCCACATGGACCGGCATCCATTGAGTGACTATCACTCCTTAGTGGGTAAAGTGTTAAATCAGACAGATTGTTGGGTATGCTCTCAAGTACCTCAAGGCCATAGCAAATCAGGATTAGTGCCCTTCCCTTTAACTATAGGGGAGGTACTTGAGCTAAGTGGTGGGAGGCCGGTGGACAGGAGGTTTAATATCTCTAGTCCTCCTAGTTTGAAGCTCCACCAATATCATGCGGATAGAGCCCTAGTATGTTTTAACATTTCCAATCTACGAAAGCCGGGAAATTGGGAAGTGTCATGGAATAACCAAACCATGACCTTTTCATACAGAGCCGATAGGATGCCAACAGATACAGAATTTATACGCCACATAGCCGGTAGTGGAAAATATTTCCGATATAGGTATACCCTAGGAAGTAGGACCATGAGAGTTGGAGAGGTATCACCAGGATACTGTGCACACATCGTACAAACCGATACGTGTACTAAACAGATGGGAGAATTAGGGTTAGGAGAGTTCACATGGAAAATGTGTAATATGGTAATGACATATTCAGTCCCATATGTTCTCCCCGATGATGCATATTTCACATGCGGGAGAAAGGCGTATAAGTGGCTTGCCCCAAATTCAGAAGGGTTATGTTATATTGGAAAAGTACTGCCTGAGGTAATGACCGTATCCCACACTAAAATGAAGGATATTCACCGCAGTGCCCAAGCTCCTTATACGCACACTCATTACGAGCACATCGTTAAACGGCACCCGATAGAGAGAACAGAGCATCCGGCCTCTGACCTGATCAATGAATCCACCGGGATTCAATTCCTAATCGCGTTAGATATCACTCGCACCGCCAGAGGAGTGATAAATTATAAATATATATCTGCGCTTGCAAATTTATTAGACAATATCACTGAAATGTATGATGACACATTCAGGTATACTGGAAGGGAGCTCCAAGCTTATAAAACAGAACTAGTTCAGCATAGGATGATTCTCAATTATCTCACAGCTGTGACGGGTGGGTATTGTGTCACCCTAGCAACTCAGTATGGAATAAAGTGCTGCACGTATATCACAAACAGCACCGAGGACCCGGTCGAGGTCATAGACCAAAAGATGGACGACATTATCCAATTAAAATGGGAGTTCCGAAGGAAACACAATCTCACCCTTGCCGCTGTGGGTAATGAGCTGACCAGTTGGGTGTCATGGTTGAACCCGCGAAATTGGTTCTCTGGTTTAGGAGAATGGACCCATGGTATTATCATGGATGTAGGGAAATTCCTTTTGTGTGTTCTGGGTGTCATCATATTGGTCGGTCTGATATTTAGATGCGTTCGGATTTTAACAAAGTGTAAACGTAGCGCCCGAGTGATGAGTTTAAGGAGTGAAGATACTGTAATAACAACGACTGATGTGATTTATGACCCAACGATAGAGACAATGTTGTGATGAAAATGTGATTCCACGGTCCGTTTCTTTCACCTGTTTCTCGTTTTTCTCCAAGGTAAAAAGGACCCGCTTGGAAGAGGAATTTGATGACCTTGTATACAGACAACAGATGGACTAAAGAAGAAGTTTGACAACCTTGTACACAAACAACATATGGACTATGCCATAGACCCCCAGTTTCCCTAGAAATTTTAAATTTACGCTAGCCCAACTTTTTTTGTAAGTCTATGGACATTGATAAAGCTTTGCTTACGTTTATTAGCAAAAGCACAAAGAGACTACAGTCAACATGTACATCAAGACAAGACAAGACAAGACCTCAATCGGCAAATGTATATTAACCTCACATAGTTTATCAATGCATTTACCATAAGTGTTCTTTATCTTCATCTCTACAACCTTCAGGTAATGACACACATAGTCGATAGGGAATACAGGCACAGATATCAGCACTCACATATTCCCCCCATTCATGTATCATCAACTAAAATGTGCTCCCCCATTTTGTTGCAACTAAAAGCCGAAAAGAGCTCGGTAAAGTTTGACAGCCCATCCACAGACCCGTACCACGGGATAAGAAGGAATTCAAATGTATACTTCGCAATACCTCGAAGCTTGATTTAAGACACGTACGGCACGATGATACATGACCCCCCAAACATGGATTCATACACACATGCTTCTGCTATCTCACTAGGTCATACCCTTTTCTCACCTTCTCCTCTCCTCCCCTACCCAACCATAGAAATATTTACACATGACATATATTTTTCTCTTTTTGAAATGTTTTAGAAAGTGGCAGTTATTGGTGACTGCCAAAGGGTGGACTGTCAAAGTCAGAAAAATATCACGCTACACACTGCCATATTTGCACCTCATGCGAGTGCCTGTTGCACGTTCATGAGCCCTGCCGTGCGTGCGCATACTCGCCGCTGCGGGCACCCGCAGGCGCACGGTGTGCGCATTTACGGTAAAGTTTATGTGCGTCTAGCGGGTGACTCGTTCGTAACGTATTTTAACTATGTAATGTATTTTGTAGATTATGGTCCCTTTGATAGAATCTGAAAGTTTAGTTAATGTAGCATGTTCATAGACAAAGAGATCCCTCTTTGTTTGATACGAAGGGTCAGACAGGGGTTACACAGTGGTGTTTAGTATCCATCGGAAGAGTATTTAATTAGCAATATTCCGGTGTTGGTTTGGAGCGGATTAATCGCTCGTGCGAATAGTTATGGACATAAGAAGTTTATGGACATTTGCTATTATTTGCACTTTATTATCCATGCGGCGGGAAACCTAGTTTCCCACCCACCTGAGCAGTTGGAAATAGTCACAGCCCACCTGTATGAATCAACCTATGACCTTTTGTTATAATGCGAAGACGAATTCCTGTGTCCAATGAACAATAAGAATATAGGGACCATTGTACTGTATTGTGTGTAGTGTATAAAAGGACAAGCCGATCTGGGCCAGCGCTCTATTCTCTTCAACGGTTCTCACCACTGATAATCGGGAGCTGGATATCCAGAGGCGCATGCGATTGTTTCCTTTGTGCGTAAGTTTCTCCGCAACTATATTATTGTCTTTATTGATATTGTGAGCCATATCTCTCTCTCTCCTCTCTTAAGTGTTATTGTACTGTTATTGTATTTTATGTGTAGTTATTCTGTTAGGTGATCTATGTTATTTTGGTAGTGTATGACTTGTATTGTATTATTCTTTTGCAAATAGAACGTTCATATAAGGTGTTAGAACCTAAGACCGGTATCTGTGTATTCATTATATGTCTAAGTATTCTCAGAGCGTCGGAGACGCTCGTACAGCTTTCAAGTTAATAAGGTTACACTGTGTTACATTTACACCCTATCACTGCACCAAGGTTTATTGCATAAATACATTGTTTATGGTATAGTTATAAAGGTTTAACATTGTGAGCATCAGCGCCGCTTGTGATCTCCTCGTGGTCCCAAGCGTCCGCTACGCTAGTAGCATATCATTACGTTAGTCGGCAGCCTATAGCGTGCCTGCCTGTGATCTCTTGGCCGTGAGCGAACGTGACGCTCGAGCGTCTCGACTACGGCTAAGCGATTGTTACGCAACGTGCGTACCCTTACGGTATACCATACGCCAATAGCGTACTGTGTTCTTTCACCTTTTAGAGGGTATTAAGTAAGATAAATATTAGGCTTTATCACACGACACCAGATTGTATTTAAAATGCTGGGTTCCAACACCACAACATATTACTGAAAGGGGGTTACAATAACAAAGCAATACAATACAAAGAATAATGGCTACAGTCAATGGTACATACTTGTTTGGTTTTCGCCGCGCTACCCAGTCTGGTCCTCGGTCATCTAGATATATCACTATTTGGATTAATTATGTAATGTGTTTTGATAGCTTTTCCATGAGTCCACAAACTCTACCGTAAATACTCATACCACGCGCTAATGCGCAGGACCGCAGGAGCGACCATATGCAAACTGCGAATATGTGCACGCATGGCAGAACAAGTACACGCACAGAGACCATCTGTGTGTAGTTTGTACGTGATGTGTGTACTGCAATATTTTTCGACTTTGACAGTCTGTACCAGTTTTTAGATGGCCTGCTGTAAAGTTATACTTGCCTCTTGTGAAACTGGTAAGCCCGATTTGAAGAATCTGTGCGGTGGGAGTTCTTTGAACTCCAGTCTGTAGCCCTGGGAAGTAAGATCTATTACCCAGGTATCCCGGCACGAACTTGACCAGATGTGACTGAAGAATTGTAGTCGGGCTCCCACCTGACAGACCTCTAGCCCTCACGGTCCACCGTCACGCTGAAGGCTTTGAGGAAGCAGAGCCTGAGCTCTGTTCCTGAACACCTGCAGTTGCTGGTTTGCATGGTTTGCCTCTTGCACCTCTGGAGGATGTAGAAGTACATCTGGATTTCCCTTTAACTTGGCTGTCCAAAATTACTGTCAATTTGAAGCTGAATAAGCTTTCCTGGCTGGGGGAGCTGCAGAAGGAAGATACGCACACTTACCCGCAGTAGCTTTGGAGATCCATTTGTCTAGTTCGTCTCCAAACAAGACCACTCCTGTGAATGGTAGGCCTTCCACGCCTTTCCTGAAGTCCGCATCAGCAGTCCACTGGCATAGCCACAAGCGCCTACGTGCTGACACTGCCATAGCGGTCGTGCGTGCATTAAGCAAACCAATCTCTTTTATGGCTTCCACAATAAAGTTCGCAGAGTCCTGTATATGCTGCAGGAGTAAAACATCCCCCCCTAGACAAGGAATCCCTTTTCCACTAGCTCTAAAAACATGGGGGCGCGCATTTACCCATTTTTTTCCTAGTGGAAAAGGGTCCCCCTGCAAATTCCTGGATCAAGTTATCCGGGAATCCTACCCGGGTAGCTTGCCGGGTTGAACACGTGTAAGCTGTGTAGTGTAAACGGAAGCAGTGTCGAGGCGACACGGCTCACGTTCACAGTGAATGGAAGGGCGGCGTTGGGAGATCATGTGATCTCCCAGCGCCGCCCCTGCCGCGTCAGCAGCAGCGTCACTAACCCGCTAGTGTAGAAGGGGCCTGTAGCACGGGTCGCAGCCATGTCAGGCTCCCGGCTGCGACCCATGCTACAAGTGGAAAAGGGGTATTAGGTTATCTGACCATATAGCAATGGCTTTAGTGATCCACGCACATGCAATAGTGGGTCTTTGAGTCACCCCAGCAGCTGTGTACAATGATTTGAGTGTAGTCTCAAATTTACGATCTTTTAGTATCTTTTAGGGAGGCTGCACTAGGGACAGGCAATACAATTTTACGTGACAGCCTAGAGACTGATGCGTCCATTACCGGTGGATTTTCCAATTTTTTCCTATCCTCTAGAGGAAAAGGTAAAGATGAGAGCAACCTTTTAGGGATTTTAAATTTCTTATCAGGATTAACCCATGGATCTTCAAACAGGGTATTCAATTACTTTGATGGAGGAAAAGTAACTGAGGACTTCTTTTTTACATTAAAATAAGATTCCTCACACTCCTCTGACACCTTATCAGGAATTTGCAGAACATCTCTAAGAGCCTCTATAAGAGCTTCTATTCCCTGTGACAGAGTAGATCCAAATCCACCTCACCCTCCTCCATGTCTGACCCCTCAGTGTCAGAGTCAGACTGCAGGATATGGGCCAGAGGTCGTTTTTGCGGACAAATGGGAGGGGATTGAGACGCTGGTTTGGGGACTGAGTCTCTATTCATCAACTCATCCACAGTCTGTCTTAAGTATTGCGTCTCTTTCTCATTGCGGGATAGCTTTGTAGAAATATTTGAGATCATTCCCTTAATGGAATTAACCCACTCCGGTAAGGTGCACTGCCCTGAGTACCCAGTAGTGAGCCCCCTGGTGAAGAGGAACACTCCGCTGTACAAGAAACATACTCCTTGCCTGACATAATATAAATGTGACAGCACACACACACACACACACACACACACACACACACACACACACAGGAAAAGGTTAAGCAAAATTAACCCACAAAGAGTCCTTCAGGGAGACACAGAGTAATTTAGAGGCAGCCCCAACCGCGCCCTTATCGCTAATGCCAAGCTTAGCTGGGTCGCAGACTAAGTACCCTGATAGGGGACTTAGTACACGAATAGTCGCTCTCCCCCTGCTATGACCCCCTGGTACCGAGGTAATCTGGAGTCACACTGGAGGAGCTGCGCGTCCCTGTCAGTCAGCGTATGTGTCCACTGCAGAGGGACAATTGTGCTGGTGACTGCTGGATCCTCTCATAGTGAAGCCCCGTCCCTTCAATGGCACGCGGTCTTTCTGCTTTTTTTTTTATACTGGCTGAGGTAATCTGTTGCTTAATATGGAGAGAAAACAGTTTGAAGGCTGTTTTGCCAGTGTGGGTACGGTGTACGCTGTCTGGAGACGCAATCCGCCCCGGTTAGAAGCCGTGTGTCTCCATATCCTTATGCCGCCATAATAGCCGGCGACACACAAGACAGGACGCCGGCTCAGGACTCTTCACTCTGTTAGGGGTGGCGGCGTGCTGCGGGAATGTACGCTCGTCGTGGTGGGGCTTGCGAATAGTTCCCTCAGGAGCTCAGTGTCCTGTCAGCGGGGAACGGGACCACTAACCTTCAAGAGGTTGGGCCGTCCCTCGTCCCCCCTCCCGAAGCAGGCAGGCTGTTGCCAACCAGCCCTGCCTGAAAATAACAAACATATAAAACAGTGGTTCTCAAACTCGGTCCTCAGGACCCCAACACAGTGCATGTTTTGCAGGTAACCCAGCAGGTGCACAGGTGCATTAATTACTCACTGACACATTTTAAAAGGTACACAGGTGGAGCTAATTATGTCACTTGTGATTCTGTGAGGAGACCTGCAAAACATGCACCGTGTGGGGTCCTGAGGACCGAGTTTGAGAACCTGTGATATAAAATAAACGCAGAAAACTCTTCAGGAGCATCCATAAGCATGACTGGGCACATTTTCTAAACAGAATCTTGTAGTAGGGGCATAGAGGGAGGAGCCAGCCCACACTATCAAATTCTTAAAATGCCAATGGCTCCTAGTGGACCCATCTATACACCATGGTACTAAATGGAATCCCAGTTTCCTCTATGACGTAAGAGAAAATGTGTTTTTTTCCTTCTGTTTCTTAAAGCATACTTCCGCCCCACCGTGTGCTATTCCTGAAATGTGTACCCCTTCTATTTGCACACCCTGCCAGCAGCAACCTATGCACTGCACAACAAATGGTTGCTTTGGATGGTTCCTCCGTGCACAGGATGTACTACATGTGGATCTATCAGTGCATGGTGTAAATCATACTACTACTAAACAAGTGTCAGTTTTTCCATACATGCATTGGGTTCTCTAGGTCTTACATCCTGCAGGGTTATGTTGGTAGTGCGCCCAACATGGCTGCCTCATCTAGTACACTTGTGGATGGGATGAAAAATACATGGGCCCAACAGTTTTATTGGGACCCTACTCTTAATTATATGATGCAGCAATAACCCCATTTTCATTGTCATCTCATCTATGAATAACCTATTCCACCCAGGGTAATTCTACACAGTATGTCCAAGATGGCTGCCTCACCTGGTACCTTGTGAGGGTTGACTATAAAGCCCATGGAAATTATTACCCAAAATGCTTGCACCAACCCTGCATTGTACTTATTTTGCGCACCACATTGTGTGTAGCTCTGTCTATTGCTGTATCACTTAAATCTTATGTATTATGTGCATTGTTTTTGAATTATTATTATCAATATTATTATTACAATCAGTAAATAATAGACAGGAACACAGGCCCGCCATCAAGGGGCTACTACGGGGAAAGCTGTCCCAGGCTCGGCTTCTCTAACAGAGAGTGGATGGCCTAGGCCACTCATGCTGCTGCCGTTGTTCGCCCACAGGTTCTATTGAAAATGTCCCTCTCAAAATGGCCATCGCCTCAGAGGAGACCAGTATAAAGGATACTAGAGGAGGCTCTAGCATCTTTAATAACTTCTCTGAGGTGGAGGCAATTTCCGGAGGGACATTTTAAAATTGTTTTTTTACTTGAAGTAGGTGGTGAGAACAGTCTGCTGTGGCAGCGGTGACAGGGGGGAAGAGGGGGAAATTCCCGTGACAACAAGTAGGATTCCCGACAAAGAGCAGGTACTGCATAATTATTATGTGGGCATGTTACGGTGACAAGGGCATTAATGTGGAGGCAAAACGTTGTCAGGGGAATTACAGTGTGGGGCATAATATGGTGGCACAACTGTGGGGCATTATATATGGTGTCAGGGGAATTACTGTGGAGACTTAGTATGGTGCAAGGGGCATAATATGGTGTTGCTCTGTATGTGCCTAGGAATTGTAATTTTTTTTTTTACATATAGGCATGGGGGCCTGCCTATTTATTCAGTCACGGGCCCCACAATTTCTGATGACAGACCTGAAGGAACATAAAATGTATGTTTGCGTTAAATTTCTTTCATATTATAGGAATAAACTAATTAAACTTTAATAAAAATTATCAAAAACAAGGCTGATAAAATTTTTTACAGAGACTCGTACATGAATGTATCTTACAGGTAATCAAATAGATGGGGGGACCTTGGACTGCACACCTAAAATCCAAACATAATGACAGGTGCTATTATGCTGATACAGATGCACACTCTATAATACTAAGCACCGCAACTCATAATAATTTTAATAAACTCTAATTAAACATTAAGCAAAATGAAGGTCCTTAACAAAAATTATGGCCAAAAAATACTTTTAAAGGGGGGAACCCAAGAAAACGTGAAAAAAAAAACTACACAGGCTCCGCTAAACAACAGAGAGCAAAATAAATACATATAAATACACACACATATACTACGTATAAAAGATTAAGAAATCTTTCTGCAAAGAAGTTTCAAGCCAGTCCATTTTACATAGAAAGAGTAATATGGATCCATTGGATTTGATTTTTTTCATTTGTTTTATTTTCAATTAATTATCTATCAAATTATTCAAGTATTCTTTCTACTTTTTCTATCATTTATTTTTAAACATATTCCCCTTTTTTATAGGGCTTTAAATAAGGTGATTATACCGTTTATATTTTCACCAAATTTCATCACTTTTTGAATTACCTAGATGTTATTGGCAGCTCACTAGCATAAATAACGCATCCCAATCATCATGGCGTATCACAGTGCCCAGTGTAGGCAGGGAAAACCTCTGACTGCAATTTACTGGACTCACTTGCCATCTAAATTATAAAGGGGCAGCTTCATTCATAAGGTGCTGGAAACAGACCGTGACTATCGAATTGCTTTCTGTAGTCAAAGCCTCCACAGATCACAGATACCAGATTTACTTGCAGGTTCCATAAAGAATAGGACCTTGAATATGAATGTGGAATGGATTCCCATTCCCGTGCTGCCGCAATTGCCTGATGAAGACTCTCAAGTGGGGTCCAGTGCAGCGACGATGACGATACTGGAAAAACGGTTGAGAGACATTTGTTCATCTGGCGCTTTATTGCTAAAAGGATGCAAGGTAAAAGGATGAAACCAATGTTACCAACCTCATCAGTGACAGCATGAAGGATTTTCTATCAACCTTCACCCAGGTCTCACATGATACTCTTGCCAAGGACCAGCAAGTGTGCTGACCTCCAAAATGCACGATGGTGCAGGCATCCACCAGTGCGCTGCTGAGCTGCCTGCAGAGTTCATCTATCACCCACAGCTCTTGCTTCATGGCTGACAGTTATAGACAAGTCTCCCACTGGATGCTGTCAGACCGTTGGCTTCGTCACTCCACCCAATGTAGTTTCTCTACATGGTCTGCTGAGGTATCAGAGCTGGTCACTGTGCAGGAACTACTGGCATCTCTGTCAACATGTCTGTGTTTATGTATCCTATGCATATGTGGGCATTGAGACATCCTACCCACTGAGGTCTTTACTATTCGGAAGCTCAAAGCCTTTTGGTGCTGTTGCCTCTAGGTCATCAACCTAATGAGCGCAAAGATGCTCCACTTCCATGCTGACTCCCAGTATTTTACCTAGGACTTTAATGATCTTAGAGCAGAGTGTGGAACAGCAGGACAAAATCATGCTTAGGTTAGTATTAGTTTGGCCCAGTTACTTGGACCGGCGATTCTGTCTCGAAAGAGGGTCAGAGGAATAGCCTCCCATTAGAGGTGGTAGAGGCTAATACAGTAACCAGCAACTGTGGTGAGCATTGATAAAAAGTTTTCTGTTGCCATGAATTAAAGCAACAGCTCTGGCCTGGGAACCAGAAAAACCCAAATCCAGGCTTGGAATCCTGTGGCAAAGATACCCACCACCTGTGGCTGTTTTTGCGTGGCTATCAGGCGTGGCACCTTGGTGATGGGGTTACTAGTTCTTTAAGAATTGGTAGTGGCACAGCCACCATGGACAATTCTTTAAAATACAGATGTGTCTTCATATACTATTGCTGCAGTCATTCCAAACATCCCTCCTCACCGTGCTATGCCTAGTGCGGCTTGGCCTGCGCCAAGTCTCTTTCACACGAACGTGCACCTTAGTTGAAATGCATCAAAACCTCTTCGCTAGACTGTACTGAATAATTTAATAAATCAACAATTATAGCTGTGTATGGCTGGGCCTTAGCCGGCATACGAAGTGTTTGCGATGCAACGGCCTCAGTTTTTTATCGCGCAAAGTTTCGTTGTGCTTCCTATACAGATGCAGACTTGGGGCCTGATTCAGCAAGGATCGCAAAAGCTTTCTCTAATGGGCAAAACCGTGTGCACTGCAGGTGGGGCAGATATAACATGTGCAGAGAGATTTAGATTTGGGTGGGTTATATTGTTTCTGTGCAGGGTAAATACTGGCTGCTTTATTTTTACACTGCAATTCAGATTTCAGTTTGAACCCACCCCACCCAAATCTAACTCTCTCTGCACATGGTTTTGCCCATTAGAGAAAGATTTTGCTTTTGCGATCCATGCTGACAGGTCCACAGTCACATACAGATTTAAAAAAGTGTTGCATATCAAATCAATCAGTGCAGTATAGCGAATCGTATTGTTAGACACATGTTCGCGTGAAAAAGACACTCAGCGCAGCTCACTCGCACATGGGGGTATATTTACTGAAGAGCAGGTTTAAGAAGAGAAGATACTGCCCATAGCAACCAAATTATACTCATCATTTATCTAGCACCTTCATCTAGAAGACTTAAACTATAATCTGATTGGATGCTATGCCAACATCTCCACTTCTAAAATCCAGCACTTTAGTAAATATATCCCCAGGTGTCCCATGTTTCATGGGGTACTGAGGCTAGGTAAATGGGGACACATTAATACAGTTACTTTATGTTACGGCTGTCCAGCTGTGTCCCACAAAATCTACTGTATATAAAATTCCATACACTATACTACATGACTTTTTCCTTTTTTGAATAATATTTGGCCCTCAGACACCCACAAATACAGCCAAACTTTGAGGGATTACCTGGACCACACTGGTTTATGCCAAACAAGCCCAATGTAATATTCACAGTAATCTGACCATTAGGAAACATTCAACGACTAATGTGTATGAATGATGCTTCATTTAAACTTGGCAAAGCAGTGTGCAAACACACACAAATATACTGCTCTCCGACCACAAAGGTCATTTGTTGCACTCAAGAAATATAGAAATCTTGAACATTTACGGAAAAATAAAACCTGCTCGTAAATAAAAGGATTCCCCCCCCTTTAGGCTAAAATCTTGCTCAATATACTATAAAACAGTCTTATTTTCTGCAACCGCTGGAGAGACGCAGGTTGCCCAATAGTCCCAGCATCACCCTGCCAGCCTCAGGGGAGTCCCACGTTACCGGAGCCTGCCCGAAGGTATTCTGGGAAATATTTTATAACTGTGTGGGTCTTTTACAGAGCCCATACAAACACTACTTTCTGTTGCTCGCACATTAAGATTTAAACAAAACAAGGTGCTAAGTAACCACACAGTTACAATACATCCTTGTGTGCCTCACAAAGGCTTCCAGAGCTACCGCAGTATTTAAGGGGCTCTAACCGTGACATTAGAGGCTAATAAAAACATAAGAAAACTTGCAGTTCTTGGTCACGTCACGTCCCGTTCCCTTCCAGCGTACGCCAATCAAAGCAGGCCTGAAAAGAGGCTTCACATATGCAACAGCTGGTTGAAGAATTACTAAAAAACACCCAATTAAAGGCTTTCGTTTACACAGACTTGGCTACTGTCTCACCTTGTGAACTTTGGGACATGAGCCAGATGGATGAGAAACCAGCGTTAAAATAATGGAAAAATAAATACCCCTTCACCCCCCACCCAAAAAAAAAATGGCGAAGCGTTAAAATTTATAGCATATGGAAGGTTTCACAAGACAAAAGGGGACCCTCAGAATTTTGAGATCTATTTTCTCAGATGCAGGAAACGAATACACTGAAACCTGCAGCTCTGGAAAGCAGAGAACCCTTTATAGAAGTGTGAGGTTTAGCAGCAACAGGGCTACGACTCATTCTTGCTAAGTGTTAATCAATGACAAAACGTGCAGTTTTCATTTAGCCTTATGTGAATAGTAGACGAGTGTTCTAGCTAGGCAGGAAAGAAAATAATGAGATTACAGATGTTCCCGCACAGGACAGTAATTAACTGATTAGACACATCCTGTAGCAATCACAATTTATCATGCTTGGATGTCAGAAGCTTTCTGCCTCAGGTTATTGTGCTGATGGGCTCCGTCAAGCCTTAAAGCGGGGTACTCACGGAGCGATCGCTGCTTAAAATCTAAGCAATCTGACTAGATTGCTTAGATTTTAAACAGTGATCTCTCCATGTGTACCCCTCACAGCGATAGCGATGCGTAGCCCCACGTATCGCTACCGCTGCTGTGAAATGAGTGCCCCCCCCCGCACGCTCAGCACACGTCGCGCTGTGCTGAGCGGGAGGACACATCTCTCCCTCAGCACACATCTCTCCCCACATCTGCCAGTGAGTACTGGCCTTAAGAATTAAAGGAATACAATTCACAGATTGCATTGGAAAAGTCATTGTGCTATGTACACTCTTTTACATGGCCTTGTAATAAAAGTGTAAAAATTAGAGATATTTGCAAATAGTAATGTTGTCAGTGATCACTAAGGGTCTGGATAACCATAGACGTACAATTACTTTGGTTACAAAACACTATGTAATTAAAATAAGAATTTACTCACCGGTAATTCTATTTCTCGTAGTCCGTAGTGGATGCTGGGAACTCCGTAAGGACCATGGGGAATAGCGGGCTCCGAAGGAGGCTGGGCACTCTAGAAAGATCTTAGACTACCTGGTGTGCACTGGCTCCTCCCACTATGACCCTCCTCCAAGCCTCAGTTAGGATACTGTGCCCGGACGAGCGTACACAATAAGGAAGGATTTTGAATCCCGGGTAAGACTCATACCAGCCACACCAATCACACCGTACAACTCGTGATATGAAACCCAGTTAACAGTATGAAACAACTGAGCCTCTCAACAGATGGCTCAACAATAACCCAATTTAGTTAACAATAACTATGTACAAGTATTGCAGATAAACCGCACTTGGGATGGGCGCCCAGCATCCACTACGGACTACGAGAAATAGAATTACCGGTGAGTAAATTCTTATTTTCTCTGACGTCCTAGTGGATGCTGGGAACTCCGTAAGGACCATGGGGATTATACCAAAGCTCCCAAACGGGCGGGAGAGTGCGGATGACTCTGCAACACCGAATGAGAGAACTCCAGGTCCTCCTCAGCCAGGGTATCAAATTTATAGAATTTTGCAAACGTGTTTGCCCCTGACCAAGTAGCAGCTCGGCAAAGTTGTAAAGCCGAGACCCCTCGGGCAGCCGCCCAAGATGAACCCACCTTCCTTGTGGAATGGGCATTGACAGATTTTGGCTGTGGCAGGCCTGCCACAGAATGTGCAAGTTGAATTGTACTACAAATCCAACGAGCAATAGTCTGCTTAGAAGCAGGAGCACCCAGCTTGTTGGGTGCATATAGGATAAACAGCGAGTCAGATTTTCTGACTCCAGCCGTCATGGAAACATATTTTCAGGGCCCTGACCACGTCTAACAACTTGGAGTCCTCCAAGTCCCTAGTGGCCGCAGGCACCACAATAGGCTGGTTCAAATGAAACGCTGACACCACCTTAGGGAGAAACTGGGGACGAGTCCTCAATTCTGCCCTATCCATATGGAAAATCAGATAAGGGCTTTTATAAGACAAAGCCGCCAATTCGGATACTCGCCTGGCAGAAGCCAAGGCCAATAACATGACCACCTTCCACGTGAGATATTTCAGATCCACGGTTTTTAGTGGTTCAAACCAATGTGATTTTAAGAAACTCAACACCACGTTGAGATCCCAAGGTGCCACAGGAGGCACATATGGGGGCTGAATATGCAGCACTCCCTTTACAAATGTCTGAACTTCAGGTACTGAAGCTAGTTCTTTCTGAAAGAAAATCGATAGAGCCGAGATCTGTACCTTAATGGAACCCAGTTTTAGGCCCATATTCACTCCTGCTTGCAGGAAATGCAGAAATCGACCTAGTTGAAATTCCTCAGTTGGGGCCTTTTCGGCCTCACACCATGCAACATATTTCCGCCATATGCGGTGATAATGATTTGCTGTAACCTCTTTCCTGGCTTTAATAAGCGTAGGAATGACTTCCTCCGGAATGCCCTTTTCTTTCAGGATCCGGCGTTCAACCGCCATGCCGTCAAACGCAGCCGCGGTAAGTCTTGGAACAGACAGGGCCCCTGCTGTAGCAGGTCTTGTCTTAGCGGCAGAGGCCACGGGTCCTCTGAGATCATCTCTTGAAGTTCCGGGTACCATGTTCTTCTTGGCCAATCCGGAACCACGAGAATTGTGCTTACTCCTCGCTTTCTTATTATTCTCAATACCTTTGGTATGAGAGGCAGCGGAGGGAACACAAACCGACTGGTACACCCACGGTGTCACCAGAGCGTCCACAGCTATCGCTTGAGGGTCTCTTGACCTGGCGCAATACCTCTCTAGTTTTTTGTTTAGGCGGTACGCCATCATGTCCACCTGTGGACGACCCCACTGATGTACAATAATTTGGAAGACTTCTGGATGAAGTCCCCACTCTCCCGGGTGGAGGTCGTGTCTGCTGAGGAAGTCTGCTTCCCAGTTGTCCACTCCCGGAATGAACACTGCTGACAGTGCTAGTACATGATTTTCCGCCCATCGGAGAATTCTTGTGGCTTCTGTCATTGCCATCCTGCTTCTTGTGTCGCCCTGTCGATTCACATGGGCGACTGCCGTGATGTTGTCTGACTGGATCAGCACCGGCTGGTGTAGGAGCAGGGATTTTGCTTGACTTAGGGCATTGTAGATGGCCCTTAGTTTCAGAATATTTATGTGAAGGGAAGTCTCCTGACATGTCCATAGTCCTTGGAAGTTTCTTCCCTTTGTGACTGCCCCCCAGCCTCGCAGGCTGGCATCCGTGGTCACCAGGACCCAGTCCTGAATGCTGAATCTGCGACCCTCCAGAAGATGAGCACTCTGCAGCCACCACAGAAGAGACACCCTGGTTCTTGCAGACAGGGTTATCAAGCGATGCATCTGAAGATGCGATCCGGACCACTTGTCCAACAGGTCCCACTGAAAGATTCTGGCATGGAACCTGCCGAATGGAATTGCTTCGTAAGAAGCTACCATCTTTCCCAAGACCCGCGTGCAGTGATGCACCGATACCTGTTTTGGTTTCAGGAGGTCTCTGACTAGAGAAGACAACTCCCTGGCTTTCTCCTCCGGGAGAAACACTTTTTTCTGGACTGTGTCCAGAATCATCCCCAGGAACAGAAGACGTGTCGTCGGGACCAGCTGTGACTTTGGGATATTCAGAATCCAGCCGTGCTGGTTCAGCACTTCCTGAGATAGTGCTACTCCCACCAACAACTGTTCTTTGGACCGTGCCTTTATTAGGAGATAGTCCAAGTACGGGATAATTAAAACTCCCTTTCTTCGAAGGAGTATCATCATTTCCGCCATAACCTTGGTAAATACCCTTGGTGCCGTGGAGAGTCCAAACGGCAGCGTCTGGAATTGGTAATGGCAATCCTGTACCACAAATCTGAGGTACTCCTGGTGAGGATGGTAAATGGGTACATGCAGGTAAGCATCCTTGATGTCCAGGGAAACCATGTAATCCCCCTCGTCCAGGCTTGCAATAACCGCCCTGAGCGATTCCATCTTGAACTTGAATTTTTTTATGTACATGTTCAAGGATTTCAAATTTAAAATGGGTCTCACCGAACCGTCCGGCTTCGGTACCACAAATAGTGTGGAATAGTAACCCCGGCCTTGTTGAAGTAGGGGTACCTTGATTATCACCTGCTGGGAATACAGCTTGTGAATTGCCGCTAGCACCGCCTCCCTGTCTGAGGGAGCAATCGGCAAGGCAGATTTTAGGAACCGGTGGGGTGGAGCCGCCTCGAATTCCAGCATGTATCCCTGAGATACTACTTGAAGGATCCAGGGATCCACCTGTGAGCGAGCCCACTGACCGCTGAAATTTCTGAGGCGGGTCCCCACAGTACCTGACTCCACCTGTGGAGCCCCACCGTCATGCGGCGGACTTGGAAGAGAAAGCGGGGGAGGACTTTGGTTCCTGGGAACCTGCTGTCTGTTGCAGCCTTTTTCCCCTACCTTTGCCTCTAGACAGAAAAGACCCTCCTTTTCCACGCTTGCTTTTCTGGGTCCGAAAGGACTGAACCTGATAAAATGGCGCCTTCTTAGGCTGTGAGGGAACATGGGGTAAAAATGCTGACTTCCCAGACGTTGCTGTGGAAACTAGGTCGGAGAGACCATCCCCAAATAATTCCTCCCCTTTATAAGGCAAAACTTCCATGTGCCTCTTGGAATCTGCATCTCCCGTCCACTGACGAGTCCATAAGCATCTCCTAGCAGAGATAGACAATGCACTTACTTTAGATGCCAGCCGGCAAATTTCCCTCTGTGCATCTCTCATATACAAGACTGAATCTTTTATATGGTCAATCGTTAGCAGAATAGTGTCTCTGTCTAGTGTGTCAATATTTTCTGACAGTTTTTCTGACCATGCAGCGGCAGCACTGCACATCCAAGCTGACGCAATAGCTGGTCTAAGTATAATGCCTGAGTGTGTGTATACAGACTTCAGGATTGCCTCCTGCTTTCTATCAGCAGGCTCCTTAAGGGTGGCCGTATCATGAGAGGGTAGTGCCACCTTTTTTGACAAACGTGTGAGCGCTTTATCCACCCTAGGTGGTGTTTCCCAACGTGACCTATCCTCTGGCGGGAAAGGGAACGCCATTAGTACCTTCTTAGGAATTACAAATTTTTTATCAGGGAAAAGCCACGCTTCTTCACACACTTCATTTAGTTCATCTGATGGGGTAAAACTACGGGTAGTTTTTTCTCCCCAAACATAATACCCTTTTTTGTGGTACCTGGATGTAAATCAGAAATGTTTAACACCTCTTTCATTGCCTCAATCATGCAGTGAATGGCCCTGACAGGCATTAGGTTTGACTCATCGTCGTCGACACTGTTATCAGTATCCGTGTCGACATCCGGGTCTGCAAACTGAGGTAGCGGGCGTTTTAGAGCCCCTGACGACCACTGAGGCACCTGGACAGGCACGAGCTGAGATCCCGGCTGTCCCACATTTGGCATGTCGTCAAATTTCTTATGTAAAGAATCTATACGTGCACTCATTTCTTTCCATAAGTTCATCCACTCTGGTGTCTGCCCCGCAGGGGGTGACGTCCCTTCAAAATGCATCTGCTCCGCCTCCACCTCATTATCCTCATCAAACATGTCGACACAGCCGTACCGACACACCCCACACACACAGGGAATGCTCAACAGAGGACAGGACCCACAAAAAGCCCTTTGGGGGGACAGAGTGAGAGTATGCCAGCACACACCAGAGCGCTATATATATATATACAGGGACTAACTGAGTTATGTCCCTAATAGCTGCTTTTCATATAATATATGTATATATACTGCCAAATTTAATGCCCCCCCTCTCTTTTCCCTCTTACTGTTACTGTATATTGCAGGGAAGAGCCAGGGAGCTTCCTTCCAGCCGAGCTGTGAGGGAAAAATGGCGCCAGTGTGCGGAGGAGATAGGCTCCGCCCCTTTTTCGCGGCCTATTCTCCCGCTTTTTATGGAATTCTGGCAGGGGTATTTACCTCATATATAGCCTCTGGGGTTATATATTGAGGTATTTTAGCCAGCCAAGGTGTTATTATTGCTGCCTCAGGGCGCCCCCCCCCAGCGCCCTGCACCCTCAGTGACCGGAGTGTGAAGTGTGAGAGGAGCAATGGCGCTCAGCTGCAGTGCTGTGCGCTACCTTGGTGAAGACAGAGTCTTCATGCCGCCGATTTTCCGGACCTCTTCTTGCTTCTGGCTCTGTAAGGGGGACGGCGGCGCGGCTCCGGGACCGAACACCAAGGACTAGGCCTGCGGTCAATCCCTCTGGAACTAATGGTGTCCAGTAGCCTAAGAAGCCCAATCCGGCTGTAAGCAGGCGAGTTCACTTCTTCTCCCCTTAGTCCCTCGCTGCAGTGAGCCTGTTGCCAGCAGGTCTCACTGAAAATAAAAAACCTAAGTCTATTCTTTCTAAGAGCTCAGGAGAGCCCCTAGTGTGCATCCAACCTCGGCCGGGCACGAATTCTAACTGAGGCTTGGAGGAGGGTCATAGTGGGAGGAGCCAGTGCACACCAGGTAGTCTGAAATCTTTCTAGAGTGCCCAGCCTCCTTCGGAGCCCGCTATTCCCCATGGTCCTTACGGAGTTCCCAGCATCCACTAGGACGTCAGAGAAATACACTTTTTACTTGAACTCTAAAATGTGTTTCTAATACGGGAAACTGAACCACTGTAACTATTCTCTGATAATCTATGGCCTATAATAGATCATCGCACAAGCAACGTTGCTCATGATTAATCCTCTGACACATTTTTGGAAATGATGCAGGAAGATGATGATATCACCACATAACTAGAAAATTGTATTCGTATCACAAGCAGAACTGTCAAAATGTCTGTATTTTAATGAATAACTGCCATTATTGCAAATAGGGCTCCTATACGCCATATCTGGGTTATTTGGCTTAATCAAGGTAAATGGGATAATGGCATTTGTACAGAATCAGTCTGGTATCCCATCTTACTAACTAGCATCATGGAAGTGACCAGGAACGTGGCCACATTCTTGGAAGGATTCTCTGCAGAGACAGAACAACTGACAAGGAGTGTGGTAGGAAAGATGTCCCAAGTATGGAGGCAAAGGAGAAAATACAAAAACATAACCCCATGCAAAGCAACACCATACGGCTGCACCTTACAGGTTTTGTGAACATATTTTGGCTGTATAAACACTGCAATCAGCTATGGCAGCCTTACATGATATCCATCACACCTGAATGAAGCGTACGTCTCACACAGCTGTTAATTATTATGGTCACTTATGAACTCACACTACTATCACGTTTCCAATTCCAACAATCCCGTCCCCTGACAACCAACGTCTCTGTCATTCTCCGGCAATGGACTCAATCTTCTCACATCACACCCACCTCCGGAGAACATTCCATCACTCACATTTTCTGTCTCTTCCTCACATTCCCATAACCTGTAGTCTTCAGAGACGTATCCGTTTACCCTTATGTCCTGTAAACAGCCACTGCTGTCACCACTCACAGCCAAACTCAAAATCTACGCACCTTGTATTCCTGTCTCATGCACCCTATGGAACGCTCAGTGAGCCTGTAACAAATTATCACCAGTCCATGAACCCTTCTAACCTCCCAGGAGCAACAGAAACCTGGCTCAGACTTCAGACACCATGTCTCTCGCCACATTCATCTATAGGCCTGACAGTGTGTATAATCCAGGATTAACACGATGTGGTGTGCATTTGCAGCCATGTATCTGTAGTAAGCCATCATATTCTCTTTAATGACCATAACTAAACTAGAATGAAGCTGGCTCGCATGCACTAGTGACCACTTGCACATAACGGCAGTACCGTCTGCAGCGAGTAGCATTCCACACCATATGGTAGGACACGCAAGAATACTTTTCTACAGTTAGCGTTATTGACAGGAAGTATTGCTTAGGAAAATAAGAGGAAATAGTAAGATATTGAGAATCTGCGCAAACGTTATCGGTAGTGCAACTAAAATCTATAATTCACAGTGCATATCCCCTTGCACCAGAAAATGTAGCAGATATTAGTGTTCACTCTAGGAGTGAAAAGGGGCAGGGCGCCGGACTCCGGGGGCACATGTGTGCGCGCGCGCCCGAAATGGGGGGGGCGGCCACGCAAATTAGGGGGCGTGGCCACGCCTCCGTCATTTTAGGGGGCGGTGCGGCCCACAGACGCTACTATAGAGAGCGTCTGTGGCCGGCGACGTCACTGTTGGGGGCGTGCCCAGCACCTCCGTCGGTGCTGGGCTTCCCCCAGCCCTCTCCCAATGCGTGAATGGATGCCGCGCGCATGCGCACGGCATCTATACACGCCGGGAGGGCAGGGAGCGGGCGGCTGTTCTAGCAGGGCGCCGCAAAAGGGGCAGGGCGGGTTTTGCCTGTTAAAAAACGGGCAGGGCGCGGCGCCCTGCTAAAACAGCCTAGAGTGAACACTAGATATAGTATAAAGATTGAAAGATAGATCAAAGCACTCCAACAACACCCAAATTTATATGTACACACCAATGGGTGGAAAAATAAACAAATAGCAGTACCGTGCTATATAGTATCCAAATAGTGATACACAATTTTCAAGCTCTGCAATGGATTGTAGCTCCTTCACCTATAAAAAAGCTTTTTAAGGCTCATAAAGGGAGTACAAAAGAAAGTGCAATTATCTTTTTTACAGCAAGGGATTTATTTTATCCATCACATTTATACCTAACAGAAGCAGTCACTGGCGCATAGACATCCTCATAGGCAACAACAGCAACAGGTGTCAAAGTCTCTGAAGATCACAGATAGAAACTCCACGGATGAATATTTCAGTGACAAAGTATAACCCCATCACACCTGTATGAGCGTGAAACGCTCGTGGGGGGTATAAATGGTAGAAAAAGTGCAATTAACCTTTAAAAGCATACACATTTATTTTTAAACATCGCACTTACACCAAAACAGACGATTAAAAACATAGAAATGTATCTCCAATGGCTTCAGCAGCAGCTGGTAACAGGGTCCTGAGTGCTCCAGGTGGATAATGGAACCAAGGATAGGGGCTCCGGAAACCGCGATCCAGGTCAGCAACCCGATGCCAGCTAAAGATGCTTCTGAGGAAGGACAAAGACTGTCTGAAACGCGCTAAGCGTACGTGTCTATCTGTTGTATCACTCCTTGTGGACTTACATCTTTAGCTGGCATCGGGTTGCTGACCTGGATCGCGTATGAGGATGTCTATGCGCCAGTGACTGCTTCTGTTAGGTATAAATGTGATGGATAAAATAAATCCCTTGCTGTAAAAAAGATAATTGCACTTTCTTTTGTACTCCCTTTATGAGCCTTAAAAAGCTCTTTTATAGGTGAAGGAGCTACAATCCATTGCAGAGCTTGAAAATTGTGTATCACTATTTGGATACTATATAGCACGGTACTGCTATTTGTTTATTTCTCCACCCATTGGTGTGTACATATAAATTTGGGTGTTGTTGGAGTGCTTTGATCTATCTTTCAATCTTTATACTATAGGAAGTATTGCTTAGTGCACCCAATCAAACGCTACAGCTCTCCTGTGTAGAAGAGAAAAAAAAGTATACAATTTATTGGTTGAAATGTGTTGAGTATGGGATGCCAGCGGTCAGTTACCCGATGTCGGGATCCCGGCTAGAATGCCGGCGGGGGCACAAAACCCCTTGCGGTTTTGGTGGCTCGCTGCGCTTGCCACAGGTTATATTCCCACTCTATGGGTCTCGTGGACAACCACAAGTGGGAATAAACCTGTTAGCCAGGATTGCGGCTGGTGGCATGGTCAGTGGTCGGGACTTCGGCGTCTGTATTCTATACAGCAGGCCTGGCCAACCTGTGGCTTTCCAGCTGTTGTGAAACTGCAAGTCCCAGCATGCTCTGCCACAGCTTTGTTATTAGAGAATGCTAAAACTATGGCAGAGCATGCTGGGACTTGTAGTTTTACAACAGCTGGAGAGCCACAGGTTGGCCAGGCCTGCTATAGAGTATAGACCAACCTATGGAACACGGTTTATAAATGTCCCTCATGGTGTATTAGCCAACTTCTAGCACTGTAATGCCCGCTTCCCTCCCCAAAATGCAACAGAGACTGGGCACTTTAATAGTGTGTCCATTTGTGAAATCACAATAATATTTCTTAAACACTTTAATAACAAATATATTCTAACACACACACTTGATCAGGAGTTAAGTATGGATTTATATCATTCTTAAGCTAACACCAGTTAAACTAAGTGCGGAGAGGAATTGTACATTCATTAAGAGATCATTAAGCTTCACAATAGGGGAAAAAAAAAAAAAAAAGTACATAACTTAGTAGCTTACAGTAATATTTACACAAACATACACAGCAATATCAGGCACATGGTAAGAAATCCTAAATTTGTTTGGTTTCCAAATGTAACATTAGAGCGCTAGTGAAGCATTTTACAACTAGTACTAAATAGACATATAGTCCCAGTAAGGAGCAGGGCTTAAGGCCCCCATACTCCACAGATGTATTGCAGCACTGTCCCGATCCCCCGACAGTCGGGTTGGGGAATCAGGAAAAATCTCAAACTGGGCATTTTTAACATGTTTAATTTTCCAGATTCCTCAACGGATCGCTGATCATCACTGACAGCCAATCAGTGGATCCAGTCGGCAGGTTAGGGAATTAGGGAATAGCGGCGGCTGATACATGGGGCCTTTACTCTTGGAATTCCTTAATAACAATGCTACTTACTGCCCATGTCTTGGTAAGCCGGAATATCGGAGCACTTTGTAACCCAGACACCACAGCCATTAATGCATGAAGGTTGTTCAGCTCGTACAGTTTCTGTGGAGGTACAGAAGACACACTGTATCAGACTATCAGGGTAACTAGTCATCTTCAATGTATCAGTCTCCAAATATGTATTAGAATAACATTCCTCATCTCCCTAGATGTGGGTTTGTAGCTGTTATGATGGCAGGGGTGTTGCTACCAGTGTGTTTTTCTTATAACTAGACTAGTTCCCATTTTAGTTGCAAACAGATCAATAAGAATGGCCCTCTTAATACCCACCAACATATCCATACACTGAGCATTTATTAATTAGTATGGCCGCAACTGAGCACCAATTGTCTGTCAGGCATGAAAAGCCTTGTAGTACGCCCAACAGATACAATAATTGATGTTCAGTGCTACTCACCATCTGACAAACAGATCTGACTCTGGATAGCAATATCAGATGTTTGGTCTGTCTGATGGAGACTTCCCTAAATAGCACGGCCAGTATTACAAAGTGCTTGTGAGCTTTGTTGTTTGATTACACATATTAAGACCTTCTATGTATTTTAAAAACCCAAACCCTATGGTGGCATTACACTAAAAAGTCCCTTCCTGCGCACCATCTTTCTTAAAAGAGGCTGAGTGTTCCTGGACTCACAGGGTGCCCAGAGGTATTTAATGGAGACCCGGAGAGCTGCCAAAGAAAGTGTCTGGGATAAATATTTATGATCATTCTAAGCTTTAGGTATGTGGTGCCCATATCTTTTACTAAATACAGAGAGGGTGGAAAAAATACATACAGCGGACATATTTTACCTTGGCAGTTTTAATGTAATGACTCAAAACCTCAGCACGGATCTTTAGTGTTTGTGCATGAAGGATCTCTCTCACTACCCAAAAGCTCACCTGCAAATAAAGGTAAATAAATATGCATTTAAGTGGGCAGAACAAATATAACAGTACATTACGTTAATAGCCTGGTGGGCAATGAGCCTTTTCAAAGGAATGCTTTAACCACTTACTGTAACTGACGATTTATTTCGCCGAAAACCGCTCCAAAATTGTTGGGGGGTTTTTATGAGTGAATTAGGTGAAGAACATGAATTTAACCCTATCCCAAATGATTTTAGTAAAAAAAAAAAAAAAATAATAATAATGAAGGAAAAAAAAAAGTATTCTTTCCCAAACATCGAAACATCAATCGGGAACATCGTGACCATTGCTGCTTTCATTTTGAAAGCCGGGACAGCCTGCAGGTATACAGGGGGGGGGGGGGGGGGGGCTTAGGTAAGTTCATTTACACTCCCCAGCAGCTGCCATTGTCTGCAGACGCTGGAGCGGGGGGATCCTTCCGTGCTGCCGATCACACAGGGGGAGAGTGCGGGGAGGCAGAGGGACTGACAGCAGCAGCGGAGGGAAGTTTCTCTTCCCTGCCGCTGCTAACACTCTCTATCTGACTGGTCACATCCTGTGCGACCAAGTCAGATAGGGCACTTGCAGGCATGGTCGCATCTGATGCGACCATGCCAGGAAAGTGTTTAACAAAAAAGAAATGTTCAGCTGTCAAGGAGGAAAGCAGATGAGTGCAGGTTGGACCTGTAGCTGAAAAGCCTTTCACTGTAAGTTATAGTTAGGGCATGTAACAGCAATACCCTCCCCTACCCAGCCTAATTCAGTGACGTACAATGTCCAGGACAGGGATCCAGTGACGTACAATGTCCAGGACAGGGATCCAGTGACGTACAATGTCCAGGACAGGGATCCAGTGACGTACAATGTCCAGGACAGGGATCCAGTGACGTACAATGTCCAGGACAGGGATCCAGTGACGTACAATGTCCAGGACAGGGATCCAGTGACGTACAATGTCCAGGACAGGGATCCAGTGACGTACAATGTCCAGGACAGGGATCCAGTGATGTACAATGTCCAGGACAGGGATCCAGTGACGTACAATGTCCAGGACAGGGATCCAGTGACGTACAATGTCCAGGACAGAGATCCAGTGACGTACAATGTCCAGGACAGGGATCCAGTGACGTACAATGTCCAGGACAGAAAATGAATAGAAAACGAATCCGGCACCGTATATTAACGGTATCCTGTCTTTAGGTCGACAACACTTATGTCGACACTCATTAGGTCGACCACTATTGGATGACATGCATTATGTCGACCTGGTCCCTAGGCCGACATGAGTTTTCACCTTTTTTTTTCTTCTTCATTTTTTCAACTTTTTCATACTTTACACTCCACGTGGACTACGATTGGGAATAGCAACCTGTGCCGAGTGCATCGGTAGCGGAGCGAGGCACCTTGCCAAAGCCATGCAAGAGGACATCGTCCACTAATTGGGGTTCCGGTCACTTTCCGAAGAAAACACCAATTTATTTATTTTTTTAAAATTTGTATCGACCTTTCCTTATTTCATGTGTCGATCTAGTCACTGTCGACCGATAGTGGTCGACCTAGTTACTGTCGACCCAACGATCCACACCCATATTAACAGCGCATTTCCAGCCTTCTTGTAAATAAGAATTTGCTAAAATAATTTATGCAGTTTTAAACAAGTGGCTGACGTGTACTTAACATTCATCTTTTGGGAAAAGACACTTTGTTTCAATAGTTGTAAAGAGACGTGGCTGAATTGTGCGAATACTAGGACTTCAATATGAAGATGAAATCATTAACGATTAGTTTTCAAGTGGCTATCCCTCAACTACAATACATTAAAAAAATATATATATTATTAGATAAAAGGTTTTTTTTTTTTACTCCATCTCTTCACACTATTAAACAAACTTCTCACGGTCCAAAGAAATTATATCCAGGGGCAGAATAAAGCAGTAAGATCAGAGGCGTAACTAAGGCAGGGCGAGTGGGGCACGTGCCCGGGGCGCCTTGGCAGGCCCAGCAGAGGGGGGCGCCGTCGGCAGCCAGGGCATCATACCCACCCGTCCCGCTGCAATGTGAGGGGAGGAAAGCGCAGAGTCTCTCCTGGCCCTCAATGTGCTCACTGCCGCTGAGTGTCTGTCCGGTCTCCGGCGGTGTTAGCCAATCAGACCTTGCGGACCGGCTCCTGATTGGCTAATGAACCGGCGCAACATTTAAGATAGCCGCCGCCGGAGACCTGGAGCGTTGAGGGGCAGGAGAGGAGCTGCGCTCTCCTCCCTTCACACAGCTGCCCTCGGCATTTGTGTATCTGGCACTGTGGGGCATTTGTGTATCTGGCACTGTGGGGCATTTGTGTATCTGGCACTGTGGAAAAAGGGGACTCTGTATGCGTACTGTGCAAAAATTGAATGAAGGTGCGCTGAGAGATGACACAAGGGGTAGGTGATAGTGTGCTTAGAGGCGACACAGGGGGAAGGCGATAGTCATGTTGGCACGCCCCATTTTCAGTGGCCACTCCCCTTGTGGTGCGTGGCCATGCCCATTTTTTCGGCACGCGCACATACTTCTTTTTGTAGGTTTTTTTTTTTGGGGGGGGGGGGTGCCACTGTTCATCTTGCCGTGGGCTCCGAAAACCCTAGTTACGCCTCTGAGTAAGATACATATATACTATACATAGAGAGAAAAATAAAAGAAAGGAAGATAAGAGGATTGTGATTGATATGTCGGCGGTAAGAACAACAACTGCGGCATCCAGATTATCAAAATTCCAACAGGGGAAGGTAAGTATACTTACCTTCCCACACTTACCCCCTTAAGGGCCCTACACACAAGGCGATTTCGTTGATTAGAATGATGAACGATATGAACAATGAACGACTTTTCAGTAACGATTTTTTGCATACACACTGAACGATTTGACATTGCAAACATCAATATCGTCCAAATTGGCTTGCATTGATAAATGATGATAGACAAACGATGAACGACTGCGAGGACATGCATCATTCATAGTTGATGCCTCCACACTGAACGTTATATACGTTATGGTAAGAACTTACCGTTGATAACGGTATTTCTCCCAAGTCCACAGGATTCCATTGGGATATGATGAAGCGACAGCGGATTTGCACCAATCGGTCAAAGCTTTTCGGCCTCCCAGCATGCAACGGGCCCATCCATATATCCCCACCTCCTGGCTCAGGCAAATCAGTTGTATTTCTAAAGCTCAAGGCAGTAGCATCACAGATAGCCCTAACAGGCGAGAAGAACACACATATACACACTTCCGTACAAGAAGGAAGACGTTAGTGAGTAAAAGGATCCTCAAATCAGGTGCGTCAGGGTGGGATCCCTGTGGACTTAGGAGAAATACCGTTATCAACGGTAAGTTCTTACCATAACGTATATTTCTCTTGCAGGATCCACAGGTTATCAACAGGATAACATTGGGATTTCCCAAAGCAATTTAGTGGTGGGGACGCTCCTGAATGGACAGGAGAATCCTTCGCCCGAATTCAGCGCCATGAGAGGCAAAGGTAAACAAGGCATAATGTCTAATGAATGTGTTAATGGAAAACCATATGGCTGCCTTACATATCTGTTCTGCTGAAGCACCACGTTGTGCTGCCCATGATGGACCTACCTTTCGAGTAGAGTGAGCAGAGACATTAGCCGGGACAGGGAGATCAGCCTGAGAATATGCTTCTGAAATCATCATCCGAAGTCACCTTGCCAGTGTCTGTTTATCAGCAGGCCATCCTCTCTTGTGAAATCCGTAGAAAATGGAGAGGATGCATCTTTCTGATGGCACTGGTACGATCCACGTAGATCCTTCATGCACAGACCAGGTCCAGCAATGCATCTCCCGCAGAAAGGCCTGGGACCTGGAAAACCGAGACTACAATTTCTTGGTTAAGGTGGAATTTAGACAGCACCTTGGGAAGATACCCAGATCTAGTTCTGAGAACTGCTTATCTGAATATAAAATCAGAAATGGGGTACAACATGACAATGCCCATAAATCTGAAACGCTTCTAGCAGACGCTATGGTGAGTAGAAAGAGAACTTTAGCAGTCAACCATTTAAGAACCACTTTATTAAGTGGTTCAAATGGGGCAACTCGAAGGGCCTTTAGGACTAAATTTAAGTCCCAAGGCACTGTAGGAGGAACAAAAGGAGGTTGAATTCGCAGCATTTCCTGGAAAAAAGTACGCACATAGTGTAAGTTGGCAATTTTCTTTTGGAACCATACAGTCAATGCTGACACTTGCACTCTCAAGGAAGCCACCTTCAAACCTTTATCTAATCCTGCCTGAAGGAACACTAAGACCCTGGAAACTCTGAAAGACTTAGGATCCATTTTCCGTTCATTGCACCAACAAATACAGGTTTGCCATATTCGGTGATAAATGCGAGCAGAGGAAGGTTTTCTTGCTCTGAGCATTGTTTGAATTACCTGTTGTGAGAATGCTCTTGACTTCTGGATAGAGGTTTCAAGAGCCACGCTGTCAAAGACAGTCGATCCAGATGTCTGTGATAACAAGGACCCTGCATCAGTAGATCTGGACGTTGAGGGAGCAGGAGTGGAGCATCCGTCGATATTCTATGCAGATCTGTGTACCAGTGCCTTCTGGGCCAATCCGGAGCTATTCGTATCACGGCACCCTTTCCTTGCTTTATCTTTCTCATCACCCTGGGTAACAGGGTGATTGGAGGAAACCCAGAAGCCAGATTAAAGTCCCATCTCACCGACAGGGCATCCACGAAGATCACTCTGGGATCCTTTGTTCTTGACCCGTATGCGAGAACTTTGTTGAGATCCATCTCTGGCAACCCCCACTTGTCTACTTGAGTCTGGAAGACCTCCGGGTGTAGAGCCCATTCGCTTGCCTGAATGGCGTGTCAACTGAGAAAACCTGCTTCCCAGTTTAGGACTCCCGGAACGAACACTTCGGACAAGGCTGGATGATGAAGTTCTGCCCACTTTAGTATGTGACTTACCTCCTTCATCGCTTTTCGGCTGCGAGATCCTCCCTGATGGTTGAGGTACGCTACTGCCGTCGCATTGTCAGAGTGGATCTGAACTGGTTTTCCCCGAAGAATGTCCTTTGCCTGAATCAGTGCCATGCATATGGCCCGACGTTCCAATATATTTATTGGCAGGCAACCTTCTTCCTTGGTCCATTTCCCCTGGAAACACAACCTTCCTGTCACTGCACCCCAGCCCTGGAGACTGGCATCTGTTGTCAGAATTTCCCAATCTGATATCCAAAAGGGTCTCCCCTTGTCCAGATAGGATGTCTGTAGCCACCAGGCTAATGACCTTCTTACTTCTATCGTAAGAACCATAGTCTGCGTTTTATTCGTCTGATGCAACATTGCATTTGGCAAGAATCAGATGCTGCAGAGGCCTCGAGTGGAACTGTACATACTCCACCATGTCATATGTTGACACCATTAATCCCATCACACGCACTGCTGCGTGAATGGATACCTTTTGACTGTGTAGCAAGTCCTGAATCCTTGACTGAACCTTGGATATCTTGTTCAGAGGTAAAATTACTCTCTGAAGACTTGAATCCAGTACAGCCTCCAAGCGAGCCATACGCTGTGACGGAACCAGAGACGATTTTGCCCAATTTATGAGCCACCCGTGCCTTTGCAGACACGTTTTTGTGTGTTGCAGATGACAAAGGAGCAATACCTGCGACTGTGCCAGGATTAAAAAAGATCGTTGAGGTATGGAAAAAATCTTATCCCCTGCTGGTGGAGATAAGCTGCCATTACCACCATAATCTTGGTAAATACTCTGGGGCTAACCCAAAAGGTAGGGCCTGGAACTGAAAATGCTGTTGGAGGATAGCGTACCTGAGACAGCACTGATGGGACAGTGCTATAGGAATATGTAGGTAAGCATCCTGTATATCCAAGGATACCATGTAATCCCCTGGCTCCATGGCCAAAATGGTGGAACATAAAGTCTCCATATGAAACAGAGGTACCCAAATGTACTTATTCAGCACTTTGAGATTGAGAATGGGCCGAAATTACCCATTTGGTTCCTGAACTAGAAACAGGTCGGAGTAAAAACCCTGTCCTCGCTGTGCAGGAATGACTACTACCGACTGAAGCAATTTCTGAACTGCCTCTTGCAAAAGTCCTGGCCTTCGTCTCTACCCGAGATGGGCTGGTACAAAAAAAAAAAAACTTTCGAGGAGGGTACTTCTTGAAGGCAAAAGCATAACCTAGAGATACCGCTTCCTGCACCCAGGCATCTGTTTTAGACTGCTGCCAGATCTGTGCAAACTGAAGGAGTCTGCCCCCCCGCCCCCACCCTTATTTGTTTTCCCAACCAGTCCTCTGGTAGCCCAATGCTTTTTAGTCTTACCAGACTTGTTGTATTGGGACTGCCTGCCATCACTTTTTCCTTTAGCTTTTCCTTAAGACAGAGAGAGACGAAAAGCCGGAACTTTAGGTTTGAAATTGTATGTGGAAGGAAAGTTTACCTTCTTGGAGTCTGCTTCTGACTCCAAAATATCTGTCAATTCTTTACCAAAAAGAATATCTCCAGAAAAAAGCAAAGATTCCAAAACCTTCTTAGATTCTAAGGGTCCCCTTCGCGTACAGCTTCTGAGATGGAAGCGGGAAACAGTTCATGGCGGGAGACTCGGAGGAAATTGGTCATGAACCGGGGGGATGGGCGACTAGGAGAGCGTCTGACTCCCCACTGCTGACATCAACCCTAAGGATCACGGCCTCGTACTATTCCTGGAGTCTCTGATCCCTAAGGCCTAGCGGTGGTGCACCCGAGGTGGCAGCCGCATCAGCGACTGTTTGGTAGTCTCATCCCAAAACAGTGCAGCTGTGTCCATATTCCCCTTCGGAGGGGAACCGATGCCTTACCTTCTCCCCGTGCTCCAGCCACAGTCTGGTAACATCTGCTGGACCTGCTAGTATATCCGACACAGACGCCCACTGAAACAGCACTGTATTTGTGGGTAAGCGTTGTCGCGACCCGGCAGAGATGTTGGAGCGACTCTTTCTAAGCTACGTATAAGACACTTCTTAGAAAGATCACTCAAGAAAAAAATAGTAAGACTATAAAAATAAAATAAGAAAGCTTAGGGCTGATGAAAACCAGCAACCCTCTGACCATGGTCCGGCTCCTGCCGCACCAAACAAAATACTGGTTTGCCTGAGCCAGGAGGTGAGGATATATGGACGGGCTCGCTGCATGCTGGGAGGCCAAAAAGCTTTGACCAATTGGTGCAAACCCGCTGTCGCTTTATCATATCCCAATGTTATCCTGTGGATAACCTGTGGACCCTGCCGGAGAAATATCGTTCATTTTTGAATGACATCTTTCATATCTTTCTAAAATGTCGTCCTTAACCCTTCCTTCTAGCAGCATAAACCTAACAAACAGACACACACAGTGCAATTAGCATATGCAAATTACTACTAACTATTCAGTATCATTAAACAGGTATGAATCTCATTACTATATGTCCATATACAGTACATATCACAGATAATATATCACTTGCACATGTAAAAGTAGGTGTAGTGTTTCTGCAGGACTAGATCAGTCCATCCTCTGCTGGAACGGACACGTCTACATCTATGGAGCACATTTAGGCAATACTCCCCTCTGGCGCAGATCCTCTTGTGTGATGAAGTGGTATTTATAAAGCTATACCATAAAGCTATAAAATGTCTTGGTGGGAAGTGGAAATGGTCTGGAGTTTTTCATCTGAAACTTTCCAATCACCTCTTTATGAAACTCCTATAGAGTGGATATTCCAATCATCCTCTTACCCCAAAAACGTAAGGAAAGTTAAAGTTAAATAACTGGTGTTGTTTTTGGAAGCAAAACGTTCAAACAGGAATGGTAATTTCCTGAGAGTAAGAGAGAAGTCTGGCAGCTGCAGGACCCTAATGACTCTCCTCCCATCCGCACAACAGAAAGTGTGATTCTCTGCAAGTGAGCTTTATTAAGATCAAGAAATATTATAGTCTAGGGACCCTACAGAAAGTTCTCAAGTCTTAAAGAAGTCAAACCTTACGTCAAGTTGTACAATATTTTATAGATACATACATATATAGTTGGGAAGCCTTGCGGCCTAACAAAGTGGAGGCTACTGTGCTTTGTGTTTTTAAATGGACAATGGATTTGATGGTACACACTATACAATGGTTATTGTGATCTGTCACGGATGGCAACAATGTCCTATATATCGTATAGTGTGTACCCAAACTTAAGGGGGAAATTAAATTGCCAGCTGAAATTTACCCCAGGCTAACTGATCCTCTGGGCTATCCAATTAGCCCTTAAGGCAGCCCAACACGGGAACTTGGGAGTTTTCTTTTGGGACTTGCTGGGGTCCTGAAAAAAATTCCCAGATAAGTGCCCTGTTTTCGCAATCCTTGTCATGAAAATACGCAGGTCTGTGAACTTATCACAACTCCTATATGTTTTTGCCCCAAAAACAGATAATTTTTTGGGCTGTGAAAACGGGCTCTAATTTGATTGGCCGAAACAAAAGTTGTGGTAAAGTACAGTTTTTACCAGCTCAAAAATTCCCCACCAAGACTTATCAAACCTGTTGACAAGTGAAGACCGTTGAAACCAATCAGATTCTAGCTTTTATTTTTCTAGTAAAGTCTATAAAATGAGTTCTAGACTCGAACTATTTGCTATGGGTAACATCTAACTTGTTTTACCTTGATGGTTTAACAAATTTCCCCCTACTAATGACACAAAATTATCTGTGCACAAACACACTTTTTTTGCAATCTCAATCATCAAAGTATATCAAATCATCATAAAGATTCTGTATGTAATTTTGAGCGCAGCTTCTACTGGCTATATAAAGCTTATTAGATATTATGTGTTGTCCAAGAACCTTCTCTGAAGTTCTAACTGGAGATGTACAGTATCTGTATCTTAACATGAGGTGATCACTGGGAAGTCACTTCTGCTCTCTCCACTAACGATTAATAAGGTTTTCTAGAACTGTACTCCTAGAATCCGTTTCTGAAAACAAACCATATGTACAGTATTAATCAAAAACACTAGCTCCAGACTTACTTGGTTAAATCGTCTTGTAAAGGCCACAGCATTTGGTGCAGAACTGTACTTTTCCTTTTTATTCCATCCGCAGCTTGATAATTCCTTAAGACCAACATGAACACAAAAATGGTGTTATGTTTTTTTAAAGGCAAGAAACACTTTGTTTTTTTGTCCAGTTTCAGGTCAGTGTCATTGCATAATCTTAACTCTAACTAATCTTAATTAGCATATCGTGCCAATGACACCTTATAATAATTTGAAGAGGAGGGCCTTGGAACAAAATCTGGTAAATCTTTAAATTGTTAATAGCTAAGTAAAACAAAACAAAAAATTCCAAACTTAAACGAAACCAAAAACACTACTAAAGCAATATACAGCGCCTATTTTGTATTGGGAGAAATGTTGTTTTTTTCTAATCAAAGATCTTAAAAAATAATTAGAATTTATGAAATATTATATAATTTTTCACTTTTAAATACATAATCTACATAAGCAGAAATAGGTGTTATTGTACCATAGCAAGAATTAACTGTTAAATCTCAGAGAGCTACTTTCTACATAACAAAAACCGTGTATCTTATTTCCTACATATGCCACTAGATGCATTTTGAGAATTTATGGCGAGGTTAGTCTGACATAGGGTTTATTACTCATCTTTTCAGAATAATGAATTATGTAGTTGAATGATAGCAGGATTTTAAGTGATTAATTGGTATTTTAAAAGCCAAACCAAATTCTTCCACTACAAAAATTCTACGATAAAAGGAGTCCAAACAAAACAATAGGCTGCATTTCAACAATTATGGCTTGGGCCCACAAAAGTACTGTGTGGTTTGTGTATGTGTCAGGCGCACGCTGGAAGTTATTATGGCGCTGTAATCTCCTATAAATACGTAACAGTACAACAACTGCCCCTGTACATCTGTTATAAAGAGGTAATAAGCCAAGTGCATACCTCCAGCAAATAAAGCACAAGTCAAATGATTCCTATTGAGCCAATATCCAGGATCTTTTTCTGTGCTAACAGCACCGTCATCATATACACAGGGGGAACCGATCTATGTTCTACAAAGTTTTGGAAAAGAGCTTTGCCAACTGCATCATGGAACCGCAATCTTAAAAGCATGGAGAACACATCTACCGACAAGATACTGGGGTTGCAGTTCATTTGCCAGCTGTCGGGATCCCGGCGGTCATGATACAGACACCGGGATCCAGGCATACAGGGGCTAAGAATAGTGTCTCTGGGATAGTGGAAACTTTAGTCAAGAAAGTACGCCTTATGATTTATAAACAAGACGGGTGATGTGGTATAGATTTCCTCTTGGAGTAATTCGACTTTTCAGCTAGAAGAGTAAGCCAATTTTTCTTTTCCAACTTAAATTCATGAAATAAACACCACCGCTGCTTAAATCCTCTACTGTGGAGAATATGAAACTGTATCACAGTAGACCAACTGCTTAACCCATTAGTGGCGGTTCCTATTCACTTTATGAGACTCTTATTGCTCCAGGTACGGAACCCTGGGCTTTTGCTGCAATAGTGAGAACAATGCTATTAAGGAATACTGGCATTAAGCTAGGCAGCAGTGATCAATTCTAGCCCTTGGGGACAGGATTGGATACAGTTCATGGATTTGCTCCCAAGTCTGAACAACTGAAAAGGAACAAAGACTGGGGCTATTAGTTAAATACATAAGATGGCGAGATTACTTTGGTCTAATAACATAGAAAAAATAAACCACCATCAAATTCCCAAATGAAGAGTGTTCTGAAAAGGTTAAAGGTAAATGAGAAGCGCTGGGCCTCACATACGTTTATACTTGCATTTTTCACAGACTTTATGAGTGTGAAGGAAGAGGTACAAAATGAATATAGATGTCAAATAGAATTAAGACTGTGGAAAAGAGTTTAGATTGCTAGACGTAAAGTCCTGTAATTCCATGAACTACTCACCTCTGGCTGAATGGCTTTAAAAACCGGCATATCCATTAGTGTTATCTGACCCTGCAAGAGAGACCCCAAAAGGATTAAGCCTAAGGACTATCCTCATCCCACAGACAAACACAAAGCACTAAATTGAAGATGATATATGTTTAAATATATTAATAGCATATGACCTGCTCTGATGTTATTTTCCCCTTTGGGGTCTGACATGTTTACAGTTAGGTGCTGGAGACTCTACAGAGAGATTAAGCCAGTAGAACAGATCTTGCTGACAGCCAGCTTTCATAGTGTACATGACGCAAGGTCAGGCTAAGGTTGTAGGAAAGAAACTAATCCTGTATTAAGAAAGAATCTCTCTATAATGTATGCCAGAACCAACCTAATTCAACATAATACACCACAGATACATATTTCATGTGTGTTAATGGGTGTAAGTTTCAGGGTAAAAACTGTAGGTGACAAACCGCTGTGTTACTGGGACAGTAGAGCTACGGTCATACATATCACCGTCTGCTACTGCGCATCTACCTATCATTTTCTAAAATGCAATTCATAAATGCTTCCTCAAAGCCGATTGGATGCTATGGCCAACTTCTCCACTGGTTAACTTCTCCAATGTTTACACTGCTTGATGCATCAACCCCTCAATAACCAAGGAACAGGAGCTGCTACAACTATTACAACACAGACTTTTAATGTTCCTGAGAACACACTGCAGCCATGTCGAATATTGACAAAGATCTTCTCCGGGTAAAAATAATCCCTGAATCTCAAAATTGCTATTTAATAGGGGTTAACTTGCTACTGGTAAGGGTGCGAGAGCTTTACACGCAGCCTCCTTTTCCACACTCATAGTTAACCTGATGTCTGTAAACACAGTAGTCCAGTACTTACTCAAAACAGGGACCTCTACTGGACAACTTCTGCAAAGCAGCCACTGATAAACAACAGAGCAGTTATATTCCAATGCTCTGTGTTTTGAATTGAACGTTCTAGAACTAAAAATCATTTGATCATTATAAACGCTCTAATGTATACAATATGTAGGACATGGTTCAGTTGTACCTATGTTTTTAGTCTCATCTGTTTCTAGAGCTTCTGAAGGCAGGAGAGCCTGGAATTTCCAGCATTCTCTGCTACTTCGCATGCTTCTCCTATAACTATGCATCCATCCCCATGACAGGACAGTATTTTCCATTATCCTCTAATAGCCAGTGACCATGCAAAATACATCTTCTGATGTAGGGTTGTGTCTTATCGTTAATCGGAATTGCCCACCTATACAAATGGTAGATGCTAGAATCAAGTTGGAGAAAGGACCTCTGACATCAGGGGGAGGAGCCAGGAAACCAGGGGGAGGGACTAGGCCAAAAGGATAGTAGTTCTACTATTCACGCCACCAACTACTCCCTTTAGTAACCCAGTGGCGAGCGAAGCGAGCCCACGAGGGTGCATTTTGGGTACCCTGTTCGGGCATGGCTCCTCCCCCCTCCCCGGTAACGTGGCTCCTCCCCCTGGTGACATCAGAGGTCCCCTCCACAACTTGGTTTTAGACCTAACCCTATACAAATCTGTAATCTCCTCCCTTTGTTACAAGGAGTATAAATCAGTTATCTGTAATCAGTATGTGCTACATTTTATATCTTACCCTGTATGTGTCATTACATGTGGCAAATGATCTATTCCACATCTAGAGAATATACTTTAACCCAGAGATGATGTATAGATCTAAGAGTGCCTTACAAATCAATGTGACCTGTCCTATTTAGCATAACGAACATAATAAATACTATTGAATATCAATAACTTTTATCAAATATCGCAATTTCAATTCTTTTATTTTGTTGATTGATTATATTTGTGTGTAGATTCCTTTTAAAAAGAGACTATATAACTGACTGGAGGATCCTTTAGATTGTAAGCTCAGGTGTTCCTACAGTTCATTCTACCATACTTTTTGTCACATCTAGACGATATAGGAGGACAGCTCCTCCCACCCGACCCCTTCAACCCTTTGTTGTGAAACGTGGTATCAGGTAGTTGGGAGCAGAGTGATGAAGAAACTCGGCTCAAATCAGATCACAAAGCTGCTGGGAAAACACCTGAAATGCGCGAGTATTCTATCCAATAATCTCATGTGCCAAACAGCTGCAGGTGTTCTTTAACTTCTACTTCAAACTCAGTCCTCAAGACTCACTAACAGTGCAGGTTTTATAGATATCCTAGTGTCCAATCTAAGGTGAACGCAGGGCAGGGCCGAAAGTGTGTGTACTACCAAAAAGGGGGAGTGGTCACTCAGTGGAGGGGAGGTGATTTTGTGATACGCCCCGTTAAGAGTTGCTGGGCTGCTCCCAATCTCTTTCCACTCTGGAAATAGATGATGTACACATGTATTCACCCAGCGGTGAGTAAACCACAAATACCACTTTCCCCTCCATGCAGGACACTGTTGCCTGCGGGTGGAGATGGCACTCGGAAGGCCGTCTCAGCAGGGCACCACTATTTCAGCTTTTAACTGGGCAGGTGCGGCACCCCACTGAAACAGCCTAGCGGGGACACTATACCCATCCTTGAGCACAGATGCTTAATTTAAAGTAACTGAGGTACCAATTAAGTCACCTGTGCTTAAATGCAGCTATCCTAAAAACCTGGATTGCTAGTATGCCTTGAGGACCAAGGTTGGGAAACACTGATATAACGGTTCCAATGCTAAAACATCAGTCAGGACACATGCAAATTCACGACCAGCCCAGCAGACCCCATTTATGACGTTTGCACTATGGCACCATGGAAAGAAAGCAATGCAGGATATCTGGCACTCGCTAGCATTTCATATTATAACTGGTACATTCTGAGATTAGCTGAATTTCACTAGAGCATATACATTCATTGCTAAAGCTGTTAAAATGAACAAAATCAATTATCCAGATTCATACATTTAAAGAGCAGGAATTTGGTCTCTCAATTATTTCCAGCTTCTGCAACTGCAAACACGGCACTTACAGCGTATTCCTCTGGAGTAACCATGAGAACGTCAAACACAACAGCATCAAAGCTTTTCTTTAGGGCCGCGGAATCTTTGTCGCTCAAGGATTCTGAGCTGCTACTCTTCTGGGGGGGGGGGGGAAAGAACAAAATTCACAGTTACCAGTGTGAGTGGCATAAGCACGGCAGCAACTGTGCAATAAGCCTTAAATAAAAGAGCCAATAATATAAAGAAATAAAAGTTTCCACACCGCAACAGAACTTGATGATCTGCAGTGTATGTTGGAGTGTACAAGCCATTAACTACCGTACCACCAACCACATTAGACAACAAGATGCTAGTAAACGGACCGATATCCTTTGGGGGATTACTAAAACTGCTCCCCACATAGGCTCTGCAACTAAGCTACAGAACCTATATTCAGCTTCCAGTCTGAATAGGACTAGTCAGTCCACGCACATAGACCATTAGGGGTGATCTGCGGTTATCCTCTAACCACAGCTACCAAAATGGCAGAAACTGATCACCATTTGATTATCTGGGGCACTATGTGGTCACCACAACCAAGCTGGTTTTGCAGAGGAATACTTTTAATGCCACAACTTTATCTAAAATGCAAAGGTATCACTAAATGTTAAAGGATCAATAAACCTACAGTAACCAATCACCATCCAACATAGGCCTTAATTCCACTATTCCATACCCTCCAGCTGTACTTTTTTGGTCGGTACAGTACAGTTTTTTTATGTCCTGTACCCACCAAAAGGGGCTTTATATGGTGTATTGGAGTCTCCCAATCCTATTTATTCCCATGGGAGCGTCGCAGGGCCATGCCCCCTTTCCAAATTTGTACCGGACAGTGTTGGAAGGTATGCTACTTTTTTTATTTTTTTTATTTTTTAGATACAAACTTATTTTTGTTTTCAGACACAAGTGCCAAGTAAAACAGAAATTGGAGCAAAACATAACTCTATAGATATAAGGGCCTCACCTCGGACGCATTAGCTGTGAGAGCAGTGTTGCTCAACTGGCCGTTCATTAGGTCCATTCTTCCGGCACCATTAGTGCTCCCTCCCTCCTTGAAGTGAGCTCAAAATGTTGAACATCTCATCTCCATGGAAGAAGCATCATCATCATACTGCAATAAAATAAATACACATAGCAGATTTAGTGACCTCAACCATACAGCCATACATAAAATCTGATTTCAATGACAATATAGGTAGGTAAAACAAAAAAAATTCTATACAGGCTGAGTATCCCTTATCCAAAATACCTCTGGTCCCAAGCATTTTGGATATGGGATTTTTCCGTATTTTGGAATAATTGCATACCATAATGAGATATCATGGCGATGGGACCCAAGTCTAAGCACAGAATGCATTTATGTTTCATATACACCTTATACACACGGCCTGAAGGTAATTTTAGCCAATATTTTTAATAACTCTGTGCACTAAACAAAGTGTGTGTACATTCACACAACTCATTTATGTTTCATATACACCTTATACTCACAACCTGAAGGTCATTTAATTCAACATTTTTAATAATGTGTATTTACACCGTGCCATCATAAAACTATAGATTGTAAGCTTGCGAGCAGGGCCTTCTTACCTCTATGTCTGTCTGTTTTTACCCAGTTTTGTTCTATTACTGTTCTAATTGTAAAGCGCAACGGAATATGCTGCGCTATATAAGAAACTGTTAATAAATAAATAATAAAAATAAATAAAACAAAGATTTCACTATTTCACTATAATACACCCACTTTAGCAGCCTGAAATTACATTCATGCACAAGCTCCGTTACCTTTAATAAGGTTCTTTGTTCCTAGGAACAGGATAGCTAACTGCTGGACATCATGAAGACAAGCATCTTATAAACACTGAATGGAAATCTACTGGCTCATTATCGGCTTAGCCCATAAATGCAGGTGAAGAATAAGTCTTCAGCCTTTCTACTGCTCTAAAAGACCGTGTGTGTTCAGGAGTGACCAAGCTTTATCCATATGCATTGAATGGCGTCATCTTGATTTTTTTAGCCACCCATGTGCGCTATATATTCAGATGGAGCTGGATAAGCCACACTTTATGTGGCCAGAATTACAGTGGCACAGGTAAATGTATCCTGGGATACCAATTTTTTTTTTCATTTAAAGATTTGGTGACTACAGACCTGAAAGTATATTCTTAAATACATAGCACAGTGCTCTACAAAACAGATATAAAAAAAGTAATTAAACATGAAATAATTAATAATACTGCATCAAACAATGAAACATAAGGCAAGGACTTACAATCAATGCAAGCTCACCTGATCACATAAATAGTTTTAAGTACAGTTGATATCTAAAACTATGAGAATAGTTATTTGTTTTTAGAATTAAAAGCTTCTAAATGTCCTTTAATTCGTTTAAAAAAGGTATATCTGAGCTAGCAGCGCCACCTAGTGGAAATCAGTTATATATCATTTGTAAAAGTTTTAACTGTAACATGCAGCGTACAATAATTCATACCATTAAGGTCTGCGGGACCTGGTCTTTGTGACTATTCCAGGTACAGTAACGTGGATAAAAGCAATAGTCTGGTCAGTCACACAAGAAACACGGAAAACTAAAGCAGTGCTGTATTTGGAGCAAAAAAGGTTAAAGAGCTCACGGAAAAAAAAAACTCCCAACTGAGCATATGAAACAACATGTAAACATTAAGGTATGACGCTCACCTACACCCACACCAAATAATTTCACCAACAGGACACGTTTTCAGGATTTCTTTAATCAGGCAAAGGAGAATTAATCTATTTTGCTGGGTCAGTAATAATCCCACCTGTTTCTGGGCAGAAATCCAGAAAATAGGTACTGTTGCTTGTACTTTATTGCTCTGCTCTAAAGGCATGAAAGGAAGCCCATGGAGTCAGCAAACACCAAGCCCTGAATCCAGCCAGGGAGGAAGGGATGCAAAAGCAGCCTCTCACTGTACAGTCACATTCATGGAGAGGTGACGGCAGCTAGAACTGACTACATCTTCTGGTCTCGCGGATATAAAATTCTATTGTGGGATGAATGTCAGTCAGTTATGTACTAGCTTAAAGAGGAGCCAGGGTTACTCAATGACCCCATATAAAACCAGGTATCTGGACTGTAGATCAACACTAAAAAGGTCTACAGTCAATAGGTCTACCACTAATGGAATACATGCATTAGGACGACAGGGTCAAAAGGTGACATGACAAAGCGTGACACACTTATGGTAGACAAGTTTAAAAGAAAAAATTCAACTTTTTCATACTTTGCCATCCACGTGGACTATGATTGGGAATAGTAGTAACCTGTGCTGAGCGCAGTGGAGTGAGGCATCTTGCCCGAAGCATGGCGAGCGAAGCAAGTCATGTGAGGGGACGCGGTACACTAAAGGGGCTTGTTGGTGGCAGAAAATTGACAAAACACCCTAAAGAAGAAAAAAAAAATTGTGTCTACCAGTTGCATGTCGACCTAATGCTAATGCATGCCTACCATTAGTGGTAGACTTATTGACTGTAGACTTTAGTGTAGATCTAATAATCCACACCCTAAAACCAGACACGCAGAGGGGAGTCTGACCTCAAACTAGGCAAGATCGGTAATCACATTACATTTGTTTCTGATAAAATAAGAATTTACTTACCGATAATTCTATTTCTCATAGTCCGTAGTGGATGCTGGGACTCCGTCAGGACCATGGGGAATAGCGGGCTCCGCAGGAGACAGGGCACATCTAAATAAAGCTTTTAGGATCACATGGTGCGTACTGGCTCCTCCCCCTATGACCCTCCTCCAAGCCTCAGTTAGGTACTGTGCCCGGACGAGCGTACACAATAAGGAAGGATCTTGAATCCCGGGTAAGACTCATACCAGCCACACCAATCACACCGTACAACTTGTGATCTGAACCCAGTTAACAGTATGATAACAAATGAAGTAGCCTCTGAAAAGATGGCTCACAACAATAGTAATAACCCGATTTTTGTAACAATAACTATGTACAAACATTGCAGACAATCCGCACTTGGGATGGGCGCCCAGCATCCACTACGGACTATGAGAAATAGAATTATCGGTAAGTAAATTCTTATTTTCTCTAACGTCCTAGTGGATGCTGGGACTCCGTCAGGACCATGGGGATTATACCAAAGCTCCCAAACGGGCGGGAGAGTGCGGATGACTCTGCAGCACCGAATGAGAGAACTCCAGGTCCTCCTTAGCCAGAGTATCAAATTTGTAAAATTTTACAAACGTGTTCTCCCCTGACCACGTAGCTGCTCGGCAAAGTTGTAATGCCGAGACCCCTCGGGCAGCCGCCCAAGATGAGCCCACTTTCCTTGTGGAGTGGGCCTTTACAGATTTAGGCTGTGGCAGGCCTGCCACAGAATGTGCAAATTGGATTGTGCTACAGATCCAACGTGCAATCGTCTGTTTAGACGCAGGAGCACCCATCTTGTTGGGTGCATACAATATAAACAACGAGTCAGATTTTCTGACTTCAGCTGTCCTTGAAATATATATTTTTAATGCTCTGACAACGTCCAGTAACTTGGAGTCCTCCAAGTCGCTAGTAGCCGCAGGCACCACAATAGGCTGGTTCAAGTGAAAAGCCGAAACCACCTTAGGGAGAAAATGAGGACGTGTCCGCAGTTCTGCCCTGTCCGAATGGAAAATCAGATATGGGCTTTTGTACGATAAAGCCGCCAACTCTGAAACTCTCCTGGCTGAAGCCAGGGCCAATAACATGGTTACCTTCCATGTAAGGTATTTTAAATCTACCGATTTTAGAGGCTCAAACCAATGAGATTTGAGAAAATTCAAAACTACGTTCAAATCCCACGGTGCCACTGGAGGCACCATTGGGGGTTGTATATGTAGTACACCTTTGACAAAAGTTTGTACTTCAGGAACTGACGCCAATTCCTTCTGGAAGAAGATTGATAAGGCCGAAATTTGAACTTTAATGGACCCCAATTTTAGGCCCATAGACAATCCTGTTTGCAGGAAATGTAAGAATCGACCCAATTGAAATTCTTCCGTTGGGGCCTTTTTGGCCTCACACCACGCAACATATTTTCGCCAAATGCGGTGATAATGTTGTACAGTCACTTCCTTCCTAGCCTTCATCAAGGTAGGAATAACTTCCTCTGGAATGCCCTTTTCTTTTAGAATCCGGCGTTCAACCGCCATGCCGTCAAACGCAGACGCGGTAAGTCTTGGAACATACAAGGTCCCTGCTGAAGCAGATCCCTTCTTAGAGGTAGAGGCCACGGATCCTCCGTGAGCATCTCTTGAAGTTCCGGATACCAAGTTCTTCTTGGCCAGTCCGGAGCCACTAGTATTGTTCTTACTCCCCTTTTCCGTATAATTCTCAGTACCTTTGGTATGAGAGGCAGAGGAGGGAACACATACACTGACTGGTACACCCACGGTGTTACCAGAGCGTCCACAGCTATTGCCTGAGGGTCTCTTGACCTGGCGCAATATCTGTCCAATTTTTTGTTGAGGCGAGACGCCATCATGTCCACCTTTGGTTTTTCCCAACGGTTCACAATCATGTGGAAGACTTCTGGATGGAGTCCCCACTCTCCCGGGTGAAGGTCGTGTCTGCTGAGGAAATCTGCTTCCCAGTTGTCCACTCCCGGGATGAACACTGCTGACAGTGCTATGACATGATTTTCCGCCCAGCGCAGAATCCTTGCCGCTTCTGTCATTGCTCTTCTGCTTCTCGTGCCGCCTTGTCGGTTTACGTGGGCGACTGCCGTGATGTTGTCCGACTGGATCAACACCGGCTGACCCTGAAGCAGCGGTTTTGCCAGGCTTAGAGCATTGTAGATCGCTCTTAGCTCCAGTATATTTATGTGAAGGGACGTCTCCAGGTTTGACCACACGCCCTGGAAGTTCCTTCCCTGTGTGACTGCTCCCCAGCCTCGTAGGCTGGCATCCGTAGTCACCAGGACCCAGTCCTGTATGCCGAATCTGCGGCCCTCTAACAGATGGGCACTCTGCAACCACCACAGGAGAGACAACCTTGTTCTTGGTGACAGTGTTATCCGCTGATGCATGTGCAGATGCGATCCGGACCATTTGTCCAGCAGATCCCACTGAAATGTTCGTGCATGGAATCTGCCAAATGGAATTGCTTCGTAAGAAGCCACCATCTTTCCCAGGACTCTTGTGCATTGATGTACTGACACAGTTCCTGGTTTTAGGAGGTTCCTGACAAGTTCGGATAACTCCCTTGCTTTCTCCTCCGGGAGAAACACCTTTTTCTGAACCGTGTCCAGAATCATTCCCAGGAACAGCAGACGTGTTGTCGGGGTCAATTGAGATTTTGGAAGATTCAGAATCCACCCGTGTTGCTGAAGCACTACCTGGGTTAGTGCTACACCGACTTCCAGCTGTTCTCTGGACTTTGCCTTTATCAGGAGATCGTCCAAGTAAGGGATAATTAATACGCCTTTTCTTCGTAGAAGAACCATCATTTCGGTCATTACCTTGGTAAAGACCCGAGGAGCCGTGGACAAACCAAACGGCAGCGTTTGAAACTGATAATGACAGTCTTGTATCACGAACCTGAGATACCCTTGGTGTGAGGGGTAAATTGGGACATGCAGATAAGCATCTTTTATGTCCAGGGACACCATGAAGTCCCCTTCCTCCAGATTCGCTATCACTGCTCTGAGTGACTCCATCTTGAACTTGAATTTCTGTATGTACAGGTTCAAGGATTTCAGGTTTAGAATAGGTCTTACCGAACCGTCTGGCTTCGGTACCACAAATAGTGTGGAATAATACCCCTTTTCCTGTTGTAGGAGGGGTACCTTGACTATCACCTGCTGAGAATACAGCTTGTGAATGGCTTCCAATACCGACGTCCTTTCTGAGGGAGACGTTGGTAAAGCAGACTTTAGGAACCGGCGAGGGGGAAACCTTTCGAACTCCAACATGTAACCCTGAGATATTATCTGCAGGATCCACGGGTCCACTTGTGAGCGAGCCCACTGATTGCTGAAAATCTTGAGTCGACCCCCCACCGCTCCTGAGTCCGCTTGTAAAGCCCCAGCGTCATGCTGATGGCTTTGTAGAACCCGGGGCGGGCTTCTGGTCCTGGGCAGGGGCTGCTTGCTGCCCTCTCTTACCCTTTCCTCTGCTTCGCGGCAGATAAGACTGTCCTTTTGGTCGCTTGTTTTTATAGGAGCGAAAGGACTGCGGCTGAAAAGACGGTGTCTTTTTCTGTTGGGAGGGGGTCTGAGGTAAAAAAGTGGATTTGCCGGCAGTTGCCGTGGCCACCAGGTCCGAAAGACCGACCCCAAATAATTCCTCTCCTTTATATGGCAATACTTCCATATGCCTTTTGGAATCCGCATCACCTGACCACTGTCGCGTCCATAAACTTCTTCTGGCAGATATGGACATCGCGCTTACCCTTGATGCTAGAGTACAAATATCCCTCTGAGCATCTCGCATATAAAGAAACGCATCCTTTAATTGCTCTAGAGTCAATAAAATACTGTCCCTATCCAGGGTATCAATATTTTCAGTCAGGGAATCCAACCACACTACCCGAGCACTGCACATCCAGGCTGAGGCTATTGCCGGTCGCAGTATAACACCAGTATGTGTGTATATACTCTTCAGTGTAGTTTCCAGCCTCCTATCTGCTGGATCCTTGAGGGCGGCCGTATCAGGAGACAGCAACGCCACTTGCTTTGATAAACGTGTGAGCGCCTTATCCACCCTAGGGGGTGTTTCCCAGCGCGCCCTAACCTCTGGTGGGAAAGGGTATAATGCCAATAACTTCTTGGAAATTAGCAGTTTTCTATCTGGGTTAACCCACGCTTCATCACACACGTCATTCAATTCCTCTGATTCTGGAAAAGCTACAGGTAGTTTTTTCACCCCCCACATAATACCCCTTTTTGAGGTACCAGCAGTATCAGAGATCTGCAAAGCCTCCTTCATTGCCGTGATCATATAACGTGTGGCCCTATTGGAAAATACGTTTGTTTCTTCACCGTCGACACTAGATTCATCTGTGTCGGTACCCGTGTCGACTGACTGAGGTAAGGGACGTTTTACAGCCCCTGACGGTGTCTGAGACGCCTGAGCCGGTACTAACTGGTTTTCCGGCCGTCTCATTTCGTCAACTGACTTTTGTAATGTGCTAACATTATCACGTAATTCCAGAACTAAAGCCATCCATTCCGGTGTCGACTCCCTAGGGGGTGACATCACCATTACCGGCAATTGCTCTGCCTCCACACCAACATCGTCCTCATACATGTCGACACACACGTACCGACACACAGCAGCCACACAGGGAATGCTCTAATCGAAGACAGGACCCTCTTAGCCCTTTGGGGAGACAGAGGGAGAGTTTGCCAGCACACACCAAAAGCGCTATAAATGTATATAAACAACCCTAGAAGGTGTTGTTTTTGATATAGGCGCTTTTAATATATCAATATCGCCAAATTATGCCCCCCTTCTCTTTGTTACCCTGTTTCTGTAGTGCAGTGCAGGGGAGAATCCTGGGAGCCTTCCTCACCAGCGGAGCTGAGCAGGAAAATGGCGCTGAGTGCTGAGGAGAATAAGCTCCGCCCCTTTTTCGGCGGGCTTTTCTCCCGGGTTTTAAGAAAACTGGCCTGGGTTAAATACATACATATAGCCTTAATGGCTATATGTGATGTATTTTTCGCCACTAAAGGTATTTAATATTGCTGCCCAGGGCGCCCCCAGCAGCGCCCTGCACCCTCCGTGACTGAATCAGTGAGACGTGTAGCAACAATGGCGCACAGCTGCAGTGCTGTGCGCTACCTTCATGAAGACTGAGGAGTCTTCTGCCGCCTGCTTTCCGGACCTCCGATCTTCAGCGTCTGTAAGGGGGGTCGGCGGCGCGGCTCCGGGACGAACCCCAGGATGACCTGTGTTCCGACTCCCTCTGGAGCTAAGTGTCCAGTAGCCTAAGACTCCAATCCATCCTGCACGCAGGTGAGTTGGAAATCTCTCCCCTAAGTCCCTCGATGCAGTGATCCTGTTGCCAGCAGGATTCACTGAGATTTAAACCTAAAAAAACTTTGTCTAAGCAGCTCTTTAGGAGAGCCACCTAGATTGCACCCTTCTCGGACGGGCACAAAAACCTAACTGAGGCTTGGAGGAGGGTCATAGGGGGAGGAGCCAGTACGCACCATGTGATCCTAAAAGCTTTATTTAGATGTGCCCTGTCTCCTGCGGAGCCCGCTATTCCCCATGGTCCTGACGGAGTCCCAGCATCCACTAGGACGTTAGAGAAAAAACATTACTCTTCTAATTTTATGGGCTATTATGCCAAGACTTCCATACTATGGCAGGATAGGTGGCGAGATGGGAAAGAGCTGGTTCATGTACAGTGAGCATGGTGCACCTTTCTCCATGCCAGGGACCCATGATGGCACACCTAACAGCCCAGTGGATTCCACCCCAAGCAACGAACAAGTTGCAAGGCTCTATACCAAATGGATGCATGATAACAGCCTGCAGTACGGACCCTGATGTTCTCGGTTAGCCCTTTTCTCCAGGTAGGGAGACTATGCTAAATGCACCTGATAAGTCACTCGATATCTTCCATCATGCAGTCAAGAGCTGCAGCCTCAATTAAAGGGTCCTGCACACTTGCTGCACCGTTCAGATGCCCGGTAGCCCCAGGGGTGACATTTCTTCTTGCAGCCTTCTGGGGCTGTTAAACCCTGTCTGTTTGGGCATGACATGCACCTAAACACAACTGAATCCTGACAATTGTTTGGGCATCTATACTTTCCCGCTTAGAAGGGAAAAATAGATGCCCCAAACAATTGAATCAGGTACAAAGTTACTTTCTTCTTTTTCCCCCCGCTACTTACAAATCTGAATCAGGCCCTATGTACCTGCACTGCACAGTCCCAGGCCTCTAATACCTTTTACTTAAATATACCAAATGACCCAATGCATTGTGTATCTGGAGCACGCTGCAGATAAGTCTCATGCCTAAAGTGATGCTTAATGCTGTTCTGAGTAGTACCATGGTTGTGGAAGGCATCACGGATGCCTGTATAGGTGATAACACAACCTCTACACAGGACAATAAAATGGAGGTTACTTCCTGTAGTAGGGTTGCATATACCTGATCAGTCACGGTCTAGTTTCTCATTATTACCTTGCTTTTTGGTAATGTCAAAATACATCCAAGGCTTCTGACTGGTTCATTTACACATTAGCAGATGTTTAGATAAGAAATTAATCTGACTCCCATAAAGCCATGTGCTTTTTTTAGGGTGATATTCAATTGTTATGCATGCACAATCACCCATCTAAAGTGACGGGAGAGCGCATGGTGCAATTCAATTGGGTTTTTTTCACACTGATTGCACCCACAGAGATTGTGAAAAGTGTCCTTTGGGCGCCCAAACGGGTCACTTTTTCCACATTTCAGCTCGCCACAACCGGAGGGGTGCGAGCTGAAAGGCAGGCACCAGCAGCCATGGCGTCCGAACGGAGCAACAATTTAACTGCTCTATCTAGTGGCTGCCAGCATGCACCACAATTGAGTGAGTATCGCCCTATGTATTTGTCCAGTACTGCCTGTGGGTGATTTAATAAATGTGAAAACAACCAAAGAAAATGAAAAACTTTTTTTTTTTTTTTTTTAAAAGACCCCAATTTTCCTTTTAACAGAAAAGGCGTCGGTCAAAGAGAACTTGGGTTATTTTCTTTTTTTAATGGCTTGTTACATCTCCTAAACACTAGCACCTCACCAGGCGCAAGATTTCAGAGGTTGTAGTATTTAGGGTACATAGATTGAAGGATATAAAAATTCTAATTCATTTTTTATTTTTTGGAGTGTGTATTTAAAGCAAATTACTACTGCTTCACTTAATACGGGAACCGGAGTGTAAAATCTGCAATAAATTCTAGTGAATAGATTTTTTATGTTATATTTTAGTATTTTTTGCAACAAGCAATTTAAGATACAATGAGTAGTTAGCCTGAAGTAACGTCCCCGTAGTTAACGAAAACTGTCCTTAATTAGGGCTCAACGCATTACTGCCCTTATGGAGCTTTTGATATTAAACATAAGGCTTCGGGGTCTAAAGATGATCTTACTAGTTAACAAAACTGCCCATGGAGAATTAAACCTTCTCCTAACTGATAGAGCTGAACATGCACTGAAATGGCTTAATCAGTCATACTATGAATAAGGAGATAAGGCGGACAGGCTGCTCGCCTCCAAATTACGGTCCAAGATCTCCTAAAACAATATTCTTTTGGTTAAAACTTCCGCAGATCGCGTGTAACATAACCCCAAACATATCACAGAGGAATTCCTCTCTTTTTACTCCAATTTATATAACTCGTCTCGCAATTCTAGCCCACCGTCGGTGTCCTCGATACAGCAATTTCTTACCAATTATGATCTCCCTTGCTTGTCTCCTAAAGTTTCTGATAATTTAAATCTTGAAATCTGCGAAGACGAAGTAGCGCAGGCTATTAAATCTATGAAAGCTAATAAGGTTCCAGGCCCAGACGGCCTTACAGCAGCTTATTATAAAACATTTTCTAGCATCCTTTCCCCGCATTTAACAATATTATTTAACAATGTTTTACATGGTGCTTCCTTCTCCCCACAAACCCTCGAAGCGTGCATTATTATGATCCATAAAGTGGGAAAGGTTATCGACCAATATCATTATTAAATACGGATCTTAAACTTTATTATAAAATTTTGGCAACCCACTTAAACTCTGTTTTACCCAAGCTAATTCATAATGACCAGGTAGGGTTCATCCCTGGACGTCAAGCTCGTGATAATACCAGACGAGTCATCAGCCTTGTTCATGCCATTAACTCCCGCAAGAGTCCTACTCTGTTGCTTTCTCTGGACGCAGAGAAAGCCTTTGACAGAATTAGTTGGCCATTAATGTTTAAAACTCTGTCATTTCGGATTTAATGGTTCGTTTCTTCGGGGTGTCATGGCTTTATACTCATCCCTCTCTGCTAGAATAGCAGTTAAGGGAGTGGTTTCACCCCCCTTTTCTATTGCCAATGGGACTCGTCAGGGGAGCCCCTTGTCGCCCTTGATTTTTGCATTGGTAATGGAATCTTTAGCAGCCAACATTCGTCAATCTTTGATTATTACAGGAGTTCAGGTGGGTTTGAGGGACATCAAAATCTCTTCATTTGCTGAAGACGTCCTGCTCACTTTGTCCACTCCCCAGTTGTCACTTCCCAATCTTTTGAACCTCCTGGCTCAGTATAGTACCACGTCAGGTTATAAGGTCAATTATTCAAAAACAGAGGCTCTCCCATTTTATATACAACAATCTGTATTAGATTTTCTCAAATCTAAATATAACTTTACTTGGAGAACTGATATAATTAAGTATTTGAGAGTTTTTGTAACTCGCACCTATAGTTCTTTATACGATGCTAATTACCCTAGGATCCTCTCCTCTATTAAGGTGGACCTATTCAGATGGCAATCTTATTATATTTCCTGGTTTGGTAGGATATTCGCTATTAAAATCAATATCCTACAACGGCTTCTCTATTTAATTCAGACATTACCGATTAGGTGTACCGAATAATATTCTCGCCCAGCTCCACAAATGGTTTGTATCGTTTATCTGGAGGTGACAGATCCCCAGAACTAGCTTTTTGAATCTACGGAAAGAGACTTCAAATGGCGGTATTATTAATTATTCAGCTGCACACCTCAGCCAAGTTGGGTGGTCTTAGAAACTGCTGCTTGCAAGTTCATCGCTCTTCCCTCGATGTTAGGGATTCCTTCAAAACTCCGTCCATTCGCTGTCTCTTCCCACCCAATTCTCCTTCACATGCACTATATGAGACCAATGTGTATATAGGTTTTTTTTTTTCCCCCAATATATATTTTATTGAGGTTTGCAAAATACAAGCAAAAAGCAGCAAGAAATAGCATGGGGACCCACCGATACACCAGTCCCAGTTGTATCACAAATTGAAGTTAACCAAACACATAGATGGTGGAGCTCAAGGTAAAACCTCACATTTTCCCATTTTCTCAAATAACATACCAAGATTATAGACAATAGAATCATAAAAGTCATATAAGAGCTATTTTGCAGAATAAACAGTCACAAATCTGGTATAAAAATAAAACAAAAATAACAACCGTATAACATTTAAATGCATCCTCCCTGTCGGGGAACACAAAAACCAAAAACTATAAACAAACGGGAAAAATTAAATAAAATAGTACCTGCCCAGGGTAAGGAACCGCCGACCCATCCATGGAGACATCATCAGAGCCAGAGAAAATATGAGGTTGACGGAGAACCAGAAAGCAGGAGAAAAGGAGAGAGGTGTATACGGCAGAGATGGGAAAGCAAAGGGAGTTGGGTGCCTATGGGAGAGAGACCGGAGGGTTGTCAGTCAGGAGTTGTAGGCCATACCATGTGGTGCAGCAGAAACTCTGCTGAATAGCCAATTTTGTTATAGTGGGTAGCTTATGTATGAATCGACCCCAGCATTGAAATAGCGCAGAAGTCAGTATTTCCTTATTGAGGGATGTTTCTAATAAGTCCATTGTGAACAGGAATAGGAGCCTAGAGGTCACTAGAGGTAATGTGGGAGGGGTGTCATGGATCCACTGCTGAAGTATAGCTTTTCTGCCTACTGCTGAGAGGATTACCACCAGTTTCGCATCCTGGAAGGGGAGTTCAGTTTGGTCACAAATATGTCCAAAGAGAGCCCAAGAGGCAGTGCATTGAAAGTGTAAGCCCAACTCGGAGGTACCATAGGCCCTCAGCTCAGCCCAAAAAGCCTGAATATGAGGGCACTGCCAAAAGCAATGCATCAAATCAGCTATCGGTGCGGAGCATTTTATGCATTTTGCCGAGTCAGATAAAACCATCAAATGACTCCTCTTTGGAGAGATATAGGCTCTATGTAGGATCTTATAGGATATTTCCTGGTATAAGCTGGCCGGGACAATTTTTAGAGAGGCTGTAAAACAATCCATGATATCGTTAGGAGACATAGCAGGAATTTGGGAGGACCACTTCTGAACCTGAGGTATGTCAGAGGTGGGTATATGTTCTGTACGTATGCGGGCGTAAATAGTTGAGATGGAATACGTCCCAGAGCGCAAGAGTGTGTCTAGGGAGTTAGTAAAATCTGACAGGTGTAAGTGTGAGAGGACCGATTGTATGTAGTGCGAGGCTTGAAAGAAGAAGAATATGTGGTGAGGGTTGATGTTGAATTTAGTCAGTACCTCAGAGAAGGAGAGTAACTTCCTCCCTGAGTCCAGAAGGTCGGCGATCTGCACAATTCCAGCCGCGTGCCAAGCGGTGAAGGGAAAAGAAGCTTTACCATTCTGAAACTGCAGATTACCGACCAAAGGCAAAAATAATGAGTTGGTGTATTGTAGCTGCAAAGATTTTCTAGACAGCCGCCATGCTATGATGGTAGAAGTCAAAAGTGGGTTGTCAATGTGCAAGGACAAAAGTTCAGATTTAGTCGCATTGAGAAGAAAGTGTAAGGATAGAGGAGCACAGAGTTGGGAGTCATCATCCAGTCGGTAAAGACTGAGGTACCTCTAAGCCAGTCCATAGCGAAACGTAAAAGGCATGCTCTATTGTACTGCTCTATGTCCGGCAGATTCAAACCCCCTTTCTGTACTGTCTGGGACAATTTGAAAAAGCTTATTCTGGGACGTTTATTGGCCCAAATAAATTTGGAGATGGACGAGTTAAGGGAAGATAAGTCAGATTTTGAGAGCATTATCGGAACCATCTGGAGGACATAGAGCAGTTTGGGAAAGCTAGCCATTTTAACTAGGTTGCATCGTCCCATTAAATTGAGGGGTAGTGTTTGCCAGAGCAGCAGTTCAGTCTGAATTCTGACAAGTACAGGGCGTATATTGTCAGAATAGAGACGGGTGGGGTCAGAGGGAAGAAGAATCCCAAGGTATGTAATATGTGTATGAGCCCAACGGAATGGAAAAGGAGTATCCCAACCCATGGTGACTCGAGCAAATATGGCTAAAGCCTCTGATTTGTCATAGTTGATGGAGAAACCAGCAAAGGAGGAGAAATATTCAATAGCATCCCGCAATGCCGGAACAGAGTGTCTCGGATTGGAGGTGAGGAGGAGGATGTCATCTGCAAACGCCATCAATTTAATCTGTGTATATAGGTTTAAGTTCCTCTCTACCCCATCACCTCTCATCCCTCTCTGGGACAACCCACTGTTCACTCCTGGTATCTCTAAGTCTCTTGCTGCACCCTGGATTGCTAGAGGTATCAGGTTCGTGGCAGACGTTGTTGAGGGTGCCTGTATAAATCTTGGTGAATTACAGGATGTTTTCTTTCCCAGATATGAATGTTTTTACGTATCTCCGGTTGAGACACTTTGTCGCCTCAATACGTTGCTCGGTACATCCCCATCTCATGTCCTCATTGGAACGGCTATGTCTGAATAATTTTCTCTCAAAGGGGTTGATTTCGTCACTATATGTGCACTCTACAGAACCCCCCACTCCAAAATATGAGTTGCAATGGGAAACTGACCTTGGGGCTCCCCCGGAGGAGGAATCCTGGTCTGTGATTCGAGAAAGGGTCTCCAAATCGTCTATCTATACACATATCAAGGAAAATGCCTATAAGGTACATTTCCGTTGGTATATGGTACCTCCCAGATTGAATAGGATATTTCCCTCCATGTCTCCGTTATGTTGGAGAGGCTGTGGGGAGACAGGCACTTTTATTTATATTTGGTGGTTGTGTACAAGGATAGTGTTTTCTTGGAACGAGGTGATGGCCTTGATATGCAAGATATCCAACTCTGCAATCACTAGAGATCCATGGTCTTTCTTTCTGGGGCTCCCCATGACATCTTTGGACACACTATTAAATAAACTAGTTATCAGATCCTTAATGCAGCCCGTTGCCTTATAGCCTCCCACTGGAAGCGCCTTGACCATCCCTCCCTTGAGGCCGTCATTAAAATGATCTGGCACATTGTTGCCATGGAAAAAATAACAGCCTACCTTCATAATAAATCCGCCAGTTTCATTTAGTCCTTGGTTTGCCCTTAATCAGACCAGCCCTGCCGGTTTTACCCCTAGAGATATTGGGGACCTGTTGTTTTAATCACACATACCTTTTTAGACTGTTTTGGTTATATATTTTTACGTACAACTTGAGCTCTGCCAATTCTCATGCCTCTTTGTTCCGTTTGTTTACTGCTCTAACTTTCCATTCCCAACAAAATTAACCCTAGATTGAATGTGTCTGTGTGTACATGTGGTAGGGAATATAGATTGTAAGCTCCACTGGAGCAGGGACTGATGTGATTGGGCAAATATTCTCTGTAAAGCGCTGCGGAATATGTGTGCGCTATATAAATAACTGGTAATAAATAATAAAATTTCTTACCCTCCCCCCCTTTTTGTGGTTTATTCTATTGTATACATAGATATGTATGCAAGATACCTTTATTCGAATATTCATGTGAAATGTGTTTCTGCTGATTAGATTTTTGTGTATTATTAAATTGGAAATTTAAAATAAAAATGTATCTTAAAAAAAAAGAAAACCTATCCCTGATAGCAATCTGTTACGGAGTTGTTATGGCTGGAGCAGAGAACATCAATATCGCGAAGCAGTGCATGGCCACGTACTACTGCCATTAATAAACAGAACAGGCTCCTGGTGCAAGTGTTCAACACCACGACAGATGCAAAAGAAACACAGCCGAGAGGCACCATCTAATTTCAGTCTAAAAAAAAACATTTACAAAGGGAAAAGACATGCCATATTTCAGAGTCTCTGAAGCTAATGGTAGTTGTGCTTTTGAATAACACTGCAGTCAGTGACTGACTTCTGGCTGGCTAGAACATCAACATTTTAAGTCTGGTGTCTCCAATTTTGAGGGGTTTTCTTTATCATTTTAAAATGTAACTTTTGTGTAACCTGCTAAGAGCATAAATGAGGTCATTCCTCCCCTGTAATTTAATTCCAGCAAGCAGCTAAATCACACGCAATGCATTGTGTTAACAAGACTTACCCAACGGGACAAACAACACTGCCTCAGCCCCTCCAGCCCCCCTCAGTGGTCCAATCAGCAGAGAAGAAATCCTCCTCCTACTACTACGCAGCGAGGCCTGGAGAAATCAGCCATTGGGGCATCACAGTTTTTTATAATTATAAGTGGAAACATAGGGAGGGGCAACTCATTTATGCCAGAGACCGTGCTTACTTGCTTATTATTAGAAGTCTTTATGGGCAACAACTAACACTTGACCAACGGTATTTTGTTTTATGAAGGCATGCACGTATAGGATATGCCTTTAATGTTGCATGCTTAAAGCTAGCAATTTAAAGTGTTCATAGACAACCATTGCCTATACATAACAAGCTCATTAGGTAAGGTTTGTTTTTTTGTTTGGGTGGGGTGTTTGGGTGGGGGTGGCTGCATCGACAAACGTAACATGTGGGGCATAACGGTTGTAAAAGCCAGTAGTATCTCAGTAGTAATCAAATGTTTGCTCCAATTACCTAAACTGTACTACAGAAAATACACTAACAGAAGCGGATTGATTCCAAAAAGGTGAATACAGTGCACCCTCATTCACTAGGAACCGGTAAGGTCAGAGGTGCATCAGGCACCAATGCAAAGTACTGCGACGCCCAGGTATAATTACTGTGTGACCAAACAGATGCTCAAGCCATAATAAATAAATAAAAAGTTACTGGTACAGAAATAAGTTTATTATTTATAATTCATACATAATCTTTAACTTGGCTTACCATACTATAATAAACTTTGACATTAATGAATTACACAAGGCTGACTTTAAGCCTGTATTTCATCTGGTTTTAATGAGCTACAGAACCTACAGCAAGCCTATCATTAAGCTGACAAGATACCAGAATTCAAGTTAAAATAGAAGTTGCTCAGTCAAGTTAGTAACGCCTCTCAAGGGCTGAAAGGAAGGGGTTGTTCTAAACTAGAAAGATACATAAAGCAGATTTTCCCCAGCGCACCAAGAGGCATTAGCAATAACATTTGAAAAAATACATGGTAGTAGATAATTCAGAGATCTATGTTACAGATATTTGCAAAGATATGGTAAGCCTCCAGGCCAAACGTCAAGGCCTCTCTGATACTGGAGGTCCCTACACTGCATGATAACAGCACCCACTCTGGGCCATATAATTGTCTACTGTAATGCTAGCCATAAATCAGGCCAACTTTCCTCCAACCACCCAACTGACCAACCTTACAACTTCTCTGTCCAACAAAAACGCTGTCCCACACACACATAACCAACTTTTTTCATTAGACCAGCCAACTTCTCTCCAACTTGTGATGTTACAGAAGTAGGTGCCTACTTCTACATGTTTTGAATAACATAACGCACACTTTCCAAGAAAGTGAGGCATCAAAAAGCTGTCTGCTACAATGTTAAAATATCATATTTATTTTGTATTCATTAAAAAATATATTTAAAATGATGTATATGCTCAAAAGAAATAAAACAATAAACAAAATTAAGTTAAGAAATATATATATTTTTTAATTTAAACTGATTTATCTTCAAATAATAGTCTGTTGATTTATTTGCCAACTTAAACATATTGTATATTACTGTTCTGATATATAAACCTTGTATTTCTTATCCCAACTTCATGCAAATATTTTGTCTCTTCACTGCAAAATTACCCCTACCAAATTTACTTATTAATTCTAGGAAAGGGTTCTGAAAAAGGGTGTTCAGCAGTCTCATAACAGCAATAATATCAACAAAAATCTGATATTGTTACAAAGTATGTTTTTATATGTTGCTTACCATGTTACAGAATTCTTCACCAAGTGAACTGTAGGAACTCTGGCTTAAGTGGGTCGGTGTTTTACTTGCGGACTTGCCATGCTGCGCTAGCCACAGGTTCTATTCCCACTCTATGGGTGTCGTGGACACCCACGAGTGGGAATAGTCTGTTAGTTGGCAAGCCAACTGCCGGATTTTTGAGCAGGCGGGATGTAGGAGTCGGTATTGTGACAAGTGGTCTCCTCATGAGTGTGCAGATATATGTAGAGCAATGGAGGGTTTGTAATAAATCAATAGTTAACCTTTTGTCCAAAGGGGTGGCTTGTCTTTAGGTGATCGCGGGGGGTGAAGGGTGGGGTGCCGTGTGTGTGTGTGTGTGTAATACTACATTCAGGCCGCAAATGCCGGATCCTACCCGGTAAGACAAACGTGTACTTAACGGGTGGGATCCGGCATTTGCGCTCCGCTGCTGGCTTTCCGACCAGGCAATATACCGGGTCGGTTGCCATAGCAGCGGAGGGAGCAGCAGCAGCAGGGGCGGAGGCGGTGCCGGGAGATGAGCTCATCTCCTGCGCCGCCTCTCCCTATGCTGTGAATGGGAACCGTGTCGCATCGACACGGCTCCCATTCACACCGCACCTGACCCGGTAATCAACCTGGGTAAAACCCTTCATTTTTACCGGGTTCAATTACCGGGTCAGGCGACCCGCTAAATCGTGAAAGGACCTTTCACATCGCACACTGACCCGGTTCGACACGGCAATATGCCGTGTCGATACCGGGTTATTTGTGCGATGTGAAAGGGGTATAAGTGTGCATTTGTGTGTGCTCAGGGTAGACTAGATGGCCAAGTGGTTCAAATTCTATGTTTATATAATACAGACAGCAGCACGACGGTTTGTAGGTGACTGCACCAGATGGCTCCACAGCAGTTTCATATTCAAGCTGAGCTCAGATCTCTAGATCCTGAACCCCATCCCACAAAACATTAGCCCTATAGACCCAGGCAGGACTCCACAACATTTATTTTTGGTTTTCATGTAATAAGAGAACAGCTGAGCTCTACACCAGTAACCCAGTCCAGGATTTAGGGTATATCCATGGCTCAGCACAGATGGTTAAAGCAATTTGACCGAGGAGCTAATTAAGTCACCTGTGGCCAAGCATGGATACATTTAAAACCTGGACCGTTGGGGTGCCTTGAGGACCGCGTTTGGGAACCTCTGACCTACAGTAATGTCACAGCAGCACAGAGGGCATGTAGTAATACACTACAGTGAATGCAGTATACAGATGCATCATATACACCCCACAGTAATTTCACAGCAGAACAGAAGGCATGCAGAATTACACTACAGCGCATACAGTATACAAATGCATCATATACACCCCACAGTAATGTCACAGCAGCACAGAGGACATGCAGCATTACACCACAATACATACAGTATACATAAGCATCTACACAGCACAGTAATGGTGCAGATTGTATACATACATACACAGAGGAACTCATGCATACATACTGCACAGTATATGTCCCACCGACCACAAACAGATACCACGTGACCCATCTGCTCTGCCAACATGTGATACCGGACTACCCGCCGGGCGCTACAGGGCAGCTCTCAGAGGCTGCTACCAAGACATTGCCCCTGCGGAGACGCCACGGAGGGTCGCCAGTTCAACCACAGCGGACATCAGCCAGATAGTGGATACTGAGCACAGAGTCGGGTCCCGGTGTCACGGGGCAGCCGGGAAGTACCACTGCTGTCCCTGGTTCTCCTTCTGCTGCTGCCGGGATGACGGGCAGCAGTGATGGACTGCCGCAGCTACCCATGAACCTCCTCCCGGCTCCCGCTCCACTGCCAGGGATTCTAGGCTGACCAGTGTTGATGACAGAAGTAGGCGGACACTGCTGGACAGTGTCCACCTACTTAATCGTTCAGTTGGGAGGAACTTTCCCCCTACACTAGAACGATTAGTTAGGAAAATCAAACAGGTTTGATTTTTCCAACTAGTTGTACCAACCATTTTTGGACTTTTTTTAGCGTGTGGGAGCAAACGGCTGATAATCGTTTCCTCCCACACACACTGACAGATTATCTTTCCAACCAGCCAAAAAGTTGAGTGATTGGAAAGAAATCGTTCTGATGTATGGCTAGCATAAGGCTACATAATTGCAGAAAAGGCTTACCACAGCTTTGCAAATATATGTAATTAAGATCTCTGAATTATCTACTACCATGTAGTTTTTCAAATCTTATTGCTAATGCCTTTTGGTGTGCTGGGGAAAATCTGTTTTAAGATACCAGAATTCCTCAGATACCAATTTCTGAGATAGCTGAAATATCTGCTGCTTCATAAAGTATTCTGCAAAATGCATTGTTTAGTGTTATACAAAGATTCCACTGGGCAATTCCATGATTATGAGTTGAAGTGCTCTATTCTGCTAATAGTGGAAAATCTATTTGATTTGTGATCTAGGAGGGTATTTACTAAAACATGGAAAGAGATAAAGTTGAAATAATAATTAACCAATCAGCTTCTGGCATTTTACAGGCTGTGTCTGAAAAATGACAGTATCTGAAAGGTTAGTGCTATGTTTCTCTCCACTTTACAGTATCACTATCCCCCCCAGTACTCATGTTAGGGCTCTTTAAACCATTTGTGTTCACTGAAAGAAAACAATATTATGGGCTGTTGCCTTATAGGTAATTGTCTGCACTTAGTATAATATTAGGGCAATGGATATTGTCTGAATCAAAATATAATTCATTATAAATAGGCGATGTTACCATAGTGGACAGTATACTGGATATATATAGTAAGGAATAGATATGAAATAAGTTTGAATGTATGAGGTAATGTTTAGCTGATTTAAGAGATTAGGTTTGTGTATGTGTTTATATAGATATACTGTATATTTGTGTTTTACAGCAAGATGGTAAAAAATAGTGTAGGGAACAGGTTTATTCTGCTCTAGTCATAAATAAGGCCAGAGAGGTTACAGTAAGATCAAGAGTCATTGTAGAGAAAAGGTATTAGGCCATAAATGATAATAGGTATGTGACAGAGCTCTGTTGGTCATTGGAATTCACAGGTGTGCTTACAGTAGATCAGAATCTACTGGTTTGTCTATTGTCCAGTGAAGGTTAAAAGCTAGGGAGTATAAATTAACTACTATGAAAAGAGATCACATCCATTGATAAAACATTGTGTAACCGACCCCAGGAAAACTTGTCAATACAACAGAACTTTGGATGAAAAGACATTCCAGATTTTACAATACTATACTTGCTTAAGGCAGTGTGGACACCACACTTTTATGACACCATGCCTCCGTGAACAGGACACGACAGCCCAGTTCAATGTTTGTTTTATTACACCTTGGAATCTGACAAACCTATAATTACCTATTCCATTGGAAACTATGAGAATATGATAGTTTGAATTGGTAAAATATGAGATAAAAGGACCAGACTTGTAGTTAGGAGTTAGAAGGAAGAGGGAGAGGGAGAAGAAGAAGGAGAAGGAAGGAAGTCAGTCAGGAGGAGAAGTCATGGAGAACATGCAGAAGGAATGATTCTTGGGATGGCAATCTTTAACTTGCAAGTATAAATATGATAATAATTGAAACTGTTTGTGAAACTTATGTCATGTTGTTTTATGTTATGTAACGAAGGAAACATAGCATAGCTTAATATAATTATAATTAGTATATATATCACTACTGTGTATATCTTATTCTGTACGATTTGATCTGCCTGTAAATAAAGAATCATATAAAAAGAGCGGTAATATTCAAGCTTGAACTCTCTTTAAGGAATCTTAACTTCATAATTTCATACGTCATATATATATAAGGACTGCATATATTTATCAGCCAATTAATTTGTAAGCCTGACATAATATATTTGCAGATATATATGATAACGCATATTAATTTAAATATATCCATATATTAATAACCATATATGTTATATTAAATATTAATATTCATAAATATGATTCCATAAAGCAATATTGGCGACCACGAATTGGACTTGTTATTACTGAATCTGATTATCTGATTTATAATATTTATGAGGAGTAGCAAATGCTATAAGCTGGCTACCAAATCTGCAGAATCACGGTGGGGATGTATCTATGAAAATTTATTACCATTGTGTAATGTCAATTTTGTATTCTGTATAACCTAGGATAAATGTGTTAGTGCAATATACGTTATTTTAACTAACATAATATCTATTAGGAAGCAGCACCAAAGGCTATAAGCCTGCTGGCAAAATACAAGATCACAGTGGAATAGGTTACAAATGAGAATAAAGAATTTAAAGGCCTAGAATAGAAAATGTGCACAGTGGAAAAGAGTATTTCCAAATAAATGTATAAATGTACCAGGTATTAGAGTTTAACCTTAAGACACCGGTCAATCTTAAGGAGAGGATACCTTCAGTACTAAAAACAAAGAATATATAAATTTAGCATTGAAATGTTAAAAATGCAAAAGTTTTCTGTAGCATTTAGAAAAATGCGCAGAACTGCGGCTCTAGAAGCCAAACAGAAATGTAAAGAAGAATCAGGTTCACGTCTTCGTAAGGCGTGCCTGACCATTAATGCAAAAATGCATTCGTTATTTAAGTCCCTTAAACAGAAAAATAAACAGAAAAAGTTTGGGGCAGAAGCGAAAAGCCTGACAGTTTGTAATCAAATTGTCAAGATCTCTGATGAAGAGATAACATCCAGCAAGCAAGCTGAGATAGAAACACCAAACAGGAATAGTGTTGAGGTATGTGAAACTCTGTACACAGAGTCTACAGGAGTCAGAAATGACTTAATCAGTCAAGATCCTAAAATTAAGGAAAGTTACATGTTGCAGGACTGCATCAATGTGCAGCGCATGGAGTCTGCTATGGTCACACAGACCACCAGCAGAACAGCCTCTGTGGTAAAGGAAGAAAGTAGCAATGTGCCGGATGTGTCTATCATCAGACAGCACATTAATGTAAAGGAGGTAGCAGCAATAGGAGATGTCCCCTATACTGTGTCTAGTAAGGGGGAAGATCATTGTAACTCAGATTATGAGTATTCTGCTGAATACACTCTCAGAGTTCCCAATGTAAATGAAGAATTTGTTATGCCCTTAGGCAAAGGTGAATTGTCAGCAGATTTAAACACTGATAGCAGCAGTACAGTGCACACAGGGGTGGGGAAGTTCCCCATGGTGAAAACTCCCATGGCAACCAGAGTTGCAAACCTTGAAATGTATTCACCTGGAAACATGTTTAAAGGGAAAATCCATGAAATTAATTCAGGAATGCATGTTTACAAACAAAGTTCCCAAACTTATGTAACCCCCACAGAGCACTCAGAGACTTCTAGTGATGGTGCAAATGTTTGCATGCTCTCAGAGAGACCACATGCAGAGTGTCATTCTGCAAACCACACACCAATTAACAATGACAAAAAGGATCACCAGGATGAAAATGTTTTTATGCCCTGGTGCCATAACCATTTTATTACAGGTGTGGAAAGACAGAAAGCCCTGGGACCTGCAATACATATTTGGCAAAGTTTAACAAGTTTCTCTCCCCACAAAAGTAGGTTTTTTCAGAAGCTCCAAGATTCTTCCAAACTAAGGAGCCACACCAAGCAGCAAACGCTATGGTTAAAGACAGTCTGGGACCAGGCTGCATCACAAGGGAGTATGGTCACAAGTGAATACGGTAGTATCATTCCTTTACTTGTTAGATCCAATGAAGCCATTGTTTGCTTTGATGTTCAAACAGCCACAGTTTCCAAATTAAACCTGCATCATATCTGCAGCGACAATTGTGCTGTCATTGACACACAATGTGACAGGAAAGATTGGCACAGGCCAGAAACAATTGTTTGTTTGTTATTCAATCGTTAAAAGACACATTTGTAAATTCTGTACCTGATAACATGCAGCAGATAGGACAGAATGCATAGCAAGCTATGTTAAATCACTGTATAAATATCTGTGATAGTCATTGTATGTATTTTTGTTTGATTCATAGTAATCCTGGCAACCTGTATACAGAATGGTGCAAGACTCCAAAAAGACTCCAATTTACAAGGGAAAAGGTCTTCATTAACCCTTTCATCGCTGCTATCCAGCAAAATCTACATAGCATCCCTAAAGACTGATATATGGACAAATCCTCAAGGAGTTTTCTAGTTTCACAAGAAAGGGGAATGTTTTCATTAACCTTTTCATCACAAGTAATCATTACTTGTCTTTCAAACTACATGTACACTCCCAAAACAGTGTACAGCACATCTCATCACTGTGATTATACAGAACTGTCTCATCCCTTCATATACCTTAATCACATATATGTAAACATTTGTCTGATATATATATATATATTATGTAATTGTATTATATACCTTGTAAATATTTTATGTTTTTTTTAATATTACACAGTAGATACTACCTATGCTTCCTTCGTAAAAGCTTCAAAAGTAATTAAATATCTAATACAGGATGGTATACCGCGTTATAACAAATTGGGCCGAGATTATTAAGTGGGATGAATAATTCTCTTAATAAAGACTGTCACAAGTCTAAGATAATTATTTGTAGCATAACAGGGTCACTGTATATGCACATGGCTGCATATAAAATAATATTGGATGGAATTAGATATATTTAAAGCCATTCCTAAATGATATTTAATATCTGTTTGAAGCAAAATTATATTCATTTATTGTATTGATAGGATGTTACTATATACACATCAAAAGCATTTTAAATAATTATTAGTCAAAATATAGGTAGGATAGAAAACGCCTTTATATGGGTTAAACTGGTATAAGTTTATGTAAGATTGAGATGTATAAATAGGTACAAGGTAGAATAAGGAGATTTAAGACTGCATGGTAATTTATTCAGTGAGGAAATACAGAACAGAGTAGGTGTACTACTCACAGCCATTTGTGGTACTATTGCCCGAAGACAATTAAGACCTACTATTAACAAGCAAGGAAAGAAAGAAAGAAAGAAAAAAAAAAAGACTGTTTCATATATGCCTGTTCTATTCAAAATCACAACCTGTTTGTGCAAAAGCAATATGGACACTGGTCACAACTGCGGCATTGGATAAACGCAAAGGAAACAGAACTGCTAAAGACTGTATAAAGACTATTACTATTACTGAGGGTCGTCACAAGTACTGAATGTTCAAGACACAGCACTCGACGTACACAGCCCTCTGCCTCAAACAGCGAAATGGCAAGCAAAGGAGCAGCTGCTACGAAGAATTCTACTTCTAGTAATGGTGCAAATGTTGCAAACGCAAGGCCATAATGCAAACGCAAGGCATCTCCAATTGCAAGCAAACCACGCAGATGACAGTCTTATCCCAGTAAATTGCTACATACAAGAACAGCAAAAATGTCCAAACGTACTGATCCAGATACAGAAAAAAGGTCTACAATTGGGCTATGGTATTCCAAATGTCTGTAGAAATTAGTTTTCCTCATGAATACTGAATAAAAACCTCAGTTTTGTCTGCTTTAGTTAAAAAGTAGAATAAGGTTAGGTAAGCTAAGAATTTTTAGAGATTTTTAAAATCATAATGGTTATTATTATTACACTTATGGTATATATTATGGTTACAACGAAAGTTATGTTTGAAGGAATATTTTGAAATGTATTTGGAAGCAATTACGCTAGTTTAATGTGTGGCCAATCAAAAGAATTTCTCATGGCCACAAGGGGGCGACTGTTGCCTTATAGGTAATTGTCTGCACTTAGTATAATATTAGGGCAATGGATATTGTCTGAATCAAAATATAATTCATTATAAATAGGCGATGTTACCATAGTGGACAGTATACTGGATATATATAGTAAGGAATAGATATGAAATAAGTTTGAATGTATGAGGTAATGTTTAGCTGATTTAAGAGATTAGGTTTGTGTATGTGTTTATATAGATATACTGTATATTTGTGTTTTACAGCAAGATGGTAAAAAATAGTGTAGGGAACAGGTTTATTCTGCTCTAGTCATAAATAAGGCCAGAGAGGTTACAGTAAGATCAAGAGTCATTGTAGAGAAAAGGTATTAGGCCATAAATGATAATAGGTATGTGACAGAGCTCTGTTGGTCATTGGAATTCACAGGTGTGCTTACAGTAGATCAGAATCTACTGGTTTGTCTATTGTCCAGTGAAGGTTAAAAGCTAGGGAGTATAAATTAACTACTATGAAAAGAGATCACATCCATTGATAAAACATTGTGTAACCGACCCCAGGAAAACTTGTCAATACAACAGAACTTTGGATGAAAAGACATTCCAGATTTTACAATACTATACTTGCTTAAGGCAGTGTGGACACCACACTTTTATGACACCATGCCTCCGTGAACAGGACACGACAGCCCAGTTCAATGTTTGTTTTATTACACCTTGGAATCTGACAAACCTATAATTACCTATTCCATTGGAAACTATGAGAATATGATAGTTTGAATTGGTAAAATATGAGATAAAAGGACCAGACTTGTAGTTAGGAGTTAGAAGGAAGAGGGAGAGGGAGAAGAAGAAGGAGAAGGAAGGAAGTCAGTCAGGAGGAGAAGTCATGGAGAACATGCAGAAGGAATGATTCTTGGGATGGCAATCTTTAACTTGCAAGTATAAATATGATAATAATTGAAACTGTTTGTGAAACTTATGTCATGTTGTTTTATGTTATGTAACGAAGGAAACATAGCATAGCTTAATATAATTATAATTAGTATATATATCACTACTGTGTATATCTTATTCTGTACGATTTGATCTGCCTGTAAATAAAGAATCATATAAAAAGAGCGGTAATATTCAAGCTTGAACTCTCTTTAAGGAATCTTAACTTCATAATTTCATACGTCATATATATATAAGGACTGCATATATTTATCAGCCAATTAATTTGTAAGCCTGACATAATATATTTGCAGATATATATGATAACGCATATTAATTTAAATATATCCATATATTAATAACCATATATGTTATATTAAATATTAATATTCATAAATATGATTCCATAAATCAATAGGGCAGACTCTAATTAATTTGCATATAGAGCAATGAAAATGTGTGTTTGATTAAATTATCACATACAGTAATCTCAGTATCAGGGTTAATATAATGATGAAAAGATAATTTAACCGTCATAAGTAATTCTCTCTCCGTGATTTGGTTACATTAAAAACGTACAGATGTGTCCTCTTACTACAACTATGCTCCATGTTGCGTTACATATAACGCGCGAGTGCCGTGTGACTCTGTAGCGCCAAGCGCCTTGTCACAATAAAAATGCGTCTCAGACGCAATGTAATGCAATAGGACGCTGATTAAAATGAGATGCAGCATGTCTTTATTCAGTGTGTAATAGTGGCTCTATCTGCATCTGAAATGAAATGTTACAATGTTTTCCAGGAAAACGCTGTAGCATAGCATTTTGTATGCAAATACAGTCGCAGTCACACACAGAATATAGGCATGCTGCATATAATTTTAAACAGCAGAAGCTGTTTGTGCGTCCTATTGTAATGCACTGCATCTAAGACGCATTTTCCGGCATGGCGTAACCTGTTTAGTGTGACTACAGCAAGGACGTAAGAGGACACATCTGTACAACAGTAAAGTTGATTCCATTACCGAAAAATGTAAACAAAATTGATTATTCAAATCTTGAGATATTACCTCAAAATACAGATTTATATAAAAAAGTTTAACATTATCATTACTCACGTGGTGATTCCATTACTTTATTACAAAATGTGCCAAGGCTTCATAAATGGTCATACTTTAACCAAATTTATTTAGATGTATTCCCAGGATGTCCTCATCTTACAATAAAATTATGAAAATTTAGAGTTAATTCTGGAAGCTTAATTTATTACGTTTTGTGTACACAGACATAGTAACGTGTCTTATGAATAGCGATTCCGTTGCGGACTGAAAGTAGGCTGATTTATCAAGGAGAACATACACAAGTCAGCACTAAGGCTGTTTTGATAGTATTTTATCATGAGGTTTATTGTGGGCTGTTGGGTTATAATGAGTGGTCACATTATTGGTGGCAGATGTATAAGGAATGGAGTTTATCACTGTAAAAAGGTGAAGCTCTTCTCATATCTTTAGAACAGTACAATTTATTTTTTTTATTAAAAGAGATACTTGCACCTTGCATGCACTCACAGCTTAAACTGGGTACACACTAGACAATATCTTGGGCGATTTGACAATTCCAACGGATAGGAATGACAAATCTTTCAAATCGTCTAGTGTGTACACACTATGCGCTCTCCCGTGGCATCGTTTGTCACATCATCATATTGACCGTATGTGCTGCTCAATGTAATGATGTCGTTCGCGGCGCCATGCATAGTAATGAAGGACGGAACGTTCAGACGCTCATTACATCATTCAGTGTGTATGCGACGGACTATGTATCGTTACACCGACCACTGCGTCGGCTGGGTATACACATCATGTAATGTGTACCCAGCTTCAGCTAGACCCTTCTTTTCCCTGGTTCGCATGTGTTCGGAATTGTGAGAACACGCCTTTACTGTTGACCTACTATAGAACACTTCGATCAAGATGCAGACAGGCGTAAGTGGCAGAATCACTCCAAGCTGCACAGGTACTGGGCCTGCATGGCACAAATTCCCACAATATACACTATGCCAACCAGCCACTGTGCACCTTCATCCTGATGTGGCAAGCTGCTGCAGAGTTGTCAATATACATCTATAAAGGAATATTACTACTTCTGTTATATCATGCATGCATTCATTTCCGTGACACACAATCTTCCATATATAATCAGCATTCTTCCTCTTCAATACCCTACAATAGATACCCTGTCTTTAAAAATAATATTGTACATTCTCTACTGAAAGTGTAACCGGCAGATAGAACTGCATACATAATCAATGCACTGGAAGTCTTGTGAGCCCACTTCTTCCAAGAGTTTCAGATTCTTTTTGGAGCTTATGTTTAAGAAAACCGGAGCAGAAAGTTACATAAAAAAAAATAAAAAAAATTAGGTTTTTGATAACCTACCGGTAAATCCTTTTCTCCTAGTCCGTAGAGGATGCTGGGGACGACATCAAGACCATGGGGTATAGACGGGATCCGCAGGAGACATGGGCACTCTAAAGACTTTTCATTGGGTGTGAACTATCTCCTCCCTCTATGCCCCTCCTCCAGACCTCAGTTGTAGGAACTGTGCCCAGGGAGACTGACATTTCGAGGAAAGGAATTACTTAACTAGTGGTGAGATATCTACCAACTCACACCCTCAACCATGCCGCACACATGTCATTCAACATAACACACGCCAACAGGCATGAACCAATTGCAGCAACATGCTGAAACCAAGATAACACAACTTGTGTAACTCTAATAAAACTAAACTGCAGGTAAAGTACGCACTGGGACGGGCGCCCAGCATCCTCTATAGACTAGGAGAAAAGGATTTACTGGTAGGTTATCAAAATCCTATTTTCTCATACGTCCTAGAGTATGCTGGGGACGACATCAAGACCATGGGGTCTATAACAAAGCTCCAGTACGGGCAGGAGAGTGCAGATGACCCTGCAACACAGACTGACCAAACTTGAGGTCCTCATCGGCCAAAGTGTCAAACTTGTAGAACTTAGCAAATGTGTTTGACCCTGACCAAGTAGCTGCTCGGCAAAGTTGTAATGCCGAGATCCCCCGGGCAGCCGACCAGGATGAGCCCGCCTTCTTAGTGGAGTGGGCCTTTACCGACGTCGATAACTGCAATCCAGCCGTAGTATGAGCTTGCTGAATCATATTTCTAATCCAACGTGCAATAGTCTGCTTGGAAGCAGGACAGCCAATCTTGTTGTGATCATACAGGACAAATAGAGTCTCTGTTTTCCATATACGAGCCGTTCTAGCAACATAGATTTTCAAAGCTCTAACCACACCTAGAGATTTTGAATCAGTGAATGTGTCAGTAGCTACTGGCACTACAATAGGTTGGTTTATGTGGAAAGATGAAACCACCTTCGGAAGAAAATGTTGACGAGTCCTCAACTCTGCCCTATCTTCATGGAAGATCAGGTAAGGGCTCTTGTGAGACAAGGCCCCCAATTCAGACACCCGCCTTGCGGATGCCAAAGCCAAAAGCATCACCACTTTCCAAGTGAGAAACTTCAACTCTATCTTTTGTAGAGGCTCAAACAAATCCGACTGAAGGAACTGCAATACCACGTTAAGGTCCCATGGTGCTACTGGGGGCACGAATGGAGGCTAGATGTGCAGAACCCCTTTCACAAAGGTCTGAACCTCTGGAAGAGAGGCCAATTGTTTCTGGAAGAACACTGACAAGGCCGAAATCTGGACCTTGATTGATGCCAATCGGAGGCCCACCTCCACACCATCCTGCAAAAAATGGAGAAAACGTCCTAAATGAAACTCTTCCGTAGGAGCTTTCTTGGATTCACACCAAGATACATATTTTCTCCAAATACGGTGGTAATGTTTCGACGTTACTCCCTTTCTGGCCTGAATAAGGGTGGGGATGACCTTCTCGGGAATACCCTTCCTGGCTAGGATACGGCGCTCAACAGCCATGTCGTCAAACGTAGCCGCGGTATGTCTTGGTATACACACGGCCCCTGCTGCAGCAGGTCCTCTCGAGGAGGAAGAGGCAGAGGATCTCCTATGAGTACTTTTGGGATCAGCGGAAGTGGAGGGAAGACATACACTGACGGAAACACCCACTGGGTCACCAGTGCATCCACTGCTACTGCTTGAGGGTCTCTCGACCTGGAACAGTATCTCTGAAGCTTCTTGTTGAGACAAGACTCCATCATGTCTATTTGAGGAACTCCCCAAAGACTTGTCACTTCTGCGAAGACTTCTTGGTGGAGGCTCCACTCTCCTGGATGGAGATCGCGTCTGCTGAGGAAGTCTGCTTCACAGTTGTCTACTTCTGGAATGAATATTGCCGACAGAGCTTGTAGATGTTTTTCTGCCCAGCGGAGGATTTTTGTCGCCTCTGCCATTGCCGCTCTGCTTTTCGTTCTGTCCTGCCTGCTTATGTATGCGACTGCTGTTACATTGTCCGCCTGGATCTGCACGGGACGGTCTTGAAGATGTACCGCTTGTTGAAGGCCGTTGTAAATGGCTCTTAGCTCCACAACGTTTATGTGAAGGCAGGCTTCTTGTTGTGACCAACGTCCCTGGAAGTTTTCTCCCTGAGAGACTGCTCCCCAGCCTCGGAGACTTGCATCTGTGGTTACCAGGACCCAGCCCTGAATCCCGAACCTGTGTCCCTCTAGTAGGCGAGAGCCGTGTAACCACCACAGGAGCGAAATCCTGGTTTTTGACGACAGGATTATCTTTCCGTGCATGTGTAGGTGTGACCCCGACCACTTTTCCAACAGGTCCCACTGGAATACTCTGGCATGGAACCTGCCAAAAAGTATGGCCTCGTAGGCCGCCACCATCTTCTCCAACAACCGAATGCACTGATGGATCGACACACTTGATGGTTTCAATATCTGTTTTACCATTTTCTGGATTTCCAGAGCCTTTTCCAGCGGAAGAAATACTCTCTGAACTTCTGTGTCCAGAATCCTCCCGAGGAAAGACAACCTTGTCGTCGGTTCCAACTGTGACTTTGGGTAATTTATGATCCACCTGTGTTGTTGGAGTATTGACAGAGAGAGTGATATGTTTTGTAACAACTGCTCCCTGGATCTCGCCTTTATCAGGAGGTCGTCCAGATAAGGAATTATATTGACTCCTTTCTGACGAAGGAGAACCATCATCTCCGCCATCACCTTGGTGAATACCCTTGGGGTCGTGGAGAGACCGAAAGGTAACGTCTGGAATTGGTAATGGCAATCCTGAACCGCGAATCTCAGATAAACCTGGTGAGGAGGATAAATGGGAACATGCAGGTAAGCATCCTTTATGTCCACTGACACCAAGTAGTCCCCCTCCTCCAGACTGGCAATCACTGCCCGAAGTGATTCCACCTTGAACTTGAACCTTTTTAGGTAACCATTCAGATCCTTTAGATTTAGGATCGGTCTGACCGAGCCGTCCGGCTTCGGAACCACAAAGAGGCTTGAATAAAAACCCCTCCCTTGTTGTGACAACGGTACAAGGACTATGACCTGGTCTTAACATCATTTTTGGATTGCCGCTGTTACTGCTTCTCTTTCTGATGGAGAAACTGGCAAGGTCGATTTGAAAAATCGGCATGGGGGAACGTCTGGAAACTCCAGCTTGTACCCCTGGGATACTATTTGCAATACCCAGGGATCCAGGCCAGACAGAATCCAATCCTGGCTGAATAGTCTGAGACGTGTCCCCACCTGAGCGGCCTCCCGCAAGGGAGCTCCAGTGTCATGCTGGGGATTTGGCAGAAGTAGGGGTAGACTTCTGCTCTTGGGAACCTGGAACCGCTGTGGGCTTCTTTCCCCTTCCCCTTCCTGCAAAGAAGGGGGAACCTCTCGTCTTTTTGTATTTACTGGGCCGAAAGCACTGCATTTGCGGGTGACAGGTATTTTTTGCCGGTGCAGGCGCAGAGGGCAAAAATGTTGACTTACCTGCGGTAGCCGCCGAGACTAACGCATCCAGGCCATCGCCAAATAAGTCCTCACCTTTATATGGGAGAGCCTCCATGTTTCGTTTGTTATCTGCATCCGCGTTCCACTGGCGAATCCACAACGCCCGCCTAGCCGATACTGCCATGGTAGCGGCCTGTGAACTCAAGAGTCCAATATCCTTCATTGCTTCCAGCATGTAGGCGGCAACGTCCTTGATATTCCCTAACTTAAGGAGTATCTCATGTTTATCAATCGTGTCAATTTCTGATTACACGCTTTCTGACCATTTATCAATAGCGCGACTCACCCATGCGCAGGCAATAGTGGGCCTAATCAGTGTACCATTGGTAACATAAATGGATTTCAATGTCGTTTCCATTTTGCGGTCTGCCGGCTCTTTAAGAGAAGCCAGGAGCAGGGAGAATTACCTTCTTTGTCAACCTGGAAAGTGCACTGTCTAACACAGGGGGTTTTCCTTACATAAATACACCTTCTCCTGAGGTACAGGAGTGGTTTCTGTAACCTCCAACACGTCGCTTATAGCCACAATTATATATTGTATATTTTTTGCCAATTTATGATCTCTCTCTCTGAATTCACTATCGTCGACACAAAAGTCAGAATCCGTGTCGGTATCAGTGTTTACAACATTTGCAAATGGTCTCTTATGTGACCCAGAGGGGCCGCCCGCATAAGGAATAACAGCATCCTGAAAAATCACATCTTCCACAGACTTTCTCCAGCATGCAGCCTTAGATTCAGACTTATCTAATCTACGGTTAATCAGATGCATACTGTCACGTATCTCTTTCACCCATGCAGGCTCTTGGTGTGCCGGTAGCGCCACCACATTACAACTCTGTGTCCCTAAAATGGCTTCCTCTGGGGAGGAACTCCCTGCCTCAGACATTCCTCACACGTGTACAGCACACCAACAGACACACTGGGACTTATTTAGGGGACAGACCCACAGTAAAATCTGTCAGAGGGATACAGGATAGGAGCAGCCAGTTCACAATCCCAGCGCCAGTATTTCCTGTGAACACAGTATGTCCACAGCCTAACAGCGCTTTTTAAATAGTAATATATACTATCAAATGCACCACAATCGCTTTGTGCCCCCTCTTAATAGCACCCTGTACTTCTCAGAAGTGGAGGAGAGGACCAGCGTGTTCTCTGCAGCCTGAGGAGAGAGAGAAAATGGCGCTGAGTAGTGTGCTGGCTGCCTGAGGAAAAAGCTCCGCCCCCGCAATGGCGCGTCCTTACACTCATACAAACACTGTAATATTTATACTGGCGGGGGTAGGGCTGTGCCAGCGGCAACTTATGTCCCCTTTTAGCCAGTTTGAGGTATTTTTCTTGCTGCCCAGGGCGCCCCCCTCCCCGAACCCTGCACCCTGTAGTGCCTGTGTGTGGGCAGCAATGGTGCGCTGCGCTCCTGCCAGCCGCGCCGCACCTCAGCCATCACTTATTTGATAGAAGATCATTCTTCTTATACTCACCTGTCTTCTGGCTCTGTGAGGGGGGTTACGGCGTGCTGTGGGAATGAGCATCTAGACACGGCTAGCGTTCAGTTCCCTTCAGGAGCTAATTGTGTCCTGTCAGCCAGAAGCAGAGCCATGAAACTCTGAGGAAGTTGGTTCCTACTTCTGCCCCTTCAGTCCCACGAAGCATGGAGTCTGATGCCAGCAGATCTCCCTGAAAATAAAAAACCTAACACAAGTCTTTTCAGAGAAACTCAGTAGAGCTCCTCAGAGTGCATACAGTCAGCCTGGGCACATTTCTAAAACTGAGGTCTGGAGGAGGGGCATAGAGGGAGGAGCCAGTTCACACCCAATGAAAAGTCTTTAGAGTGCCCATGTCTCCTGCAGATCCTGTCTATACCCCATGGTCTTGATGTCGTCCCCAGCATCCTCTAGGACGTATGAGAAAAAAAAAAACTTTGCACCCTTGTTTTCATTCCTACAAATCGCCCCACTTCCGTACTAACGCCCCATATGCAACATTAGTCTCTCCATGAGTGCTGGGGTATTTCTCAGGCTTTCCACTCTGTGTGCGAAACACGTAACTTAAGGAGACAGTAAATAAATAAATCTTCACATATATGCGCATACAGGAATACCTGCGTTGGTCTAGTTTTATATATAGTAACATTGTGAGAGGGGTTTCCAATATTCTGGCATGCCATTTTGGAGACACAGAAAATTAGCTACAGAATAATTGCTCTCTGAAAGCAAAAATAAACTCCACTGAGCCTGACTCCTGGTACAGCCCCGTACACGGGAGAAGGAGAAGAATAGGTTTTGGAGGAGTGTTTTTCTGCTTGTCCATGTTATGTGAGAAAAATGCACTGCTGATGTGATCAGTACAGAAAAGAATGCAGTCATTATTTCTCTGTGCCAAATCTCCACGCATTACATCATGGGGCCGATTAATAAGCTTTTAAAATGATGATCATGAAATATCATAGGTTCAGTCACAAAACAAAGCACACACTAGTATCCCTTTACATGGGTGGTGTAGTAGAATTCATGTTGATTTGCATATAATGGTGGGTACACACTAGTCGATGTGCTCTATATGAGCGATGTAGCCTAGTGTGTTCCCTTTCCTGACTGGGCAGTCGTCCGCAGTGCGTACACACTGAGCCATATGCAAACGATATCGCTCAGTGACGTCACGTCGTGGCAGGGCATGCAGTTTTTGGATGACAGTCCAAATTGAGATGCATGCACGGTAAACAGAGAGGGCCATTAACGACCCACACATTGCTCGTCGTTGGGTAGCGTACACATTAGTCGATATAGTAAACGTCGCTGCTCAGGAAGGGCAAAATGAGCAACGTTGTTCATCAGCAAGTGTGTACCCACCTTAAGACAAAACTAAGTAAACACTCAATACCATCAGGAAATGTTTTGTATAACTTTAAACTTACAGTAAGATTGAGAGGGATGTGCTTTAGAAGGTGGCATGATGTTGCTAATTAATCCCAGACCCTTCTACAGGCAGCAAGTCAGATGGAAGCTTGGAGCTGTTGCTAAGAAGACCCTCAAAGCTCATGTGCAAGTGCTGAGAATACGTTTTTATAGAGTCGTGACAAAGCGACGCAGCAAATGCTGTACACACAGTCTATGGGATGGACCTGCCAGCAGCTGCATTTGGCTTCTCATTCATACATTGGGATCCTGAAAGAGTGGCCTCTCTGTCACAACAGATTCCAACACGACGTCACCCTTACCACAGTGAGCAGCATTCTCCCAGCGCATTCCCACAGCAAGCAGTGCACTGCCCTGTACAGCAGAGGAATTCATTTTCCATCACACACAAGCTGCTTTATCCAGCTGTACGCCGGCTTAACGTCAGATAGGGAGGAATGTAAGCCGAGCAATGCAGATAATGAAAGAATAACTAGATTTATTAAATTCAGAGCTGCATTTTTTAATTTAGACTGGGAAAGGCACATGCAACATGTGGAGGATTTGTTCTGCTTCCATTTTTAAAGGGGATAAAGAGAGACTTGCACCTGAAGAGTTCAGCTAAGCAGCCCAAAAAGTACCTCTTGGCGGATTAACTGTTCCCAGGACAGCAACACTGCCCTAGAAGACTAATAGTAACACCCATTTGACAGTCTATGATCAATAATCACATCACAGACAATTATTCCCTTTTTATAGTATTTGCTGCATTTCTGGCAACATAAAACTGAAGAAAAACACGGTACAGGTTGAGTATCCCTTATCCAAAATGCTTGGGACCAGAGGTATTTTGGATATGGGATTTTTCCGTATTTTGGAATAATTGCATACCATAATGAGATATCATGGTGATGGGTCCTAAATCTAAGCACAGATTGCATTTATGTTACATATACAACTTATACACACAGCCTGAAGGTAATTGTAGCTAATATTTTTTATAACTTTGTGCATTAAACAAAGTGTGTGTACATTCACACAATTCATTTATGTTCCATATACACCTTATACACACAGCCTGAAGGTCATTTAATACAATATTTTTAATAACTTTGTGTATTAAACATAGTTTGTGTACATTGAGCCATCAAAAAACAAAGGTTTCACTATCTCACTCTCACACAAAAAAGTCCGTAATTCGGAATATTCCGTATTTCGGAATAGTTGGATATGGGATACTCAACCTGTAATAACAGACATAAGTAATTAGTGACATCTACCCCATTTATTTATCCATACTAATGTGATACATGGTCAGAATACATCACAGGGGGAATCACACAGCAAAGGGACGGTAATAAATGTATGACGTCATTGGAAGGAATTTTACAATGCAGACGTATAGAACACAGAAAAAAAACTCATCAGAATATTCTGCAGGGCTATGTATTACACACTAAATAAACAAGCAAAGGTCGCATTACCTGCCGATTACCATTATTTAATTACACTTATTAAAGACAGTCACTGATCACAGTCACCGATTTGTACAACACTGAATTATTTGTTAATCCTTACAGTCAGGTTATACAAGGAAAGATACAGGAGGAACTCAATGTCACATGATAAATATGAAGCGCACAAATTATTCCATGATGCATATTTTATGGAGATTGCAAAAGTGAAGGCGCTTTTCAATTAGACTATACTATTTGAACTGAGCGAGTCATTGCTGCCCCTCAAAATAAACTATAGGTTTACTAGCGGCTTTAGCACGATTTAGCAATATACCGTTCAGTACTTGGGTCTTTCCCCTGGTGTGTGTGGGGAGGGGGGGTTGGGGTTTAGAAACAAAGGCCCTCATTCCGAGTTGATCGGTCGCAAGGCGAATTTAGCAGAGTTACACACGCTAAGCCGCCGCCTACTGGGAGTGAATCTTAGCTTCTTAAAATTGCGACCGATGTATTCGCAATATTGCGATTACTAACTACTTAGCAGTTTCAGAGTAGCTTCAGACTTACTCTGCCTGTGCGATCAGTTCAGTGCTTGTCGTTCCTGGTTGACGTCACAAACACACCCAGCGTTCGCCCAGGCACTCCCACCGTTTCTCCGGCCACTCCTGCGTTTTTTCCGGAAACGGTAGCGTTTTCAGCCACACGCCCCTGAAACGCCGTGTTTCCGCCCAGTAACACCCATTTCCTGTCAATCACATTACGATCGCCGGAGCGATGAAAAAGCCGTGAGTAAAAATACTTTCTTCATAGTAAAGTTACTTGGCGCAGTCGCAGTGCGAACATTGCGCATGCGTACTAAGCGGATTTTCACTGCGATGCGATGAAAAATACCGAGCGAACAACTCGGAATGAGGGCCCAAGTTCTAAGTAAATGCCAAAAGAACAAATGAAGGACAAAAAAACAAACACAAAAACTAGAATGGACCCTTACTTTAATTTAGATGGGTAAGGCAAACAGAGGAGGTGGAGAACGGCAGACTTCCGCACTGTGTAGCGATGTCTGCCATGAAGGCAAGTGAAAGTGCCTTTACACCAACACGATTCTGTTCCAATAAAAATGAAAACAGGTCCTCCACCATTAGATTGTGAGTTCTCGTGAGTAAGTCCCTCTGTGCTCTTTGTTTTCAAATCTGCAGTTATATGTTACTGTGTACTCCCCTGTTCTATATGCCTAGCTTATCCCTCTTTCCAAAACTGCGGAGCACTGTGGGGCCTAAAAAACAAAAACAAATTATAAATAGTCTGAAACTACAAGCAAAAGGAGATTACTGTATGTAGGATCTGATCAGGTCTGCAACACTGTGCAGTCACAACAGCCATATACTACATATAGAGGGTGGCCAGCATAAATAGTTAACTCCCTACAGTCACAGTGTATAGGGCAGGAAGACCACCCATAAACTCTCAATGCGTTACTCCCACATTAGACACGGACCCAGCATAACCACAATAAACAGGTTCTTTTTCTATGTTATCGTTACCGGATTTCCCTTACCCCCTTTTCTCAAGCTGTCCATCCCAGGCTGTGTGTATGTATGTATTCAACTTACTCCTAAAAGATAACAAAAAACAAGATTTTAAACCTACCGGTAAATCTTTTTCTCCTAGTCCGTAGAGGATGCTGGGGACTCCGTAAGGACCATAGGGTATAGACGGGCTCCGCAGGAGACATGGGCACTATAAAGAACTTTAGAATGGGTGTGCACTGACTCCTCCCTCTATGCCCCTCCTCCAGACCTCAGTTAGAGAAACTGTGCCCAGAGGAGACGGACAGTACGAGGAAAGGATTTTTGTTAATCCAAGGGCAAGATTCATACCAGCCACACCAATCACACCGTATAACTTGTGATATACTATCTAGTTAACAGTATGAAAAAACAACATAGCATCAGACCAAGACCGATGAGACTATAACATAACACTTATGTAAGCAAAACTATATACAAGCCTTGCAGAAGTACTCTACACTTGGGACGGGCGCCCAGCATCCTCTACGGACTACGAGAAAAAGATTTACCGGTAGGTTTAAAATCTTATTTTCTCTAACGTCCTAGAGGATGCTGGGGACTCCGTAAGGACCATGGGGATTATACCAAAGCTCCCAAACGGGCGGGAGAGTGCGGATGACTCTGCAGCACCGATTGAGCAAACAGGAGGTCCTCCTCAGCCAGGGTATCAAACTTATAGAACTTTGCAAAGGTGTTTGACCCTGACCAAGTAGCAGCTCGGCACAGCTGCAGTGCCGAGACCCCTCGGGCAGCCGCCAAAGAAGAGCCCACCTTCCTAGTGGAATGGGCCTTAACCGATTTTGGTAACGGCAATCCTGCCATAGAATGCGCCTGCTGAATCGTGTTAGAAATCCAGCGAGCAAGTCTGCTTTGAAGCAGGAGCGCCAACCTTGTTGGCAGCATACAGGACAATCAGCGCTTCTGTTTTCCTGACACTAGCCGTTCTGGCCAAGTAGATTTTCAAAGCCCTGACCACATCAAGGGACTCGGAATCCTCCAAGTCACGCATAGCCACAGGCACGACAATAGGTTGGTTCATATGAAAGGATGAGACCACTTTAGGTAGGAATTGAGGACGGGTCCGCAATTCCGCTCTATCCTTATGGAAAACCAGATAGGGGCTTTTATGTGATAAAAGCCGCTAATTCCGAAACTCGCCTAGCTGAAGCCAAGGCTAACAACATAACCACCTTCCAGGTGAGATATTTCAACTCTACCGTTTTAAGTGGTTCACACCAATGTGACTTAAGGAAACTTAACACCACGTTAAGGTCCCAAGGCGCCACCGGAGGTACAAAAGGAGGCTGAATATGCAGTACGCCCTTCACAAAAGTCTGTACTTCTGGGAGAGAGGCCAATTCCTTTGAAAAGAAAATGGTAAAGGCCGAAATCTGAACCTTAATAGATCCTAATTTTAGGCCCAAATTCACTCCAGTTTGCTGGAAGTGAAGAAAACGGCCTAGATGGAATTCTTCCGTAGGAGAATTCCTGGCCTCACACCAAGAAACATATTTTCGCCATATTCAGTGATAATGTTTTGAAGTCCCGTCCTTCCTAGCCTTTATTAGCGTAGGAATGACCTCATCCGGAACACCTTTTTCCGCTAGGATCCGGCGTTCAACCGCCAAGCCGTCAAACGCAGCCGCGGTAAGTCTTGGAACATACAGGGCCCCTGTTGCAACAGGTCCTGTCTTAGAGGAAGAGGCCACGGATCTTCAGTGAGCATTTTCTGCAGATCCGGATACCAGGTCCTTTGTGGACAATCTGGAACAGTGAGGATTGTTCTCACTCTTCTTTTTCTTATTATTCTCAACACCTTGGGTATGAGAGGAAGAGGAGAAAATACATAGACCGACCGGAACACCCACGGTGTCACTAGGGCGTCCACAGCCTGAGGGTCTCTTGACCTGGCGCAATACCTTTGTAGCTTCTTGTTGAGACGGGACGCCATCATGTCTATTTGGGGCAGTCCCCACTGACTTGCAATCTGTGCGAAGACTTCCTGATGAAGTTCCCACTCTCCCGGATGCAGGTCGTGTCTGCTGAGGAAGTCTGCTTCCCAGTTGTCCACTCCCGGAATGAACACTGCTGACAGTGCGCTTACATGATTTTCCGCCCAGCGAAGAATTCTGGTGGCTTCCGCCATCGCCACTTTGCTCCTTGTGCCGCCCTGGCGGTTTACATGAGCTACTGCAGTGACGTTGTCTGACTGGATCAGAACTGGTTGGTCGCGAAGTAATGCCTCCGCTTGACGTAGGGCGTTGTATATGGCCCTCAGTTCCAGGATGTTGATGTGGAGACAAGTCTCTTGACTTGACCAAAGACCTTGGAAATTTCTTCCCTGTGTGACTGCTCCCCAACCTCGAAGACTCGCATCCGTGGTCACCAGGACCCAGTCCTGAATGCCGAACCTGCGGACCTCGAGGAGGTGAGCACTCTGTAGCCACCACAGGAGAGATACCCTGGCTCTGGGGAACAGGGTGATCCGTTGATGAATTTGTAGATGTGACCCGGACCACTTGTCCAGTAGGTCCCATTGGAAAGTCCTTGCATGGAACCTGCCAAAGGGGATGGTTTCGTATGTCGCCACCATCTTTCCCAGGACTTGAGTGCAATGATGTGCTGACACTTGTTTCGGCTTCAACAGGTTCTTGACTAGAATCATGAGTTCCTGCGCTTTTTCTATCGGAAGAAAAACCCTTTGCTGATCTGTGTCCAGAATCATGCCCAAGAAGGTCAGACGAGTCGTAGGATTCAGCTGCGACTTTGGAATATTGAGAATCCAGCCGTGTCGCTGTAACACATTCCGTGAAAGTGATACGCTGTTCAGCAACTTCTCCCGTGATCTCGCTTTTATGAGGAGATCGTCCAAGTACGGGATAATTGTGACACCCTGCTTGCGCAGGAGCACCATCATTTCCGCCATTACCTTGGTGAAAATTCTCGGGGCCGTGGAAAGCCCAAACGGCAACGTCTGAAATTGGTAATGACAATCCTGTACCACAAATCTCAGGTACGCCTGATGAGGAGGATATATGGGAACATGCAGGTATGCATCCTTTATGTCCAGAGATACCATAAAATCCCCCCGTTCCAGGCTGGCGATGACCGCTCTGAGCAATTCCATCTTGAACTTGAATTGTTTTAAGTAAAGGTTCAGGGATTTTAAAGTCAAAATGGGTCTGACCAAACAGTCCGGTTTCGGGACCACAAATACAGTTGAGTAGTATCCCTTCCCTCTTTGAAGCAGTGGAACCTCGACTACCACTTGTTGAAGACACAATTTGTGAATCGCATGTAACACTATCTCCCTTTCTAGGGGAGAAGTCGGTAGCGCCGATTTGGAAAACCGGCGAGGAGGCACCTCTTCGAATTCTAGCTTGTATCCCTGAGAAACAATTTCTATTGCCCAGGGATCCACCTGTGAGTGAACCCAGATGTGGCTGAAAAGTCGAAGACGTGCCCCCACTGGAGCGGACTCCCTCAGGGGAGCCCCAGCGTCATGCGGTGGATTTAGCAGAGGCCGGGGAGGACTTCTGTTCCTGGGAACTAGCTGTGTTGTGCAGCTTTTTTTCTCTGCACCTTACCTCTGGCAAGAAAGGACGATCCACTTACTCTTTTGTTTTTATTTGAACGAAAGGACTGCATTTGATAATGAGGCGCTTTCTTAGGTTGTGAGGGTATATAAGGCAAAAAATTTGATTTACCTGCCGTAGCTGTGGAGACGAGGTCCGAGAAGCCCTCTCCGAACAATTCCTCACCCTTGTAAGGCAAAAACTCCATATGCCTCTTTGAGTCGGCATCACCTGTCCACTGTCGGGTCCATAAGACTCGCCTAGCAGAAATAGACATAGCGTTTATTCTGGAACCCAGTAGACTAATGTCTCTTTGAGCATCCCTCATATATAAGACAGCATCTTTTATATGCCCTAGGGTCATTAAAATGGTATCCTTATCTAGGGTATCAATTTCCGCTGATAAGGAATCTGTCCATGCTGCTACAGCACTACAAACCAGGCCGACGCAATAGCCGGTCTGAGTAACGTACCCGGTCAGCAGGATCCTTGAGGGTAGCCGTATCTTGGGATGGCAGCGCTATCTTTTTTGATAAGCGTGTCAATGCTTTGTCTACCCTAGGGGAGGATTCCCACCGTATTCTGTCCTTTGGCGGGAAAGGATACGCCATAAGAATCCTTTTGGGAATATGCAGTTTTTTGTCTGGAGATTCCCAAGCTTTTTCGCATAATTCGTTCAGCTCATGTGATGAGGGAAAGGTGACCTCAGGCTTCTTTCCTTTATACATGTGTACCCTCGTGTCAGGGACAGGGGTTTCCTCTGTGATATGCAAAACATCTTTTATTGCCATAATCATATATGGAATACATTTAGCCACTTTTGGCTGTAATTTTGCATCATCGTAGTCGACACTGGAGTCTGAATCCGTGTCGGTATCTGTGTCAACTATTTGGGATAGTGGGCGCTTCTGATACCCCGAAGGTCCCGGCGACATTGGGACAGACATGGGTTGACTCCCTGACTGTACCCTAGCTTCAGCTTTGTCTAATCTTTTGTGCAATAAATTTACATTAGCACTTAAAACATTCCACATACCCATCCAGTCAGGTGTCGGCGCTGCCGACGGAGACCTTACATTCATACACTCCCCCTCCTTCTTAGGTGAGCCTTCAACCTCAGACATGTCAACACACGCGTACAGACACACCACACACACACACACACACACACACACACACGGAAGCTCTTTCTGAAGACAGGTTCCCCACCAGGCCCTTTGGAGAGACAGAGAGAGAGTATGCCAGCACACACCCCAGCGCTATATGACCCAGGAAAAACACATAATGTTTACCCAGTAGCGCCTTTGTATGTATATGCGCCAATTATGTGCCCCCCCCCCCCCTCTTGAAAACCCTCTGTCACCGTGTGTAAGCAGGGGAGAGTCCGGGGAGCTTCCTCTCAGCGCTGTGCTGTGGAGAAAATGACGCTGGTGAGTGCTGAGGGAGAAGCCCCGCCCCCTTGGCGGCAGGCTTCTGTCCCGCTCAAAATTCTTAAAAACATGGCGGGAGCTCTTTATATACATGTACAGTGCCCAGCTGTACATGTATATATGTACTTTTGCCACAGGAGAGGTTTATATTGCTGCCCAGCGCGCCGATTCCCCCCTGCACCCTTACAGTGACAGATGTGTGTGAGGTGAATGGGAGCAATGGCGCACAGCTTCACTGCTGTGCGTTACCTCTATGAAGATCAAGACGTCTTCTGCCGCCTCTGAAGTCTTCTTTTCTTCTCATACTCACCCGGCTTCTATCTTCCGGCTCTGCGAGGAGGACGGCAGCGCGGCTCTGGGACGGACGGCGAGGGTGAGACCTGCGTACCGATCCCTCTGGAGCTAATGGTGTCCAGTAGCCTAAGAAAACAGAGCCCTGAAACTCAGAGAAGTGGGTCTGTTTCTCTCTCCTCAGTCCCTCGATGCAGGGAGTCTGTTGCCAGCAGGCTCCCTGAAAATAAAAAACCTAACTAAAATACTTTGTCAGAAAGCTCAGGAGAGCTCTCTGAAAAGCACCCAGTCTCCACTGGGCACAGTATCAAACTGAGGTCTGGAGGAGGGGCATAGAGGGAGGAGCCAGTGCACACCCAGATCCAAAGTCTTTCTTAAAGTGCCCATGTCTCCTGCAGAGCCCGTCTATCCCCATGGTCCTTACGGAGTCCCCAGCATCCTCTAGGACGTTAGAGAAAAGTAGATTTACCCGCGGTAGCTGTGGAAACCAGGTCCGCGAGACCTTCCCCAAATAAATACTCACCTTTGTAAGGTAAAACTTCCATATGCTTCTTTGAGTCGGCATCACTCGTCCATTGGCGGGTCCACAGGGCTCGCCTAGCAGAAATCGCCATGGCGTTGGCTCTCGAACCTAGCAGACCAACGTCTCTCTGAGCGTCTCTCATAAATAAGACTTTAATGTGACCTAAGGTCAATAAAATGGTATCCCTATCCAGGGTATCAATGTCAGCTGACAAAGTATCCATCCACGCCGCAACAGCGCTACAAACCCAAGCCGACGCTATTGCCGGTCTGAGCAAGGCCCCCGTATGTGTATAAATAGACTTTAAGGTAGTTTCCTGTCTGTGATCAGCAGGATCCTTGAGGGCTGCCGTGTCTGGAGACGGTAGCGCAACCTTTTTGGACAAGCACGTTAACTGCTTGTCCACCCTGGGTGATGATTCCCACCGTAACCTGTCCTGCGCAGGGAAAGGATACGCCATAAGAATTCTTTTGGGAATCTGCAGTTTCTTGTCTGGAGTTTCCCAAGCCTTTTCAAATAACGCGTTCAGCTCATGAGATGGGGGAAAGGTTACCTCAGGTTTCTTTTCCTTAAACATGTGTACCCTCTTGTCAGGGACAGAGGGGTCATCTGTGATATGTAAAACATCCTTTATTGCAATAATCATATAATGAATACTTTTGGCCACCTTTGGTTGTAACCTCGCATCATCGTAGTCGACACTGGAATCAGAATCCGTGTCGGTATCAGTGTCTGCTACTTGGGACAGGGGATGTTTCTGAGACCCTGAAGGGCCCTGTGACACAGCCAAAGCCATGGATTGACTCCCTGTTCTATCCCTGGTCTCTGCTTTGTCCAATCTCTGATGTAATAAAGACACATTTGTATTTAAAACATTCAGAATATCCAACCAATCAGGTGTCGGCGTTGCCGACGTAGACCCCACAATCATCTGCTCCACCTCCTTCTTAGATGAGCCTTCCGCTTCAGACATGCCGACACATGTGTACCGACACCCCTCCACACTCAGGGATATATCTATATGGAGACAGTTCCCCAATAAGGCCCTTCGGAGAGACAGAGAGAGAGTATGCCAGCACACACCCATAGCCAACTGACACTGGAAACAAATTCCCAGATAAAACAGCGCATATAGATATATAGATATAGATAGATATATAGATATAGATATAGATATAGATATAGATATAGATATAGATATAGATATAGATATAGATATAGATATATATATATATATATATATATAGATATAGATATAGATATATATATATATATATATATTTATTTATTTATTTATTAGTGATGAGCGGGTTCGGATCCTCGGAATCCGACCCGCCCGAACTTCACCTTTTTTTTTTTTACACGGGTCCGAGCGACTCGGATCCTCCCGCCTTGCTCGGTTAACCCGAGCGCGCCCGAACGTCATCATCCCGCTGTCGGATTCTCGCGAGACTCGGATTCTATATAAGGAGCCGCACGTCGCCGCCATTTTCACACGTGCATTGAGATTGATAGGGAGAGGACGTGGCTGGCGTCCTCTCCGTAATAGAAAAGACTAAGTCTAAGAGTGACATTGTTATAATTGTGGGGAGGATTGGGGACGGGGAGCAGCTGTTAGGGAGTACAGTGCAGGGTTTTGATTATACCACCGGTGATTTTAATCCTTTGTTTCTCTGCCTGAAAAAAACGCTCCACCATATCTGTGGCTGTGCTTACTCAGTGTGCTGCACTGCTGCATGATATATCTGTGCTGAGTGCACTGCTCACACTGCCTAATTGTGCGGACTGGGGAGCAGTTATAGCAGGAGTACAGTGCACAGTTTTGGTGACAGTGACCACCAGTCCAGTATACGTTTGTCTGCCTGAAAAACACTGTGGTGTTTTTTTTTTTTTTCTTTCTTCATGCTAGTTTGTTTAGCAGTCTGCTGACAGTGTCCACCAGGTCCGTTATACAGTATATTATAATATATATATATATATATATATATATATATATATATATATATATATATATATATATATATATATATATATATATATATATATATATATATATATATAAGCAGCAGTACGGTAGGCCACGGCTGTACCTACCTCTGTGTCGTCAGTGCACTCGTCGTCCATAAGTATAAGTAATACTATACTATCCATCCATCTACATTGTATACCTGTGGTGTTTTTTTTTTCTTTCTTCATACTAGTTTAGCAGTCTGCTGACACTGTCCACCAGGTGCGTTATAGCGTTATACAGTATATTATATATATATATATATATATATGCAGCAGTACGGTAGACCACGGCTGTACCTACCTCTGTGTCGTCAGTGCACTCGTCGTTAGTTGTGCGCAAAATATGGAGAACAAAAATGTGGAGGTTAAAAAAATAGGGAAAGATCAAGATCCACTTCCACCTCGTGCTGAAGCTGCTGCCACTAGTCATGGCCGAGACGATGAAATGCCATCAACGTCGTCTGCCAAGGCCGATGCCCAATGTCATAGTACAGAGCATGTAAAATCCAAAACACAAAAGATCAGTAAAAAAATTACCCAAAAATCAAAATTAAAAGCGTCTGAGGAGAAGCGTAAACTTGCCAATATGCCATTTACGACACGGAGTGGCAAGGAACGTCTGAGGCCCTGGCCTATGTTCATGGCTAGTGGTTCAGCTTCACATGAGGATGGAAGCACTCATCCTCTCGCTAGAAAAAAAGAAAAGACTTGCGGCAAAAGCACAGCAAAGAACTGTGCGTTCTTCGAAATCCCAAATCCCAAAGGAGAGTCCAATTGTGTCGGTTGCGATGCCTGACCTTCCCAACACTGGACGGGAAGAGCTTGCGCCTTCCACCATTTGCACGCCCCCTGCAAGTGTTTAAAGGAGCACCCGCAGTCCAGTACCTGATAGTGAAATTGAAGATGTCAGTGTTGAAGTACACCAGGATGAGGTTATGGGTGTTGCTGGCGCTGGGGAGGAAATTGACAAGGAGGATTCTGATGGTGAGGTGGTTTGTTTAAGTCAGGCACCAGGGGAGACACCTGTTGTCCGTGGGAGGAATATGGCCATTGACATGCCTGGTCAAAATACCAAAAAAATCAGCTCTTCAGTGTGGAAGTATTTCAACAGAAATGCGGACAACAGGTGTCAAGCCGTGTGTTGCCTTTGTCAAGCTGTAATAAGTAGGGGTAAGGACGTTAACCACCTCGGAACATCCTCCCTTATACGTCACCTGCAGCGCATTCATAATAAGTCAGTGACAAGTTCAAAAACTTTGGGCGACAACGGAAGCAGTCCACTGACCAGTAAATACCTTCCTCTTGTAACCAAGCTCGCGCAAACCACACCACCAACTCCCTCAGTGTCAATTTCCTCCTTACCCAGGAAAGCCAATAGTCCTGCAGGCCATGTCACTGGCAAGTCTGACGAGTCCTCTCCTACCTGGGATTCCTCCGATGCATCCTTGAGTGTAATGCCTACTGCTGCTGGCGCTGCTGTTGTTGCTGCTGGGAGTCGGTCATCTCAGAGGGGAAGTCGGAAGACCACTTGTACTACTTCCAGTAAGCAATTGACTGTCCAACAGTCCTTTGCGAGGAAGATGAAATATCACAGCAGTCATCCTGTTGCAAAGCGGATAACTGAGGCCTTGACAACTATGTTGGTGTTAGACGTGAGTCCGGTATCCGCCGTTAGTTCACAGGGAACTAGACAATTTCTTGAGGTAGTGTGCCCCCGTTACCAAATACCATCTAGGTTCCACTTCTCTAGGCAGGCGATACCGAGAATGTACAAGGACGTCAGAAAAAGACTCACCAGTGTCCTAAAAAATGCAGTTGTACCCAATGTCCACTTAACCACGGACATGTGGACAAGTGGAGCAGGGCAGACTCAGGACTACATGACTGACAGCCCACTGGGTAGATGTTTTGCCTCCCGCTGCAAGAACAGCAGCGGCGGCACCAGTAGCAGCATCTCGCAAACGCCAACTCGTTCCTAGGCAGGCTACGCTTTGTATCACCGCTTTCCAGAATACGCACACAGCTGAAAACCTCTTATGGCAACTGAGGAAGATCATCGCAGAATGGCTTACCCCAATTGGACTCTCCTGGGGATTTGTGGCATCGGACAACGCCAGCAATATTGTGCGTGCATTACATCTGGGAAAATTCCAGCACGTCCCATGTTTTGCACATACCTTGAATTTGGTGGTGCAGAATTATTTAAAAAACGATAGGGGCGTGCAAGAGATGCTGTCGGTGGCCAGACGAATTGCGGGACACTTTCGGCGTACAGGCACCGCGTACAGAAGACTGGAGCACCACCAAAAAAACCTGAACCTGCCCTGCCATCATCTGAAGCAAGAGGTGGTAACGAGGTGGAATTCAACCCTCTATATGCTTCAGAGGATGGAGGAGCAGCAAAAGGCCATTCAAGCCTATACATCTGGCCACGATATAGGCAAAGGAGGTGGAATGCACCTGTCTCAAGAGCAGTGGAGAATGATTTCAACGTTGTGCAAGGTTCTGCTGCCCTTTGAACTTGCCACACGTGAAGTCAGTTCAGACACTGCCAGCCTGAGTCAGGTCATTCCCCTCATCAGGCTTTTGCAGAAGAAGCTGGAGGCATTGAAGGAGCTAAAACAGAGCGATTCCGCTAGGCATGTGGGACTTGTGGATGGAGCCCTTCATTCGCTTAACCAGGATTCACGTGTGGTCAATCTGTTGAAATCAGAGCACTACATTTTGGCCACAATGCTCGATCCTAGATTTAAAACCTACGTTGGATCTCTCTTTCCGGCAGACACAAGTCTGCAGGGGTTCAAAGAACTGCTGGTGAGAAAATTGTGAAGTCAAGCGGAACGCGACCTGTCAACATCTCCTCCTTCACATTCTCCCGCAACTAGGGGTGCGAGGAAAAGGCTACGAATTCCGAGCCCACCCGCTGGCGGTGATGCAGGGCAGTCTGGAGCGACTGCTTATGCTGACATCTGGTCCGGACTGAAGGACCTGCCAACGATTACCGACATGTCGTCTACTGTCACTGCATATGATTCTCTCACCATTGAAAGAATGGTGGAGGATTATATGAGTGACCGCATCCAAGTAGGCACGTCAGACAGTCCGTACGTATACTGGCAGGGAAAAGAGGCAATTTGGAGGCCCTTGCACAAACTGGCTTTATTCTACCTAAGTTGCCCTCCCTCCAGTGTTTACTCCGAAAGAGTGTTTAGTGCCGCCACTCACCTTGTCAGCAATCGGCGTACGAGGTTACTTCCAGAAAATGTGGAGAAGATGATGTTCATTAAAATGAATTATAATCAATTCCTCCATGGAGACATTCACCAGCAGCAATTGCCTCCAGAAAGTACACGGGGATCTGAGATGGTGGATTCCAGTGGGGAAGAATTAATAATCTGTGAGGAGGGGGAGGTACACAGTGAAAGGGGTGATGAATCAGACGATGATGATGAGGTGGACATCTTGCCTCTGTAGAGCCAGTTTGTGCAAGGAGAGATTGATTGCTTCTTTTTTGGTGGGGGCCCAAACCAACCAGTCATTTCAGTCACAGTCGTGTGGCAGACCCTGTCGCTGAAATGATGGGTTGGTTAAAGTGTGCATGTCCTGTTTATACAACATAAGGGTGGGTGGGAGGGCCCAAGGACAATTCCATCTTGCACCTCTTTTTTCTTTCATTTTTCTTTGCGTCATGTGCTGTTTGGGGAGTATTTTTTGGAAGGGCCATCCTGCGTGACACTGCAGTGCCACTCCTATATGGGCCAGGTGTTTGTGTCGGCCACTAGGGTCGCTTAGCTTACTCACACAGCTACCTCATTGCGCCTCTTTTTTTTTTCTTCTTTGCGTCATGTGCTGTTTGGGGAGTATTTTTTGGAAGGGCCATCCTGCATGACACTGCAGTGCCACTCCTATATGGGCCAGGTGTTTGTGTCGGCCACTAGGGTCGCTTAGCTTACTCACACAGCTACCTCATTGCGCCTCTTTTTTTTCTTCTTTGCGTCATGTGCTGTTTGGGGAGTATTTTTTGGAAGGGCCATCCTGCGTGACACTGCAGTGCCACTCCTAGATGGGCCAGGTGTTTGTGTCGGCCACTAGGGTCGCTTAGCTTACTCACACAGCTACCTCATTGCGCCTCTTTTTTTTCTTCTTTGCGTCATGTGCTGTTTGGGGAGTATTTTTTGGAAGGGCCATCCTGCCTGACACTGCAGTGCCACTCCTAGATGGGCCAGGTGTTTGTGTCGGCCACTAGGGTCGCTTAGCTTAGCCATCCAGCGACCTCGGTGCAAATTTTAGGACTAAAAATAATATTGTGAGGTGTGAGGTGTTCAGAATAGACTGAAAATGAGTGTAAATTATGGTTATTGAGGTTAATAATACTATGGGATCAAAATGACCCACAAATTCTATGATTTAAGCTGTTTTTTAGGGTTTTTTGAAAAAAACACCCGAATCCAAAACACACCCGAATCCGACAAAAAAAAATTCGGTTAGGTTTTGGCAAAACGCGTTCGAACCCAAAACACGGCGGCGGAACCGAACCCAAAACCCGAAAAATGTCCGGTGCACATCACTAATAAATAAATAAATATATATATAATTACTAGCGAACCTGAGGACCTTGAACAGCAGCTAGATCTGATGTCGGAGAAATTCCGCCAGAGGGGTTACCCCACTGATATACTGAAGCAGGCACGCAGGAAGGTCATGGCCCTTAGTAGGAGTGAGGCGTTGAGGGGTGACAACCCCAGAACAACCAATGACAAAGTTACCTGGGTTAACGAATTTAATACCAACAGCTCCAGGACCAACAAGAGGATTAAACAGATGTGGCCCATTATCAGCTCTGATCCGGGCTTATCAGCCCTGAAACATTCCAGAATCATGCCATGTTATACACGTAGCGCTAACATCAAGGATTTAGTGGTTAAAAATGACATCACGGGCTTTAAAACAGCCACGACAGCCAAACATTTTTTGAGCCGAAAACCTGGCTGTTTTAAATGTTTGGGCTGCACCACATGTAGCTACATGCTCACGGGTGACTCCATTCCACATCCCCATACCGGGAAAAAAATTAACATCCGATGGCCATTGACTTGTAGTTCCTCATATGTAATATACGTATTGGTCTGTCCTTGTAGCCTATATTACGTAGGCAAGACACAATGCCTCTTTAAGGAACGAATGGCCCTTCACAGGTCGGCCATTAGGGCTGCCCTCAACACCGGTAAAAGCGACCAACCGGTCGCACGCCATTTTGTTCAGATGCGACACAGTTTGGCAGCCATCAGATACAAGATAGTGGACCACATCCCGTCCTCTGTCCGCGGTGGAGACAGAGCGACTCAATTGTTACAACTTGAGGCCCGCTGGATTTTTAAATTAGACACCATCCACCCTAGAGGTCTTAATGAACAACTGAATTTACAATGCTTTCTTTAGGTGAGGTTGGCATATATGGCCATCCAGTCATTCCATGCCTGTTTTTTCAGTTGGTTTTCAGTTTGTCCAGTTTGCCCAATAGACACAGTGGCTGTTCATGGTGCTGTCACACCATAACCCACTGCGCAGCCAGGGGGCTCCAGGATAACCTTGTCACATAGGTGACCACCTGGTTCAGGCTGTATGATGTCTACCAGGCTTTCCAACCATGCATCATTCACCCTCTTTAATACCGGTAAACTTTTATAAGCCCTAAACACTATTTGGCCACACAGTAGGGCTCTAGTGTGATATGTTACTGTGATATAGGTATACCGTAAACAGGGCTACGTATGTATCATACTCATTATACACTGTATGATGCCTAAATGAATTGTTCTATGATTCACTATACTCCAGTCTTTTTATTTATATATATTTATTTTATTTTTTTATTTATTTTTTCACTTTTTATTGATTTTCTCTGGTGTGACAGGATTGAGTATGGTTTATTATTGACCACACTGGGCTGATCTCAGAAGTTAACTTGTGCATTTACCTATAAAGCATTTATTGTCACTGTTTTTATGAGTACTGCATCACGATTTCACGATTCACTGTAATGCAGTATACTTGTGCTGTTTTGCTTTGTCATTATTGTTATGCTCTCACACGTTGGTAGTTTGTATTGTATTTTTGTATTTTTGTAAGGCTCACATTCACTATGAGGCTACGCAGCATTACGATGCTGCGCCGCATCTCCATGGTTACCGTTTTCTCTCCTGTCTGCAGCCACGTCACTGAGGGGTCGGTGCGGCGGGATGACGCAACTTCCGGATTTCGCATGCCACACGCTGCCGGAAGTGCGGGTTCCGTGCACAGGACGGCGGGGACGTGGAGGCAGACACAGATACACGGTACAGGTAGGGTATTTAAGTTGTTGTTCTTTGCATAATCACTAGTTTGCAGTGTCCTGAGGAAGGGGGTTCGTCCCCCGAAACGTTGACGAATAAATGCACTTTTTGCTTTGATTAACTTGGAAGTGAAAGTCTCTGAGTGCCGCCGTCTCTCTCCATCTTGCATATTGGGGCTGCCATACCCTTAGGAGGGCACCGGAGCAAATACCCCTACGGGGACCACGGAGTGCCGGGCTGCTTCCATGGATTATATATATATATATATATATATATATATATATATATACCCATATATACATATACACACACACATATATACACATACATACATACGTACGTACACACACACACAGCGCCAATTTAAAGTGCCCCCCCTCTTTTTTACCCTCTGTCACCGTGTTCAGCAGGGGAGAGTCCGGGGAGCCAGCTTCTCTGCAGTGTGCTGTGGAGAAAATGGCGCTGGTTAGTGCTGGAGGATCAAGCTTCACCCCCTCATCGGCAGGCTTCGGTCCCGTTCAAATGTACAATACTGGCAGGGGATTATAATATATACTGCCTACGCAGCCTATATACAGGTTAGCCAGTCCCTAGAGGTTTATTATTGTGCCCAGAGCACCCCCCCTGCGCCCTGCACCCGTCAGTGCCCGCTGTATGTATTGTGTGTGGGAGCACCTCAGAGAAGATCTGAAGTCTTCTGCCGCCTTTGAAGTCTTCTTTCTTCTTATACTCACCTGGCTTCTATCTTCCGGCTCTGTGAGGAGGACAGCGGCGCGGCTCCGGGACGAACGGCGAGGGTGAGACCTGCGTTCCGACCCTCTGGAGCTAATGGTGTCCAGTAGCCTAAGAAGCAGAGCCTATCATTTAAGTAGGTCTGCTTCTCTCCCCTCAGTCCCACGATGCAGGGAGCCTATTGCCAGCAATGCTCCCTGAAAATAAAAAAACTTAACAAAATTCTTTTTCAGAGAAACTCAGGAGAGCTCCCCTGTAGTGCACCCAGTTTCCTCTGGGCACAGGATCTAACTGAGGTCTGGAGGAGGGGCATAGAGGGAGGAGCCAGTGCACACGCATCTAAAGTTCTTTATAGTGCCCATGTCTCCTGTGGAGCCTGTCTATACCCCATGGTCCTTACGGAGTCCCCAGCATCCTCTAGGACGTAAGAGAGAAAAAAAACTTGATAAATGTCCTGTTCTAAAACTGTACACAGAGTGGAGGAAGCCATTACTGGGGATACAGCCATCAGGGACTTATCACAAGAAGGCTGAGTGACCTAGGACAATGATGCCACACAGTTACATGACAACGGTCACTCTGCGGTTCCATAGCTCGTCACTTACACAACTGATTCCCTAAAGCTGCAGCTGTCGTCGCCGTCCTACACATCACTCCAAGACTTTATCCAACAATAGATGAATACTTGTCTCACAGACAGGCAATCATTTTCTTTAGCCTACAGCATACCGATCTGGCCAGTTAATCGCCAAGATCAGTGAAAGTATTCACCACATTTCTTACATACTTGTAGTATTAGTCTAATTGTATTACTGTACAAATGCCACAGCAGTATCAGGAAATACAGTGTATACGCACCCTCATCTTTCAGGACATGAGTTCAAGAGATGCAATCTTGAAGTGAAACCATACTAAAACAAATTTAACCCTTGTCAAATCTATTTACTAAACCCCAAAACCTGGGTAAGGGGGGGGGGGGGGGGGACACACACACACACAGTTGTGTGCTGAACGATCTATCACAGACCGCTCAGCACACATCTCTCCCCCTCGCTCAGCGCTATGTGTGCTGAGCGGAGGGTGGTGGGGGGACGGGACGCTTACTTCACACATCGGTGAACCGGCGATAGCGGCACGCAGGCCAGCGCATCGCTATGGGCATACACACGGAGATATCCGTGCTTAATTTCTAAGCAATCTGGTCAGATTGCTTAGAAATTAAGCACGGATCTCTCTGTGTGTACCAACCCTTAACTATCAAACTAGAAATCATAGAAAAAGTAGTGAACTTAACACTAATTCCAAGGACAAGCCACAAGGGGATAACACAGGATCCATGGTGTAAACTTTGAATGATCCACACACAGTACAATTACTGGGTGACCTGCCGATACAGGTGGAAAGCCTGGATAATTGTACTGTGCATGTGTCCGACCGGTCAGAAAATATTGATTGGTCGGACATGCCAAAACTTCCAGCATGACCGTCGCAATATTTTTAAAGTTACAAGTTGGCCTCATAAAGCAGGGTATGTGCGCTGTCTATGCCACCGACTGACATTTCCCCCTGTCCCTATACAGCGGAGAAACGGGTAACTGCCAAATAGCGTGTGGCCATACACTGACATCTCACTCTATATGTCATTGATTGATATCTTTGGGGTATCCTGTCATTAGGTTGACAGTTTATTGGGGGGTTTCAAGACATTTTCATACCTCCTCTATCCAAGTGGGCATAGCGTTGGTTATAAACCTTGTGGCAATCACAGCGAGCCACCGTGACCAAAGCGTGGCGAGGCAGGGGTGTTTTAACTGCTGGTGGTCCCATATGGAAATTCGGGTCAAGAAACAAAAACCTGTGTCGACCTTGCCCATGTCGCTCTCATGACCATGTCGACATTCCATGCCTGTCGACCTAGTTATGTGTCGACCTACTTACTGTCAAATCTTCAGTGGTTGACCTAGCGACTGCGTACCTAGACTGGGTCAACCCAATGATCTACACCCTATTGGGGCGTCACACTCGGCCGCTGCGACCTGGAAAATGGCCGCTCTGCACCCGTTTACGCAGCCTGCCTGCGTTGGCAGGGGGCATCCACAACTCAGTGATGCGATCCCATCGCTGCCAGGCATCTGCACGCTGGGCGGCTCGCAGCATGCGATTGCTGCCAGTTGCAGTTTTGTTAAAATAGCAAAACTGCAACTGAAGCGGAACAAGGTCCATAACTTGCACTACTGTGAATAAATGACCAGGAAACAGCTGATGAAAGTCATGGAGGAGATGAGCAAAGTATGGAAAATATTTCAGCCTTGGATACAAACTGACGGCTTGTTTTATGAATGAAACAAAGCTTTATTCTGCAGTATAAAATACAAATGTGAAATTCCTAATTCATTAACACTGAGCAACAAGATGTTAAAAGACGGTCGTTAGACACCCAGACTGTGGGATAAGGTGACATTCAGCTTATCAATTTAGAGCATGAGGCTCTATGTGCCTCTTGCCTTAACGACATGACTAGTGAGCTGCTGCTAGGCGGCATGCTATGTGGGGCCTGGGTGTGAATAGTGACCACTCCCAGTTATAAGATACATGGGGAGGGGGTATAGGACCCAAATACTGTAGTAACATTTCACAGGTAAAACCTGAAACATTTCAAGATTTCCGGTATATGTTTCAGCTTCAGTGTTTCTCAAAAATAAACAGATGTGCTGCTCACTGTGCCATGATGCCTGACCGGGTAGAACGCCCTCCTTACATTTTCCTAACCAACACTAGTTTCACATACTCCTCCTATATCATCTGGTTAGATAAGAAAATGCCATTAATTTACAGCTATAATAATGTAGATCATTATTTAACGTTACATGAGTTAGTTATTTGTAGCCTATGCTGGCAGATTGTAAAGGCAGCTATCTCACAAATGTCTCTGGACAGGGCTACAGACTTTCCATAACACACAAGGGGCAGATGTATTAACCTGGAGAAGGGATAAAGAAGTGATAAACCAGTGACAAGCGCAGGGTGATAAGCGCACCAGCAAGTCAGCTCCTGTCATTTTTCAAATCCGTTAAGATTGGCTGGTGCGTTATCACCTTGCGCTTATCACTGGTTTATCACTTCTTTATCTCTTCTCCAGGTTAATACATCTGCCCCAAAAACCTGAAGGCGGACTTCTGGACTACCAGAAACTCGACTTGTGCTACAGCATTTTATATGGAGGAAAAAAGGGCAGCAGATTCAACAGGCTCTCTTATAATGCCTGGCAAATATATTTCCTCCGATACCCCTTTCACACAGAAAATTAAATTACAAGGTAATTTGCTGAAAAAAACGGGTCCTTTTTCTGTGTGAAAGTGTCAACCCGGGTTGAAGTACCGGGGACTTTGACCCAGGAATTTACCAGGGTTGGAGACCCGGCTTGACCCTTCCACACAAACGAAATACCCGTTTTGATACGCAAATTACCGGGTAGAAACTGTGTGTGAAAGGAGGGCTCAGGCAGAGACCGGCAAACCGACCCGGCACTGAAATGCCAGGTTGTCTGAAAAGGGTATAAGTGAGAGCTATAAGATTTTTATTCCTCCTATGTGTGCAATCAGATGTGAATGTTATAAAGCTATATGTACTATGCCCCTCTGAGCATCTGTACTATCTTCATAGAGGATCAGGCTGTTGTGGTCACAGCAACAAGAAAGGTACAACCTGCTCTGTAGGAGGTCTAGTAACTGGCGCGTAGGGACCAAGAAGTACCCAGACACTGCCAGCAGGGGGGTACCTGGGTAGAAGCTCTGTAAAATTATTTCCAAAATTACAATTTATCACCAGGCATATTCTCTGCACAAAAATAAGATTTTACTCACCGGTAAATCTATTTCTCGTAGTCCGTAGTGGATGCTGGGACTCCGTAAGGACCATGGGGATTAGCGGCTCCGCAGGAGACTGGGCACAACTAAAGAAAGCTTTAGGACTACCTGGTGTGCACTGGCTCCTCCCACCAAGACCCTCCTCCAGACCTCAGTTAGGATACTGTGCCCGGAAGAGCTGACACAATAAGGAAGGATTTTGAATCCCGGGTAAGACTCATACCAGCCACACCAATCACACAGTATAACTCGTGATACTATACCCAGTTAACAGTATGAAATATAACTGAGCCTCTCAACAGATGGCTCAACAATAACCCTTTAGTTAGGCAATAACTATAAACAAGTATTGCAGACAATCCGCACTTGGGATGGGCGCCCAACATCCACTACGGACTACGAGAAATAGATTTACCGGTGAGTAAAATCTTATTTTCTCTGACGTCCTAAGTGGATGCTGGGACTCCGTAAGGACCATGGGGATTATACCAAAGCTCCCAAACGGGCGGGAGAGTGCGGATGACTCTGCAGCACCGAATGAGCAAACTCTAGGTCCTCCTCAGCCAGGGTATCAAACTTGTAGACTCTTACAAAAATGTTTTAACCCGACCAAGTAACAGCTCGGCAAAGTTGTAAAGCCGAGACCCCTCGGGCAGCCGCCCAAGAAGAGCCCACTTTTCTCGTGGAATGGGCTTTTACAGAATTAGGGTGCGGCAGTCCAGCCGCAGAATGTGCAAGTTGAATCGTGCTACAGATCCAGCGAGCAATCGTCTGCTTAGAAGCAGGAGCACCCAGCTTGTTGGGTGCATACAGGAGAAATAGCGAATCAGTTTTCCCGACTCCAGCTGTCCTGGAAACATATACTTTTCAGGGCCCTGACTACATCCAGTAACTTGGAATCCTCCAAGTCCCAAGTAGCCGCAGGCACCACAATAGGTTGGTTCACTTTAAAAAATTATACCACCTTAGGAAGGAATTGGGAACGAGTCCTCAATTCCGCCTTATCCATATAAAATACAGATAAGGGCTTTTGTATGACAAAGCCGCCAATTCTGATACACGCCTGGCCGACGCCAAGGCCCACAGAATGACCACTTTCCACGTGAGGTATTATAGCTCCACGGATTTAAGTGGCTCAACCCAATGCGACTTCAGGAAATCCAACACCACGTTGAGATCCCACGGTGCCACTGGAGGCACAAACGGGGGCTGACTATGCAGCACTCCCTTAACAAAAGTCTGAACTTCAGGCAGTGAAGCCAGTTCAATTTTGGAAGAAAATCGATAGAGCCGAAATCTGGACCTTAATGGAACCCAATTTTAGGCCCATAGTCACCTCTGACTGTAGGAAGTGCAGAAATCGACCTAGCTGAAATTTCTCCTTTGGGGCCTTCCTGGCCTCACAGTACGCAACATATTTCCGCCATATGCGGTGATAATGGTTTGCGTTCACTTCTTTCCTAGCTTCAAATAGCGTAGGGATAACTTCCTCCGGAATTCCCTTTTCCTTCAGGATCCGGCGTTCAACCGCCATGCCGTCAACGCAGCCGGGGTACGTCTTGGAACAGACAGGCCCCCTGCTGCAGCAGGTCCTGTCTGAGCGGCAGAGGCCATGGGTCCTCTGAGATCATTTCTTGGAGTTCTGGTTACCAAGCTCTTCTTGGCCAACCCGGAACAATGAGTATAGTTCTTACTCCTCTCCTTCTTATTATTCTCATTACCCTGGGTAAGAGAGGCAGAGAAGGAAACACATACACCGACTGGTACACCCACTGTGTTACCAGAGCGTCCACAGCTATCGCCTGAGGGTCCTTGACCTGGCGCAATATCTTTGTAACTTTCAGTTGAGGCGGGACGCCATCATGTCCACCTGTGGCCTTTCCCAAAGGTGTACAATCATTTGGAAGACTTCTGGATGAAGTCCCCACTCTCCCGGGTGGAGGTTTCTTAGTTGTCCACTCCGGGAATGAACACTGCTGACAGTGCTAACACATGATTTTCCGCCCATCGGAGAATCCTTGTGGCTTCTGCCATCGCCATCCTGCTTCTTGTGCCGCCCTGTCGGTTTACATGAGCGACCGCCGTGATGTTGTCTGACTGGATCAGCACCGACCGGTGTTGAAGCAGGGGTCTAGCCTGACTTAGGGCATTGTAAATGGCCCTCAGTTCCAGAATATTTATGTGTAGGGAAGTCTCCTGACTTTTCCATAGCCTTGGAAGTTCCTTCCCTGTGTGACTGCCCCCCAGCCTCGAAGGCTGGCATCCGTGGTCACCAGGACCCAGTCCTGTATGCCGAATCTGCGGCCCCCTAGAAGATGAGCACTCTGCAGCCACCACAACAGCGACACCCTGACCCTTGGAGACAGGGTTATCCGTCGATGCATCTGAAGATGCGACCCGGACCACTTGTCCAACAGATCCCACTGGAAAATCCTTGCATGGGACCTGGCGAATGGAATTTCTTCGTAAGAAGCTACCATCTTTCCCAGGGCTCGCGTGCATTGATGCACCGACACCTGTATACGTATTAGGAGGTCTCTGTCTAGAGACAACAACTCCTTGGACTTCTCCTCCAGGAGAAACCCTTTTTATCCGGTTCTGTGTCCAGAACCATACCCAGGAACAGTAGACGCGTCGTAGGAACCAGCTGCGACTTTGGAATATTCAGAATCCAGCCGTGCTGTTGTAGCACTTCCCAAGATAGTGCTACTCCGACGAACAACTGCTCCCTGGACCTCGCCTTTATAAGGAGATCGTCCAAGTACGGGATAATTATTTCGGCCATTACCTTGGTAAATACCTCGGTGCCGGGGACAGACCAACGGCAACATCTGGAATTGGTAATGACAATCCTGTACCATAATATTGAGGTACTCCTGGTGAAGAGGGTAAATAGGGACATGCAGGTAATCATCCTTGATGTCCAGTGATACCATGAAATTCTCCAGGCTTGCAATAATCGCCCTGAGCGATTCCATTTTGAACTTGAACCTTCGTATATAAGTGTTCAAGGCTTTCAATTTTAGAATGGGTCTCACCGAACCGTCTGGTTTCGGTACCACAACGTTTTGGAATAGTAACCCCGGCCTTGTTGAAGGAGGGGTACCTTGCTTTCACCTGCTGGAAGTACAGCTTGTGAATTGCCGCCAGTACTACCTTTCTCCGAGGGCAGCCGGCAAGGCTGATGTGAGGTAACGGCGAGGGGGAGTCGCCTCGAACTCCAGCCTGTATCCCTGTGATACTATTTGCAGAACCTAGAGATCCACCTGTGGGCAAGCCCACCGGTCCCTGAAGTTCCCGAGACGCGCCCCTACCGCACCTGTCTCCACCTGTGGAGCCCCAGCCTCATGCGGTGGACTCAGAGGAAGCGGGGGAAGATTTTTGATCCTGGGAACTGGCTGCTGGTGCAGCTTTTTTCCTTCTTCCCTTGTCTCTGTGCAGAAAGGAAGCGCCTTTGACCCGCTTGCTTTTCTGAAGCCGAAAGGACTGTACCTGAAAATACGGTGCTTTCTTAGGCTGTGAGGAAACCTGAGGTAAAAAATTTTCTTCCCAGCTGTTGCTGTGGATATGAGGTCCCAGAGACCATCCCCAAACAATTCCTCACCCTTTAAAGGCAGAATCTCCATGTGCCTTTTACAGGCAGCATTACCTGTCCACTGCCGGGTTTCTAATACCCTCCTGGCAGAATGGACATTGCATTAATTCTGGATGCCAGCCGGCAAATATCCCTCTGTGCATCCTTTATATATAAGACAACGTCTTAAATATGCTCAATGTTAGCAAAATATTATCCCTGTCTTAGCGTATTAATATTATCTGACAGGGTATCAGACCACGCTGCAGCAGCCCTATTTATGCTGAGGCAATTGCAGGTCTCAGTATATAACCTGAGTGTGTAAATACAGACTTCAGGATCGCCTCCTGCTTTTTATCAGCAGGTTCCTTCAAGGTGGCCGTATCCTAAGACGGCAGTGCCACCTTTTGACAAACGTGTGAGCGCCTTATCCACCCTAAGGGATATCTCCCAACGTGACCTATCCTCTGGCGGGAAAGGGTACGCCATCAGTAACTTTTTAGAAATTACCAGTTTCTTATCGGGGGAAACCACGCTTCTTTACACACTTCATTCATTCATCTGATGGGGGAACAGAACACTGGCTGCTTTTTCTCCCCAAAAATAAAACCCCTTTTATGTGGTACTTGGGTTCATGTCAGAAAATGCGTAACACATTTTTCATTGCCGAGATCATGTAACGGATGTTCCTAGTGGATTGTGTATATGTCTCAACCTCGTCGCCACAGGAGTCAGACTCCGTGTCGACATCTGTGTCTGCCATCTGAGGTAACTGGCGTTTTTTGAGCCCCTGATGGCCTTTGAGACGCCTGGGCAGGCGCGGGCTGAGAAGCCGGCTGTCCCACAGCTGTTACGTCATCCAGCCTTTTATGTAAGGAGTTGACACTGTCGGTTAATACCTTCCACCTATCCATCCACTCTGGTGTCGGCCCCACAGGGGGCGACATCCCATTTATCGGCCTCTGCTCCGCCTCCACGTAACCTTCCTCATCCAACATGTCGACACAGACGTACCGACACACCGCACACACACAGGGAATGCTCTGACTGAGGACAGGACCCCACAAAGTCCTTTGGGGAGACAGAGAGAGAGTATGCCAGCACACACCAGAGCGCTATATAATGCAGGGACTATAACTGAGTGATTTTTCCCCAAATAGCTGCTTGTATACATATATTGCGCCTAAATTTAGTGCCCCCCCTCTCTTTTTAACCCTTTGAGCCTGAAAACTACAGGGGAAAGCCTGGGGAGCTGTCTTCCAGCTGCACTGTGAAGAGAAAATGGCGCCAGTGTGCTGAGGGAGAAGCCCCGCCCCTTTTTCAACTGACTTTCTCCCGCTTTTTCTGGAATATTGGCAGGGGTAATTTTACATCTATATAGCCTCTAGGACTATATATGATGTAGATTTGCCAGCCAAGGTGTCATATATTTCCTTCAGGGCGCCCCCCCCAGCGCCCTGCACCCATCAGTGACCGGAGTGTGAGGTGTACATGAGGAGCAATGGCGCACAGCTGCAGTGCTGTGCGCTACCTTGGTGAAGACCGAAGTCTTCTGCCGCCGATTTTCCGGACTCTTCATGCTTCTGGCTCTGTAAGGGGGACGGCGGCGCGGCTCCGGGAACGAACACCAAGGTCGGGTCCTGCGGTCGATCCCTCTGGAGCTAATGGTGTCCAGTAGCCTAAGAAGCCCAAACTACCACCTGTTAGGTAGGTTCGCTTCTTCTCCCCTTAGTCCCTCGCTGCAGTGAGTCTGTTGCCAGCAGATCTCACTGTAAAATAAAAAACCTAAATATACTTTCTTTCTAGGAGCTCAGGAGAGCCCCTAGTGTGCATCCAGCTCAGCCGGGCACAAGAATCTAACTGAGGTCTGGAGGAGGGTCTTGGTGGGAGGAGCCAGTGCACACCAGGTAGTCCTAAAGCTTTCTTTAGTTGTGCCCAGTCTCCTGCGGAGCCGCTAATCCCCATGGTCCTTACGGAGTCCCAGCATCCACTTAGGACGTCAGAGAAAGGGCATTAACACGTATTAAGTATATTATGCATTAGATTCTTTATAATACCACAGAGTTATACAGAAGGAGCACTGAATTTACATCTGAACAAATCTGTGTGTGTACATATTGCTCACTGAAAATATTAAGGTGTCGATGTACTAAAGCTACTAAAAATGAAAAGTGGTTTTGTTGCCCATAGCAACTAAACTGCTTTCAGCTATCCTTGCATCCTAAAAAATGATATACAGATTCTGACTGGTTGATACGGGCAACAATACAACTTTTCATTTGTAGAAGATTTAGTAAATCTACACCCCCTCCCCAAGTGTTCTTGGCCAGGTAAAGAAAAACTACACTTATACCCCTTTTCCACTAGCGTAGCACGGGTCGCCTGACACGGCTGCGACCCGTGCTACAGCCCCCTGCAGACAGCTCTCACCAACCCGGCAATTGCCGGGTTGGTGACGCGCTAGTGACGCGGCAGGGGCGGTGCTGGGAGATCACATGATCTCCCAGCGCCGCCCTCCCTATGCACTGAACGTTCACACTAGACAGCTAGCCGGGTTGAACACGTGTTCAACTCGGCTAGCTACCAGGGTAGGATTCCCGGATCACTTGATCTGGGAATTTGCCGGGGGACCCGTTTCCACTAGGGAAAAAAACGGGTAAATGCGCGCCCCCGCGCATTTACCAGTGTTTAAAAAAGCTAGAGGAAAAGGGGTATAACTGGGAAATGGTCTTCACTTAATGCACAAACACTAAAGCTGAGCACTGACCATTAATTGACATCAAGGAGCCGATTTAATTGTGGAGCATGCTCCCTGCTGTTGATCTTTACTCATGGTGGTCTTTCAGAGCTATTCAGCTGTTGCTCCGATCAGATGCCCATTAGTAGTTAACACGCCTGAGAGCTCTGTGTTTAGCCACACAAATCGACTAAACCAATCTAAAGTCTGGGTTTGAGCACTAATGGGAGCCCAAACTTCATAACATTTTTTCTCGCATCTCCAAAAGGCTGTGAGAAAAAAAAAAAAAAAAAAAGTGACTGCCACGGCTAATGCCCATCTGATCAGAGAAAAAAATTGAATAGCTCAGATAGGCGCCGATTTCTATAGACGCCCAGCAAGGGGCAAGTGTCACAATTGAATTGGCCCCCAAAGGGCCTTTATCACTTTAATTTGTGCATCAAAATGACTGGAGGACCTACAGTACTGAGCAATAGTTTTAGGCAGGTGTGGAAAAAACGCTGCAAAGTAAGAATGCAAGTTTATTTTTATCAATTAACAAAATGTAAAGTGAATTGACAAAAGATAAATCTAAATCAAATCAAATGTCTGGTGTGCCTACCCTTTGCCTTCATTACAGCATCAATTCTTCAAAAGTACAAACACATTTTTTCCTACTAGCAATTAAGTATGTACCATCAAAAAACGTTAAGAGCAAGTTACAGGCTGCTTTTTCAGAAGAACTGGGTGGACTGAAAAGGTGGGAACAACAAACCTCATCTGTATTGCATATGGCTGCAAAAAAAAAAAAAACACTTAAGGCCCATACACACTGGGCGATTTTGAGCTGAAAGCAGGTCACTTCTGGTGTGTTGAGTTGCTTTCGGCTCAAAGCCGCCCAGTGTGTATGCACAAGCGATGAGTGGTGAGCGCTGATGCGCGCTCCCGCTTCATCGCTGGCGGCCGCCATTCATCTACTGGTATTACCAGTAGATGAACGACGGGGTGAGCGGCTTTCCATTGCGTCCTGCTATGGAAAGCCGCTCACCCCCGCTGACATCGCTGGGCAGGGGGAAAAGCGCTCCGTGTGTATGCACAGAGCGCATTTCAGCCCAGCGATGTCAGCGATCATCGCTATGCATACCACCTGGGCAAAAACACCCAGTGTGTATGCACCTTTACAGTATGTGTGCATGGAGGTAAAAGCAATGCACAATACGTTGGGAGAAAGGACAAACACATTTGTCAAACTGGCAAAAATGAAAACTATTCCAATATGTACAGTGTTAGATAATGCTGTGGTATGATGCTGTAATGTTATTCTTATGCATTTCAGCTGAAGCGATAAACCCCACAGCCCTCCAAAATACTGTAAATAATGGCAATGATTTCACTTAAATTTTGCAGCATTCGGTACAGTATATGGGTGGTCAAATTAAGTGCGGGTGAGATGACGTCCTGCTTTATAGGTAGGCTTACCGTACTATCCCTTTAAACCGGGACACTCATGAATTACACAGCTTCTGTGGCTGGCTTAAGTCAAGCCTACATTTCACCTGGTTTTAGTCAGCCACAGAACCTGTGCAATTCATGAGTGTCCAGTTTAAAGGGATAGTATGGTAAGCCTATTTATAGGGGACTTATCTTCCGACTGCATTTTCCACCATGCCTGACAATGAGCTCATCATATTCCACAGCAACACTATCTGGAACAGCAGTGTACTGAGGTCACATTCGCCGTAATGCCAGGTAAGTTGCCTGCTGATGAGTAGCATGTTGTAAGCTCACATGACGCATACAATCTGCAATAATTAAATGCCCTATTTAAATAATTGGGAAAAGGATTGGGAGGGGGGGGGGGTGATGTGTGTGTGTGTGTGTGTGTATGTATGTGTATATATATATATATTTGATTAGAGGTACATTTAACACAAATAGTTAAAATTGCCTCCATTCCCCGTTTAACTCCATAAAATAGCCTCTGTCACACATACAGTAGCACTGTCCTGACCAACAATCCCAGGAGAGGACAAGCCACTGCCTCTCAAAAGACGAGCATAGATGTTTATTGGTTTCTCTCTTTCTCCCCCCCCCCCCCCCCCCCCCCCCGATTCCCACCATGGCTGTGTAGTTTGTATATTCTCCCCGTACTTGCGTGGGTTTCCTCCGGGTACTCCAGTTACCTCCCACAATCCAAAAATATACTGGTAGGTTAATTGGCTCCTGACAAAATTAACCCTAGCATGAATGTGTCTGCATGTGGTAGGGAATATAGATTGTAAGCTACACTGGGGCAGGGACTGATGTGAATGGCCAAATATTCTCTGTGAAGCGCTGCGGAATATGTGTGCGCTATATAAATAACTGGTAATAAATAAACCCTGCCAATTGTACAATGACACAGTGGATAGCACTGTTGCCATGCAGAGCTGGGGTCAGGAGTTCAAAACCCCAGCCAGTGCCCTATAGGTGTAGAGTTTGTATGTTCTCCCCCATTTTGCATGAATTTCTCCTGAATGGTCTGCGAAACAAAAGCATGTTAGGTGTGTTAGGGAATGTATACTGTAAGCTCCACTGGGACATGGACTAAAGTGAATGACAGATAGTTTTTGTACAGTGGTGCATAATTGGTAGCACTTAAGATACATAAAATATTTTAGCAACTAAATAAAATCCGTATTTTTGTGCATGCATTCAATACAGATAGCATTACAAGACAGACGAGAAACCTTCCATGTATGTCAGCCATTTAACCCTGGCTGACAGCCACATGTGGAAATGAAACTAGTCATCATATATAAACGCTCAATTAGCAACAGTATCACCAAAAGCTATGAGCTATGTGTAATCCATGGTCATTCATATTAAGGAGATGATCATTTTTTCTTTTAACTTCAAATTCTGTTTATAAACTAGGGATTGGTGACCTTACCGGGGCAGAACTCACTGATGTCAATAGTTCCAAGCGAATTAATTAACTACATTCTAGTTGCAGAGGTTCCCAAACGCGGTCCTCAAGGCACCCCAACAGTCCAGGATTTAGGGTATATCCATGGCTCAGCACAGACGGTTAAATCAAACTGACTTAGGTGCTAATTAAAGCACCTATGGCCAAGCATGGATACATTTAAAACTTGGACCATTTGGATGCCTAGAGGACCGCATTTGGGAACCTCTGTATCTAGTGAATAATGGCTTAGCACATGCAATGGCTCAGTCTGTGTACTTTACAGCAATAAATGCACTGGCGTATTGGAACATTTTATGTTTTGTTAATGGAAAAAGAGAGCTCATTAAAACTCTATAGTTTTCTGGCTGCAAGCGGCTTTGTTACTATGTATCTTTAATTAGGGCCAAGCAATGGATATTGCAGCAGTTCCACAGTTTGTCAGAGAACTTAGCAAGCCAGCTGCATCAATGCTACCACCCCCCTCTGTGTCATTTAGCGTGGCCTCCATCACTGAGATTTACATGGTTGACTTAGCATTTACAGAGAAACCTTTTTTCCTAGCTATTAACTACTCAATCCTCAGATGGCAGCAGAGGAGATAAGGAATACTATGCTGCTGGAGAAACATGAAATCTGAGGAGGAAGTGACAAAACACTGCCATCAGACCCTGCTGCTAAAAAATTGGGGATACAGTCATTAGGTCAACAGTCTTTAGGTCGACATGCATTAGGTTGACATGGTCATTATATCGACATGTTCTAGGTCGACATGTTTTTCAAATTTTTCTTTGAATTTTTTAAACTTTTTTATACTATAGTACGATCCACGTGGAATATGATTAGGAATAGTAACCTGTACTGAGCGCAGCGAGGCACCTTACCGCAGCTCGCTCGCCATGCGAGGGGACACGGTGCACTACTTGGGGTTCCCCGTCACTTTACAAAGAAAGACACCCAAAAAAAAAACATTAAAAAAAACTCACGTCGACCTTTTTCCGACCCAATGATCATGTTGACCTAGAGTCCATGTCTACCAATAGTGGCCGGCCTAATGACCCATACCCTATGTGTGTCTACCTAAACGGAGTTCCCAGAACTGGAGCCTAGGGCTGCGTGGTCTTAGGTCTGTATAAGAAAATGCTGTAAACATTTCCTGTGTTTTTCCTAACTCTGAAGTCCTTGTGCGAACACACATACGGGAAAGGCTCATGCAAAGTTATGCTACAGATGCCATTTTCCATTGATTACACTCTGATGCATGGATTGCTGCTATCAAAAATTGTATATGCAAGGACGTTAAACCTTTTACAATGCCTATAAGATGCCATGTATACTATTTTTAATGCACTATCAAGGTATTATCTAGCAGCTGAAATAGGTGTGAACAATCCCTATACCGGAATCCCAGCAAATGTCCGTCACCACCTTTTATTAGAAGGATCCAGCCCCCACTGGCACCACACAGCTCCCACTTGACACTGTGGAGCCAGGAGCACAGACATCTGTATGTCTATGTTAGGCATTGTGCATGAAAAAGCTGTGCCTAACCGGGTATGTCACCACGTACATCTAACTCTGGAGACACAGAACGGATCTCTATTGATGGAACCCTGGATGCAGCACAGCTACACATAGCAACTGTGTATAGAGGCTCTCAAAACTTGTGGTGGTTTTGTCAAAGAGAAGTATACACCATGGTGTGTATGGTATATCTCACAGCAACTGTGACATCCGCCCAGACCACAATGTTTAATAACACATGAAAGTGTTCGGCTAGCAGAGGAACTGACACATGAATCCTGCAAGGAACAGCCATTTCCTCCTCTTCAGGCAGACAATTCCATCCAGATCTATTTGTGAGAACTGCTGGGGAGACAAAAGAGTTTTCTGCTCACGGGTACAGTGTCAGGCATGAGAGATTAGCAATTTCTAAAGAACTGAACAATAACCACTGGGAACAAGAAAACAATGAAGAAGTGCAGGCTGACCTGAAACAATTACTTGCTCTCTCACTTTTTGTATTTATATTACAGAAGGAAACCTGGACCCTCGCCTGTTAGAGGCCTTCATGACCCAAAACATGGAGGAAAACAACATTTTCACAACATCAAAGACATATTAGTTAAGTCATTATAACTGGAAAGGGAGGTACTCATGGAGCGATCGCTGCTTAAAATCTAAGCAATCTGACTAGATTGCTTAGATTTTAAGCAGTGATCTCTCCGTGTGTAACCCCCCCCTCCCACAGCGATAGCGATGCGCAGCCCCACGCATCGCTATCGCTGATGCTAGATTGGGCTCAATCCAACCGGTCGCCCATTTCACCCACTGGGTAAAATGAGCACCCCCCCGTCTCCCCCCGAACACATCTCTCCCCTACAGTTGTGTTTTGAAAAGATTTTCAGTAAATTTTAAAATGGTCCGAAGACTTTGGAGGACCTTCCAATCCGTACCTGGTAGTAGGGTTTATGATGCAAGGCTCGCTCATCTAGACGTAGGAAGGCTACACAAGGATAGGCGATATCTATAGCAAAGTGGTCCCATCAGATTGCAGAGACGGTTCTGATAGTATGTAATTAGATATGAATGCCACTGAAAGTTATGCAGGCGGTTACGGAATTTTATAGGCTTGCCTGAAGAGGTGAGCTTTCACAGAACGCTTGAAAGTTTGGAGTCTAGAGCAGTGGTTTAGCCACACACTTTGTGTGGCTAAACCCAATGCTTTCGGGCACTTATTACTTAGGGCACCAATATGGATATCTCAGCATCAGGAGACAGCATATGGCAGTAGGTAGCTCAATGCTGCAGTTTTACAAGTACCTTCCTGTGTGAACGGGGGCACAGAGACACACTTTGTGTGTATAGTAAATAACTAGCAATCCAGTCTCCTGCTGCTATGGGTTGGAGCTGTAATACCAGCGGTTGGGATCCTGGAGGTCAGCATACCGACCCCGGGATCCCGGCCTCCAGAATGCCAGCGAGGGGGAGGGGCGAGCACAATGGTGCCCCTTGGGGGCTTGCTGCGCTCACCACAGGTTCTATTCCCACTCAATGGGTATCGTGGACACCCACGAGTGGGAATAGTCCCTTTTAGCCAGCCCTGTCAGCAGTCGGGATTCCAGCATTGGTATCCCGACCGCTGGCAAATCAACTACATCCCGCTGACAGATATTGGAAAACCATCATCCATTTCTAATGAGGTTTTCATGGTTTGAGCAATGAATAAAAGGTACATAAATATTAGAGCTAATTGGTGTGTTATATTGTGTTGTGCTCCTCATTCTGCGATATGCAAAACCTGAAATATGCGCCGTTACATGCATTTACATTTCCACAGGTTGCAGCAGCAGGCGGTAATATGCATTCAGATTTCTTATTGTCTGCATAGCAATGCATAACACAGTATAAGGACAATGCCAATATGCAATAAAAGCACAGCTCTTCCAGAGTAATTAATCTCTCTTTGCAATCAGTCACATGAATGTAACCAAATACTGCTATATCGAATACAAGTTTTTTTTTGCTTTTATCTTAAAAGGATTTATTATGCAGGTTGCAGCAAGTTGGAAGTTGCTCCGCATATACGTGCTGGGTCTACCTAGCAGCCCGTTCCAGTGCAATGCTATTAAAACAAAAGATATTGGCTGAACCGTCTGCAGGAACAAAGAACTTGCTGACAAAAATTCAATTACACTAGCAATGGGGGTAATGAACTGTTAAGAACAAAAGTACAACTCACACTGCCGATACCATTAGCCTGTTTTACTTTGCAGCTCCAATGCAATGGGTGTATTGTAGTGTGCCACCACTTCCAAATATAGGAATGAACTTTATATCCTCGCTCTCACACCCTCGCCCTGCAAGCAGCATGGGTACATTACAGTAGCACAATACAGGTTCATTTTGTTAAAGGGACACTATTTCCATGTAAGACAAGCCACGGTACAGGTTAATAAACTAAAATGTGTGAAGAGATGACAGTGTTAAAGAACCTTATGTAATTTTAATATTCTGATTTCACTAAGATGATTAAATAAAGCCTATGTAGGAATAATGTATAATTTCTTTTCACAGAACATTTAAGAAAAAAAAGAAAAAAACACTTAAAAACAAATGACCACAAGTAACTGTACATGGCTAAGACCAAGTACACACTGATGTCTGCAATGCCTTTTTTTATATTAACACACATCATGTAAATATCATTATGTTTAATAGACATTTAGACACTACCAAAAAGGCTTCCGGTTTCCTGTAATTGTAATGATCACAGGTTATTCTGCAAACAAACACTGTTCTGCATGCTTACATTAATTATAGATAGCCTACCTCCAAAATTGCATTTGTTATTGATAGTACAGCGGAAATCATATGTTACGTATGTAGTGTTCACTCTAGCACCCTGCAAATCCTCCTTCATGCCTAGGGTGTTGATCTCTGCTTTGGTGCTTCTAGAACATTCTGGTCTCAGCTTTAAGACGCAGATCAGCCTGTGCTGGAAGCACCAGAGCAGACAGTGACACCTCTCAGGCAGGAAAGAGGGACTGCATGGGTTGTGACAGGTGCAGGGTGCTAGAATAAATATGGGAGGGGGGATTTTAATAGTTTTGGGTGTCAAACTCCAGTCTAAACTGCACTCTTTAGACATGCAGATGGTGGTGGGGGGGGGGGGGGGCAAACGGAACGAAGCCCCTTGCGGGCTTGCTTCGCTCGCCACGGATATATTTCCACTCAGTGTGGGAATAGTCCCTGTTAGTTGGCATACCGACTGTCGGGACTGTAAGGGGGCAGGATTCCGGCGTCTATATTTTGACCGCCGGTCACGTAACTGCCTCCCATGCATATCACACGTCACGTCGAAACAGACCGGGCTTAGCTGCATAAAATGACTAAATCTGTCTAAAGTCCCGCTTAGCGCAAATTTACTCTAAATGGAGCAACAACTGAATTGCTCCGTTTTGCACTCAATAGTGGTAGCAGCATTTTAAAACAACTGAATCAGCCCTTATTGTGTGTAATTCATACCTTATTTGTAGTGTACTGTTTTTTTCAGACCCAGAGTTGTTAAGGGTCCAAAAACGTCATACCCTGCCAATGGGACATCATGCCCTAACCCATTTTAAGCCATTATATACTAAATGTGCACAGCGTGCACTGCTCATGGGTCCCATATGTCAAGGAGGTCCCATCGGCAAACACATGAACAGAACACAGAGTGGTGCGCTGCCCAGTTTCCTCCCTGCTATTTTCCAGCTTCATGTTGGGAGTGTCTCTGCACCTGATCATGTAATGCAATAGCCTCCAATCAGTGATTGGTTGACAAGTAAAGTACAGTATATAGACTGCATACACATCAGCTATAAATCATGGCTTTGCTTGTAATAATAATAATAATAATAATAATAAATAATATTTATATAGCGCTTTTTCTCCAATAGGACTCAAGGCACTTAACAGATACATAGCATAATATAGTACAGAAAATAATGAAGTACAGAACAGCTTTTCATAAAATACAGAAGCATGTAGACACTAAAGGGACATTATGGAAATGCTTGAGTAAACAGGAAAGTCTTGAGTCTACTTTTGAAGGATTCTATAGTTGGGGCCTCTTGCACTGTGTGAGGAAGTGAGTTCCATAGAGTCGGAGCCGCATGACTTAAAGCTCAACCCCCAGATGAATTACGGGAGATTCTAGGTACTGCTAAAACTCCTTCATTTACAGATCACAGTAAACGAGTGAGGCAGTATGGGGTCAGAAGCTGCTTCAGGTACCTTGGGCCCTGGTCATGTAGTGCCTTGAAACTCAGTAAGCCAATCTTGAAGATGATTCGCCATCTTAAAGGCAGCCAGTGAAGGGAGTAGAGGATGTGTGTTATGTGGCTAGAACGGGGCTGGTTGGTTAACAGCCTGGCAGTTGTGCTTTGCACCAGCTGTAAGCGGTGCAATTCTTTTGCTGGGAGACCAAGGTAGAGGGCATTACAGTAGTCTAATCGAGAGGATACAAATGCATGTATGACTTTTGGCAGATCATCTGAGGGAATTAAGTGCTTGATTCTGGCTATGTTCCTCAGGTGAAAGAATGAGGATTTGATTGTGGCTGATATCTGAGGTTTAAGTGTCAAGCCACCATCCAGGACAACGCCAAGATTCCGCACACGATCAGTGGTTTGTAATTCTGAATCCCCGAGGGTGAATCCAGTTGGTTGGCTATGCTGCAGTCTTGTCCTTTGATCTTGCAGTCCTATCATAAGGACCTCTATTTACCCAGGTTCAGTCACAGCCAACTGGCACTCATCCACTCCTGGAGATTAGCTAGACAGCCATTTAGGGTTGCTATTGGGTTATCCGTGGTCGAAGCAAAGGACAAGTACAGTTGTGTATCATCTGCATAGCAGTGGTAGACCAGGCCATGGCGCCTGATTATTTCACCCAGCGGGAGCATGTATACTGCAAAAAGCATGGGGGATAGTATAGAACCTTGTGGGACACCACATGGCAATGGCACTGATGGTGATGAGTATACTCCAGACGATACTCTCTGTGGCCTGCCTATGAGAAATGGTTTGAACCAGCTTAGGACTCTGAACGACTGATACATTTTTGTGGACTGGATGGCAATCGGAATCCCATGGTCCATGGTATCAAATGCTGCAAAGAGATCCAGAAGGATTAATATTGAATAGTCACCCTCTGTCTCTTGCCATCAGAAGATCATTTAACACACACCAGGGCTGTTTCAGAGCTATGTCATCTCCTGAATCCTGAATGGAATGGATCATAAATATCATGGGTTGTCAGGCGGGTTTCCAGTTGATTTGCAACCACTTTTTCAATAACCTTTCCTAAAAAAGGAAGGTTTGATACCGGTCTGTAGTTGGTCATGCAGTCGGGATCTAAATTAGTTAACGATTGCTTCCTTTAGGAGTCCAGGAAAAATGGCTGTCTGCAAAGAGCATTGAACAATTTTTGCAAAAACAGGACCAATTATATCCATACAACCTATAGAAGCTTGGTTGAGGCAGGGTCAAGATCACAGGCGGTGGGACGCAAAATCCGAGCAATTTCAGCAATGTCCTTAACATCCACTGGGTCAAAGCTGGTCCATGAAGGCAGGTCGCTTATATTGGCAGGCTTTGTAGTTTGGCACTCCTTTGATGGCACTGTGGAGATTCCAGCCCGGACGGTGGATATTTTATCTGCAAAGAATTTTGCAAACTCGTTGCACCTTGCCTGGGAGAGGGTTTTATCAGTCTGCAGGCATGCTGGCTTGCAAAGCATCTGCACTGTGCGGAAAAGTTGAGCTGGCCTATTGTTTGCTGCCGTGATCTCATTTGACAGGAACTGTGATTTCTTACGGGTGATTGTCGATTGATATTCTTCATTATGCTTTATTAGTTTTATTTTGTCATCCACTAGGTTAGTCTTCCTCCATTGTCTTTCCAGTCTACACCCCTTTTTCTTGAGCTTACTAACACGGTTGTCGAACCAGGGAGCTTGACGTTGTGGTTTACGAGGTCTTATACGCACAGTGGCGAAAATATCAATTGAAGCCATAACATCCCTATTATAATAACGGACTAGGGAACAGGGATCTTCACAGGCACCACGTATAGCAGAGACACCCAGATTTGCTGCAAGAGCCTGGGGAGTCATACCCCTCCTTGGAAGATATCTGGTCAACTCCATGGGCAGAGATCTAATTTGAAGGGTTGCAACGGAGAAACAAGGGAAGTGGTGGTCTGACCAGATGACTGGGTTTATTTTTAGATCAGCGACTTCTAATCCAATCTGAAAGACAAGATCAAGAGTGTGACTACTTTTATGTGTGGCAGCAGGAATGACCTGTGTGAAAACCTGACCATTCATTGTGCACAGGAGGTCTTGGCCAAGGCGTGAGAGCTCATCATCCACCCATGCATTGAAATCCCCGAAGATGAGCCATCTTTGATGTTCCAGAACCAGTCTTGGGTTGCGGATATACTTGCTTGCATACTATCAGGAGCCAATATCTGGGTTTAATACCGAAGTGGTTTACAAAAGGAAGCTGGGGAGTTAGTACCAAAGCAAATGCATATATGGCCAGTCAGTATACAATTGATTACACAACACTACTCATGGTCTTAAAACTTCAGTGTAAAGGAGGTATTCAATTAGTGCCTTTTTTTTTTCTACCAGTCGGGGGGGGGGGGGGGACGGGACTGCACTCCTCGCCCGTTTTTAGGTCGAATTTACATTTGACCTATTCAATGCCTGTGCCGTTTTTTTCGACTGGTGAATGGCGAAAACCACGTGTATCTGCAAATTCGCAGCTGATACACCTGTTTTGGCGAATTCGTGGTTTTCGGACATTTTTCACCCTTACCAATTTTTTTTTTTAAAAGGTGAAACGGCATGCGCGAAAATGAATTAAAAGACGGGCGAAAATTACCGCAATTGAATACCCTGTATTGAATTAGTGCAGTTTTTTGGGCCTGTCGAAAAAAACGGCACTTAATTGAATACCCCCCTGAAGCTATAAGCTACAGGCACATCACTTTTCAAAATTATTGTTATTACCAGTTATTTATATGCGCACACATATTCTGCAGCGCTTTACAGAGAGAATATTTGGCCAATCACATCAGTCCCTGCTCCAGTGGAGCTCACAATCTATAGTTCCTACCACATGTACACGCACAGACATTCACGCTAGGGTTAATTTTGTTGGGAGCCAATTAACCTACCAGGATATTTTTGGATTGTGGGAGGAAACTGGAGTACCCGGAGGAAACCCAGCAAGTAACGGGGAGAATATACAAACTCTTCACAGTCAGGTCTATGGTGGGAACTGAACCCGTGACCTCGGTGCGGTGAGGCAGTAATGCTAACCATTACACCATCCGTATGCCACATAGCAGTGCCCCAATTTATAATATGCCACACATCAGTGCCCAGGTACTTAACGTACCAAACAGCAGTACCCTCAATTCATATCCCACATATCTGTGCCCAGATTCATTATATGTTTCAGCGCTGTGCCCCCCTATTCATTATAACACCCATCAGTGCTGCCAACACATAATATGCCACATACCAGTGCCTGCAATTTATTAGCCCATCTAAATACATGTGTTTACCTCAGACCATGCCGATAAGAGGCAGATAGGGAGGCTGGATTTGTGCTGATAACAGAGTTGAGATTGAAAAACAGGCTCACACTCTTTCCTTCATCCTGGCTATGCTACAAAGTCATTGCGTTATGAACGCAAAATGACAAAGATTAAGAAATCTTTGAAAGAAGAAAATCAAATTGTGGGACATAGAAAAGATTAAGTTTAATCTTGTGACACGACCAGTTTACAACTTAGCCACACAGCAATATTCACTTTTAGGTGCACTCCTCACTAAATAAATTACTTTTCAGTTTCATTTTTTACTGGTTTGTTTTAGCCGTTTCGTCTTGGCAATTGGATTCTAGAGCAATGCTGAACCAGTTTACATAACTAGACTTCTATTTAAAAAGAGATCCTCCATTGTTTGAGCACACACACCATCCAGTGCATACACGAATACGGATTGCAGACAACGACCGATTGCAAAGATCCTTGGTTTTAACTTGTGTGACAGTGGCTGCTAACCTACCTGAGAATTCTCAGGCACTATGTAATCGCACACACCAGCGAGTCAATCTGCACTTACAAGCTATTTCATTTGTGCCCAGAATTTGGCAAATACAAAAGGTAAAGAATATAAAAACATACAGTATTTGCTTACTGTACATTTAAATGATAAATAGGTCACTAAATGAACAGTGCACCAAAGGATGTAAAAAGCAAGCTTTAGTTTTACCAAACAATTAAACAAAGCATGTATCGTATACAAAGGAGCATTCTAGTAAACCGATCGAGACAAAATCTACCTCGGAGATGGAAAGTGGTGATGTAAACCTCAACAACTGAGACTTGTGGTATCGGCTTACTGCTGTGGTACATGTGATGCAATCGGTAAAACAGGCTGATCTGTAACAATGACTCAGCCAATGATTGATAAAACGACGGTCATAAAGCAGATCTTAGTCTACACTGCTGGAAAGAGGGGTTGCTTAGCCAAAAGTATTGCTTCATGCTGTGAGATGGTGAAGGACAGAATTTCTTATTAGGGCTGAGAAAACAAAAGTTCAAGCCAACAAATAAAATAAGTAAGTGGACTCTAGCACTGATAATAGAAACATGAAGTGTAATTTTATGTGCCTGTCTGTGTCTTGGCATTCCCAGGGGGCAGACTGTGTCCATGAAACAGTCAAAGGCTGCTCTATAATGTCACTTCTGAGCTACAGAATTCAACGGAGCAGCAGATTTTTATTGTAACAACAGCTCTTGTAATACAATTGGTTAAGCAGCCCATATGTTAGGATCAGGGCACAGCTTTGCCACACACACAGGTGGCCAATCTGGATTAGCACACAGGCTAAGCTTAAAAGGTGCCAAATACTGGAAAAGAAAGATGAACACGCATTCTCAACAAAGATACGATCAATCTTGAATCTATTTTAATAATGCTAAAGTAGTTTTGGAACCACAATCGCTGCAATATTGGGTCAGTAACCTAATACCGTGGCTTTTGACATTCTTGAGATTGCATAGCACATCACATACTAGAGTCCTGTTTTCTAGCTGTGCCAGACGAGCAAGCTTCACTAAAAGCTGTTGCTACAATAAAAACACTTATGTCACAGAAGAAATTATATATCATTTCATATTTTATTAAATAAAAAAATACCACTACAATTACCAATGTGACAACTTTCTTTCCATGTGGAGCATTCTGCCAACACTGTCTGAAATGAATAAATTGGTCTCTGAAGCATGCAACATAATAGCGCCACATTGTCAGATTGTTAGCCAAGTAACCCATCACCTACAAATAAGGCATTAGCATTCTCATCACTAGATTATAACCACCATCACTATGGCTCATCATCCCTTGCTGCATCATGCTAGGAGGTTAGCCATAATGTACGCCTAGTTGGTTTATAAGGGAAACGAAGGCCCTACCTTCTCTCACTTTAATTCCGTTAGTGTAGGTTTAACCCTTCAATCGTGGTTCTGACAGAAAATGCTGCATTGCATGAATGGGTCTGGGACTCCAGGTCGACAACAAAAAGGTCGACATGGAAAAAGGTCAACATGAGTTTTTAATGTTTTTTTGGTGTCGTAGAGTGACCGGGAACCCCAATTAGTGCACCGCTTCGCTCGCCATGCTTCGGGCATGGTGCCTTCGCACCGCTTGGCACAGATTACCGTTCCAATCGTAGTCCACGTGGATCGTTAAGTATGAAAAGGTTCCAAAAAAGAAAAAAATTGTGAAAAACTCATGTCGACCCTTTTCCATGTCGACCTTTTTCCATGTCGACCTTTTTCCATGTCGACCTAAGGTGTGTTGACCTTTTTGTTGTCGACCTGGAGTCCGGATACCGCATGAATGAACCAGGAGACTGAATAGAGCTTGCACTAGAAAGCCAATTACCAATGAACATTGCTTGGCAAGGAATGCATATGTCTTTATTAGCGTTAACTATAAAGTGACAGGAGATTGCAGGGGCGATATTCAATTGATGTCCGTTATTGCGCTCATTAGTGTCGGATTTAGCCGTGTAAAGCAGCTAAACCCGGCTAAATGGCCTCGACAAAAAGATGTAAATATAAGTACAGTTTGGGCGGTCAAACAGGTCACTCTTCACACATTTCAGCTTGCCAGCAACAATTGAATTGCTCCATTGGGCGTCATCTAGTAGCGGCTACGGGGAGGAACCACTGAATTACCGCTAATATTTGGGCCTTGTTGATTAGCATTTCACAAAGTCCAAAAGACTTGGGCACTTATTACCTACAGTCCCTGGAAGGTTGCATCCTTCTCCAAATGGGTAGCAAAATGCTACTTTCTTTCAGACGCATTTCACAATTTTGTTTGCATGCAACTCTAAATAAGGTTCCCTACGAATGCCAGGAGAGAGTTGCACACAGCAATTCCTCTCTCATGGATCGCGTTTTGGATGCCAACGATAAAGAAACTACACATTCTACAAGAAAGTTCTATCCCTTTCTGTTCTCCAACTAGAGATGGCTTTTAGGGGACAGAGCCCTTTTGCCAAGAGATAAACAAAAGCTTTCTTCTCAGGTCACAGGAGAACTTCATTACTGAATGAAACTTTCTGACACGCCCTGAAAATGTTATGAACTTGTGAGAAAGCCCTACATGACTGATTACTACAGGGTTCAGTGCGGGGGGCTGGTTGAGCAAGTTTAATCACCATCCCAGCAGCAAAAAGGAGGAGGCAAGAGATAGGAGACAAAGAAGTCATAGAAATGTATTTAAGGGATTGCCGAACATATTGGGATTTCATAGAGATAAATCATGTTCTGGCGTCGTTCTGGAATAACGTACTAGAATAGACATGATAAAAGGGAGTATCTCACAATCCTGTTTAGTCACACTAATTTTCTGCGCATAATAAAGATCATAATGTGATAGAGATTATAGATTCTATAGCTGCTTACACGTTCAGAGATCTATAGTACATACTGTCGTTATCTATTTAGAAGACAACACTTAATCTTCTTCAAGCTCACAGATCTAGATTAAAGAAGAGAATGTACAGATATTGCATGCACGTACAATGAAATGTAAACAATTACGGGTGGTTTCCAACTAACCCGAAAAAGTTACACCAACAAAAACAGGGATTTTTGTGCAAGATGTTAACATTTTCGCTCATTGTTTTTCGTTGAAATCCAATTGTTATGCACAAAATACCACTTTACATAACAATGTCAAGCTGCACACCTACAGTATGTAGCCACGATGACTGAAAAAGTGCCATCTTATCGCAGATTTAGTTTGTGCGGAAAGTGACCCATTTGGGTGCCCAAATGGCACTTTTTTGCGTTTCGCCCAGAACTTTAAACAGGATTAGCTGCTTTACTTGGCTAAACCCAGTATGTTTGGGTATGATCAGCACGATAACAAAAACACACATTTGAATTGAGATTCCCAAACTCCCCTAACTTTAGGCTTGAGATTGCAAACACAATTGAATCGCCCCCACTGACTCTTAAGGGGGGTACTCACGGGAGAGATGTGTGCTGAGCGATCTTAACACAGACCGCTCAGCACACATCTCTCACCCCGCTCAGCACAGCGCGATGTGCTGAGCGAGGGGGAAAGCCGACGGGGGGGCCGCTCACTTCACACAACGGTGCAGTGAGCGACCCGCTAGATTGAGCCTGCATGCAGCTCAATCTAGCATCGGCGATGGCGATGCGCGGGGCCGCGCATCGCTATCGCTGGAGGGCATACACACGGCAGATCCGTGCTTAAAATCTAAGCAATCTAGCAAGATTGCTTAGATTTTAAGCACGGATCTCTCCGTGTGTACCCCCCCTTAATAGCATTCGCACAACTGAATCATAAGCACATTAACAGTGGAGGCAGTACTATGCATAAATACACCCAAGAAAGCCTAAGGCTAAATAAAAACCCAATACCATAGACACTTACATGGAACACATGATTGCAGGTACAGATTTCTAGAGTATTCTTTTTTTCCCTAACAATGAACCACTAAAATAAAATATAGAATCTGCAGCACAACATAACTGCTCCATATAGATTGACTGGCGAGCAGTTTAAGAGGCATCGTCAAATACATTCTACCCTATGATAAATATAGAACATGGGAACAGAAATAGATTTCCCACTAACAGAGGTGAAGATATTTAAATATTTAAAACATATGAAGGCTATTGTCCTGGATATGCATGAACTTCCTGTAGGCCACCCTATTGGTCTAAAAATGCTTGCAACATAATATTTCGCACAACTGCCAGTATAAAATCAAAGTCTTCAGTTCTCTCATAGCAAAGCAATATTCACATAACACGACAAAAGTACCGATGTGATGCTGTTTTCTGCGTGGCAGAAACCGCATTGTGACTGGCACTTAAGTTTGAGAATGCCAGTTCTCGCGACTAAACACCCTGTTTAATCTGTGAGAACCGGCCTTCTCCGACATAACAGCGGGCTAATTTGAGTAGCACAGGGCGCTCCTTCTCGGCGCTATTCAATTCACGCTGAATTGAATTTACCCCTACATCATTCTGTCTAAACCCAGGAAGAGGAGAAGCTGCATTTCATCTCCATACCAAAAACAGTTATTTTACATGGAAACCAATCTAAGTTACAACAGCTCAAAGCCATCAATTTGTTCACCTTGACATGTAGCTTGCAGTTGGCAAAAAAGTTCCTTTCACAATATTAAAAATATAAAACCATTTATTACACATACTGCAGCGTTAAAAATATATAGGGGAGTATCCCATTAGCTGCGGAAATTAACCATGGTTAATGGATTCGCCCCGAGCTATCCTACAGCCCTCAAAAGCTGGAGCAAGGCGCGGCTTATCAGAGATTCGGTTCCATGTGCCTAATAAGATTGCCTGAAAAAAAAAATATCAGCAAAAAAATAAACAAAATCGGGAAATATCAATTTTTCACCGATAATTGGATACCCCGCATAGTGTTCATTCTACAAACTGCACCTAAGGGATACGGTTGTTAGGTGGACCCAACTTAGGTCGACAATCATTGGGTCGACCACGATAGGTCGACAGGGTAACTAGGTCGACATGGTCATTAGGTCGACCTGTACTAGGTCGACAGGTCTAAAGGTCGACATGAGTTTTTCACCATTTTTTTTTTTCATTTTTGGGATTCTCCCATACTTGACGATCCACGTGCACTACAATTGGAACGGTAACCTGTGCAGAGTGCAGCGGTAGCAGAGCGAGGCACCTTGCCCGAAGCATGGCGAGCGGACACGGTGCACTAATTGGGGTTCACCTTCACTTTACGAAGAAAACACCCCAAAAAAATCCAAAAACTCATGTCGACATTTTCACCTGTCGACCTATCACAGGTCGACTTAACGACCATGTCGACCTAGTTACCCTGTCGACATAACGCATGTCGACCTATCGTGGTCGACCTAAGTTGAGTAAGATTTGGGTGTGGTGTGTTCAATCTGCAATCTAAATTGCAGTGTAAAAATAAAGCAGCCAGTATTTACCCTGCACAGAAACAAAATAACCCACCCAAATCTAACTCTCTTTGCACATGTTATATCTGCCTCCCCTGCAGTGCACATGGTTTTGCCCAACTGCTAACAAAGTTCCTGCTGCGATCAACTCAGAATTACCCCAATAGGGGGTCATCCCAAGTTGTTAGCTCGTTGCCGATTTTCGCTATACTGCGATTAGTCGCTTACTGCGCATGCGCAAGGTTCGCAGAGCGCATGCGCTTAGTTATTTTACACAAAAGTTAGGTATTTTACTCACGGCATAACAAAGCTTTTTCATCGCTGTGCTGATCGTAGTGTGATTGACAGGAAGTGGACGGAAACTGGCCGTTTTATGGTAGTGTGCGGAAAAACGCAGGCGTTCGAGTTGCAAAACGCAGGAGTGGCTGGAGAAACGGGGGAGTGGTTGGGCAAACGCTGGGTGTGTTTGTGACGTCAAACCAGGAACGAAAAGGACTGAGCTGGTCACAATGGCTGAGTAAGTCTGGAGCTACTCAGAAACTGCTAAGAAATTTCTATTCGCAATTCTGCTAATCTTTCATTCACACTTCTGCTAAGCTAAGATACACTCCCAGAGGGCGGCGGCTTAGCGTGTGCAATGCTGCTAAAAGCAGCTAGCGAGCGAACAACTCGGAATGACCCCCATAGTACGGTAGCGATACATTACGTATAAAAATTTGCCCTCCTCACTGATTAGGTGCAGTTTGTAGAATGAACACTAATATATTTAGTGATACTATTCTTCTTTTATATATGTTTTACATGTATATACCATGGGGTCAATTCTATTCTCCAACAGTTGAATAGCGCCGGGAGTTTGCTCCCGGCGCTATTCAATACAGAGACGAGTGACCCTCAATTGTCAGGAATTCAGGGAGTTAAGTCGGAGAATGCCCGTTCTCCGGACAATTCAACCTGTTTAGTCGGCGAGAACGGGCCATCGCAGACTTAACTGGAGCTGAATTGAATAGCGTCGGGAGCAAACTCCCGGCGCTAATCAACTGTCGGAGAATAGAATTGACTCCCATGTATTCTAAAGTTTGTATTTTTTGTAGTTAGCCTTATATTTCATGAATGCGATATACAGCAATTTTTGAATCCTGTAAAAAAAAATAAAAAATGTACACCTAAAGACAGGTACACAAATGCATATACCATTCTCGCTTTAAGCCTTTGCTGTCCACAACAAATAGATGCATTTACATCTCCAACTGGACTGACCACAAACACTACAGTACTGCAAGTAACCGGCAGGCTTCCTTTCAATATGAAAAATACTGTCTAGAAGTTATGCAGCGTCAGAGCTGGGAAACCCCATAATTAGAGGAGTTTGCTGTAGAATGCCATTATAAACCATTAATCAGTAGCAGAACCCAATTTGACCTGCACAAATACCCCTTTTCCACTAGCTCTTAGAAACACGAGTAAATGCGCGGGGGCGCACATTTACCAGTGTTTTTCCCTAGTGGAAAAGGGTCCCCCGGCAAATTCCCGGATCAAGTGATCCAGGAATCCTACCCTGGTAGTTAGCCAGGTTGAACACGTGTTCAACCCGGCTAGCTGTCTAGTGTGAACGGGAGCCGTGTCGAGGCGACACGGCTACCGTTCACAGTGTAGGGGAGGGCGGTGCTGGGAGATCTCCCAGCTCCAACCCTGCCGCGTCACTAGCCGCGTCACCAAACCGGCAATTGCCGGGTTGGTGAGTGCTGTCTTTAGGCGACACGGCTGCGACCCGTGCTACAGTAGTGGAAAAGGGGTACGAAAAAAGTGACACCGAAATAACGTTTGCATACATTCAGTCTATGCTTCTGTGACACTGCCCTCAACTGCGTTATTATTGCAAGATTTCTTGGGAGACAAATTACTAAAAAAGAAAAAAAAAATTCATAAACTAACAAGAAGAATCCTAACGTGCAGATAAAAAAAATTAAATAAAAAAAAAGTACCAGATTAACTTTCCATGAATGTTAAAATTGTTTAATTGCGTAAAATTGCACAGTGGATTATAACACGTTTTATAAAGTCTGTGCCACACCTGAAGCCATAGTTTTCCTGATCTAGTCATACTGTACACAGCCCATTTTCAGATGTTTTGGGGTAACTGAATTATCAGCTCATTAACTCTGGCATGTCTATCATGCTTAGAAATCGTTACCACTGTATAAATACTGCATGATAAATATTAACAACAAAACAAGCCATCCCTTGATATCATTTATCAGCCATGCATTGTACAAGTGGAATATAAATTAGGGAAATCAAGCAAAGCAGTATGAATGGGGTAAAATGGGTCATATTCAAAGGGGTCGATTCAATTTCATTTTAGTTCAATACAGCGCAATGGTAAGTCGGAGAATGACCGTTCTCCCGGACTAAACAGGGTGTTTTGTTGGGAGTACTGTCATTCTCCGACTTAAGTGGCTGGCACGATGCTGTTTCCACCACGCTAAGGGCAGAAATTAGCATCGCGCCAGCACTTTTGTCAGATTTCTGCTCATTCCCCTCCAGGGGTGCGAGAAGAAATCCCGTCTTCGGGTGTCACAGCACATTGTATTGAATATCCCCAGGAGCCAACTCCTGCCACTACAGGTTGAGTATCCCATATCCAAATATCCGAAATACGGAATATTCCGAAATACCGACTTTTTGAGTGAGAATGAGATAGTGAAACTTTTGTTTTTTGATGGCTCAATGTACACAAACTTTGTTTAATACACACAGTTATTAAAAATATTGTATTAAATGACCTGCAGGCTGTGTGTATAAGGTGTATATGAAACATAAATGAATTGTGTGAATGTAGATACACTTTGTTTAATGCACAAAGTTATAAAAAATATTGGCTAAAATTATCTTCAGGCTGTGTGTATAAGGTGTATAGGAACCATAAATGCATTCTGTGATTAGATTTAGGTCCCATCGCCATGATATATCATTATGGTATCTAATTATTCCAAAATACGGAAAAATCCGATATCCAAAATACCCCTGGTCCCAAGCATTTTGGATAAGGGATACTCAACCTGCATTTAACTCTCTCAGAATTGAATCGAACCCAAAGATCTTTTAATAAAACAGCCAAATCAATTAAACAAACACCAACTGATGTCAGCCAGTATATTATACCCATGTATTTCTCCTTCATGTACAAAGAGAGTATGTTCCATATATGGAGCCAAACAATGGCATATATAGTGTCCACTGCACACCAACATGAGGGCCCCAATTGTAAACTATTAGGGGCCACCACGAGGCTCTTTTACCAGCATCTGGAAACCCTTACCTCTGGATTGTGAACGTGTAACTGCTGCACCACCTCTTTGCTTGTTGCTTTGACTGGATCCTGCTAACCACTTACATCAGATTGGTGTTGCTGGGTGACTGGCAGGACACTGGGCCCAACAGGGAATGGATTTGAGTGTTTGGTTTTATTTGTAGGTCACCGGAACAGACGGTATGTAGTCAAGTTGCCGGCTGTCTGGATCCCGGGCAGTCACGATACAGACCACTGACAATGCTGACAGCCGGAATCCCGGCTAACAGGGGCTATTTCCACTCGTGGGTGTCCACGACACCCATAGCGTGGGAATAAAGCGAGCCTGCAAGAGGACTCTCTGCGCTCGCCCGGCTGCCGGCATACTGACGATCGGCATGCCGTTGTCGGTATACTGACGGCCGCCATCCTGATGGTCGGTTAATCATATTGATCCCGAACAGAGCAGGATATGTTATGGTGGCGAGGTTTATTTCACAGATATAGCTCTGAAAAGATTAACTCTCAGTCTCTTTAACCCAGTGTTTTTCTCACCCAATCCTCACACATCCCCAACAGGCCATGTATTAAAGATTACTATATTCACTGCCTCCGGGGGTAGCGTGCTAAATTAATTATATCTTGCACGCCGGCAGAAACATATGAACAGCTGCTGGCAGGCGCAAATGGGTGCAGGCAGGGGGGGGGGGGGGGCTTTGAATATCGCCCTATCAATCTTATAGAATTAGTAACTACAACACCTCAACGAGACAATTCACAGAGAAACATCTCAGTTTAATCATCTCCATTTTTATTTCTATTCAAAACATTCATTCCAAATGAGATGTCTCCGAGTGTACTTTGTATGTTTTAATATGCTTATTCAGCTGTAATAGGAATAATACAGTAAAAAAAAAAAATGGTTTTATTGAAAGATGTAAAATAAATCATATAAAAGCCTAATAACTTTGGATTTTTAGGGCTCGATTCAATTTAGCAGGAATTGAACAGTGCCAGGAAGGAGCTGAAGGAGCTATTCAAAGAAGCGCAATGTTATGTCCAACTAGAGGATTGCTTCTCATGCCGCCCCTTGGATGAAAGCACAAATCCGACACAACTACTGGCACGATGCTGTTCTCTGTACTTAGTGCGGCGGAAACAGCATCACACCTGGCACTCTAGTCATGAAAACTGGCATTCTCCGACTTAACACTGTGTTTAAGGCATTCTCTGCCATAAGAGCACACTGAATTGAATAGCTGCGGGAGCTCCTTCCCAGCGCTATTCAATTTGCACTGATTTGAAACAAGCCCTTAAGGGTAGAAAGCATTAAAACATGGTTGATCAACATTTCTAATACATAGAAACGTTTCACAGTATTAATATAATAAGGTGGACTTTTTATTTTTTTTTATTTTATTAAAGCATGAATGCAAAGAAAAACGAAAAACAAACTAGTTATTTTTTCCAACTCTGGTCATCCAGACCCAGTTAAATCCATACAGTGCTCCAGAAAAATGGCCTGGGATCTTCTGCTCTCTATCTCCATCTGGGATATCCTGGTTGCATTAACATACATACCACGACCAACTCCTTACATACTTGCTCCTACGGGGTTTTCACTTTTCCTGCTATTGTGGGACTATCATTGTTTCCTCTCCAGTTACCAGCATTTAGGAACTGAAAGACCACCAGTGGTTCTCATCTCCAGTCCTCAAGTCCCCCAAAACAGGTCATGTTTTCTGAATTTGTTTGTGGAAACAGGTGGGATAATTACTGAGCCAGAAAAATAGATCAACCCACTGTGCATGATTAAAAATTTTCAGAAAACATGACCTGGTGGGGATATTTGAGGGCTGGAGTTGAGAACCCCTGCACTAAGCCATGAAGTAGTTTTTTAAATTATTTTACACAGCTCTGATGCACATTTATAGCATTATATGTGTTACAGCAGGGCTTGACAATTTTTTCTACAATCTAGGAGTCAGGATTAAAGTGTAGGAGCTAGACCACCCCCACCCCCCTGCAAAAAATAAATAAATAATTTAACACCCACACGGCCACACAACTAAGGAGGAACCCCCCAGGTAAACAAGCCCTCCACAGACACACTGCTGTGCAGCTACCCCGCAAGCCAAACAACCCCCCACCCCCGCATTAATGAACTGCTAACCTCCACTCCGCAACTAACCCCCACGTCCATACAACGCTGTGGCCACATCACTACCCCCTCCGAAGCCGCAATCCCCAGCCATGCACAGACCCTCTTATCAGAGAGCTCTATGCAGCCAGACTTTGGAGACAGGCAGTCAGCGCAGGCCGGGACGGGCAGGCACAGCAGTCAGCGCAGGCCGGGACGGGCAGGCACAGCAGTCAGCGCAGGCCGGGACGGGCAGGCACAGCAGTCAGCGCAGGCCGGGACGGGCAGGCACAGCAGTCAGCGCAGGCCGGGACGGGCAGGCACAGCAGTCAGCGCAGGCCGGGACGGGCAGGCACAGCAGTCAGCGCAGGCCGGGACGGGCAGGCACAGCAGTCAGCGCAGGCCGGGACGGGCAGGCACAGCAGTCAGCGCAGGCCGGGACGGGCAGGCACAGCAGTCAGCGCAGGCCGGGACGGGCAGGCACAGCAGTCAGCGCAGGCCGGGACGGGCAGGCACAGCAGTCAGCGCAGGCCGGGACGGGCAGGCACAGCAGTCAGCGCAGGCCGGGACGGGCAGGCACAGCAGTCAGCGCAGGCCGGGACGGGCAGGCACAGCAGTCAGCGCAGCCCGGGACGGACACACTGCACATGCACACCTGTGCACAAAATGGCTGCCGCAATACAGGCAACCCCACGAAGCTCTTCTGGGGCTGAAAGGGATCTGCTTCCTCCCTCCTTCCATAATCTGGTAGCCAGGCAGCAAAATCTAAGGGCCATGGCGACCTGGCCCCCTGGGATTTGTCGAGCCTTGTGTTACAGGCAAAGTGGGAAATGACGTAACAGTTACCCACTTTGTCTAGGCACTGTGCACATTGTCTAAATGTTTTTAGGTGAAGTGGGAGACGGTATCTGAAAACTCTTCCATTGTCTGACTGGAGGATGGAAGGTATTCCGACAAAAGTGAAAATGTCAATCAAATAATAAGCCACTTCCTTGGGTTCTCTTGGTTTTAGGATAACAAACTGCGTAAGGTGGTACAGATATACTAAGTTATTGCCAGGCAAAGTAGTTTTCCTTCACTTCCTAAGCAGAATAGGCAATTCATTTCCCACAAATATTGGGCTTTGTTAACAATTCCTAGGTAAAAAAAAAAAAAAAGAGACATTATTTTCTACATTGCCTAACACATTTCAGAGCACATTCTTTATTTCCCACATTGGCTGTAATATCTACATTCTAAAACAATGCCCACATAACACATCGGGCACATTAAATATAGTAATTCCCCACACCTTGTGCTGGGTGAGAAGTACAGCCACAATGAGGCTTTTATACCCTTTATATATTAGGAGTTGGAAAAAATGCCATACCTCTGCCTAGGTAAAGAGACACACATTCAGACTAATCTCAAAATTTAAATAAAAGCCCCATCCAAAAAGAGGGGGAAAAAAAAAACCCCACAAAGCATAAATCATATACAAAGGTCAACCTTGACTGCGAAATATTGCTCAAGAGACACTATGGAGGGAATTCAATTGTTAGTGCGGTTCCCTGCACCCGCCCGCAGCTATTCAAACTGTTTCTTCCGGCGGAGCAAGACCTTCATTTCAGTTCACTACCCCCAAGGGAGGCGAGCTGAATTGCGCAAAAAGTGACCTGTTTGGGCACTTAAACTGAACTTTTTGCGACGCGCCCATTCATTTAGTCCGGATTTGCCGATTTACACGGCTAACCCAGTCTGATATGGGCGCAATCAGCGCAATAACGGGGGACAATTGAATATCGGCTCGCGATCTCCTGTCACTTATACAAGTTATACAAGTGCAATAGGTACATTATCATGAGAAGTGGAAACAGTGGTGTGTTAGATTAGTAAGTAATACACTTTTACCGAGCATGCCAGGGACACAGAACCACAGTAATAACCTACAGTTGGTGACTAATTTGAGCCTAATGGGCAGGGCAAATCACAACAATAATTTGATTTTCCCGTCTCAGCTGGGTAAACAGTGAAACATGTTCCCGTATGAGCCATAAAGCAGCACTGTACACAGACACACACAGCCAGCTTAAGTCAACTGGCCGCAGAGCCTCACGCTTACAGTTACTTGTAAACACCACCTTCCATCACAGAAACATTGCCTCTAAAAAACCCATACAGACTAGGAAAACAGAACATTGAGCAGGTTGGAAAGCATGACGCACCGAATTCACATAATAGGTGAATGCCTTCATATAAGGACTAGAGGTACTGTGTAAATATTGGAGGAAAAAAATATTTGAATCAACCTTAAAATTAAAAACAATCAACGCACTAGTGACGGGCGGACTGTCTGCAGTCTCACGTACATTTACAAAAACTCTACATATACATTAACTCTAAAAAAAAAATTGGGGGTTCATTTAGATCTGATCGCTGCTGTGCGTTTTCGCACAGTGGGCGATCAGGTACTAACTGCGCATGCAATTCTCACGCGCGTCGGACAGCAACAAATGGCATAGTCGGTCAGTGACGGGATGGTGCGAAAAATCCAATCGCACAGGCGTTCACAAAAGGTTATTGACAGGAGGAAGCAGTTTGTGGGTGGTAACTGGCTGTTTACTGGGAGTGTCCGGAAAAAAACGCAGGCGTGCCCAATCGTTTTCAGGGAGGGTGTGTGACGTCAGCTCCGGCCCCGATCAGCTTGATGTGATTGCACTGTAGGAGTAAGTCCTGGGCTGCGCAGAGACTGCACAAAGTGGATTTTAGCAACTCGGCGTACACATAGGATCGCACACTTGCACTGCAAATTGACACTGGAGGCGGCGACTATCTGAACGCAGGACAGCAAAATCAGCAGCCCAGCGTTCAGGTCTGAACGACCCCCCATTGTACCATAAGAAATAGGAAAACAGTGAGCAGTTCTTACCTTACTAGGATGTCTATATAATTGCTGTCCATTAAGTTTTATGTTTCTACTTGATTTATGTCAGAGGTCATCATATCCCAATATGTGAGATTTTGTTTCTGTACCAGTGACATTTCAATAGCGCAGACAAGATTGCCTTTCACCTAATGCACTAAGCTGCTTCTCTGTCATTTCAGGCTCACCAAATATGCGTGTTTGGATTGCTTTTGGATGAACATTATTACTGCATGTTACACTGAAATCTCAAAACAGTTGCTCCCATTGCTGGCAGGATAATTGGACTCTATTGTAGATGGATGCTGTGTAAATGTGTATTTTAGCCAAATTATAACCAGTACCATTTATGGTGGCCATAAGTATATATTGTGCATATACTGGATAGAACTGGGGATCTCAGTAATGATAGGGAACCAATAAAACATCTCTTTATATGCAACACTACAAAATGTTACAAATTACAACTCAATAAAAAATGTAAAAAATAAAAAGATTTACAAAAATGTGCTACAATTTTACCTAAAAGCAATAAACTAAGGTAGACTATGTATAGGGTGCAGTACCTGTAACGGACAATTCTACAGCCACCCCAATACTATGTCCTGCAGTGATGGCATCTACCCAAAGACTTATGGAATGGTTCATAGGAATGGCAAGAGCGGGTAGCTTGTACAGAACAGTTTGCAATGAAATTCGAAATATGTACAGTTCATTTGCCTGACTGTGTCATGCAGGGTTGTCAGTCTTACAGTACAAAAATAAGATTTTACTTACCGATAAATCTATTTCTCGTAGTCCGTAGTGGATGCTGGGGACTCCGTCAGGACCATGGGGAATAGCGGCTCCGCAGAAGACAGGGCACAAAAGTAAAAGCTTTAGGATCAGGTGGTGTGCACTGGCTCCTCCCCCTATGACCCTCCTCCATGCCTCAGTTAGGATACTGTGCCCGGACGAGCGTACACAATAAGGAAGGATTTTGAATCCCGGGTAAGACTCCTACCAGCCACACCAATCACACTGTACAACCTGTGATCTGAACCCAGTTAACAGCATGATAACAGCGGAGCCTCTGAAAAGATGGCTCACAACAATAATAACCCGATTTTTGTAACAATAACTATGTACAAGTATTGCAGACAATCCGCACTTGGGATGGGCGCCCAGCATCCACTACGGACTACGAGAAATAGATTTATCGGTAAGTAAAATCTTATTTTCTCTGACGTCCTAGTGGATGCTGGGGACTCCGTCAGGACCATGGGGATTATACCAAAGCTCCCAAACGGGCGGGAGAGTGCGGATGACTCTGCAGCACCGAATGAGAGAACTCCAGGTCCTCTTTAGTCAGGGTATCAAATTTGTAGAATTTTACAAACGTGTTCTCCCCCGACCACGTAGCTGCTCGGCAGAGTTGTAATGCCGAGACCCCTCGGGCAGCCGCCCAGGATGAGCCCACCTTCCTTGTGGAATGGGCCTTGACAGATTTAGGCTGTGGCAGGCCTGCCACAGAATGTGCAAGTTGAAATGTGCTACAAATCCAACGAGTAATCGTCTGCTTAGAAGCAAGAGCACCCAGTTTGTTGGGTGCATACAGGATAACAGCGAGTCAATTTTCCTGACTCCAGCCGTCCTGGAAACCTATATTTTCAGGGCCCTGACAACATCTAGCAACTTGGAGTCCTCCAAGTCCCTAGTAGCCGCAGGTACCACAATAAGCTGGTTCAGGTGAAACGCTGACACCACCTTAGGAAGAAACTGGGGACGAGTCCGCAGTTCTGCCCTGTCCGAATGGACAATCAGATATGGCTTTTGTGAGACAAAGCCGCCAATTCTGACACTCGCCTGGCCGAGGCAAGGGCCAACAGCATGGTCACTTTCCATGTGAGATATTTCAAATCCACAGATTTGAGCGGTTTAAAATGTGATTTGAGGAATCCCAGAACTACGTTGAGATCCCACAGTGCCACTGGAGGCACAAAAAGGGGGTTGTATATGCAATACTCCCTTGACAAACTTCTGGACTTCAGGAACTGAAGCCAATTCTTTCTGGAAGAAAATTTACAGGGCCGAAATTTGAACCTTAATGGACCCCAATTTGAGGCCCATAGACACTCCTGTTTGCAGGAAATGCAGGAATCGATCGAGTTGAAATTTCTTCGTGGGGCCTTCCTGGCCTCACACCACGCAACATATTTTCGCCACATGTGGTGATAATGTTTTGCGGTCACCTCCTTCCTGGCTTTGACCAGGGTAGGAATGACCTCTTCCGGAATGCCTTTTTCCCTTAGGATCTGGCGTTCCACCGCCATGCCGTCAAATGCAGCCGCGGTAAGTCTTGGAACAGACCTGGTACTTGCTGAAGCAAGTCCCTTCTTAGCGGCAGAGGCCATGAGTCCTCTGTGAGCATTTCTTGAAGTTCCGGGTGCCACGTCCTTCTTGGCCAATCCGGAGCCACGAGTATAGTTCTTACTCCTCTACGTCTTATAATTCTCAGTACCTTGGTTATGAGAAGCAGAGGAGGGAACACATACACCGACTGGTACACCCACAGTGTTACCAGAACGTCCACAGATATTGCTTGAGGGTCTCTTGACCTGGCGCAATACCTGTCCAGTTTTTTGTTCAGGCGGGACGCCATCATGTCCACCTTTGGTCTTTCCCAACGGTTCACAATCATGTGGAATACTTCCCGATGAAGTCCCCACTCTCCCGGGTGGAGGTCGTGCCTGCTGAGGAAGTCTGCTTCCCAGTTGTCCACTCCCGGAATGAACACTGCTGACAGTGCTATCACATGATTTTCCGCCCAGCGAAGAATCCTTGCAGTTTCTGCCATTGCCCTCCTGCTTCTTGTGCCGCCCTGTCTGTTTACGTGGGCGACTGCCGTGATGTTGTCCCACTGGATCAATACCGGCTGACCTTGAAGCAGAGGTCCTGCTAAGCTTAGAACATTGTAAACTTCCCTTAGCTCCAGTATATTTATGTGGAGAGAAGTCTCCAGACTTGATCACACTCCCTGGAAATTTTTTCCCTGTGTGACTGCTCCCCAGCCTCTCAGGCTGGCATCCGTGGTCACCAGGACCCAGTCCTGAATGGCGAGTCTGCGGCCCTTTAGTAGATGAGCACTCTGCAGCCACCGCAGAAGAAACACCCTTGTCCTTGGAGACAGGGTTATCCGCTGATGCATCTGAAGATGCGATCCGGACCATTTTTCCAGCAGATCCCACTGAAAAGTTCTTGCGTGAAATCTGCCGAATGGAATCGCTTCGTAGGAAGCCACCATTTTTCCCAGGACCCTTGTGCAATGATGCACTGACACTTTTCCTGGTTTTAGGAGGTTCCTGACTAGCTCGGATAACTCCCTGGCTTTCTTCTCCGGGAGAAACACCTTTTCCTGGACTGTGTCCAGAATCATCCCTAGGAACAGCAGACGTGTCGTCGGAAACAGCTGCGGTTTTGGAATATTTAGAATCCACCCGTGCTGTCGTAGAACTACTTGAGATAGTGCTACTCCGACCTCCAACTGTTCTCTGGACCTTGCCCCTATCAGGAGATCGTCCATTTTCTTTGAAGAAGAATCATCATTTCGGCCATTACCTTGGTAAGGACCCGGGGTGCCGTGGACAATCCAACCGGCAGCGTCTGAAACTGATAGTGACAGTTCTGTACCACGAACCTGAGGTACCCTTGGTGAGAAGGGCAAATTTGGACATGGAGGTAAGCATCCCTGATGTCCCGGGACACCATATAGTCCCCTTCTTCCTGGTTCGCTATCACTGCTCTGAGTGACTCCATCTTGATTTGAACCTTTGTATGTAAGTGTTCAACTATTTCAGATTTAGAATAGGTCTCAACGAGCCGTCTGGCTTCAGTACCACAATATAGTGTGGAATAATACCCCTTTCCTTGTTGTAGGAGGGGTACTTTGATTATCACCTGCTGGGAATACAGCTTGTGAATTGTTTCCACTACTGCCTCCCTGTTGGAGGGAGACGTTGGTAAAGCAGGCTTCAGGAACCTGCGAGGGGGAGACGTCTCGAATTTCCAATCTGTACCCCTGGGATACTACTTGTAGGATCCAGGGGTCCACTTGCGAGTGAGCCCACTGCGTGCTGAAACTCTTGAGACGACCCCCCCCCCCACCGCACCTGAGTCCGCTTGTACGGCCCCAGCGTCATGCTGAGGACTTGGCAGAAGCGGTGGAGGGCTTCTGTTTCTGGGAATGGGCTGCCTGCTGCAGTCTTCTTCCCTTTCCTCTATCCCATGGCAGATATGACTGGCCTTTTGCCCGCTTGCCCTTATGGGGACGAAAGGACTGAGGCTGAAAAGACGTTGTCTTTTTCTCCTTTATACGGCAATACTTCCATGTGCCATTTGGAATCTGCATCACCTGACCACTGTCGTGTCCATAAACAACTTCTGGCAGATATGGACATCGCACTTACTCTTGATGCCAGAGTGCAAATATCCCTCTGTGCATCTCGCATATATAGAAATGCATCCTTTAAATGCTCTATAGTCAATAAAATACTGTCCCTGTCAAGGGTATCAATATTTTCAGTCAGGGAATCCGACCAAGCCACCCCAGCGCTGCACATCCAGGCTGAGGCGATCGCTGGTCGCAGTATAACACCAGTATGTGTGTATATACTTTTTAGGATATTTTCCAGCCTCCTATCAGCTGGCTCCTTGAGGGCGGCCCTATCTGGAGACGGTACCGCCACTTGTTTTGATAAGCGTGTGAGCGCCTTATCCACCCTAAGGGGTGTTTCCCAACGCGCCCTAACTTCTGGCGGGAAAGGGTATACCGCCAATAATTTTCTATCGGGGGAAACCCACGCATCATCACACACTTCATTTAATTTATCTGATTCAGGAAAAACTACAGGTAGTTTTTTCACACTCCACATAATACCCTTTTTTGTGGTACTTGTAGTATCAGAAATATGTAACACCTCCTTCATTGCCCTTAACAAGTAACGTGTGGCCCTAAAGGAAAATACGTTTGTTTCTTCACCGTCGACACTGGAGTCAGTGTCCGTGTCTGTGTCGACCGACTGAGGTAAAAGGACGTTTTAACGCCCCTGACGGTGTTTGAGACGCCTAGACAGGTACTAATTGGTTTGCCGGCCGTCTCATGTCGTCAACCGACCTTGCAGCGTGTTGACATTATCACGTAATTCCTTAAATAAGCCATCCATTCCGGTGTCGACTCCCTAGAGAGTGACATCACCATTACAGGCAATTGCTCCGCCTCCTCACCAACATCGTCCGCATACATGTCGACACACACGTACCGACACACAGCACACACACAGGGAATGCTCTGATAGAGGACAGGACCCCACTAGCCCTTTGGGGAGACAGAGGGAGAGTTTGCCAGCACACACCAAAAACGCTATAATTATACAGGGACAACCTTTAGATAAGTGTTTTTCCCTTATAGCATTTTAATATATATAGTCATATCGCCAAATAAGTGCCCCCCCTCTCTGTTTTAACCCTGTTTCTGTAGTGCAGTGCAGGGGAGAGCCTGGGAGCCTTCCAACCAGCATTTCTGTGAGGGAAAATGGCGCTGTGTGCTGAGGAGAATAGGCCCCGCCCCCTTTTCGGCGGGCTTCTTCTCCCGTTTTTCTGAGACCTGGCAGGGGTTAAATACATCCATATAGCCCCCAGGGGCTATATGTGATGTATTTTTAGCCAGAATAAGGTACTATCATTGCTGCCCAGGGCGCCCCCCCCAGCGCCCTGCACCCTCAGTGACCGCTGCTATGAAGTGTGCTGACAATGGCGCACAGCTGCAGTGCTGTGCGCTACATTATGAAGACTGAAAAGTCTTCTGCCGCCGGTTTCTGGACCTCTTCACTTTTCGGCATCTGCAAGGGGGTCGGCGGCGCGGCTCCAGGACGAACCCCAGGGTGAGACCTGTGTTCCGACTCCCTCTGGAGCTAATGGTGTCCAGTAGCCTAAGAAGCCAATCCATCCTGCACGCAGGTGAGTTCACTTCTCTCCCCTAAGTCCCTCGATGCAGTGAGCCTGTTGCCAGCAGGACTCACTGAAAATAAAAAACCTAACAGAACTTTTACTCTAAGCAGCTCTTTAGGAGAGCCACCTAGATTGCACCCTTCTCGGCCGGGCACAAAAATCTAACTGAGGCTTGGAGGAGGGTCATAGGGGGAGGAGCCAGTGCACACCACCTGATCCTAAAGCTTTTACTTTTGTGCCCTGTCTCCTGCGGAGCCGCTATTCCCCATGGTCCTGACGGAGTCCCCAGCATCCACTAGGACGTCAGAGAAATGAACAATACTTTGGCATTTAAACCATATGCAGAGTGTCATATTTTGCATTCTAGGATTCACACGTGTCCACAGTTTTACATGGGAAATAAGTAACCAAAAGAACATTGGCTTTTAACAAGTGCTTACGTGTGAATAAGAGCGCTTGCCCGCAGACCTCAGTAATACTTGTTACCTGCAGTCTACAATATTAGCAGTTTCAGTAGACAGAGGTTTCTGGATTGAAATCTATGGGCGAGATTCAAATCTCTGAAACCCTCCCCCTTTGCCCCCTATAGACGGAAGATCGGGGAAGCAATAACATTTTATTTTCCCCCTAAATGGTCTTTTATAGATATTCTGAACCAAGCTTGTGCTTTAGGGACCACTACGGTTTCTCCATTCTAATTTACAGCCTTCAATCTTCGCTTTAACTTTACATTGCATTTTGAACCATTACCCATATTCAAGGCAGCATAGCTCAGCATAAACGAATCCTTTAAAAATACTAGGTCAGGTAACAGCAATGGAATACTGGTGAACTACAACAACCAGCAAACTCCGCTAGGAGTAAGAAAGTAGAATTGATGGTTGCGGGGGAGGGGGAAGCAAGGGGCAAACGTGAAAGGTCTACAAGCTGCATTTATTTTGGTGGTTTTACAGAACATTTAATTCCATAAAATGCTTAGAATAAATATTTGTGTCTGCTGACTATCAGCTCAGTACACTCACAAAGACCAAGGCTGCCAAACAATGTATACACTATGCCAGCTCTGCGTCTTCCCATAAACCAAATCCATCACAAGATACAGTTACATTTTAATCTAGCAGCTTTCAGCTTTCCCTAGAGGAGAATATTAAATGTGAGCATGTGAGTAACACATTAGCACACTGTCTCTGATCCTGGCTGTGGGCAGATAGGAAAAGGCGATCATAAGACTGAAATAAGGGGTCATTCCATGGTACATTTCATCTTCATTTTTAGAAGTTTAAGTGCACCACACATAAAAATGAAGCTGAAATTCAACATGTTAAAAATACGACAGTAATATATGGGGTATGTAGTCATAATTCATGCTTAGCAGCAGAACCAAATGTACTCTCTTACTAGTTACATGTTATTTTTAATATGCGCAACTTATGTTACAACAGACCGGACGTAGGAACTGAGGGTACTTATAGGTTTAAACGGGTTGAGCATGCGTGACCGGCGCTCGCAACAGGTTCTATTCCCACTATGGGTGTCGTGGACACCCACGAGTGGGAATAGTCCCTGCTAGTTGGCATGCCAACTGTCGGGATTCTAAGGGGGCGGGATGTAGGTGGGAGGTATTGTGACGATGGTCTTCTGACCGCCAGTCACATAACTACATGCCGTGTGAACCGGCTCTCCTAATTATTTTTACAATAGGACTGTTACACACTTATATGACCCCAAACTTACAATTGACACACACAAAAAATGTTAACCAAACTATACTTAAAATTAATTTTGACATGTGACTCATGTTACATAGGGATGTGACTTACGTTACACTTCTGTCCCCAGTCAAAGGGCTCTGATACTAATTATTCAAACCTGTAGAATCCATGTGAATTAATCACTGTATGCTTGTTTATCTTATATTAGTGATGAAGGCCATATAAAATACATGGAAATAAGCAGTTTTTGCATCCACTTCCATATAAGTTCAATGCTTACACACGCTGCAAATCAAATTGACCACATCCCAAATCGGGATCAGTATGAAATCCAGATGGTCAAAATCCCGACAAGGTCAAAATACCGACATTTAAAATGTTAACAGGTCAAAAAGTTGACATGAATTTTTCATTTTATTTTTTGGTGTGTATGTAGACATGGACACCGTATAAGTGTACTGCGTCCCCTTGCATGGCTAGTGCACACGGTGCCTCGCTGCACTCGACACACCATTATATTCCCCCTCCAGGTCCAGTGGGATGGTAAAGTATGAACAAGTCTGTTTAAATTTTTTTTTTAAATCATGAAAAACTCATGTCGACTTTTTGACCTGTCGACATATTAAATGTCGGTATTTTGACCGTCGATCAATGGTTGTCGGGATTTTGATTGTAAATAAATTGACCGCATCCCAAATCAATACACGTTATATATCAAATTTCAATTCTCACTCAATAGAATATGATCTTTTAGCAGCATACAGTAAATATACTAAAATGTTAGTGGTTATGTGAAATTTTATGTTCATGTATCGTGTCCTGTATTTCATGGAATGAACCTAAGGCAGGGGTGGCCAGACTTTTGGGACTTGGGATCTACTTTTTGTTCACTTCCTTACTGGTGACCTACCAGCAACAAAGCATTGAAACTTAATGTGAAGTGTAATGTGATGATTTGGACTGCATGGTGTGAGCAAGCTCAATACTCGGGCAGTAGGTACTGTACTTTATTTCTAACCATCAGCAGGTGATAAGGTGGTCAAAACAAAGCCTTGAAAATAATGCCCACACCAAATAATAGCACCAATAATAATGCCCACACCAAATAGCACCAATAATAATGCCCACACCAAATAATAGCACCAATAAGAATACAGTACAAACATTAAGAATAGCATCAATAATAATCAATATAGTTTTTTTCCCTGTGCAGCGATGTCCTGTGAGCCAGGCTCCACATTATGCAACCAATGCAGAGGTGGACACTACACTGATATGTGTTGAGTGATGTTTTTGCTACACAGATCCTACACGCATGTACCTAACTGTACATTGGCGGTCGCAGTTGCACACAGTATCACTGGCATTAGAGACAGCCACTGCGTACTATGGGTTGTACTTTTAGAAGGGTGGAGTACGTTCATGTTTGTTTTGTAAAGAATACTGCTGCACACATCAGAGGGATCCGTGCAGTTGTGAAAATGGACACAACTGCAAACAAAAAAAATGCATCCCGAAAAAAGTTCTGCCTCCTATACAAACCTGTTGTTTACAGCCAGATCTGCATCATGTTTACAGCTCCTTTTATAAATATGTATGACGACCTTCCACCTGTGAAAATATGTTTACATGAATACTAGGGACAGTTCATACATATACTGAGCTCTTGATTGCCCAATTGTTTCTGGAGGTATTCTTCAATGCAAATATCTCAGGAAGGTAAAGTCAGGTGTCCGGCAGAGTGCTCTCCAGTGACTGTGGTTAGATGGTGAGAAGGGAACCGCAGCCTGCACCCAAAACGGGTGCATATATCTGATCTTGCCGGTGCCGCTCAGTGATCCTCCGCTCCATGACAGACAGCATGACCGTTTGTCTCCCACATGTATTTTTCTCTCAGCAGGTTGCTGTTAGATTTTAACACCCAGCAGAATGCTCTCCAGAAGCAGCAGGGAGTTGGCAGCATGATGCCCACAGTATGTAAACAGCATGTCTCAGCGCTGGTGGTAGAGAGGTCATGCCCTGACCTTCATCTCTACTCTGTTACTGGATCTGTGGTGCAGTTCCTCCGTTCCCCACAGCATGTGGGCAACAACATGATGTCCCCTGCACGCTGCACTATGGGGAGCTGGGCACCTAAGGCCACAGAAGCCATCATAAGTTTACTTTGGTTCAGTTGGTCACGATCTACCAGTGGACCAATAGATAGCTGTGAGGATATTGGGTTCAAAATCACTCAGTCACGGTGGTAGATGAGAATCCAACAGTGGTTTATTGAACAGATTGGGTTATAAACAGCTCAGCACACTTCTGTGATCCAATTCTACACGACAATCCCTCCTGGAGCTCCTGACAGAACATTACTTCTTAGTCAGTCTCCTGCCACTCTCTCAACTTCTGTCTCACGTCCCCTCTTTGCTATTATCAAACCTTTGTCTTTCCTACAATAAGGCGACACCCCCAGACAGTTTCAGAGCAAACCTATTTTCACATGTCCAGGCATGTCCCCTAGGCCACAATAGATGTTAACTAAAGTAACCTTACTTAATCTGATTGTATGGCCTGGAATCCATTGTGTGGGGAAGAATGAGGGGGGTGTATGGCCTGACATCTGAGACTGGCTGTATCTACACAACAGCAAACACACAGGTTATCTGCGCAGTCATATGGGGGGACATTATTTGACAAACTATAACCCAATAACCAATACATTCATATATATATATATACACACACATCGAAAACATAACTGTACCCTTGTAACAATAACATCATACAATATAATACAATATTGCCTACTACATAGCCAAATACAGATCAACAATTAGTGTAGTCCATGGGTCAGACCAGGGCTAGGGAAGTAGCTGCGTGTCTTTTACCACTGTGTGACAACGCGCCGGCTGTGTTGTCACATTTCCTCCCTCTACTTCCAAGCCCGGTGTCCTGGGTGGCTTAAGCTTGCTGAGAGTAATGGTATTCTCCTGTACCCTGGGTATTTGTAGCGAGGGATTTCCTGGGCTTGCTCGGCGCTTGGTCTGGTTCCTGCTGACGGGACAGGCCATCTGCGTTCCCGTGATCTCTGCCCTTTTTGTGAGAGATAGAGAAATTGTATAGTTGTAGGGCTAAGCTCCATCTCAGCAGTCGTCCATTGTCTCCGGCAGTGCGCTGTAACCAACTAAGGGGACTGTGGTCTGTTACCACTGAGAACTCGCGCCCGTACACATATGCCTGCAATTTCTTGAGTGCCCAGACTATGGCCAGGCACTCCTTTTCAATAGTGGCATAGGCTATCTCACGGTCCAGAAGTTTTCGGGAGAGAAAGGCAACTGGGTGTTCACAACCATCCTCCCCTACTTGGCTCAACACAGCTCCTATTCCACAACCCCAGGCATCTGTTTGCACAATGAACCGCCGGCGGAAGTCGGGGGCTGCTAACACTGGGGATTGGGACAAAATGTCCTTCAGCTGGGAAAAAGCCTGCTCACACTCTGGGCTCCAGTCAATTTGTCGGGTGTACTTTGTCGTTAGGTCAGTCAGGGGTTTGGCAATGGTGCTGTACTAGGGCACAATTTTACGGTAGTACCCTGCTGTTCCAAGGAAGGCACGTACCTGTTTTTGGTTAGTGGGCCGAGGCCATTTCAGGATGGCCTCAATTTTAGCTGGCTCTGGACGAATATGGCCTCCGCCAACCCTATGCCTGAGGTACAATACCTCTGCCATCCCCATCTGACATTTGTCAGGTTTGATTGTTAACCCTGCCTTGCTGATCCGTGCCAACACCTGGGCCACATGCTGCAGATGCTCCTCCCATGTCTGACTAAAAATGGCTATGTCATCAAGGTATGCCTGGGCAAAGTCCTGACACCCTGTCAGTAGGTGATCTATGGTACGCTGAAAGGTGGCTGGGGCATTCTTCATCCCAAAGGGCATGGCAGTAAATTCAAAGAGCCCAAATGGGGTGCTGAATGCAGACCTCTCCTGTGCCTCCCTGGTAAGGGGTATCTACCAGTATCCTTTGCTAAGATCCAGAGTGGATACATAGCGTGCCATTCCCAACCTGTCTAACAACTCATCTACCCGGGGCATGGGGTATGCGTCTGTCACTGTCACCTCGTTCAGCCTCCTATAGTCCACGCAGAAGCGGGTACTGCCATCTTTCTTGGGCACTAGGACTACGCTGGTGGCCCAGGGTCTATGGGACGGTACAATAACACCAAGCGCCAGCATTTCATCGACCTCCCTTTTGATCATATCAATCACCCTGGGGTTCACCCGATAAGCGGGTTGCCTAGTGGGCCGAGCCTCCCCGGTATTGACATGATGGGCCACTACATGAGTGCGCCCTGGCCTGCTTGTGAATTGTGGCCTCTCTACCTCCAATACCTCCCTCATCTGTAGGGCCTGGGTTTCGGTTAATTGCGAGCCTATGGGCACTGCCTCCACTCCTAGGTCCCTCTTGGTGGCTGCTAGAATGTCAGGGATGGGGTCGGTCTCTGGGTCATCCATAGGTGGGCAACAGATTGCCACCGCCACTATCTCCCTGGTGACATATTTCTTTAACCTATTTATGTGGTAGGTACCCACCCGCTTCCCTGTTTGGTCTAGGGCAATAATGTAATCTACCCGTCCCTGCCGATCCACTACAGTATAAGGCCCTGCCCAGGTCGCCTGTAACTTATGCTTTCGGGCAGGTACTAGCACCATCACTTTCTGTCCAACCTCTAGTTCCCTGTCCTGCGCTCGTTGGTTATAGTACCGGCACTGTCTTTCCTGCGCGCCCAGGGTGTGGTCATGCGCAAGCTGCATCAGCCTGTGCAGTTTCTCCTTCATTTGGACTACATATTCCAAGATGGGAACCTCAGGTTCCTGAAATGACCCTTCCCAGCTTTCCCTGACTAGGTCAAGTGGTCCCCTTACCCTTCGGGCATATAGTAACTCAAAAGGAGAAAATCCGGTTGAATCCTGCGGCACTTCGCGGTACGCGAATAATAGCTGTTGCAAGGACTTCTCCCAGTCTCCCCCCTCCGATTCAGCAAATGCCCGCAGCAACTGCTTTAGGGTCGAATTGAATCTCTCACAGAGACCATTAGTCTGGGGGTGATAAGGGGTGGTGCGTAAGGGATGGACCCCAAAGTTGTCCCATACTGTCTGCAGCAATTCCCCTTGAAATTGCGTACCCTGATCAGTAACTACTTCTTGGGGAAATCCTACGCGACTAAAAATATCCATAAGAGCCTGGGCGATATGTTCAGCATCTATGGATGCCAGTGCCACTGCCTCAGGGTATCTAGTCGCGTAATCAACTACAGTCAGTATGTATCTCTTTCCTGTTCGGCTCGGTTTCTTAAAAGGCCCCACAATGTCCATGGCCACTCTCTTAAATGGCTCACTTATGACAGGCATGGGTTGTAGGGGAACCCGGCCTGGGGGTCCCCCGAGGCGTTGGCAGACCTCACATGACTCTCTATACTGATTTACCTCCTGGTTAACCCCAGACCAGAAGAAATGTCGCAGCAGCCGGGCACGGGTTTTCCGAACCCCTAAGTGGCCTGCTAAGGGAATGTCATGGGCAAGGGCCAGCAACCGGGCACGGTACTGCTGTGGAACAATCAACTGTTTTCTTAGGACCCCGGGCTCTAATGGGTCTGCTTTTGCTGGCACCCGGTACAGTCTCCCCTCCTCCCACATAATGCAATCCTCCTGAGGCCCCCAATCTGTTCGTCCCGCTGCCCTGCGGAGGCTAGCTAGGGAGGGGTCGGTCCGTTGGGCTTCCCTAAAGGCTACCCTATCTACTTCCCCCAGATTCTCATCACAGTCAGGCAAGTCTGGTACAGGGTTACTCACCGCCAATGGTTCAGGGTTTGTGGCTGTCACTTCCACAGAGACTCCTGGTGCTGGCATGAGAGGGTCCTCATGCACTGTCTCCAATGCCTGTGCTTGGCTTCGGGTGATAGCTCCCACAAAGTAACTAGCCAATCCAGCACTCAGATCGTTGCCCAGAATGACGTGAGTGGGTAATCCATCCAAAAGTCCAACATTTACCTCTCCAGAGTCCAGGCCCCAGTCCAGGTGTACCCTTGCCATAGGTATTACAGTGATCTGCCCTCCTGCCATGGAAATTTTAACTTTCCTTTTCTTCAGTATCTGGCAAGGGGGAATTAATTCTGGCCGTATAAGGGTGATAGAAGCTCCAGAGTCTCTCAACCCTTGCAGCTCCTTCCCATTAACTTTTACAGGTTGTAGGTGGGTCTTCATATTATCCGGGGTGGATTTCCCAATAGCTGCTACCACCTCTACTTGGTATGCTACTTCCTCCGCCTCTGGCGCATCAGGAAAGTAGTCCACCTCGCCCGTTCCAAATGATTCGTGGCACACAGCCACCCGCGACATGGCAGATTGGGTACCTGGGAATGGCCGTCTTACCCGTGTACAGTTACGAAGTAAATGCCCCACCTGGTCACAGTTGTAGCAGCGTCGGCTTGCAGGTGATGCTGGTCCCCGAGACCTTGAATTTCTGGCTAGGGAAGCTGGGGTATGTATTGGGGCTGGCCGGTGGGGGAACAATGGTAGCTCATGATCCTGCTGGGGCCGTCGGAGGGTTGTCCTCTCCTCTGTATTGGCACCTCTCCACCGAGGCCTGTTAGCTGTGAACTCATCTGCTAGGTGTGCTGCTTTTTCCGGAGTGGTAGGGTTCCGATCTGCCACCCACTCCCTGATCTCTGGAGGCATCTTGTTTAGCAGCTGCTCCAAAATAAAAGCATTTTTAATGTCTGCTACAGTAAGGGCCTTCTTCACAGCCAGCCACTTATCACAGTTCCTCCGCAGCAAGTTATTGAACTCTATAAATGAGGCATCTCCTTTCCGCGCCATAGACCGAAACTTTATGCGATACGATTCAGCGGTCACCGCATATCTGGCAAGCAGCACACTCCGTACCTCCTCATATACCAGGATCTGCTCTGGTCTCAGGGCATGGAATGCCTCCAGTGCCCGCCCTCTCAGACTGGGTACCAAATATCGAGGCCACTCTGCTGCCTCAATTCCATGCATTATCATAACAGATTCAAACATCTGCAAATGAGTATCAATATCCGAACTGACCTCATCAAAAGGTGGGACCTCATTATACCTCAGCCGGGAGGTCTGCCTTACTGCCACTGCCGGGGCGGTTATACCGGTCTGCGCCCCCAATGCGGCTCCCAGTACTGATGCTCCTTGCCCTAGTGCTGCCAGCAACTCCCGCAACTGATCTGTACTTCCAACGACCAGTGCAGGGCCTGTTGTAGCGGTTCCAGTGGTTCCTTGACCCTCGGCCTGCTCTGGGATGCAGTCCTCATCATCCTCCTGCCCAGGGTGTTCTTGGTCCCATTCAGCTAGCTTTGCCATTAAGACTGCTCTGGTGTCCGATGCATTAAACTCAATCCGTCTTGTTCGACAGAGGTCCTGTAGTTGATCCTTCTTGCTGTATCGGTAGCATAGCGGGGCAGAATCCATTGCCTGCTGTGGTTTATTCCTTTCTGCTGGTGTCTTGAGTGATCCCACTGCTGCCGCCAAATGTGAGGATATTGGGTTCAAAATCACTCAGTCACGGTGGTAGATGAGAATCCAACAGTGGTTTATTGAACAGATTGGGTTATAAACAGCTCAGCACACTTCTGTGATCCAATTCTACACGACAATCCCTCCTGGAGCTCCTGACAGAACATTACTTCTTAGTCAGTCTCCTGCCACTCTCTCAACTTCTGTCTCACGTCCCCTCTTTGCTATTATCAAACCTTTGTCTTTCCTACAATAAGGCGACACCCCCAGACAGTTTCAGAGCAAACCTATTTTCACATGTCCAGGCATGTCCCCTAGGCCACAATAGATGTTAACTAAAATAAGAATTTACTCACCGGTAATTCTATTTCTCGTAGTCCGTAGTGGATGCTGGGAACTCCGTAAGGACCATGGGGAATAGCGGGCTCCGAAGGAGGCTGGGCACTCTAGAAAGATCTTAGACTACCTGGTGTGCACTGGCTCCTCCCACTATGACCCTCCTCCAAGCCTCAGTTAGGACACTGTGCCCGGACGAGCGTACACAATAAGTAAGGATTTTGAATCCCGGGTAAGACTCATACCAGCCACACCGTATAACTCGTGATATGAAACCCAGTTAACAGTATGAAACAACCGAGCCTCTCAACAGATGGCTCAACAATAACCCGATTTAGTTAACAATAACTACGTACAAGTATTGCAGATACACCGCACTTGGGACGGGCGCCCAGCATCCACTACGGACTACGAGAAATAGAATTACCGGTGAGTAAATTCTTATTTTCTCTGACGTCCTAGTGGATGCTGGGAACTCCGTAAGGACCATGGGGATTATACCAAAGCTCCCAAACGGGCGGGAGAGTGCGGATGACTCTGCAACACCGAATGAGAGAACTCCAGGTCCTCCTCAGCCAGGGTATCAAATTTATAGAATTTTGCAAACGTGTTTGCCCCTGACCAAGTAGCAGCTCGGCAAAGTTGTAAAGCCGAGACCCCTCGGGCAGCCGCCCAAGATGAGCCCACCTTCCTTGTGGAATGGGCATTGACAGATTTGGCTGTGGCAGGCCTGCCACAGAATGTGCAAGCTGAATTGTACTACAAATCCAACGAGCAATAGTCTGCGTAGAAGCAGGAGCACCCAGCTTGTTGGGTGCATATAGGATAAACAGCGAGTCAGATTTTCTGACTCCAGCCGTCCTGGAAACATATTTTCAGGGCCCTGACCACGTCTAACAACTTGGAGCCCTCCAAGTCCCTAGTAGCCGCAGGCACCACAATAGGCTGGTTCAGGTGAAACGCTGACACCACCTTAGGGAGAAACTGGGGACGAGTCCTCAATTCTGCCCTATCCATATGGAAAATCAGATAAGGGCTTTTACAGGACAAAGCCGCCAATGACCACCTTCCACGTGAGATATTTCAGATCCACGGTTTTTAGTGGTTCAAACCAATGTGATTTTAAGAAACTCAACACCACGTTGAGATCCCAAGGTGCCACAGGGGGCACAAACGGGGGCTGAATATGCAGCACTCCCTTTACAAAAGTCTGAACTTCAGGTACTGAAGCTAGTTCTTTTTGAAAGAAAATCGACAGAGCCGAGATCTGTACCTTAATGGAGCCCAGTTTTAGGCCCATATTCACTCCTGCTTGCAGGAAATGCAGAAATCGACCTAGTTGAAATTCCTCTGTTGGGGCCTTTTCGGCCTCACACCATGCAACATACTTCCGCCATATGCGGTGATAATGATTTGCTGTAACCTCTTTCCTAGCTTTAATAAGCGTAGGAATGACTTCCTCCGGAATGCCCTTTTCCTTCAGGATCCGGCGTTCAACCGCCATGCCGTCAAACGCAGCCGCGGTAAGTTTTGGGACAGACAGGGCCCCTGCTGCCGCAGGTCCTGTCTGAGCGGCAGAGGCCATGGGTCATCTGATATAATTTTTTGAAGTTCTGGGTACCAAGCTATTCTTGGCCAATCCGGAACCACGAGTATCGTTCTTACTCCTCGCCTTCTTATTATTATTCTCAATACCTTTGGTATGAGGGGCAGAGGAGGGAACACATAAAACGACTGGTACACCCACGGTGTTACCAGAGCGTCCACAACTATCGCCTGAGGGTCCCTTGACCTGGCGCAATATCTTTTATAGCTTTTTGTTGAGGCGGGACGCCATCATGTCCACCTGTGGCCTTTCCCAAAGGTGTACAATCCTTTGGAAGACTTCTGGATGAAGTCCCCACTCTCCCGGGTGGAGGTCGTGTCTGCTGAGAAGATCAGCTTCCCAGTTGTCCACTCCGGGAATGAACACTGTTGACAGTGCTAACACATGATTTTCCGCCCATCGGAGAATCCTTGTGGCTTTTGCCATCGCCATCCTGCTTCTTGTGTCGCCCTGTTGGTTTACATGGGCGACCGCCGTGATGTTGTCTGATTGGATCAGTACCGGCTGGTTTTGAAGCAGAGGTCTTGCCTGTGTAGAGAAGTCACCTGACTTGACCAAAGTCCTTGGAATTTTCTTCCCTGTGTTACTGCCCCCAGCCTCAAAGGCTGGCCTCCATGGTCACTAGGACCTAGTCCAGTATGTCGAACCTGCGGCCCTCCTTAAGATGGGCACTCTGCAGCCACCATTTTAGAGATACCCTGGTCCTTGGAGACAGGGTTATCAGCCGATGCATTTGAAGATGCGATCCGGACCACTTGTCCAACAGGTCCCACTGAAAAATTCTTGCATGGAACCTGCCGAATGGGATTGCTTCGTAGGAAGCTACCCTTATTCCCAGGATTCGCGTGCAATGATGCACCGATACCTGTTTTGGCTTCAGGAGGTCTCTGACTAGAGATGACAGCTCCTTGGCTTTCTCCTCCCGGAGAAACACTTATTTCTGGTCTGTGTCCAGAACCATCCCCAGGAACAGTAGACGTGTCATAGGAACCAGCTGTGACTTTGGACTGTTTAGAATCCAACTCTGCTGTTGTAACACTTTCCAAAATAGTGCTACCCCGACTAGCAACTGCTCCTTGGACCTCGCCCTTATAAGGAGATTGTCCAAGTACGGGATAATTAAAAACTCCCTTTCTTCGAAGGAGTATCATCATTTCGGCCATTACCCCGGTAAACACCCTCGGTGCCTTGTACAGTCCTGTCTGGACTTGGTAATGGTAATCCTGTACCACAAATCTGAGGTACTTCTGGCGAGGATGGTAAATGGGGACATGCAGGTAAGCATCCTTGATGTCCTGGGATACCATGTAATCCCCCTCGCCCAGGCTTGCAATAACCGCCCCGAGCGATTCCATCTTGAACTTGAATTTTTTTATGTATGTGTTCAAGGATTTTAATATAAATGGGTCACACCGAACCATGCGGTTTCGGTACCCCAACCCGTGTAAAATAGTAACCCCGTCCTTGTTGTAGTTGGGAATACTGCTTATTAATTGCCTTTAGTATAGCCTCCCTGCCTGAGGGAGTTGTCGGCAAGCCATAATCTAGGAAACGGCTGGGGGGAGATATCTCGAATTCCAGCTTGTACCCCTGACATACTTCTTGAAAGAAACAGGGATCCACCTGTGAGCGAGCCCACTTATCTCTGAAATTTTTTAGACGGCCCCCCACCGTACCTGGCTACACCTGTGGAGCCCCCGCGTCATGCTGTGGGCTCAGAGGAAGCGAGAGAAGAATTTTGAATCTGGGAGCAGGCTGACTGGTGCAGCTTTTTCCCTCTTCCCTTGTCTCTGTACAGAAGGGAAACGCCTTTGACCCGCTTGCTTTTCTGAAGCCGAAAGGACTGTACCTGATACAGTGCTTTCTTAGTCTGTGAGGAAACCTGAGGTAAAAATATTTCTTCCCATCTGTGGCTGTGGATACGAGGTCCCAGAGACCATCCCCAAATAATTCCTCACCCTTATAAGGCAGAATCCTTTTAAAGTCAACATCACCTGTCCCGTGACAGGTCTCTAATACCCTCCTGACAGAATGGACATTACATTCATTTTGGATGCCAGCCGGCAAAATATCCCTCTGTGCATCCCTCATATATAAGACGACGTCTTTAATATGTTCTCATGTTTGACAGGGTCACCGACCACGCTGCAGCAGCACGATCTGCAGGTCTCCGTCTAGTACCCGAGTGTGTAAATACAGACTTCAGGATATCCTCCTGTCTTTTATCAACAGGTACCTTCAAAGTGGCCGTTCCTAAAACGGCAGTGCCACCTTTTTTGACAACCGTGTGAGCGCCTTATCCACCCTAGGGGATATCTCCCAACGTAACTTATCCTCCTGGCGGGAAAGGGTACGCCATCAGTAACTTTTTAGAAATTACCAGTTTCTAAACGGGGGAACCCACGCTTTTCACACACTTCATTTATTCATCTGATGGGGGAACAAAACACTGCCTGTTTTTTCTCCCCACACCTAAAACCCCATTTATAGAGGTGCATGGGTTAATGTCAGAAATGTGTAACACATTTTTTATTGCCGGGATCAAGTCACGGATGTTCCTAGTGGATTGTGTATATGTCTCAACCTTGTCGACACTGGAGTCAGACTCCGTGTCGACATCTGTGTCTGCCATCTGAGAGAGCGGGCGTTTTTGAGCCCCTGATGGCCTTTGAGACGCCTGGGCAGGCGCGGGCTGAGAAGCCGGCTGTCCCACAGCTGTTACGTCATCCATCCTTTTATGTAAGGAGTTGACACTGTCGGTTAATACCTTTTACCTATCCATCCACTCTGGTGTCGGCCCCACAGGGGGCTACATCACATATATCGGCCTCTGCTCCGTCACCATATAAGCCTCCTCATTCAACATGTCGACACAGCCGTACCGACACACCGCAGACACACAGGGAATGCTCTAAACGAGGACAGGACCCACAAAAGCCCTTTGGGGGGACAGAGTGAGAGTATGCCAGCACACACCAGAGCGCTATATAATGCAGGGACTAACTGAGTTATGTCCCCTATAGCTGCTTTTTTTATATAATGTATACTGCGCCTAAATTAAATGCCCCCCCTCTCTTTTTTAACCCTTTTCTGTGTTGTAAACTGCAGGGGAGAGCTAGGGAGCTTCCCTCCAACGGAGCTGTGAGGGAAAATGGCGCCAGTGTGCTTGAGGGAGATAGCTCCGCCCCTTTTCCGCGGCCTATTCTCCCGCTTTTTTATGGAATCTGGCAGGGGTATTTACCTCATATAGCCCCTGGGGCTATATATTGAGGTATTTTTGCCAGCCAAGGTGTTTTTATTGCTGCCTCAGGGCGTCCCCCCCCCCAGCGCCCTGCACCCTCAGTGACCGGAGTGTGAAGTGTGTGAGAGGAGCAATGGCGCACAGCTGCAGTGCTGTGCGCTACCTTGGTGAAGACTGAGTCTTCATGCCGCCGATTTTCCGGACCATCTTCTTGCTTCTGGCTCTGTAAGGGGGACGGCGGCGCGGCTCCGGGACCGAACACCAAGGACTGGGCCTGCGGTCGATCCCTCTGGAGCTAATGGTGTCCAGTAGCCCAAGAAGCCCAATCCGGCTGCAAGCAGGCGAGTTCGCTCCTTCTCCCCTTAGTCCCTCGCTGCAGTGAGCCTGTTGCCAGCAGGTCTCACTGAAAATAAAAAAACCTAAGTCTATTTCTTTCTAAGAGCTCAGGAGAGCCCCTAGTGTGCATCCAACCTCGGCCGGGCACGAAATCTAACTGAGGCTTGGAGGAGGGTCATAGTGGGAGGAGCCAGTGCACACCAGGTAGTCTAAGATCTTTCTAGAGTGCCCAGCCTCCTTCGGAGCCCGCTATTCCCCATGGTCCTTACGGAGTTCCCAGCATCCACTAGGACGTCAGAGAAAGTAACCTTACTTAATCTGATTGTGTGGCCTGGAATCCATTGTGTGGGGAAGAATGAGGGGGGTGTATGGCCTGACATCTGAGACTGGCTGTATCTACACAACAGCAAACACACAGGTTATCTGCGCAGTCATATGGGGGGACATTATTTGACAAACTATAACCCAATAACCAATACATTCATTATATATATATATATATATATATATATATATACACATCGAAAACATAACTGTACCCTTGTAACAATAACATCATACAATATAATACAATATTGCCTACTACATAGCCAAATACAGATCAACAATTAGTGTAGTCCATGGGTCAGACCAGGGCTAGGGAAGTAGCTGCGTGTCTTTTACCACTGTGTGACACAACGCGCCGGCTGTGTTGTCACAAATAGCGATCTACCTTTTGTCCAGGTCTGTGGTATGAGGACACCCAACAGGAGACGCGTATCTACTGAATGTTTTACGTGCTTTTCCCTCTCTGATACCCACTTTCACACTGAAGCCCTGGCTCTGACCTAGACTACTGAACAACCTGCATTACAGCTTTTCACAATGCACCTTGGAACCGGGTTATTCTCGTGTCGATCTGCCCTGCAAAGTGTACGAGTCATTAGAAGTGGACTTTTTTTGGCACACAAAAGGTGAGGTCATGAAAAGTGGGTAGTGACTGGCGTCTTCCAGCATCCTCAATCAGCCGACCTGCCTCTTTCACCATGAACCAGATCGAATAACCTGGGTCGCATCTCTCACAATGCATCCTACCCTAGATCAGTCTCGAGAATAACCCCAGTCGAGGTTGCAGACCCAGGACACACAACATGGGTCAAGAACCCGGTTTGCCCTGGCAATATTCCAGGTTAGAGGTTCAGTGTGAAAGGGGCATCACTTATTCCCTATTCCACTGCAGCAATAACCTTGCTGGGTCTACCCGAGTCATGGCGCAATGTGAAAGGGTCCTTAAAAAATAACCTGGGTCAAGTGACCCGGGAATCCAGCCCAGGTAGCCATCAGGATCATTCCCAGGTAGCGAGACCTGGGTTATGCTTAAAAGCTGCTGATTGGCTGTGTATGCAGAGGTCCGCCTCAAGGGAGTGACCGAGTGACATGGAGGGCAGACAAGGGTTCACTGTAAACCGGGCCGACCTGGGAAAAACCTGGGTCCAAGGTGCAGTGTAAACGGTGCCTGACCCAGATCTGACCTAGGTTTTTGGTGGAGAAGTGGTATTAGAATATTCTGCACACGGGTAATAAAATAGTAATTGAAATGCATTACATTATTGGTGCACTTTAATGATAACACACCAAGTACAGTAATGAGAACATGTTTAGGTAAATGACATGGATCACCTGGCCCAGATGCATTTACAAGTATGGCTGCTGCTACAGACACATCTAGCAGATGTTACAGACAAGAATTTTTGTGGTCACAAACTTTGCGCTACTAGCAACCCGTAACCCAATGGTAATGAAGTGTCACCAACACTTAACAATACAATGGAACAAAGAATTTTTACCATACAGGTCAAGGCGCTTGAATATAGGATAAACCACGATCTATGTGGATTTCATTGGTCCAGAATAGGCTTAAAACAATAGAAAAAACACTATCATAGTGTAGAATGTAAAATCAATGTACATATGATCTCAATAAATTTAAACTCGTACCACAACTTGTGGTCTACTTAATAGTAGACATAGATCGCATTTTTGTCAGGGGGCGGATCTGCAAAATGATGATCCCCAATCTTTCGTCCCTCCTTCCTTATATATGGCAATCTTTCCCGGATTGGCGTATTCACGATATAAAATTGGAAAGAAACTCCAAATAGTGTAACACCATTTAATAAAACATAGAATAAAACACTGCGGAAGATAGTGGACTCTCACCAGATGTTAAAGGTTAACAAGCATGTAATGATCTAGGCGTCCCCAGGAACCCGCATGCAAGCAGATGAGTACTCCACGTATCCTCCCGTCTCCACCACCAACGCGTTTCGATAATACTGGATTATCTTTTTCAAGGTATGGGAGACATTGATATAGAGGAGGTATTTATACCCCTCTTAATAGGATTAAAACATAATTAATAAGTAATACCTAATACCAGACACAGATCAACTAGCATCTAACGTTTCCTATCCCTAACACTAAACTCCAGTCCAGTGGTAGTCCATATCCTTCAGATATCTTCTATTTTGCTCTTCCATACTCCCGTTTTCCCGGGAGAAGCAGTGTCCGCATTGGCCGTATTCTTCACTTCCGGCGGAAGGAGGTCAGCGTCCTGTTCTCAACAGGTTTCCGTTCTATAGTTCCCCACTTCCGGCGGAACGAGAGCGTCTTTCGTTTCCTGTCCTTGAAGGATAACACGAGTCTCCTTGGCAACAGCAGTTTCCGGTTTTGAAGCGGAAGTGTCTTGCGTCTCAACAGCGGCTTTTGCGTGTCATATTGTCCGTATATTCCGGGTGTCAAGGGTGTTATTTGATATAGGCAAAAAAACAAAGTAAAGCAATAAGTAAAACACAAATTGATACAGAAATAAATGGAGAATGTTATGATCCATATTAATGCTTCAAACATCTACCATTTTTACAGAAACCATTTCATTTCGAAATCTTTATTTAGACCGGTTGGTTCTAGAGTTTTACATGTATGTATCATCTGCATTTCACTTCTTGCCAGTTTTCTCTGTATATTGCCTCCCCTCACATCTGGAAGAATTTTTCTTAAACCATAAAAATTCTTTATGTGTTTTGGATCACAATTATGTGTTTTTTTGAAGTGTAGGGATAAAGCATGTGTGTCCAGGCCTTTTTTAATATTGCGTAAGTGCTCGGCGATTCTAGTTTTCAGGGCCCGACCAGTTCTACCGATGTAGAACTTATCACAACTACATTCAATGCAATAAACAATATTAACCGAGTGACAGGTAATAAAATCCCTTATAGGGCATTCTTTTCCATTTATCGATACCTCCACTTTCTTAGGATAATTAACCAATTGGGGGAAGAAATCCAACAGGAAGGATTAAAAGGAGGAGTGAAAATCTTCAACTTAAGTACTCATGTCCTCCTAGCAGAAGAAAGAACTCTATTAGAGAAAGGACTGAAGTATGCCCCCTCCACTAAGGTAGATCAATTCGATGTCTTTATACACATCGAGAAATTTACTAGAAAATTGACTTTAAAAAAAAATTTTCAGTTGAAAGAAGGCGATTCTGTTATACATGAAAGAGATGAAGCTTCTTCATTTAAACCTAGGTCAACTTTTTACCCGTCCTATTTGAAGGGATGTTTTGTTGAATCCTTCGCTCATTTGGTAAAAGAGGACCTTGAAAAATTAAATATACAGAAAATTAGGTATAATCTAGAACTGGTCGGGCCCTGAAAACTAGAATCGCCGAGCACTTACGCAATATTAAAAAAGGCCTGGACACACATGCTTTATCCCTACACTTCAAAAAAAACACATAATTGTGATCCAAAACACAAAGAATTTTTATGGTTTAAGAAAAATTCTTCCAGATGTGAGGGGAGGCAATATACAGAGAAAACTGGCAAGAAGTGAAATGCAGATGATACATACATGTAAAACTCTAGAACCAACCGGTCTAAATAAAGATTTCGAAATGAAATGGTTTCTGTAAAAATGGTAGATGTTTGAAGCATTAATATGGATCATAACATTCTCCATTTATTTCTGTATCAATTTGTGTTTTACTTATTGCTTTACTTTGTTTTTTTGCCTATATCAAATAACACCCTTGACACCCGGAATATACGGACAATATGACACGCAAAAGCCGCTGTTGAGACGCAAGACACTTCCGCTTCAAAACCGGAAACTGCTGTTGCCAAGGAGACTCGTGTTATCCTTCAAGGACAGGAAACGAAAGACGCTCTCGTTCCGCCGGAAGTGGGGAACTATAGAACGGAAACCTGTTGAGAACAGGACGCTGACCTCCTTCCGCCGGAAGTGAAGAATACGGCCAATGCGGACACTGCTTCTCCCGGGAAAACGGGAGTATGGAAGAGCAAAATAGAAGATATCTGAAGGATATGGACTACCACTGGACTGGAGTTTAGTGTTAGGGATAGGAAACGTTAGATGCTAGTTGATCTGTGTCTGGTATTAGGTATTACTTATTAATTATGTTTTAATCCTATTAAGAGGGGTATAAATACCTCCTCTATATCAATGTCTCCCATACCTTGAAAAAGATAATCCAGTATTATCGAAACGCGTTGGTGGTGGAGACGGGAGGATACGTGGAGTACTCATCTGCTTGCATGCGGGTTCCTGGGGACGCCTAGATCATTACATGCTTGTTAACCTTTAACATCTGGTGAGAGTCCACTATCTTCCGCAGTGTTTTATTCTATGTTTTATTAAATGGTGTTACACTATTTGGAGTTTCTTTCCAATTTTATATCGTGAATACGCCAATCCGGGAAAGATTGCCATATATAAGGAAGGAGGGACGAAAGATTGGGGATCATCATTTTGCAGATCCGCCCCCTGACAAAAATGCGATCTATGTCTACTATTAAGTAGACCACAAGTTGTGGTACGAGTTTAAATTTATTGAGATCATATGTACATTGATTTTACATTCTACACTATGATAGTGTTTTTTCTATTGTTTTAAGCCTATTCTGGACCAATGAAATCCACATAGATCGTGGTTTATCCTATATTCAAGCGCCTTGACCTGTATGGTAAAAATTCTTTGTTACATCTAGCAGATGTACCCTAAGGAAAAGTCCCAGAGGAAGCTCAGAAAGCATTCCTGAAATTAGAGCAAATCATTTATTAACACCCATAAAATCCAGGTCCATAGTTGTGAAGCGGTGTTAGGATCGCACCTCTGTCACACTGACACCGTTAATTACATGAACCCTGTGCAGGCATCAAGAGATGGGGCCACTCAGCCAACATGTGCAGACGCTTAAATCACAGAGGAACCCTATCCCGGCCATTGCACAACAGGCGTAAACACGTTTCATGCAGCTAAACTGCCTTTGCTATTGCGTAAACTGTTTACAAAGGCTTTTATATACCTAGAAACCCTATAAAATGCATTTCAGGCCAAATTTAAAAAACTAAGAATGCATTCCGTTTATAAAGGTGCCATCACTACCAATGTGGGACGGATAATAGATATACAGGTACATCACCTTTAGCTAATAAGAGAAGCCCTCAGAATCTAAAATTCATAAATTAAACACAGGAATAGCAAAATTTAAAAATCGAAAACCACCCATTCCCTTAACAGCCCCCATTCTCTCCCCAAACACCCCCCCCCCCCCCCCCCCCCACACACAAAAAAAAATCTCTTTGTAGCTTAGCATTCCCTGGCACGCCTTTATGGTTGGATAGCCTGGCAGCAAATCAGAGTGAATCTTGCTCATTTTGATACCCTGCCAAAGTGACCTCACTAAGGAGTGGCCAGGTCTCACTATGACTGTGAAGGTGGGCACTAGGGTCCTGAGATCATACAAATACCACCGCTATGGATCACTGATTCAGCACAGCCTGGACTACACTGCATGAGTCAGGCATTCGCTGGGGAAGTCTATCACATATCACACTGTGTTGTCTGTTATTTAAGCCAAATCTCCCAACTACAATTACATATAATAATATCTACAATTGACTTACCAAGCGATAGTCTTCTGTATTCTGCAAACATGATGTCTCTCTGTGTTGTAGACTGTTGGCTGTAACATAGAATTACTCTTGTAATACGTTTTATTAATTAGGTCACTGGACTTGAACATGTAAATTGCTGCCTAATAGCGAATACAGGATTGCTCCATAATTGCAGTTGTGTAGGTGTGTATTTAAAATACAGTTTGTTCTTGAATACACACGGAATGGCCATTTGCGAGTTCATTTTTTCTAAATGAAATGCTGGCTTACCATTAAGATGAATTAATGGATCGAAATGTCCCTTGAAAATATTTCATGGGGTGATTTTACTACAAAGAATGCAGTGCAACTACTGAGCAGAGGGGGAGGCGATAACGAGATCGCCTGTCAGGATTCCGGCTTTTCTCCCTCTGTGGGTGTCCGCGACACCCATAGAGGGAGAATATAACCTGAGCGCAGCGAGCCACTGTTCCCGCACTGTGGCGGGCGCAGAGAGCCTGCAAGGTGCTTTCTAGCGCACGCCCTGCTGCCGGCATACTGGTGGCCCGGATCCCGCCGTCGGCCATTCATATGTATTCCAGCAGAGGTAACAAGGTAGGTTTTCATTTTTGAGAGTGAGCGAGCGAGCAAGGGGGGACGAGAGAGAGAGAGAGAGAGAGAGAGAGAGAGAGAGAGAGAGAGAGAGAGAGAGAGAGAGAGAGAGAAACATTTACATATCGCCTCATATAAAGGGACAGCGATATGGCGTGATAAAACGTTTAAATCCCCCACAGAGAGAACAAGAAGTAACTACAGTGAAAGGGACAGAGAATATATCTATAATACTATATTACACTAATTATATATATTATACACACACACACAATTCTCCAAAAAACCTAATTATATATTTTAAAATACAAGAACCTACCGTGCAATGTGATATTGGAGGAGAGTGCTGCATTTCCCAGTGAGTCGGGTTTGTTTGCAGCACATTACAAAGAGAAGTGGCAGAGAGATCTGTCATTAACATTTCGGCTGCCAGAAACTGCTCTGGCCTTGGACAGCCTCTTATCTTTCAGCTTTTCTTGCCTTCTCTAAACAAAGCTGGGGAGTTTCAGAACAGAACATATGTCCTGTGTATTAGGGACTAACCAGAGTCCGCTTCCAGCAAGTAACATTACTGGCTGGCAGCCATGGGGCAGAACTACAACACAAATACTAGGAAAACATTAATACTGACATACTATATTATAGGAAAATGCAATAATAAAATGTGCTTTTGAAAAATGCTAATACTGCAAAAACAGATCTATAGTGAGATCATGAACTACACGACGTTTCTAAAAATTTTAGATAAATAAAACCCAACTGTATTAAGTTATAACATTTTTGCCATCCTAATCATGAGTCGGGTGGTACAGTGGTTAGCGTTGCTGCCTCACAGCGCTGCGTTATGAGTTCAGTCAGGGTTCTGCCGGAGTTAGGTTTGTATATTTGGTAGGTTCCCTCCAGAATGACAGGAGTTAGAGCCCTTTTTCCATCGCTGACTTTACAGAGCACTTAGCTTATTAACCTACAGTATATTTCATCTCAAACTGACAAATCAATAACCAGTGACTATATGGTACATTGGATGATTGTAAACTACGATGTGCAGAAGACAATGAGAATTACATGCGTTTCCTGTAACGCAGATTGGAGTACTAGATAATTCACAGGGAAGTAGCTTTTCACAGGCTACAGCAATTTACCGCGTGGGGAAATGGATTAGAGAGGCAATTAAACCTCAATTGTAAGCAGGTTAGTCATGACTTTATATGATTTACAAATATATGTGTTAAAGGTTTTATATCATGGCAGAATTTTAAATATTTGGAAGTCTAATCCTCAAGGCTAGCTAAGTGCAAGCCGTTGTCCTCTGGACTTTTACATTGTTTGCTGTATGGATCCCTGCAGTGTCAACTAAAAAACTTATAAGAGGCGATTCAATTGTTTGCGGAGCCCCCACTGGGCATCTAAATTAATGGGCGGCCGACAGAGCAATTTAATTGTTTATCCATTTGGGCACCCAATAGTATTGAAACGCCTAAAAGCAAAAGGGTTTAGCCACGCAAAGCCGCTAAACCCATCTAAAGAAATGGTTAGGCTGCCCAAACAGCTGTATGGCCCCCCCAAAGCACAGACTTTTCACACATTTCTTGCGCACCTCAGGAGGCTGAGAAAAGAAATGTCTCCCCTGTGGCTAACAGGCACCTAAAAGGAGCAACAATTGAATTGCTCCATTTTGCGCCCCCTAATGGCAGCCGTGTGGGGATTGCTGTTACTTACCTATGTAATCCGCTATGGTCTGTCCCATTTATCTGTGGTGGCTTCTCACTGTTCCTTCTGCTCATCCCTCTCTGAAGTTATATGCAGCCTTAAGTGTTGCTAACCATTTAGAATCATGACACGATAAAGAACAAAGATGAAATGTATGAGTGGCTTCAGCTCAGCCAGTGTAGAACGTAAAGGTCTGCAGGCCAATCACTAACACACGCAGCCAAATAAAATAACGTAAAGGGCCACAGACTGTGCATCAAGAGGGCGCTTATAATATTAGTGTTGCAACCATGTTTGCAGCACTTGATAAAAAAAAATTGGATACATAATCACTAATGTAATCTTTAGCTGCTTAGTTGTTAGAACAATATAAATTATAGCAAATTCTCACAAATACGAACGGCTTTTTAGAAGAGATGGCAAATATTTTAGCAAGCCTAAATACTGGTTCCTGCCATTAAAAGGGTTAACAAGCGCTAAGGAGCGTTCGATATTTGATTTTCATGTCTTGTGTTTTAGGCAACTGAGAGCAACACTGCACAAAGTTATGTAATACATAACAAACATTGGGAACAGAGTACTTAGGACAGTTATGTGCAATATGCGGCTCTAAATCCATATGTGGCCCCACCTGCTTCCTACTGCTTTGTAGACAGATTTATTTGTTATACACTACTTTATAACACTTGTTAGAAATGCCTATGAATGGTATTACAGATAGGTAACTTTTTGATAAAATATATTGCTTTAACTTATGCAGAGGGGCCACACATGACTGGCTTACAGTCTCCATGGGGGCGATTCAAATGTTTTTCCGCCAGCCGTGTCTAAACCCTGTCTCTTTGGGTGCGTGAAAAGTGATGGCTGTCCAATCAGAGCAAGAACTGAATAGCTCCGACAGTCGCCCATTACTTTGGACATCTTTTAAAAGAATTAAACCCCCCACCGTATGTCATTCTTTGATAAGGCAGTCATTCAGTTATTCCCTTCTTCAGGCTAAAAGCTCTTTACTAAAGATTATTGAAAGGCTGGACATACTGTATCCCGGTCCCCATCTGCAGACAAAAAGAGCAGTTATAGCACCAACATTTAGTGCATCCAGGTAAAACTCTTATCTATTATTATCTTAGTCAAAAGTGCTCTCAGAGACCTATTTATTGGAAGAAAAAAAGAAAAGAAAAGGAAAAAAAAAAAAAAAAGAGTATGCCTACCACACCCCACCTTTTAAGCACAGTTAAACGGTGATCTCTGCAGGAGGGATATGACTTGACTGCTGACTTCCAGTTCAGAAACCATCACTTGAGGGCAAACAAAAAGTTTGTAAGCACAATAAAAGGTTCCGGTGAACTTGCCTGAAGCCCTAGTCACCAGTCTCAAAATAGATGACTGGTGACCTGAGCAGGACACAAACTATTCAGTCATGGGGTAAAACTGGAAAAATGGAATGTAGGTGTGTGTTATGTTAATGCTACATGTGCCATACACAAAGATTTATCTGCCAGATCTGGCTGGTTGAAATGAAAACCTGGTAATGGATGAGAGCAAATGACAATTGACCATTTGTTTCTAAATGCCGAAAAACCGACGAAAAGGTCGTTCAGACAATTTGGTTAAATCAAATGTATTTAACCAATTTGTCTGATTGACCATTTTTGTCTGTTTTACAGTGCTTGGGAGTAATTGGTAATTGTCATTTGACCTCATCCATTACCAGATTTTGATTCCAACCAGCCAGATTGGACAGATAAATCTTTATGTGTATGGCCATGTTAAGTAAACCTAATTGCTCACTAGACACTTGTGTGTCAGTACTCTTCAAAAGGTATGTACACATGGTGAGATCCTTGATATGCCCAATTTTCCTTATGCGATTTTCCTTGAACTCCCCCAGAGCCCAGATAGACAAAATCGAAAGTACACAGATAGTAAAAATTCGTGCTATGTATGATTTTGACTTAGTGCCAATTTTTACTATACTTTGGGGGTCAATTCTATTCTCCGACAGTTGAATAGCGCCGGGAATTAGCTCCCGACGCTATTCAATTCAGCTCCAGTTAAGTCGGCGATGGCCCGTTCGACGACTAAACAGGTTGAATTGTCAGGAGAACGGGCATTCTCCGACTTAACTCCCCGACGCGAGGCCAATTCCCGACAGAATCAGCCTCGCGGCAGCACTTTTGTCGGATTTCTTCTCTCATCCCCCGGGGATGAGAGAAGAATTCCCGACAATTGAGTGTCACTCGTCGCTGTATTGAATAGCGCCGGGAGCAAATTCCCGGCGCTATTCAACTGTCGGAGAATAGAATTGACCCCTTTGTACTCGACAGCACACTAGATAGTCCAGATAGACTTGCCTGCACAGCCTATCTAGCCTTGCGATACTGACCCCACGGGAGTGCACACTGGGATCGAATCGGTATCACAAGCTGCCTAACACCTTGAGATATGCACTAACTTTCCTTAAGATTTTGACTATATAGTCAAAATCTTACAGATTTATCTCACCGTGTGTACACACCTTAAGACTACAAAAAAATTAAAAGGAGGGTATTCTCAGTCACAGATGCATTGTGTCTTATTAGTTACTAAGAACTTCTTAAATTGGATACACACTTAAGATTATCTGTCCAATCTGGCTGGTTGGAACAAAAATCTGGTAATGTCTGGGAGCAAATTAAGATCAACCATTTGCTCATATAATAAGGAAAATGGGCAAAAACAGTTATTCGGATAAAGTAATTAAATGGAACGGATTTAACCAATTTGTCCGAATGACCATTTTTGGAAATTTTCAGTGTTTTGTCAATTGTCATTTGCTTCCATACATTACCAGATTTTCATTCTAACCAGAAAGATTGGACAGATAAACTAAAGCTGGATACACACCTAGATTAAGAGCAGGATATCATAGCTAACAGCTACTATTGTCAGACTGACAGTGATTCTAGTCATCTAACAATAGAACAATGGGAGAATATTACCATCTAATCAGCACACGAAGCACAATCATCTATGAAGGCTAACCACCATAGATCCATATAGATGTAGGAGTCTATTTTTGTACTGCAGAATTTGTGAAGAGCTACAGACTTCAGAACGGACTAGCCAGGTACAAATATAGGAACATTTAGATATTATGACGCAAAGTCGAGACAGATAGGTCACAGCTTTGTACGAATCTGAGAAGTGAACCTTGGGTCACGGTATTCCGCTATGAGGATTAAAATAATGCTGTCTAAAACCAGTGTCTATTTATCAACATTAATCTTAGGGTCCCAAATGACCCAAGACCATCTGTGCACATAGACACCAGACACCCTCATCTGCAAGGACAGAAGGTCTCTCCAAACTGTAATTTCGCTGACAAATGGTGACCTGTAAAATCAACTGAACATAGAAAAATAGTGACAGGAACAGGTGTTTACTACTGAAACTGTTGTTCCTAATGATAACGTTGTACCCAAAACACTCTTTCACTATATTAGATCTTCATACAAACGATATATAAGCATTTTGTAGACTGTATATGAAAGTGTGATTACCATGTACACTCAATAAATGCACATTTAAGAAAAACTAAAGAGACAACACAGAAGGACCGAGCAGATAAAGAAACAGTGCAAAAACCCAAAGGGGTCAGCGCTCAGTTAGATAATAGTCCCAATCCATGGCTCACATGACAAAACCACATTCTGAAATAGACCCTGGCCCATCAAGGGGTGTGGTAGAGGAGATAAACAAAACTTGCTGACCCTATCAACACAAAAGGAGTGTGGGGGCAGAATACAATGGACATAGCACATTTTAGAGCCCTCTTATACCACAGGCACGGAACACTCAAATAATGACGTCTAAATAAGTGTAATATTAAATATAAAAAGTTTTTATTCCACAATATATATTATTTTCCATTTAACAGTAAAGGACAACAAAAGCAGCTATAAAAAATGACACTTTAAAAAATAATACAAAATGATGGGATGGGGACCAACTGGTGGCGCAAATTGTACAATGGGAAAAGGTGATTACCTATATACCGCTGATACTATGCAATGTCCTTATGTTTCAAAGAAAGTTCAAAGTTCCGGGAGATCCCGGAAAAACTTCTCATTAGTGTCCAAGACCAAGTAGTACCATGTAAGAAAACACAAATGATATATTCTAGTTCAGAAAAACATCCAAATGGAGATAATATTCAATGTGAAAACTTCTTCCCGGATTCCTTGTATGAAGGTGTCTATGGGAGGTGGTACTAGCCGTACAGGTTCACCTCGGTGCGGAAGGTAATATCAGTTCCTCACATGTATACTTACTTAAAATACTTGTAAACAAACTTATAAGGGTTTCTTTAGAATTCTGGACATAGGAGCTAGATATCACACAGTCGTCAAAATGGTAGCTCACATTTAGGCTTACTTCAACAGATGTTGCTCTTCCATATAACGGTTTCTTTACAGGTTACTGTTCCTGTTGTCCTCAAATGTTTCCTCGCTTCATGATGTGCTCGGTATAAAGCATACAAACGAGGGGACGTGTGAGGATAGGTACAAAATTTATTATAAAACGATGATAAAAATTATTTCCAAAAATAACACAGAAAATAGGATCCCCACAGGGAAAACCAGAAAACCAAGATCTGATAAATCACAGTCAGACAGTGAGAAAAGATGGTACCCCGGGGAGTCTCACCGCTTTCTGGCTGGAAAACTGGTTACTGTGGTGATCCAATCTGCCACATGCTTCCCACCAACGCGTTTCAACTATAAGTCTTTCTCAATGACCTTGAGAAAGACTTATAGTTGAAACGCGTTGGTGGGAGCATGTGGCAGATTGGATCACCACAGTAACCAGTTTTCCAGCCAGAAAGCGGTGAGACTCCCCGGGGTACCATCTTTTCTCACTGTCTGACTGTGATTTATCAGATCTTGGTTTTCTGGTTTTCCCTGTGGGGATCCTATTTTCTGTGTTATTTTTGGAAATAATTTTTATCATCGTTTTATAATACATTTTGTACCTATCCTCACACGTCCCCTCGTTTGTATGCTTTATACCGAGCACATCATGAAGCGAGGAGACATTTGAGGACAACAGGAACAGTAACCTGTAAAGAAACAGTTATATGGAAGAGCAACATCTGTTGAAGTAAGCCTAAATGTGAGCTACCATTTTGACGACTGTGTGATATCTAGCTCCTATGTCCAGAATTCTAAAGAAACCCTTATAAGTTTGTTTACAAGTATTTTAAGTAAGCATACATGTGAGGAACTGATATTACCTTCCGCACCGAGGTGAACCTGTACGGCTAGTACCACCTCCCATAGACACCTTCATACAAGGAATCCGGGAAGAAGTTTTCACATTGAATATTATCTCCATTTGGATGTTTTTCTGAACTAGAATATATCATTTGTGTTTTCTTACATGGTACTACTTGGTCTTGGACACTAATGAGAAGTTTTTCCGGGATCTCCTGGAACTTTGAACTTTCTTTGAAACATAAGGACATTGCATAGTATCAGCGGTATATAGGTAATCACCTTTTCCCATTGTACAATTTGCGCCACCAGTTGGTCCCCATCCCATCATTTTGTATTGTGTATGCTTGTAGGTGTGTAAGGTGACACATCAGGGTATAGGCACCACTAAAGGCAGCAAATAGAGTGCGCAGGTTTTTACCTTAAATTCTTATTCACTTTAAAAAATAATGCAACAGTTGTACGGAGAACAACTTTATTTAACAAACAAAATAGTAAATAGTTGTAAATCAAGAAAAATAAAATGCAAATAGGACATGTAAGGAACAGATGCGGAAATGTAAAATAATAAACAATTTGGGTAGCACTTTCTTCCAGGTGGAGCAATGTAATACATCAGTGGTTCTCAAACTGTGTGCCTTGGCACCCAGGGGTGCCGCAGGACACATGCAGGGGTGCCGCAGGACACATGCAGGGGTGCCGCAGGACACATGCAGGGGTGCCGCAGGACACATGCAGGGGTGCCGCAGGACACATGCAGGGGTGCATTGGATTGGTGGTCCATGACCAATTCAAATTATTTATGGTTAATGCAATAGGCAAAACCAGTGCAGGTGGTGACCAATATAAAATATAGGAACACAGAAGTAAATCTTATCCCTCACCACACTGAACCTTAGGGTGACATATAAAAAACACAATTTACTTCATTTGTCTTTCTAAATTTCTCAACGGGAAACTTTTGGCCTAGGGGAGGCGTGAAAAAAAAATCTGATACTCTAGGGCGCCGTGATTCAAAAAAGTTTGGGAGCCACTGCTCTACATGATGTGCCTTCAAATTCCTTTAACATCACTATCATTTTACTATTACCAGTTTCACATTCTCGGTTTAAATGAAATATCTAAATAGATGAAACACTTATAGAAGTAGACAATACTGAGTATATTACCTGTGCTTACATTTTCTTTATATATTGCACAAAGTACGCCTAGAGTTGCACTTTGCAGATATTGGGCCTAATTCAGAGTTGATCGCAGTAGCAAATTTGTTAGCAATTGGGCAAAACCATGGGGGTCATTCCGAGTTGTTCGCTCGCAAGCTGCTTTTAGCAGCATTGCACACGCTAAGCCGCCGCCTACTGGGAGTGAATCTTAGCTTATCAAAATTGCGAACGAAAGATTAGCAGAATTGCGAAAATACATCTCTGTGCAGTTTCTGAGTAGCTCGAGACTTACTCGGCATCTGCGATCAGTTCAGTGCTTGTCGTACCTGGTTTGAGGTCACAAACACACCCAGCGTTCGCCCAGACACTTCTCCGTTTCTCCAGCCACTCCCGCGTTTTTCCCAGAAACGGTAGCGTTTTTTCACACACTCCCATAAAACGGCCAGTTTCCGCCCAGAAACACCCACTTCCTGTCAATCACATTACGATCAGCAGAACGAAGAAAAAAACGTGAGTAAAATTCCTAACTGCATAGCAAATTTATTTGGCGCAGTCGCACTGCGGACATTGCGCATGCGCACTAAGCGGAAAATCGCTGCGATGCGAAAAAATTAACCGAGCGAACAACTCGGAATGACCCCCCATGTGCACTGCGGGGAGGGGGGGCAGATATAACATGTGCAGAGAGAGAGTTAAGGCCCATACACACATGCCGACAAAATGAGCGACGTCGCTCGTTTTCCCCCTCCCTGAGCGACGTCGCTCATTTTGTCGGCAAGTGTGTATGCAGCCAGCGACGACCGATGCACGGCCCCGCGGGTCAGCAACGATAGTCGCTGTTGGCAGTGCATGCATGCAGTATCTGGACTGTCATCCAGGACCTGCATGCTCGGCTGGCGGAGGCGTGACGTCACTGAGCGATAATATCGCTCAGTGTGTACAGTCGGCCGGCCCGGGAGGGGAAACATTAGACGACGTCGCTCACGGAGCGACATCATCTAATGTGTATGGACCTTAAGATTTGGGTGGAGTGTGTTCAAACTGAAATCTAAATTGCAGTGTAAAAATAAAGCAGACAGTATTTACCCTGCACAGAAACAATTTAACTCACCCATATGTAACTCTCTCTGCAAAGGTTATATCTGCCCCCAAATGCAGTGCACGTGGTTTTGCCTAACTGCTAACAAATTTGCTGCAACAATCAACTCTGAATTACCCCCACAGTGCAAGTGGAAGGAGCAAAAATGTGTCCAATTAGGGAAAGGATTGGTCTTATAGAACACCCTTTTATTGGGTGGGAATGCTGTTTGTCCAACCAGAAATCTAGTAATACCTCCCTAAATGTGCCATTTCTACCAAACTACCAACAAAATAAAGCGTCATCCCACACGAGCCGCCCAACTTATCAGTAAGCAAGTGAAAACTGTTGCACAGTGCTATTTTGTTCAGCCTCTTAAACTTGCGTAAAATTGTAACATAAAAGCGCAATGGATGTACTTTAACATATGCAACAGGCTTTTCAAAACTCTGAAAAAGAAGAAAAGCAAAGAAACAGCAAAGCACCCACTGAGGGTTAAATCAGGAAATGTAATGAAATATGGTGGTAAAAAAAAATTCTGAAAGGAGTGCAAAACAAGCAATATCGTTCCATATATACAAAGTAATCACCAACCAGTAGCAGTCCAGAAAAACACAAGGATAAAAGCATCAAGTTCATATAACAAACAAGTTACACGAAAAGAACTACATGCATTGTATAAAACTGACAAAATACTTAAAAGCTCACCTGTACTGAAAGGCACAGGGGCATTAGTCTAAGAACTGCCATAGGCAGAAACCTCAGGAAGTCACTGTTGAGAAACAATCGACATGGGTGGTGCTGAACATTAACTTTCTACAACAATGACACTATCTGACCTGTGATGATTCACATTGCACTATCATCAACCCTAGAACTCCAGGAGGCAGAAATGCACAACCTCTCAGCATTTGTTGCAGGTAGAGGGCAATCTGTGACTGCACAGCTGTTGTGTATCTAAAAGTTCCACTTCACCTGTTTCTCTGGCATGTTGGGACTTGGAGTCTGGTACACCGGGGCCCATAATCGCATAGGCCTAGCATGCTGGGGCTGGTAGCCAAATAAGCTTGGCATGCTAGTTTTTGTAGCCGCACAAGCCGAGCACACCAAGCAGCATAAGCCTGGCACACTAGCACCTTCTGCCGCACAAGCCTGGCAAGCTGGGACCTGTTGTCCCACAAGCCTGGCACGCTGGGACCTGTAGTTGCACAAGCCTGGCACATGTAGTGGCGCAAGCCTGGCACGCTGGGACCTGTAGTGGCGCAAGCCTGGCACGCTGGGACCTGTAGTGGCGCAAGCCTGGCACGCTGGGACCTGTAGTGGCGCAAGCCTGGCACGCTGGGACCTGTAGTGGCGCAAGCCTGGCACGCTGGGACCTGTAGTGGCGCAAGCCTGGCACGCTGGGACCTGTAGTCGCGCAAGCCTGGCACATGTAGTGGCGCAAGCCCGGCATGCTGGGACCTGTAGTGGCGCAAGCCCGGCACGCTGGGACCTGTAGTGGCGCAAGCCCGGCACGCTGGGACCTGTAGTGGCGCAAGCCCGGCACGCTGGGACCTGTAGTGGCGCAAGCCCGGCACGCTGGGACCTGTAGTGGCGCAAGCCCGGCACGCTGGGACCTGTAGTGGAGCAAGCCCGGCACGCTGGGACCTGTAGTGGAGCAAGCCTGGCACGCTGGGACCTGTAGTGGAGCAAGCCTGGCACGCTGGGACCTGTAGTGGCGCAAGCCTGGTGTAGTCACGCAAACCTGGCACATGTAGCTGCATAAGCCTAGAATGCTGGGACCGGTAGTCGCGCAAGCCTGGCACATGTAGCTGCATAAGCCTGGCACGCTGGCACTTGTAGTTGCACAACAGCTGTAATAAGAGAGTCCAAATAATCGTTCCACTGACAGCAACCTGCACTGAAGTCAGCCCGGGGCAGGTGGGACCATTTGGGCTTGCACTGTAAAGTGAAGACAGCTGAAGACATGGCCCCATCTGTGCCACATTGCCCCCATACATCCATGCCCGCATACAATGGAGAGCACATCACACTATCATCCCAGAGAGCAAGAGAAGCGGCCCCGGAGAACAGACACCAAGCCCACTCCCCAGTTACCTGTACGAAGCGAGCTCTGGCTCCTCTGCCCGGTGTGAGCGCCGCTCCCCGGAGCTCGGGGCCGTTGTTCTGTCCGTTCCTCTCTTCTCTCATTCACAGCAGCACGCCGGCACAGCACCGTGCGCGCCCCCGCCAGACCAGCCTGCCAAGCTGCTGCTGCTGGAGGAGGAGGGCGGGGCCTGAGTGTGTATGTACCGGGAGTGTGACGTGCGTGCGCGCTTCCGCCTGCTGCTAGGCTCCCACAGTAGGAGGAGTCCGGTGAGAAAGTTCAAGCGTTAATTGCATGCAGGGGCGCGGCATGAACAGAGACACACCTATAGGGGGCGTGGTTATGCGAGTAATTGGGTGCGATATTTTGTAACACTATAATCTCCACGCGTGAGAGAGAGAGCACACACATTAACCCATTCATGGACGCGGGCGCGTAAAATAGACTATTGTATTAATGAAAGTAAATGTATGGTATCAGGCTCCAACTGAACCTTTTTTGGCAGATACAGTACCTTTTCTCTTACGTCCTAGAGGATGCTGGAGACTCCGTAAGGACCATGGGGTATAGACGGGCTCCGCAGGAGATAGGGCACCTAAAAAGAACTTTGACTATGGGTGTGCACTGGCTCCTCCCTCTATGCCCCTCCTCCAGACCTCAGTTAGATTCTGTGCCCAGAGGAGAATTGGTGCACTGCAGAGAGCTCTCCAGAGTTTTCTGTTTTAAAAGAATTTTGTTAGGTTTTTTATTTTCAGGGAGTCCTGTTGGCAACAGGCTCCCTGCATCGTGGGACTGAGGAGAGAGAAGCAGGGCTGGCTTTACGGTTGGGCTCTGTTTCTAGGCTACTGGACACCATTAGCTCCAGAGGGTGTCGGAACACAGGTCTCACCTGGGGTTCGTCCCGGAGCTGCGCCGCCGTCCTCCTCACAGATGCCGAACATAGAAGCCGGGTGAGTATGAGAAGGCAGAAGACATCAGGCGGCAGAAGACATCAGATCTTCATGAGGTAAGGCGCGCCATTGCTCCCACTATACACACACAGAGCAGCACTGAAGGGTGCAGGGCGCTGGGGGGGGCGCCCGGGGGGCGCCCTGGGCAGCAATATTCCTCACTTTTGGGCATGTTAAAATGGATTAGGCTGCGGAGGCAGTAAATCCAAGAATCCCCCGCCATTTTAATAAAAAAAAGCACTGGGACCGAAGCCCGCCGTCGGGTGGGCGGGGCTTGATCCTCAGCACTAACCAGCGCCATTTTCTCCACAGAAGCTGCATGCTGAACGCTGGCTCCCTGGTCTCTCTCCTGCTGAACTTCACAGGCTGGAAAAAAGAGGAGGGGGGCACATTGGCGACGCAGTGAGTGGGAATTGGAATATTATTATATAAAAAAGCGCTGTCTGGTCATATTTTTCCACAGTGTTATTAAGCGCTGGGTGTGTACTGGCATACTCTCTCTCTGGGCCAGATGTACTAAGCTTGAAAAGTGATAAATATCACTGTGATAAAGCACCAGCTAATCGGCTCCTAACTGTCATTTTTCAAACACAGCCTGTGACATGGCAGTTAGGAGCCGACTGGCTGGTGCTTTATCACAGTGATATTTATCACTTTTCAGGCTTAGTACATCTCCCCCTCTGTCTCTCCTAAGGGCCTGGTTGGGGTTTTGTCCCCTTGTAGATTAATCCCTGTGTGTGTGGGGTGTCGGTACGTGGTGTCGACATGTCTGAAGCGGAAGGCTTCTCCAAGGAGGAGGTGGAGCACATGAGTAGTGTGTCCCAGTCGGTTGTGCCGACTCCGGAATGGATGGACATGTGGCATATTTTGAATGCAAGTGTGGCATCTTTACATAAAAGGCTTGATAAGGCTGAATTAGGGGGGACATCAGGGGGTCAATCTTCGGATTGGACCGACTCACAGGGCCCGTCGGGGTCTCAAAAGCGTCCCTTAACACAAGACACTACTACCGACACGGATTCCATTCAGTGTATGATTGTGGCAATAAGGGATGTGTTGCATATTGAGGATGAACCCTCGGACCCCGACACAAGGGTACACATGTTTAAGGAAAAGAAACAGATTATTAATTTTCCCACATCTCATGAATTAAATGATTTCTTTGGAAAAGCTTGGGAGACTCCGGAAAAGAGACCGCAGATCCCCAAAAGAATTTATATGGCATACCCTTTCCCTAAGCAGGACAGGGAGATTTGGGAATCACCCCCCACTGTGGACAAGGCCCTGACGCGCTTGTCCAAGAAGGTGGCGCTACCGTCTCCTGACACAGCAGCCCTTAAGGACCCTGCAGATCGCAGGCAAGAAACTACCTTAAAGTGTATTTATTCTCATACGGGTGCTGTGCTAAGACCGACAATTGCGTCGGCATGGGTGTGTAGCGCAATTGCAGCTTGGACAGATGAGCTGACAGATCAATTTGAAAATATGGATAAGGATACTATATTTTTAACTCTAGCCCATATTAAAGACGCAGTCTTATTTATGAGGGATGCTCAAAGGGACATTGGACTGCTAGCTTCTAGGGCCAATGCCGAGAAGATCCTTATGGACTCGCCAATGGACGGGTGATGCGGATTCCAAAAAACATATGGAAGTACTACCCTATAAGGGTGAGGTATTGTTTGGGGATGCAAAAAACAGATTATTAATTTTCCCACATCTCATGAATGAAATGATTTATTTGGAAAAGCTTGGGAGACTCCGGAAAAGAGACCGCAGATCCCCAAAAGAATTTATATGGCATACCCTTTCCCTAAGCAGGACAGGGAGATTTGGGAATCACCCCCCACTGTGGACAAGGCCCTGACGCGCTTGTCCAAGAAGGTGGCGCTACCGTCTCCTGACACAGCGGCCCTTAAGGACCCTGCAGATCGCAGGCAAGAAACTACCTTAAAGTGTATTTATTCTCATACGGGTGCTGTGCTAAGACCGACAATTGCGTCGGCATGGGTGTGTAGCGCAATTGCAGCTTGGACAGATGAGCTGACAGATCAATTTGAAAATATGGATAAGAATACTATATTTTTAACTCTAGCCCATATTAAAGACGCAGTCTTATTTATGAGGGATGCTCAAAGGGACATTGGACTGCTAGCTTCTAGGGCCAATGCCATGTCTATCTCGGCGAGAAGATCCTTATGGACTCGCCAATGGACGGGTGATGCGGATTCCAAAAAACATATGGAAGTACTACCCTATAAGGGTGAGGTATTGTTTGGGGATGCAAAAAAGAATTGGTACCAATACATACAACCTAGCGCTTCATGTAGGAGGGCCACTGTATTTAGTAGTCCTCATGAATGGAGTCCCACAGGAAAAAGCAAGAAAAAGTGCATATAGTGAAGAACCGTTACGCAATATACAGTTCAATTTTTATATTAAAAAACATTTATTCTGTGTAATTAAAACATCAGTCCACACATATATGAGTGTGTGAGCAGCAACAAGAGTGACACAAAGTGCAATGTGTCTAGCAGCAGTTATGATATCCACACAGGGAGTCCAAATGTGCAATTACCAGATATCGAAGAAAAGCAGGCATGTAATGTGTATCAGTCCACATCAGCAGCAGCAGCTCCTTCTCCTTCCGTCTGGCAAAAGGTCCAGGATCTCCCTCCAATGGTCATGTCACAACTGAGGGCCTGAGCTGACGGGAGGCAGCCTCAGTTGTAGGGGCTGAGATGTAACGGAACCTGGGAGGTTGTATCAGACCCCTAGACATGTAAGTAACATGTAGAATAACTGCCCGAAGGCGTGACCACGACAACCAGGATAAAAGTCAATGATGTTTATTATGACAAACTCCGTAACACAGCAGCAGTAAAAGGAAAGATAAAAGTCAACAGAGGATAAATACAATTCCCGGGTACTACAGGGTGGCAAGGGCCACAGGCACTGGTAGTGTGAGACAGTTCTTATAATCTTCTAGTTGGAAAGTCCTTACCAGGCCTGACTGTAGCAATGGAGAGAACCCAGGATCGTACCAGCTGATGTTCCAGGAAAGGCTGGGCTGCTGAAGATAAAACGGCTGCTGTGGATACTGGCTGGAACCAGACTGTTGTTGGTACGGAGTGGATACTGGCTGGAACCAGTTAAATAATAAACGAACTTGAGAGCGATGAAATAATAATGAAGTTTGGAGTTTGAGAGCGGTGAAATAATAATACCGGTGGAGAGTGGTAAACTGCAGAAAAGGACACCGGCCCTTTAAGAGAAGCTGTACACTGCTGGAAGCTGGGCTGGAAGCAGGTGATTGTTTGAGAGCGGTGAAATAATAATACCGGTGGAGAGTGGTAAACTGCAGAAAGGACACCGGCCCTTTAAGAGAAGCTGTACACTGCTGGAAGCTGGGCTGGAAGCAGGTGATTGTTGTAACTGGAAACAGGTGAGTCCAGAATGGATCGGAGAGTCAGGCTACACCGCAGATGGAATGCTGGTGCGGGTCTCTATAGCAGAAGTCTGGAGACAGGAGCTGGAACCTGGAAGACAACCACAGGAGAGAGACAAACTGGAACTAGGTTAGACAACCAAAGCACTGACGCCTTCCTTGCTCAGGCACAGCTTACTTATACCTGCAGCAAGGAAGGGGTTGGCTAGGCAATTATGCAAATCAACAATACAGACAGCAGATTGGTGGAAATGCTCAGATGACAAAATCCAAGATGGCTGCGCCCATGCAGACACTTGGAGGGAAGTTTGGTTTGTAATCCATGTGAGAATTGAAACAGCAATGGCGGCGCCGGCCACAGGAGACAGGAAACGCCAGACTGATGATTGCACATCTAAACCACGCGGGCACAGCGGAGGCCGCGGCTGACGTTATCGCCACTCTGACACTCTGCATGCAGGAACTCAGGGACAGCGGTGGAGGCCGCGGGGAACGCCATTCCAGATGTTACATGGCGCCGCGGTGACCGCGTCTCAGAGTGACAGGAGAGGAGGCAGGAATGTGGACATCAGTGTAACGGATGGGATCCGGTCCTGGAACGCTGAGCCAGCCTCAGGAGGCATCTGAAGGGTAAGTAATGGCGTCCAGATACCCGGATCGTGACAGCACCCCCCCCCCTTTAGGAGTGGCCCCAGGACACTTCTTAGGCTTTAAAGGAAACTTTGCGTGGAAATTTCGGACCAAGGCAGGAGCATGGACGTCTGAGGCATTGGACCAAGAGCGTTCTTCAGGACCATAGCCCTTCCAGTCAATGAGGTATTGTAACTGACCGTAACGGAAACGTGAGTCCAAAATCTTGGCCACCTCGTACTCGACTCCCCGTTGAGTCTGAACTTTGGGAGCTGGAGGAAGTGCAGAATGAAACCGATTCAGGATCAGCGGTTTCAACAAAGAAACATGAAATGTCCTGGGTATTTTCAAGAAGGATGGTAACTGTAACCTGTAGGCAACAGGATTGATGACTTGTTCAATCTTGAAGGGTCCGATGTAGCGAGGTGCAAATTTCATGCTGGGAACTCTCAACCTCAAATTCTTCGTGGACAGCCACACACGATCACCCACCTTGAGAGCAGGAACCGCTCTACGCTTCCTATCGGCAAACTTCTTATACCTGAATGAGGCTTTAAGCAGGGCTGCGCGGACGTTCCTCCAGTTATTTGAAAACTGACGCAAGGTGACATCCACTGCTGGAACAGAAGTTGCGGGAAGCGGTTGGAATTCTGGGACTTTAGGGTGGAATCCATAATTAATGAAGAATGGTGTAGAAGAAGATGAGGAATGGTATTGATTGTTGTGGCTGAACTCGGCCCAAGGAAGGAGTTGAACCCAGTCATCTTGAGAGGAAGACACATATATACGGAGGAAGGCCTCCAAGTCCTGATTCACCCTCTCGGTTTGACCATTGGTCTGAGGATGGTAAGCCGTGGAAAACTTTAACTTGACTTGGAGGGCTTGACACAAACTTCGCCAAAATTTGGCTACAAATTGTACTCCACGATCCGAGATGATCTCTTCAGGAAGACCGTGAAGTCGGAAGATCTCTTGTATAAACACTTGAGCCAACTTGGAAGCTGACGGAAGACCGGTGAGAGGGATGAAATGTGCCATCTTGGTGAACCGGTCAACTACCACCCAGATGGTATTAAACTTGTTGCAGATAGGTAGATCGGAAACAAAGTCCATGGACAAATGGGTCCAAGGTCGACGGGGAACAGATAATGGAACCAGTTGCCCCGCAGGCGACTGGCGGGAGACTTTGTGTTGGGCACACTTTGGGCAGGAGGCAATAAATTCCATAACGTCCTTCTTCAGAGTTGGCCACCAGTAGGACCTAGAAATAAATTCAAGGGTTTTCTGAATGCCTGTATGTCCAGAAAAACGGGAAGCATGGGCCCAATGCATGAGCTTCTTCCTTAGAACTGGCTTAACAAAACTTTTCCCTGGTAGAGGCGTAGAGTCCATCCCTACCGTGGAGAATGCCAACGGATTAATAATAGGATGCTTGTCTGCAGACTCGGACTCATTTTCTTGCTCCCATGAGCGGGAAAGGGCATCGGCCTTACGATTCTGAGAACCCGGACAGAACTGGAGTTTAAAGTCAAACCTAGAGAAGAAAAGTGCCCATCTGGCCTGACGAGGATTCAGACATTGTGCGCCTTTGAGATATAAAAGATTTTTGTGGTCGGTAAGTATGGTGATTGAGTGGGAAGCTCCCTCCAACAGGTATCTCCACTCCTCCAGAGCGAGCTTGATGGCTAGCAACTCCTGATCGCCAATGGCATAGTTGCGCTCAGCTGGGGAGAACTTCCGGGAGAAGAAACTGCAAGGATGTAGATGTCCATCTTTGGCCCTCTGGGATAACACTGCTCCTACTCCAACGGAGGAGGCATCTACCTCTAAGATAAAAGGAGAGTCGGTATCGGGCTGTTTCAGAACTGGTGCAGAGATGAACCGTTGCTTCAGAAGGTGAAAGGCCTGTGTAGCTTCCTCGGACCACTTGGACGGATTAGCACCTTTCTTGGTTAATGCAGTGATAGGCGCCACAATGGTGGAAAAGTCTCGTATAAATTTTCTATAATAATTGGCGAACCCTAAGAACCTCTGGACCCCTTTGAGGCTTAAGGGTATAGGCCAATTCTGGATTGCTTGGAGTTTCTCAGGATCCATCTCTAGTCCGGAACCGGACACAATGTAACCTAGAAACGGAATGGTTTTAACTTCAAACACACACTTCTCCAATTTACAATAGTGGTGATTGACACGGAGACGGGAAAGAACCTCTTTTACCCAGAAACGATGATCTTCGAGATTATTAGCAAAGATGAGGATGTCGTCTAGATAAACCACGACATGGCGGTACAAGATGTCCCTGAAAATCTCATTCACGAAGTGCTGGAAGACTGCTGGAGCGTTGCTCAATCCGAAGGGCATGACGAGGTACTCATAATGTCCGTCACGGGTGTTAAAGGCGGTCTTCCACTCGTCACCCTCACGGATTCGGATGAGATTGTAGGCACACCTCAAGTCCAGCTTTGTGAAAATAGTTGCACCACTAACTCTATCAAAGAGCTCGGTAATCAGGGGTAAAGGGTATCGGTTCTTGACGGTAATGTCGTTCAGACCTCTGTAGTCGATGCACGGACGCAGACCACCGTCTTTCTCCTTAACGAAGAAGAAGCCTGCGCCGGCTGGAGAAGAAGATGGTCGGATGAAACCCTTCGCCAGGTTCTCTTTGATGTACTCTTCCATGGAGTGTGTCTCAGGCAGAGACAACGGATAAGTTCGGCCTCGCGGTGGAACCTTCCCTGGAATGAGGTCGATTGGGCAGTCCCATTCTCTATGAGGAGGAAGGATATCAGCAGAGGCTTTACTGAACACGTCCGTGAAGTCTTGATATGGAGGAGGCGGAACATCAGATGACCTGGGGAAGGAAGAACAAACAGGAAGAACTTTGGCTAAACAAGTCTCAGCACAGGAGGGACCCCATGCCAGTATTTGTGTAGTCGTCCAGTCAATTGATGGATTGTGGAGACGGAGCCATGGAAGGCCTAAAACCACTGGATGTGTGGCTCTTGGAATCACTAAAAAAGAAATATACTCAGAATGAAGAACTCCCACTCTCAGACGAACTGGAAGAGTGCTTAAGGAAATGACTGCGTCAAAAATCTTGCTGCCATCCACGGCAGTCAAAGAGATGGACGAGGACAGTCTCTCGGTGGGTAGGGACCACCGTTTAACATAAGCTTCGGTTATGAAATTCCCAGCTGCTCCGGAATCAAGGAGGGCAATGACGTTCCTGTAACGTTGAGCAATTTGGAGCGACACTGGGAGGTTACAGTCATGAGGAGATGGAGAGGAGATCATTACTCCTAGCCGGCCCTCTCCTTGGCGAGCTAGGATCTGGAGTTTCCCGGACGTTTGGGACAGGCATTGATAGTGTGCGACGGAGCTGCACAGTAGAGACAGAGAGACTCAGAGAGACGTCTTCGGCGCTCAGCGGGAGATAGACGGGAACGACTAATTTGCATAGGCTCATCCTTGGATGGAGATGGTTGACGAGGAGGAGGAGCAGAAGATTTAGGAGTAGATGATCTTCCTCGCTCGGTTGCTCTCTCTCTGAAACGTAGATCAACCTTCGTGCAAAGAGAAATTAGCTCATCCAACTTAGAGGGCAAGTCTCTGGTAGCTAACTCATCCTTGATGCGTTCTGATAAGCCATGCCAGAATGCAGCATACAGGGCCTCGTCGTTCCATGCCAGTTCAGATGCCAGGATTTTAAACTGTATAAGATACTGTCCCACAGTACGTGTTCCCTGGCGTAAACAGAGAATCTCAGATGAAGCAGATGTTATCCGGCCTGGCTCGTCGAAGATGCGCCTGAATGTAGCTACAAAGTCAGTATAGGAGGATAGCAGGGGATCAGACTTCTCCCATAAAGGTGATGCCCAGTCAAGGGCTGAGCCACTGAGAAGGGAGATGATATAGGCAATTTTGGTACGGTCACTGAAGAAATTGCCAGGTAGAAGCTCAAAGTGGATTTCACATTGATTGAGAAATCCCCTGCAGAACCTTGGAGATCCATCAAATTTTGCTGGCGTTGGAAGATGAAGATGTGGACTGGAAATGGGTAAGGTGGGTGGGGTTACAGCTGGTGTCACTGTAGTGGACGCACCGGACGTGCCAGGTCCACGGAGGGTCGTTTGAATCCCATCCAGCCGTGTAGAGAGATCCTGAAGACAGCGGATGATGTGGCCCTGTGCAGCCTCCTGATGTTCAAGTCGGGCTGCCAGTTCTTGCATCGGCCTGGCCGCTTGATCCTGGTCTCCGGCTGGAATCATTAGGTCAGTGCTTACTGTCACAACTGAGGGCCTGAGCTGACGGGAGGCAGCCTCAGTTGTAGGGGCTGAGATGTAACGGAACCTGGGAGGTTGTATCAGACCCCTAGACATGTAAGTAACATGTAGAATAACTGCCCGAAGGCGTGACCACGACAACCAGGATAAAAGTCAATGATGTTTATTATGACAAACTCCGTAACACAGCAGCAGTAAAAGGAAAGATAAAAGTCAACAGAGGATAAATACAATTCCCGGGTACTACAGGGTGGCAAGGGCACTGGTAGTGTGAGACAGTTCTTATAATCTTCTAGTTGGAAAGTCCTTACCAGGCCTGACTGTAGCAATGGAGAGAACCCAGGATCGTACCAGCTGATGTTCCAGGAAAGGCTGGGCTGCTGAAGGTAAAACGGCTGCTGTGGATACTGGCTGGAACCAGACTGTTGTTGGTACGGAGTGGATACTGGCTGGAACCAGTTAAATAATAAACGAACTTGAGAGCGATGAAATAATAATGAAGTTTGGAGTTTGAGAGCGGTGAAATAATAATACCGGTGGAGAGTGGTAAACTGCAGAAAAGGACACCGGCCCTTTAAGAGAAGCTGTACACTGCTGGAAGCTGGGCTGGAAGCAGGTGATTGTTTGAGAGCGGTGAAATAATAATACCGGTGGAGAGTGGTAAACTGCAGAAAGGACACCGGCCCTTTAAGAGAAGCTGTACACTGCTGGAAGCTGGGCTGGAAGCAGGTGATTGTTGTAACTGGAAACAGGTGAGTCCAGAATGGATCGGAGAGTCAGGCTACACCGCAGATGGAATGCTGGTGCGGGTCTCTATAGCAGAAGTCTGGAGACAGGAGCTGGAACCTGGAAGACAACCACAGGAGAGAGACAAACTGGAACTAGGTTAGACAACCAAAGCACTGACGCCTTCCTTGCTCAGGCACAGCTTACTTATACCTGCAGCAAGGAAGGGGTTGGCTAGGCAATTATGCAAATCAACAATACAGACAGCAGATTGGTGGAAATGCTCAGATGACAAAATCCAAGATGGCTGCGCCCATGCAGACACTTGGAGGGAAGTTTGGTTTGTAATCCATGTGAGAATTGAAACAGCAATGGCGGCGCCGGCCACAGGAGACAGGAGACGCCAGACTGATGATTGCACATCTAAACCACGCGGGCACAGCGGAGGCCGCGGCTGACGTAATCGCCACTCTGACACTCTGCATGCAGGAACTCAGGGACAGCGGTGGAGGCCGCGGGGAACGCCATTCCAGATGTTACATGGCGCCGCGTCTCAGAGTGACAGGGGAGGAGGCAGGAATGTGGACATCAGTGTAACGGATGGGATCCGGTCCTGGAACGCTGAGCCAGCCTCAGGAGGCATCTGAAGGGTAAGTAATGGCGTCCAGATACCCGGATCGTGACAGGTCAGGTTTGTAATGCCAACGCGTTTCTCCCCTATGCAGCAGGGCTTTCTCAAGGCTTCCAAGAATATTAGGTAGTCCAGTATTTCCTCCCTTTTTAAACGTCAATCCACCAATCCCGGTATAGCTGACCCTGGTGTATCCCATCAGGTGTGATGAGACTACATCTCCCACAAGTCCCCCATACATCACTTCCGCTTGTAGTCCACGGTTCCCTTGCGTCCTTACGGCGGCAGGGCGGGCGCTATTGGCTCCTATACATGTGAATACTACAAGTCCCATGAGCCTCCTTGCGCCCCGCCCTGCCTGCCGCTTCCGTCTTCCCGTTCAGCTAGCGTCACGGACCCCGGACTCATGTCGTATTCCCTTGGTATGTTGCTATAGCAACAGATACGTCACTTCCGCCGCTGTACTCGGCCGTTGTCATGGTGACGCCTGTCAATAATGAGTCCGGGGTCCGTGACGCTAGCTGAACGGGAAGACGGAAGCGACAGGCAGGGCGGGGCGCAAGGAGGCTCATGGGACTTGTAGTATTCACATGTATAGGAGCCAATAGCGCCCGCCCTGCCGCCGTAAGGACGCAAGGGAACCATGGACTACAAACGGAAGTGATGTATGGGGGACTTGTGCGAGATGTAGTCTCATCACACCTGATGGGATACACCAGGGTCAGCTATACCGGGATTGGTGGATTGACGTTTAAAAAGGGAGGAAATACTGGACTACCTAATATTCTTGGAAGCCTTGAGAAAGCCCCGCTGCATAGGGGAGAAACGCGTTGGCATTACAAACCTGACCATTGGAGGGAGATCCTGGACCTTTTGCCAGACGGAAGGAGAAGGAGCTGCTGCTGCTGATGTGGACTGATACACATTACATGCCTGCTTTTCTTCGATATCTGGTAATTGCACATTTGGACTCCCTGTGTGGATATCATAACTGCTGCTAGACACATTGCACTTTGTGTCACTCTTGTTGCTGCTCACACACTCATATATGTGTGGACTGATGTTTTAATTACACAGAATAAATGTTTTTTAATATAAAAATTGAACTGTATATTGTGTAACGGTTCTTCACTATATGCACTTTTTCTTGCTTTTTCCTGTGGGACTCCATTCATGAGGACTACTAAATACAGTGGCCCTCCTACATGAAGCGCTAGGTTGTATGTATTGGTACCAATTCTTTTTTGCATGATTATTTCCACTGGTTGGATGGGAGGTATTTTATAGAGAGTTGCCTCCAGGTTACCACATCACGCCACCAAGCTGCTCCAATTAGTGCACACTTAACATAGTATCTACACCCATTTTTGTTTAGGCAGTATTGTTTGGGGATGGGCTGACGGACCTGGTTTCCACAGCTACAGCAGGTAAATCAATTTTTTTACCATATATTCCCCAACAACAACAAAAAAGTAACACACTATCAGATGCAGTCCTTTCGGTCGCACAAGTCCAGAAGAGGTCGGGGATCCTCTTTCCTCGCCAGAGGTAAGGGCAGAGGCAAAAGAGCACCTGCTTCGGCAGGTGCCCAGGACCAAAAGTCCTCCCCGGCTGCTCCAAAACCCACAGCATGACGCTGGGGCTCCCCTGAGGGAGTCCGCACCGGTGGGGGCACGTCTTCGACTTTTCAGTCAGGCCTGGGTCAGATCAGACCTGAATCCCTGGGTGTTGGAAATAGTTTCCCAGGGGTACAAACTGGAATTAGAGGAGGTGCCCCTGCGCCGATTTTTCAAATCGGCCCTACCAGCTTCCACATCGGAAAGGGATGTAGTGTTAGCTGCAATTCAAACGCTGTGTATACAGCAAGTGATAATTAAGGTTCCCCTGCACCAGCAGGGAAGAGGTTACTATTCAACCCTATTTGTGGTCCCGAAACCGGATGGTTCGGTCAGACCTATTTTGAATCTGAAATCCCTAAACCTGTACATAAAAAGATTCAAATTCAAAATGGAATCACTCAGAGGGATAATAGCCAACATGGAGGAGGGGGAGTTTATGGTGTCTCTGGACATAAAGGATGCATACCTTCATGTCCCCATATATGCCCCCCATCAGGAATACCTGAGATTCGCTGTACAGGATTGTCATTACCAATTTCAGACGTTGCCGTTTGGACTTTCCACGGCCCCGAGGATTTTCACCAAGATAATGGCGGAAATGATGGTGGTCCTGCGCAAGCATGGAGTCACAATTATCCCATACTTGGACGATCTCCTGATAAAAGCGAGATCAAGGGAGAAATTGCTGAGCAGTGTGGCACTCTCTCTGAGAGTGCTCCAGCAACACGGTTGGATTCTAAATCTACCGAAGTCACAGTTGATTCCGACAACTCGATTACCGTTCCTAGGTATGATACTGGATACGGAACAAATGAAGGTCTTCCTCCCAATAGAGAAAGCCCAGGACATCCAGAACATGGTCAGAGACCTGCTAAAACCGAAAAGGGTGTCAGTTCACCAATGCACTCGAGTTCTGGGAAAAATGGTGGCGGCATACGAGGCCATTCCCTTCGGAAGGTTCCATGCAAGGACTTTTCAATGGGACCTTCTGGACAAGTGGTCCGGGTTCCATCTGCACTTACCTCGGAAAATAACTCTGTCCCCAGGGGCCAGAGTGTCTCTCCTGTGGTGGTTGCAAAGTGCTCACGTGCTGGATGGTCGCCGGTTCGGAATTCAGGACTGGATCCTGGTTACCACGGACGCGAGCCTCCGAGGATGGGGAGCGGTCACACAGGGAAAAAAAATTTCAGGGACTTTGGTCAGACCAGGAGTCCTGTCTACACATCAATGTGTTGGAACTCAGGGCCATTTACAACGGCCTTCGACAAGCGGAGAGTCTTCTTCGAAAACCTACCGGTTCTGATTCAATCAGACAATGTCACAGCAGTGGCTCATGTGAACCGCCAAGGCGGGACAAGAAGCAGAGTCGCGATTGCGGAAGCCACCAGGATTCTTCGCTGGGCGGAAAATCATGTAAGCGCTCTGTCGGCTGTCTTCATTCCGGGAGTGGACAACTGGGAAGCAGACTTCCTCACCAGACACGATTTCCATCCAGGAGAGTGGGGACTTCATCAAGAAGTCTTTGCAGACATAACACGTCTTTGGGGAACTCCTCAAATAGACATGATGGCGTCACGCCTCAACAAAAAGCTTCGGAGGTATTGTGCCAGGTCTCGGGACCCTCAGGCAGTGGCAGTAGACGGTCTGATAACACCGTGGGTGTTAAAATCGGTCTACGTGTTTCCTCCTCTTCCTCTCATCTCAAAAGTGTTGAGGATCATAAGGCAAAGAAGAGTACAGACGATACTCATTGTCCCAGACTGGCCTCGAAGGGCCTGGTACTCAGATCTACAAGAGATGCTCACAGGATATCCCTGGCCTCTTCCTCTGAGGGAAGACCTGTTGCAACAGGGGCCCTGTGTATTTCAGGACATACCGCGGTTACGTTTGACGGCATGGCGGTTGAACGCCGAATCCTAACGAAAAAGGGGATTCCGGAAGAGGTCATCCCTACTTTAATCAAGGCTAGGAAGGAGGTGACGGTTAAGCATTATCACCGTATCTGGCGAAAGTATGTGTCTTGGTGTGAGACCAAGAATGCACCTACGGAAGATTTTCATCTGGGTCGTTTTCTCCACTTCCTACAGACAGGAGTGGATATGGGCCTGAAATTAGGCTCTGTTAAGGTTCAGATTTCGGCCCTCTCGATTTTCTTTCAGAAGGAATTGGCTTCTCTTCCAGAAGTCCAGACATTTGTAAAGGGAGTGCTACACATCCAGCCTCCTTTTGTGTCTCCAGTGGCACCGTGGGACCTCAACGTGGTGTTGCAGTTCCTAAAATCACACTGGTTTGAACCCCTTAACAAGGTTGAGTTGAAATTTCTTACTTGGAAGGTGGTCATGTTGTTGGTATCGGCAAGGCGAGTATCAGAATTGGCGGCTTTGTCACACAAAATCCCCTACTTGATTTTTCATGTGGATCGAGCTGACTTGAGGACACGTCCGCAATTTTTGCCTAAGGTCGTTTCTTCATTCCATGTGAATCAACCTATTGTGGTGCCTGTGGCTACAAGTGACCTGGAGGATTCCAGATCCCTGGACGTAGTCAGGGCCTTAAAGATTTATGTAGCCAGGACGGCTAGAATTAGGAAAACAGAGGCTCTGTTTGTCCTGTATGCGGCCAATAAGATTGGCGCACATGCTTCGAAGCAGACTATTGCTCGCTGGATCTGTAATACGATTCAGCAGGCTCACTCTAAGGCTGGATTGCCAGTACCAAATTCAGTTAAGGCCCATTCCACTAGGAAGGTGGGCTCTTCTTGGGCGGCTGCTCGAGGCGACTCGGCATTACAACTTTGCCGAGCGGCGACTTGGTCGGGATCAAACACTTTTGCTAAATTCTACAAGTTTGATACCCTGGCTGATGAGGACCTAGCGTTTGCTCAGTCGGTGCTGCAGAGTCATACGCACTCTCCTGCCCGATTGGATGCTTTGGTATAAACCCCATGGTCCTTACGGAGTCCCCAGCATCCTCTAGGACGTAAGAGAAAATAAGATTTTAAACCTACCGGTAAATCTATTTCTCCTAGTCCGTAGAGGATGCTGGGCGCCCATCCCAGTGCGGAAACTCTGCAAGACTTGTATATAGTTGTTGCTTACATAAGGGTTCTGTTACAGTTGAAATCGGTCTTGGACCGTTACTGTTGTTGTTCATACGGTTAACTGGTTATGTATGATCCAGGTTACATGGTATGATTGGTGTGGGCTGGTATGAATCTTACCCTTGGATTTCTAAATCCTGCCTTGTATTGTCCATCTCCTCTGGGCACAGTTCTCTAACTGAGGTCTGGAGGAGGGGCATAGAGGGAGGAGCCAGTGCACACCCATAGTCAAAGTTCTTTTTAGGTGCCCTATCTCCTGCGGAGCCCGTCTATACCCCATGGTCCTTACGGAGTCCCCAGCATCCTCTACGGACTAGGAGAAATAGATTTACCGGTAGGTTTAAAATCTTATTTTTTATGGTCTGTTCCTGGCAAAAAGGGCTTTGTACCGGTTTATTACTCTCCAAATTTCCACTGAAAGTATAGGAAAGGGGGTGTGGCCACGCCCCCTTTCCTAATTTGTACTGGTTTTTATGTGTAAAATGTTGGAGGGTAAGTGGTATGCAGCGGTGCAGGTATGCGGGTACGCTCGGGTGCGGAGTACCCATAAGAATTTGGCAGCCGGTACTCAGTACCACCTGCCACACACTTTGCCATTACCACAATTATAATGTGCCACAAAGCAACAAGACCATGGTGCTTGGCAGTATGACGGCTCCTCCGACTTTGTCAGGGTTACTGGGAGTGCGACAGTTTCCTGTTATAATGGAGGAATTATTATATTTCTCCTGTCCTAGAGGATGCTGGGGACTCCAAAAGGACCATGGGGTATAGACGGGATCCGCAGGAGACATGGGCACTTTAAGACTTTAAATGGGTGTGAACTGGCTCCTCCCTCTATGCCCCTCAACCAGACCTCAGATTCTGTGCCCAGACAGACTGGACACACAACAGGAGAGCTCTCCTGAGTTTCTCTGAGAAAATACTTTTTTAGGTTTATTGTTTTCAGGGAGCACTGCTGGCAGACCTACTTCTGTGAGTAAAAGGCTCTGCTTCTTAGGCTACTGGACACCATTAGCTCCAGAGGGTCTGATCACTTGGTATAGCCTAACTGTTCGTTCCCGGAGCCGCACCGTCGTCCCCCTCACAGAGCCAGAAGAAAGAAGCCGGGTGAGTAACCGAAGCAAAGAAGACTTCATTACAGACGGCAGAAGACTTCAGTCTCGGAGGTACCGCGCAGCGGTCGCGCTGCGCGCCATTGCTCCCACACACAAGCGGCACTACATGGGTGCAGGGCGCAGGGGGGGCGCCCTGGGCAGCAATAATACCTCACATTCAGCCTGGCAAAGTAGTATACAGCGCTTAGGCACTGTATACAGACCCCCCGCCAGTATTTTTTTTTTAAAGTAGCGGGACAGAAGCGCACCATGAAGGGTGCGGGGCTTGATCCTTCCAGCTCTACTCAGCGCCATTTTCTCTACACTGTGAGCTGCAGAGACGCTGGTCCTGGCCTCCTACACTTCTGTCACAAGTAACAGGGTGTTAAACGGGGGGGGGGGGGGGGGGGGGGGCACGGCAAAATTTGGTGTTGATTAGTATTATTATTAATCTTAACAGCGCTGACAGGTCTGGGGCATTATTATTATATACTTTCAGACCGGGTTGGGCGCTGGGTGTGAGCTGGCAAACTCCCTCTGTGTTTTCTCTGATAGGCCTTATTGTGGGTCTGTCCCCTATAGCCGGTGCGATAGTGGTGTCGGTACGAGTGTCGACATGTCTGAGGCTGAAGGCTCTTCCCAGGAGGAGGCTGGTGTGGAGACTGAACAGTGTGGGGGAGTGAATCTGTCGGCACCGCCGACTGCTGATTGGGTGAATAAGTTGAGTGCCTTGAATACAAATGTGGCTTTATTAAATAAGAGATTGGATAAATCTGAGGCTCAGAACCAAACATGGAGATAATCCATGGAAGTTGGTTTATCCCAAACGCAGTCTTCCTCAGGGTCACAGAAACGGCTGTTTACCCAGATAGCAGACACAGATACCGACACAGATTCCAATTCCAGTGTCGACTATGGTGATGCCAGGATGAATCCTAAACTGGCTAAGAGCATTCAGTACATGATTGTGGCAATAAAAGAAGTGTTACATATCACGGAAGACCCTGCTGTTCCTGAGACGAGGGTCTGTGTGTTTAAAGGAAAGAAACCTCCAGTAACGTTTCCTCCCTCTCATAAACTGAACACTCTTTTTGAAAGGGCTTGGGAAAATCCAGACAATAAAGTTGCTGATTCCCAAGAGAATTATTATGGCATACCTGTTCCCCTCTGAGGATAGGAATAAGTGGGAGTCAACCCCCAATGTGGACAAGGCTCTAGCACGGCTGTCCAAGAAGGTGGCGCTTCCGTCCCCTGAGACAGCGGCCCTAAAAGATTCTGCGGATCGTAAGCAGGAAACTACTATGAAATCTATTTACGCCACTACGGGTATGCTGCTCAGACCTGCCGTAGCATCGGCATGGGTGAGTAGTGCGATTGAGAAGTGGGCAGATAACTTGTCATCTGACTTGGACACCCTGGATAGGGATAGCATTCTTTTGACACTGGGTCATATCAGGGACGCTGCAGTCTATCTAAGGGAGGCTGCGAGAGATATTGGCCTCTTGGGATCAAGGGCCAATGCCATGGCAATCTCGGCTAGGAGAGCGTTATGGACTCATCAATGGAATGGTGATGCGGACTCTAAGAGGGCTATGGAGGCTCTGCCGTATAAAGGTGGTGTTTTGTTTGGTGAGGGCCTCGCGGACCTGGTATCTACAGCTACCGCGGGTAAGTCATCCTTTCTACCGTGTCACAACTGAGGGCTGGTGCTGACCAGGGGGAGCCTCAGTTGTAGGGGCTGAGGTATATGTGTACCTGGGAGGCAGTACAGGGTTCTTAGACAAGCAGGGAACCTTTAGAACAAATGCCCGAAGGCGTGACCAAGACAACAAAGGAAAGTTCAAAGGTTTATTAAACACAGTTCAGAGGAATACGGATTACTTGGTACAGGTAACAGGAATCACAGTTCAGAGAAATACTTGGGATCGATGGCGGAGCACCGATGGAGACTTGGGATCGATGGCGGAGCACCGATGGAGACTTGGGATCGATGGCGGAGCACCGATGGAGACTTGGGATCGATGGCGGAGCACTGATGGAGACTTGGGATCGATGGCGGAGCACCGATGGAGACTTGGGATCGATGGCGGAGCACCGATGGAGACTTGGGATCGATGGCGGAGCACCGATGGAGACTTGATCGATGGCGGAGCACCGATGGAGACTTGGGATCGATGGCGGAGCACCGATGGAGACTTGGGATCGATGGCGGAGCACCGATGGAGACTTGGGATCGATGGCGGAGCACCGATGGAGACTTGGGATCGATGGCGGAGCACCGATGGTTACTGGGGATCGATGGCGGAACACCGATGGTTACTGGCAGGGCAGAGCACCGCTGGAAGCTAGAAGCTGGAAGCCGGTCTCAGGTAACTGCCAGTCACAGGGAGCAATGTAGACACTGCAGAGTCAGGCTGTACAGCAGAGAAAGTCCATGGAAGAACTGCACACTGGAATCACTGAAGACAACTGAAGCACTGACCAACTTTCCAGCCCAGGAACAGGATATTTATACCAGCTGGGAAACAGGGATTGGCTGGCTGATTAAGCAGAGTCCAGAGTGCAGCTGCTGGGTAATCAGGCCGAGAGCAGAGTACAGCTGATAGGCTGAAAAGTAACATGTGATGAAAACAAACATGGCTGCGCCCATGTTTGAATTTGGAGGGAAAGACTGTTTGTAACTTGCATGTGAGCTTTAACCATGAAGCTGCCAGAATCACAGTAAAGAGATTAGAGACAGAGATGCAGCGTGCTGCACACAGACAGTGCAGATGGAATCCAGGCTTGGAACGCTGGGACAGTCTCAGGAGGCATTTGGTAGGTAAATACGGATAAGGAATTACCTGGATCGTGACAGCACCCCCTCCTTTAGGAGTGGCCCCAGGACACTTCTTATAAATTCTTTACCTGAACAAATGGAAGAATCTAGATTGAATCCTGATGAACTTGAACTGGCTGGAACCAGAGGAGACTGTACTGGACCTATGGACGAGACCAGATTGAGTCCAGACAAACTTGAACCGGCTGAGACCGGCGGAGTCTTTAGACCGACGGATAGGGCAGGATTAGATCCGAAGGTACTGGAGTCGGCTGGAACCGAAGGAGGCTGATCCGGACAGACGGATGGGACCGGATTGGGTCCGGAAAAGCTTGAACCGGCTGGGACCGGAGGAGTCTTTGGATTGACATTCGAATCAGCTGGAACTGAAGGAGTCTTTGGACCTACGGATGGAACCGGATTGGGTCCAGAGATATCGGAATCGGCTGGAACTGAAGGAGTCTGAATCCGGTTAGAACCGGAATAAGTGGTATCTGAGTGTTCAGTTAGACCATCCTGGACCTGGTCCATGCTGGATGCCAACAGGGTGGTGCTCTCTGAAGACGGCAAACAGGAGTTCATAACTGTATCTGTAGCACAAAAATTTCCCTCTGGGAACTTGGCTCTGGATACTTCCCTTGGGGCTGAAACTTTGGTGACCCCTCCTGGGGTTGACGAATCAGACACCTCTCTCAGGGTTGTTTTCTCCAGCACCCCACCTGGGGTTGACAGATCAGAAACTCCTTTTTGAGAAGACTCATATGCCCCTACTAGAGCTTGAACATTGGATACCCCTCCTGGGGTTGCAGAAACGAATGCCCCAACTTGGGCTGTAGACACAGACGCCCCTTCTTGGGCTGTAGACACAGACGCCCCTTCTTGGGCTGTAGACACAGACGCCCCTTCTAGGGCTGAGGAAAGTTCGGACACTAGGATCTGGTACAGTACCAGATATTTACCGACTGTTTGTGTCCCCTGACGTAGCCGGAGGATATCAGAGGAGGCAGAGGTCACACGACCTGGTTCATCAAACATGCGCCTGAAGGTTGCCACGAAATCTGTGTATGAAGAGAGCAGGACATCAGACTTCTCCCATAGAGGTGATGCCCAATCGAGGGCGGAGCCACTGAGGAGGGAGATGATGTAAGCAACCTTGGTGCGGTCAGTTGGGAAACTGCCAGGCTGTAACTCGAAATATATCTCACACTGATTTAGGAAACCCCGACAGGCTTTTGGGGAACCATCAAACTTGGCAGGTGTCGGTAAATGGAGACAAAGAGCAGAAACAGGAATGGTGGGTGGGGATACCACCAAAGGTACTGCAGTCGGCACACTGGACGCCCCTGAACCACGGAGGGTTACTTGTATTCCATCCAGCCGAGAGGAGAGATCCTGGAGACAGCGAATCACATGGCCCTGTGCAGTCTCCTGACGTTCAAGGCAGGCTGCAAGTTCTTGCATCGGCCTGGTCGCTTGGACCTGGTCTCCGGACGGATCCATTTGGTCAGTGCTTACTGTCACAACTGAGGGCTGGTGCTGACCAGGGGGAGCCTCAGTTGTAGGGGCTGAGGTATATGTGTACCTGGGAGGCAGTACAGGGTTCTTAGACAAGCAGGGAACCTTTAGAACAAATGCCCGAAGGCGTGACCAAGACAACGAAGGAAAGTTCAAAGGTTTATTAAACACAGTTCAGAGGAATACGGATGACTTGGTACAGGTAACAGGAATCACAGTTCAGAGAAATACTTGGGATCGATGGCGGAGCACCGATGGAGACTTGGGATCGATGGCGGAGCACCGATGGAGACTTGGGATCGATGGCGGAGCACCGATGGAGACTTGGGATCGATGGCGGAGCACCGATGGAGACTTGGGATCGATGGCGGAGCACCGATGGAGACTTGGGATCGATGGCGGAGCACCGATGGAGACTTGGGATCGATGGCGGAACACCGATGGTTACTGGGGATCGATGGCGGAACACCGATGGTTACTGGCAGGGCAGAGCACCGCTGGAAGCTAGAAGTTGGAAGCCGGTCTCAGGTAACTGCCTGTCACAGGGAGCAATGTAGACACTGCAGAGTCAGGCTGTACAGCAGAGAAAGTCCATGGAAGAACTGCACACTGGAATCACTGAAGACAACTGAAGCACTGACCAACTTTCCAGCCCAGGAACAGGATATTTATACCAGCTGGGAAACAGGGATTGGCTGGCTGATTAAGCAGAGTCCAGAGTGCAGCTGCTGGGTAATCAGGCCGAGAGCAGAGTACAGCTGATAGGCTGAAAAGTAACATGTGATGAAAACAAACATGGCTGCGCCCATGTTTGAATTTGGAGGGAAAGACTGTTTGTAACTTGCATGTGAGCTTTAACCATGAAGCTGCCAGAATCACAGCAAAGAGATTAGAGACAGAGATGCAGCGTGCTGCACACAGACAGTGCAGATGGAATCCAGGCTTGGAACGCTGGGACAGTCTCAGGAGGCATTTGGTAGGTAAATACTGATAAGGAATTACCTGGACCGTGACAGCACCCCCTCCTTTAGGAGTGGCCCCAGGACACTTCTTATAAATTCTTTACCTGAACAAATGGAAGAATCTAGATTGAATCCTGATGAACTTGAACTGGCTGGAACCAGAGGAGACTGTACTGGACCTATGGATGAGACCAGATTGAGTCCAGACAAACTTGAACCGGCTGAGACCGGCGGAGTCTTTAGACCGACGGATAGGGCAGGATTAGATCCGAAGGTACTGGAGTCGGCTGGAACCGAAGGAGGCTGATCCGGACAGACGGATGGGACCGGATTGGGTCCGGAAAAGCTTGAACCGGCTGGGACCGGAGGAGTCTTTGGATTGACATTCGAATCAGCTGGAACTGAAGGAGTCTTTGGACCTACGGATGGAACCGGATTGGGTCCAGAGATATCGGAATCGGCTGGAACTGAAGGAGTCTGAATCCGGTTAGAACCGGAATGAGTGGTATCTGAGTGTTCAGTTAGACCATCCTGGACCTGGTCCATGCTGGATGCCAACAGGGTGGTGCTCTCTGAAGACGGCAAACAGGAGTTCATAACTGTATCTGTAGCACAAAAATTTCCCTCTGGGAACTTGGCTCTGGATACTTCCCTTGGGGCTGAAACTTTGGTGACCCCTCCTGGGGTTGACGAATCAGACACCTCTCTCAGGGTTGTTTTCTCCAGCACCCCACCTGGGGTTGACAGATCAGAAACTCCTTTTTGAGAAGACTCATATGCCCCTACTAGAGCTTGAACATTGGATACCCCTCCTGGGGTTGCAGAAACGAACGCCCCAACTTGGGCTGTAGACACAGACGCCCCTTCTTGGGCTGTAGACACAGACGCCCCTTCTTGGGCTGTAGACACAGACGCCCCTTCTAGGGCTGAGGAAAGTTCGGACACTAGGATCTGGTACAGTACCAGATATTTACCGACTGTTTGTGTCCCCTGACGTAGCCAGAGGATATCAGAGGAGGCAGAGGTCACACGACCTGGTTCATCAAACATGCGCCTGAAGGTTGCCACGAAATCTGTGTATGAAGAGAGCAGGACATCAGACTTCTCCCATAGAGGTGATGCCCAATCGAGGGCGGAGCCACTGAGGAGGGAGATGATGTAAGCAACCTTGGTGCGGTCAGTTGGGAAACTGCCAGGCTGTAACTCGAAATATATCTCACACTGATTTAGGAAACCCCGACAGGCTTTTGGGGAACCATCAAACTTGGCAGGTGTCGGTAAATGGAGACAAAGAGCAGAAACAGGAATGGTGGGTGGGGATACCACCAAAGGTACTGCAGTCGGCACACTGGACGCCCCTGAACCACGGAGGGTTACTTGTATTCCATCCAGCCGAGAGGAGAGATCCTGGAGACAGCGAATCACATGGCCCTGTGCAGTCTCCTGACGTTCAAGGCAGGCTGCAAGTTCTTGCATCGGCCTGGTCGCTTGGACCTGGTCTCCGGACGGATCCATTTGGTCAGTGCTTACTGTCACAACTGAGGGCTGGTGCTGACCAGGGGGAGCCTCAGTTGTAGGGGCTGAGGTATATGTGTACCTGGGAGGCAGTACAGGGTTCTTAGACAAGCAGGGAACCTTTAGAACAAATGCCCGAAGGCGTGACCAAGACAACGAAGGAAAGTTCAAAGGTTTATTAAACACAGTTCAGAGGAATACGGATGACTTGGTACAGGTAACAGGAATCACAGTTCAGAGAAATACTTGGGATCGATGGCGGAGCACCGATGGAGACTTGGGATCGATGGCGGAGCACCGATGGAGACTTGGGATCGATGGCGGAGCACCGATGGAGACTTGGGATCGATGGCGGAGCACCGATGGAGACTTGGGATCGATGGCGGAGCACCGATGGAGACTTGGGATCGATGGCGGAGCACCGATGGAGACTTGGGATCGATGGCGGAGCACCGATGGAGACTTGGGATCGATGGCGGAGCACCGATGGAGACTTGGGATCGATGGCGGAGCACCGATGGAGACTTGGGATCGATGGCGGAGCACCGATGGAGACTTGGGATCGATGGCGGAGCACCGATGGAGACTTGGGATCGATGGCGGAACACCGATGGTTACTGGGGATCGATGGCGGAACACCGATGGTTACTGGCAGGGCAGAGCACCGCTGGAAGCTAGAAGCTGGAAGCCGGTCTCAGGTAACTGCCAGTCACAGGGAGCAATGTAGACACTGCAGAGTCAGGCTGTACAGCAGAGAAAGTCCATGGAAGAACTGCACACTGGAATCACTGAAGACAACTGAAGCACTGACCAACTTTCCAGCCCAGGAACAGGATATTTATACCAGCTGGGAAACAGGGATTGGCTGGCTGATTAAGCAGAGTCCAGAGTGCAGCTGCTGGGTAATCAGGCCGAGAGCAGAGTACAGCTGATAGGCTGAAAAGTAACATGTGATGAAAACAAACATGGCTGCGCCCATGTTTGAATTTGGAGGGAAAGACTGTTTGTAACTTGCATGTGAGCTTTAACCATGAAGCTGCCAGAATCACAGCAAAGAGATTAGAGACAGAGATGCAGCGTGCTGCACACAGACAGTGCAGATGGAATCCAGGCTTGGAACGCTGGGACAGTCTCAGGAGGCATTTGGTAGGTAAATACTGATAAGGAATTACCTGGATCGTGACAGCACCCCCTCCTTTAGGAGTGGCCCCAGGACACTTCTTATAAATTCTTTACCTGAACAAATGGAAGAATCTAGATTGAATCCTGATGAACTTGAACTGGCTGGAACCAGAGGAGACTGTACTGGACCTATGGACGAGACCAGATTGAGTCCAGACAAACTTGAACCGGCTGAGACCGGCGGAGTCTTTAGACCGACGGATAGGGCAGGATTAGATCCGAAGGTACTGGAGTCGGCTGGAACCGAAGGAGGCTGATCCGGACAGACGGATGGGACCGGATTGGGTCCGGAAAAGCTTGAACCGGCTGGGACCGGAGGAGTCTTTGGATTGACATTCGAATCAGCTGGAACTGAAGGAGTCTTTGGACCTACAGATGGAACCGGATTGGGTCCAGAGATATCGGAATCGGCTGGAACTGAAGGAGTCTGAATCCGGTTAGAACCGGAATGAGTGGTATCTGAGTGTTCAGTTAGACCATCCTGGACCTGGTCCATGCTGGATGCCAACAGGGTGGTGCTCTCTGAAGACGGCAAACAGGAGTTCATAACTGTATCTGTAGCACAAAAATTTCCCTCTGGGAACTTGGCTCTGGATACTTCCCTTGGGGCTGAAACTTTGGTGACCCCTCCTGGGGTTGACGAATCAGACACCTCTCTCAGGGTTGTTTTCTCCAGCACCCCACCTGGGGTTGACAGATCAGAAACTCCTTTTTGAGAAGACTCATATGCCCCTACTAGAGCTTGAACATTGGATACCCCTCCTGGGGTTGCAGAAACGAACGCCCCAACTTGGGCTGTAGACACAGACACCCCTTCTTGGGCTGTAGACACAGACGCCCCTTCTTGGGCTGTAGACACAGACGCCCCTTCTAGGGCTGAGGAAAGTTCGGACACTAGGATCTGGTACAGTACCAGATATTTACCGACTGTTTGTGTCCCCTGACGTAGCCGGAGGATATCAGAGGAGGCAGAGGTCACACGACCTGGTTCATCAAACATGCGCCTGAAGGTTGCCACGAAATCTGTGTATGAAGAGAGCAGGACATCAGACTTCTCCCATAGAGGTGATGCCCAATCGAGGGCGGAGCCACTGAGGAGGGAGATGATGTAAGCAACCTTGGTGCGGTCAGTTGGGAAACTGCCAGGCTGTAACTCGAAATATATCTCACACTGATTTAGGAAACCCCGACAGGCTTTTGGGGAACCATCAAACTTGGCAGGTGTCGGTAAATGGAGACAAAGAGCAGAAACAGGAATGGTGGGTGGGGATACCACCAAAGGTACTGCAGTCGGCACACTGGACGCCCCTGAACCACGGAGGGTTACTTGTATTCCATCCAGCCGAGAGGAGAGATCCTGGAGACAGCGAATCACATGGCCCTGTGCAGTCTCCTGACGTTCAAGGCAGGCTGCAAGTTCTTGCATCGGCCTGGTCGCTTGGACCTGGTCTCCGGACGGATCCATTTGGTCAGTGCTTACTGTCACAACTGAGGGCTGGTGCTGACCAGGGGGAGCCTCAGTTGTAGGGGCTGAGGTATATGTGTACCTGGGAGGCAGTACAGGGTTCTTAGACAAGCAGGGAACCTTTAGAACAAATGCCCGAAGGCGTGACCAAGACAACGAAGGAAAGTTCAAAGGTTTATTAAACACAGTTCAGAGGAATACGGATGACTTGGTACAGGTAACAGGAATCACAGTTCAGAGAAATACTTGGGATCGATGGCGGAGCACCGATGGAGACTTGGGATCGATGGCGGAGCACCGATGGAGACTTGGGATCGATGGCGGAGCACCGATGGAGACTTGGGATCGATGGCGGAGCACCGATGGAGACTTGGGATCGATGGCGGAGCACCGATGGAGAATTGGGATCGATGGCGGAGCACCGATGGAGACTTGGGATCGATGGCGGAGCACCGATGGAGACTTGGGATCGATGGTGGAGCACCGATGGAGACTTGGGATCGATGGCGGAGCACCGATGGAGACTTGGGATCGATGGCGGAGCACCGATGGAGACTTGGGATCGATGGCGGAGCACCGATGGAGACTTGGGATCGATGGTGGAGCACCGATGGAGACTTGGGATCGATGGCGGAGCACCGATGGAGACTTGGGATCGATGGCGGAGCACCGATGGAGACTTGGGATCGATGGCGGAGCACCGATGGAGACTTGGGATCGATGGCGGAACACCGATGGTTACTGGGGATCGATGGCGGAACACCGATGGTTACTGGCAGGGCAGAGCACCGCTGGAAGCTAGAAGCTGGAAGCCGGTCTCAGGTAACTGCCAGTCACAGGGAGCAATGTAGACACTGCAGAGTCAGGCTGTACAGCAGAGAAAGTCCATGGAAGAACTGCACACTGGAATCACTGAAGACAACTGAAGCACTGACCAACTTTCCAGCCCAGGAACAGGATATTTATACCAGCTGGGAAACAGGGATTGGCTGGCTGATTAAGCAGAGTCCAGAGTGCAGCTGCTGGGTAATCAGGCCGAGAGCAGAGTACAGCTGATAGGCTGAAAAGTAACATGTGATGAAAACAAACATGGCTGCGCCCATGTTTGAATTTGGAGGGAAAGACTGTTTGTAACTTGCATGTGAGCTTTAACCATGAAGCTGCCAGAATCACAGTAAAGAGATTAGAGACAGAGATGCAGCGTGCTGCACACAGACAGTGCAGATGGAATCCAGGCTTGGAACGCTGGGACAGTCTCAGGAGGCATTTGGTAGGTAAATACTGATAAGGAATTACCTGGATCGTGACATACCGTATGTCCCTGCACAACAAAAGAAAGCGGCTCTTTATCAGATGCAGTCCTTTCGGTCTAATAAATTAAAAAAAGGACGAGAGTCCTCCTTCCTTGCTGCTAGAGGTAAGGGAAGGGGCAAAAAGTCGCCGGCGGTGGCTAACTTCCAAGAGCAGAAGTCCTCCTCGGCCACTGCCAAATTCACCGCATGACGCTGGGACTCCACTGCTGGAGTCCGCATCGGTGGGGGCACGTCTTCAACTCTTCAGTCAGGTCTAGGCTCGTTCGGCTCTGGATCCTTAGGTGCTAGAAATAGTGGTCCAAGGATACAAACTGGAGTTTCAAGACGTGCCTTACCTTACCGATTTTTCAAATCGTACTTACCAGCTTCTCTTCCGGAAAGGGAGGTAGTATGCGCTGCGATGCAAAAGCTGTGTCTACAGCAAGTTATTATCACGGCCCCACCGTCACAACGGGGAGAAGGGTTTTATTCAAGCCTGTTCGTGGTACCGAAGCCGGATGGCTCGGTCAGACCGATTCTGAACCTAAAATCCCTCAATTTCTTTCTAAAAAAATTCAAATTCAAGATGGAATCTCTCCGAGCAGTGATCTCCAGTCTGAAAAGGGGGGATTTTATGGCGTCAGTCGATATCAAAGATGCCTACTTACATATCCCAATATTTTCTCCACATCAAGCTTACCTGAGGTTTGCGGTTCAGGATTGTCATTACCAATTTAAGACGTTGCCGTTTGGTCTTTCCACGGCTCCGAGGATTTTCACACAGGTAATGGCGGAAATTATGGTGCTCCTGCGCAATCAGGGTGTCACAATTATCCCGTACTTGGACGATCTCCCTGATGGTCCTGCAACAACATGGTTAGCTCCTAAATTTGCCAAAGTCACAGTTGGTTCCGACAACACGGCTATCATTCTTAGGTATGATCCTGGACACGGAACTGCAGAGAATGTTTCTCCCAGTAGAAAAAGCTTTGGAAATCCAGAACATGGTCAAGGAGATTCTGAAACCGGCAAGAGTGTCGATTCACCAATGCACTCGGGTGCTGGGGAAGATGGTGGCGGCCTACGAAGCCATTCCTTTTGGCAGGTTCCATGCCAGGGTGTTTCAGTGGGACCTGTTGGACAAGTGGTCCGGGTCTCACCTACACATGCACCGGAAAATAAGCCTATCTTCCAGGACCAGAGTATCTCTCCTGTGGTGGCTCCAAAGTTCTCACCTCCTAGAGAGACGCAGGTTCGGGATCCAGGATTGGGTCCTGGTGACCACGGATGCAAGTCTCTGAGGCTGGGGAGCGGTCACACAGGGGGAAAATTTCCAGGGAAAATGGTCAAGCCAGGAAGCTTGTCTGCGCATAAACATTCTGGAATTAAGAGCCATCTACAACGGCCTTCTGCAAGCGAAACATCTTCTTCGCGGTCTACCCGTCCTGATTCAGTCGGACAACATAACAGCAGTGGTGTACATAAACCGCCAGGGTGGAACAAAGAGCAGAGCGGCGATGGTGGAGGCCACAAAAGTTCTCCGCTGGGTGGAAAAACATACAAGCGATCTGTCCGCGGTCTTCATTCCGAGCGTGGACAACTGGGAAGCAGACTTCCTCAGCAGACACGATCTCCATCCAGGAGAGTGGGGTCTTCATCAAGAGATCTTTGCAGAAGTGACAAGTCATTGGGGAATTCCTCAAATAGACATGAGGGCGTCTCGCCTCAACAAGAAGCTGCAGAGATATTGTTCCAGGTCGAGGGACCCTCAAGCCAGTGCAGTGGACGCCCTGGTGACTCCGTGGGTGTTTCAGTCGGTATATGTGTTCCCTCCACTTCCACTCATTCCAAAGGTGATAAGGATCGTAAGAAGAACAAGGGTTCGGGCGATACTCATTGTTCCAGATTGGCCACGGAGGGCCTGGTATCCGGATCTTCAGGAATTACTCATAGGAGATCCCTGGCCTCTTCCTCTAAGAGAGGACCTGTTACAGCGAGGGCCGTGCGTGTTCCAAGACTTACTGCGTTTGCGTTTGACGGCATGGCGGTTGAACGCAAAATCCTAGCTCAGAAGGATATTCCCGGTGAAGTCATCCCCACTCTGCTTAAAGCTAGAAAGGAAGTAACGGCGAAGCATTATCACAGTATTTGGAGGAAATATGTGTCTTGGTGTGAATCCAAGAAGGCTCCTACGAAGAAATTCAGCTGGGTCGTTTTCTCCATTTTTTGCAAGCAGGTGTGGATGCTGGCCTAAAGTTAGGCTCCATTAAAGTGCAGATTTCAGCCTTATCAATCTTCTTTCAAAAAGAATTGGCCTCCGTTCCAGAAGTTCAGACTTTCGTGAAAGGTGTGCTGCACATCCAACCTCCCTTTGTGCCCCCGGTGGCACCATGGGACCTTAACGTGGTGTTGCAGTTCCTTCAGTCACATTGGTTTGAACCTTTACAGAAGGTTTAGTTGAAATTTCTCACTTGGAAAGTGGTTATGCTTTTGGCCTTGGCGTCCGCAAGGCGTGTGTCGGAATTAGCGGCTTTGTCTCACAAGAGACACTATTTGATCTTCCATGTGGATAGAGCGTAATTGAGAACTCGTCAGCAGTTTCTGCCAAAGGTGGTTTCTTTGTTTCACATGAACCAACCTATTGTGGTGCCTGTGGCTGCTGAAGCCTTGGCTGATTCGAAGTCTCTCGATGTAGTCAGAGCTTTGCAAATTTATGTAGCCAGAACGGCTCGTATTAGGAAAACGGAGGCTCTGTTTATCCTGTATGCTTCCAACAAACTTGGGGCTCCTGCTTCTAAGCAGACTATTGCGCGCTGGATCTGTGATACGATTCGGCATGCTCATTCTACGGCTGGATTGCCGTTACCGAAGGCGGTGAAGGCCCATTCTACCAGGAAGGTGGGCTCATCTTGGGCGGCTGCCCGTGGAGTCTCGGCGGTTCAGCTTTGCCGAGCTGCTACTTGGTCGGGTTCAAACACTCTCCTGCCCGGTCTGGAGCTTTGGTATAAACCCCATGGTCCTTTTGGAGTCCCCAGCATCCTCTAGGATGTAGGAGAAAATAGGATTTTAATACCTACCGGTAAATCCTTTTCTCTTAGTCCGTAGAGGATGCTGGGCGCCCGTCCCAGTGCGGACTCTATCTGCAGTACTTGTTAATGGTTATTGTTTATGTTACACAAAACGTTGTGTTTCGGTTAAGATCAGCCTGTTGCTGATTTTGGTTCATGCCGCTAACTGGTATTTAGTTAAAAGCCATGTTGTACGGTGTGTTGTGGTGTGAGCTGGTATGTATCTCACCCTTAGTTAACAAAAATCCTTTTCCTCGTAATGTCCGTCTCCCTGGGCACAGTTCCTATAACTGAGGTCTGGAGGAGGGGCATAGAGGGAGGAACCAGTTCACACCCATTTAAAGTCTTAAAGTGCCCATGTCTCCTGCGGATCCCGTCTATACCCCATGGTCCTTTTGGAGTCCCCAGCATCCTCTACGGACTAAGAGAAAAGTATTTACCGGTAGGTATTAAAATCCTATTAGTGTTATTAAATTGGGGGCATCACTACATATTTCTATTTTACTGGAGGCATTACAATATATTTTTAACCTTGCCTCCAGATTCCCCCCCCCCCCCCCCAAAAAAGGGGCAGTAGTATAGCCACGCCGCTAGAGTCAGGTAGCCACTCCCACTAGCAACATGTGGCCACGCCCCCTCACAACACATGACCATGTCCATTTTTCGGCACTCAGTACCACTAAGAAAATAATTCTACTTGCACCACTGGTGGTATGTGCAGGGGTGTAGCGAGGGTGGCTCCGGTGGAGCACGAGCTCCAGGCGCCGGAAAAGTTAGAGGGCGCTCCGCAGAGGAGGAGGAGCAGAGGAAGCGCACACTGACTCGGACTCTGAGACTAGGTAGGGAACAGGGCAGGCAGAGGCAACTGCAGGAGACACTGACAGCCAGCACATGCTGGAGCTCTCCCTGCCCCTCAAGCTGTTGCGGAGCAGCTATTTCTGCCCCTCAGGCAATTCTGGGACATTATTTTCATTGGGAAATTGGGAGGTTATCAGATCTGGGGAGGGGGTCAGTTTTGGGGCATTATTTTTATTGAGAGATTGGGGGATTATCAGGTCTGTGGGAGGTCACATTTGGGGCATTATTTTCATTAACGGATTGGGGGTTGTGAGGTCATGTCAGTCAGGGCATACATAGTGTTTTTTATTTATTTTAATTTAAAAAAATAAATAATTGAATACAGCTACTTCCATAGTGGCTCTACTGTGGTGTAACATGTATGAGGGTTTTCTACCATGGCATAACATGTATAAGGGGATTTACCATGGTGTAATGTGTATAAGGGACTCTACTGTGGCATAATATGTATAAGGAGCTCTACTGTGGCGTAACGTGCATAAGCAGCTCTACTGTGTGGTGTAATGTGTAAAAGCAGTTCAAGTGTGTGGCGTAACATATATAAGCAGCTCTTCTGTGGCATAACGTGTATAAGCGGCTCTACTGTGTGGCATAACGTATATAAGCGGCTCTACTGTGGCGTAACGTGTATAAACAGCTCTACTGTGTGGTGTAATGTGAATAATGGACACTACTGTGTGGTGTAATGTGAATTGGTACTACTATGTGGCCACACCCCAATATTTTGGTGTGCACTGTCCATATTTTATACATGGGGGCACCCAAAGAAAACTTTTGTAATGAGCTCTACAAGGTCTAGAACTGATCCTGCCACCAATTTAAATATGGTTTCTTTTCAAATGTAACATGCCATCCAATTCAGTACAGGGGAGAGGCATGCCAAAACATGCCCTTGCTCCATCTCTGGGTATGTGCTACATAAACTAATGGGACGTGCAGTTAGGGGAGGCAGTGCCTCCCCTGTCATTAATGATTAAAATAATACAAGAAAGATACTTATGACACGTATTCTGTGTCATAAGTATCTTCGTTATACTATTCTATTCATTTTAAGAGATGTCAATAGTTTAGGAGGCACTGATAACAGTGCCTCCCGTTGACAATGTTAATGGGAAGAAAGTAGGGGGCGAGGCTAAGCACTGGGCTATAAAAGCCCATTGAAAAAACGATGAGAAAGCGGCACTAGTAGAAGTGCCTCGTTGACAGGGCTAGATGTGATTGGACACACACGCTGCTGCATCAGTGGTCACCTCCCTCTGCTCCTGACATTGTGGCGCATTAACCTTCTTCGTGACCCCGCTGGGATGTGAGGTGCCCGTGCCGCTTCCTGCTCATCCACACCTGGCGGAGGGTCGGAGCCTAACACCTCCCCCTCCTGGGTCGCTATCTCCCCGCTTCGGGAGATGTTTACAAGACTGCACCTGCTCCCTCCTCTGGCAAGAGAAGCAGTAGCTGGAGTACGGAAGCCTTTAGCCGAGGTGTGTTCTCTCTCTCTCTCTGTCTTTCATTTATTTAATTTTTTCTCTCTCTCCCCTACAGGCAGGGCTGCCATGAGAAATTGCGGGGCCCGGGACTGACAAAATAGGCAACCCCCCCACTGTGGAGGAGTCAGCTTTAGAATTGCACCAGTTAATGTGTGTGTGTGTGTGTGTGTGTGTGTGTGAATTATGGCCCTCATTCCGAGTTGTTCGCTCGGTATTTTTCATCGCATCGCAGTGAAAATCCGCTTAGTACGCATGCGCAATGTTCGCACTGCGACTGCGCCAAGTAACTTTACTATGAAGAAAGTATTTTTACTCACGGCTTTTTCTTCGCTCCGGCGATCGTAATGTGATTGACAGGAAATGGGTGTTACTGGGCGGATACATGGCGTTTCAGGGGCGTGTGGCTGAAAACGCTACCGTTTCCGGAAAAAACGCAGGAGTGGCCGGGGAAACGGTGGGAGTGCCTGGGCGAACGCTGGGTGTGTTTGTGACGTCAACCAGGAACGACAAGCACTGAAATGATCGCACAGGCAGAGTAAGTCTGGAGCTACTCTGAAACTGCTAACTCGTTTGTAATCGCAATATTGCGCGTACGTCGGTCGCAATTTTAAGAAGCTAAGATTCACTCCCAGTAGGCGGCGGCTTAGCGTGTGTAACTCTGCTACATTCGCCTTGCGAGCGAACAACTCGGAATGAGGGCCTATATACACACACATGCATGTATGCGTACGTACGTATGTACGTACACATGCATGTATGCGTACGTACGTACGTACGTACATACATGTGCCACTGTAGGGAGGGCCCCGGGATGCTGATGCCGCTGCCTGCCCGCCTCCATCCCCACTGTTCTGCGGCTCTCCTCCATCCTCCTGCAGCTGTATTAAAAAAAAGTCCCTCCTAAAATGGCCGCCGCCTCAGAGGAGACAGTTATTCAAGATACTAGAGGGCTCCTCTAGTATCTTGAATAACTGTCTCCTCTGTGGCGGTGGCCATTTTGGGAGGAAAGTTTTCAATACAGAGCTGCTGGAGGGTCGGAGGACAGCAGCAGAACAGCGGGGAAGACCACGGAACGGCGGGGGCGGCGGTGGGCGGGCAGGTGGCTGCGTGAGCATCCCGGGCCCTTCTATCTCTGTCTCAGAGAGGCTGGGCCCGGGACAGCTGTGCCCCCAGCACCCCCCTGATGGCGGCCCTGCCTACAGGTACCTCTATTGGATTCAAGTGGATGTGATTCTCGGCGTGGGATGTAGGCAAGTAATCTCTCTCTCATTTTTACAGGTACCCCTATTGGATTCTACTGGACAAGTGGATGTGATTCCGGTGTGGAATGTAGGTAAGTATGTGTGAGTGCATAAGTGTGTTTTAATAAATTTTTATTTTCAAGGTGTGTGTGTGTTGTGTTTTTATTTGTTTTTTGTTGTTGTTGTAGAATTACAGATACCAGCGGGCCAGTTATTTCCCCGCATGCTGGTACTTGTGGTTCTCCAAGTACCAGCAAGCGGGGGAGGCTTGCTGGGCATTGTAGTTCCACAATAAAAAACAATATCCTTTTTTTTACACACTTATGGCTATCAGCCCGGCACCCACAGCCCAGGGGTGCTGGGGACAGCCTCGGGTTTCAACCCTGGTCCTTGGGTGCCTGGAGGGGGGGGACCCCTTGATTTAAGGGGTCCCCACTCCTCCGGGGAACCCCCAGCCAGGGTTGACTAGTTGGGGGGGTAATGCCACAGCTGCAGGGACCAATATAAAAGTGTCCGCCGGCTATGGCATTATCTCCCTGGCTAGTGGAGCCTGGTGCTGGTTTTAAAAATACCCTTACAGCTTTTGTCCCCCGTATTATTTGAACCAGGACCGGACTAAGAGCCCGGTGCTGGTTGTCTAAATACGGGGAACCCCTGTCCAAATTTTCCCCCCAGTATTTAAACAACCAGGACCGGCTCAAAGAGCCCGAGCCTGGTTATACTTAAGAGGGGGGACCCCACGCATTTCTTTTTTTAAATTTTAACCCATTCACACCCTTTTCCACAGATAAGCATGCACGGATCTCAATGATCCGTGCATGACTATCACAACACGCCAGCAAAAAGCAGGTCTATTTGAAAGCTCAATTTATTTTACAAATTCCATGCTTTCCCGGCAGTATTTGGCTATTGGGGGTGATTCCGAGTTGATCGCAGCAGGAACTTTGTTAGCAGTTGGGCAAAACCATGTGCACTGCAGGGGAGGCAGATATAACATGTGCAGAGAGAGTTAGATTTGGGTGGGGTGTGTTCAATCTGCAATCTAAATTGCAGTGTAAAAATAAAGCAGCCAGTATTTACCCTGCACAGAAACAAAATAACCCACCCAAATCTTACTCTCTCTGCACATGTTATATCTGCCTCCCCTGCAGTGCACATGGTTTTGCCCAACTGCTAACAAAAATCCTGCTGCGATCAACTCAGAATTAGGCCCATTGTCGGCAGTAATTGAGAATACAAATTTTTAGTAAATTACTGAGTTCTTTTAAATAACAGCCATGTTTGACCGATGGTCTATTGATTCGTATTTGTGTGGTCGGGGTGGTCTTCAGTATGCCGAATGTCGGGATCCCGGCGCACAGTATACCGGCGCCGGAATCCCGACACCCGGCATACCGACAGCTATTCTCCCTCGTGGGGGTCCACGACCCCCCTGGAGGGAGAACCGTGCCTGTGGCGAGCGCAGCGAGCCCGCAAGGGGCTCCTTTGCGCTCGCCACGGTCGGTATGCTGGTCGCCGGGAGCCCGAGCGCCAGCATACCGTACTACACCCGTGTGGTCGGCAGTGTATCTCAATACAAATAGCCCCAACACTGCCGAGATTTGTGTTTCGCAAATTCCTGATATCACACTTAGAAAAAAAAAAAAAACAACTCGAATGAAATTGGGACCTTAGTAAATATACCCCAGTGAGTCCAGTCTGGCCAGCGGGAGAGAGGGGCCACAATCCCCCACTTCTCCCACCTTCTCTCTCTCTCCTGACCCCGGATTCCTGTTCAGGCTGCTCTTGTCACCTGCGATCCTCGCAGTTCTAGGCCCAGGCAGAGGCGTATCTAGGGTAGGGCGAGTGGGGCACGTGCCCTGGGCGCCTTGGCAGGCCCAGGAGAAGGGGGGCGCCGCCGGCGGCCAGGGCATCATGCCCCACTCGCCCCCGCCAACCCCACATGTGAGGGGGGGAGAGCGCAGCGTCTCCCCTCACCGCCGCTGCCAGCACTAGCAGCGCTGCCAGCAGCGCTGCTGTGTCCGGTCTCCGGCGTTAGCCAATCAGAGCTTGCGGACCGGCTCCTGATTGGCTGCCGGTCCGCGAGCTCTGATTGGCTAGCGAACCGGCGCCAGACACAGCCGGGAGACCTGGACGGAGCGGTGAGGGGAAGGAGAGGCGGTGAGGGGAAGGAGAGGCGCTGCGATGCGCTCTCCTCCCCTCACATAAGCGGCCGGTGAGTGAACGGGGTGGGGGGGGCACAGGCACAGTGGGGCATGTATCTGGCACCAAATGGGGCATGTAACTGGCACTGAGTGGGGCCTGGCACTGTGGGGCATGTATCTGGCACTGTGGGGCATGTAACTGGCACTGTGGGGCATGTAACTGGCACTGTGGGGCATGTATCTGGCACAGTGGGGCAATGTAACTGGCACTGTGGGGCATGTATCTGGCACAGTGGGGCAATGTATCTGGCACTGTGGGGCATGTATCTGGCACAGTGGGGCAATGTAACTGGCACTGTGGGGCATGTATCTGGCACTGAGTGGGGCATGTATCTGGCACTGTGGGGCAATGTATCTGGCACTGTGGGGCAATGTAACTGGCACTGTGGGGCAATGTAACTGGCACTGTGGGGCATGTATCTGGCACTGAGTGGGGCATGTATCTGGCACTGTGGGGCAATGTATCTGGCACTGTGGGGCATGTATCTGGCACAGTGGGGCAATGTAACTGGCACTGTGGGGCATGTATCTGGCACTGTGGGGCAATGTATCTGGAACTGTGGGGCAATGTATCTGGCACTGTGGGGCAATGTAACTGGCACTGTGGGGCAATGTAACTGGCACTGTGGGACAATGTAACTGGCACAGTGGGGCAATGTAACTGGCACCAAATGGGGCATGTAACTGGCACTGAGTGGGGCCTGGCACTGTGGGGCATGTATCTGGCACTGTGGGGCACATATATCTGGCATGTATCTGGCACAAGTATAAAGGCAGCGGGCATCGGCGGCATCGGACTGAGATGAAAATTATTGGCGGAGGGCTGGGTCAGTTGATGGTGGGCGAGTTTGTAAGCCATTGGCGGTGGCAGCGGGCATCGGCTCATGTGAGTAGTGGGCATTGGCTCGGCGGCAGCAGGGGTCATCGACAGGATTCGGCGGACATTTTGGCTGCAGTGCCTCACCAGTCACTGACCTCACCATACGCCACTGCTAATAACAGTAATCATCATCATTTACTATTACTGTCATGGGTATTAGTGTAAGAGAGACACACTGTAGGAAAGAAGTAGGAGCTTTGGGTCAGTGACAGCACAATGGTTAGCATTGCTGCCGCACAGCACTGTACTCATGATGGGATTCAATTTCACAGTCCAAATGGTATTTGGCCAGCATTCTGGCATTCGGAATGCCCGCAATTGGAATCAGGGTTTTGCCCTTAAAACAATTGCTGCTTTAAATCGTACTGCAAAAAGCTTTTTAAATTTGTGAATTGGACAAATCACATGTTTAACAGGATTTAGAATAAACCACAAATAAAAGTTGTACATTGGTATCGCTCAACTGTCCCACTTTCAGCGGGACAGTCCTGTTGTCTGGGACTGTTCCAAACAGATGTAGGGATGGTCATCGACCATCGATGGTTTATGGCCGATGCCGAATGTTTTTGCCATCGATGGGAGTGAACCAGATGGTCTCCCTCCATCGATGGCACAGCCTAAACAAATATTTTTTTTTTTTTTTTTTCCCAAGGTGCCGGAACACGGAGCATAGCTCTGCCCCTGACACCCACTGAGCCCCGCCCCCATTTTTTGATTGGCCCGTCTTACCTATCATAGCGCCTACTCTAATATGTAGACAACAAGTGCAAGGTCCCATACTAATTAAAACCACCCAAGGGCATGTGGGGTGCTAGTCCAGGTAGAAGAGTCTCCTCCTTCAAGTGTACATACATACACAATTACGAAATTAAGGGGGGGGGGGGGGAGTGCTGGACTGCGCACCCTAATCTTAAACATAAGAGGTGCTACCTTGCTGAGACTTGTAGTGCCACAGATAAAAAAAAGAAAAATGCAGGTGCACACTCTAGAACACTGACAAGCAAAACAATTATAATAATCTCTACAATTTAACATGGAATAAAATTGAGGTTTTTAGGACAATTTTTGTCCAAAAATGTGGTCCCGCCTACCGTGTCACGGTGACATCAGCAGGTGGGTCCCTAACATCCATAATACTGACATATTGTATAAATGTATCCAGGTCTTACCTACATAGGTGTCAGAACATGGGGGGGCAAGGGCGGTAGCACGCCCCCCCCAAAAAAAACCATTAGTGAGGTGCAAAAGTACTACATTGATGTCAGGATGTAGATAATCTCCTTTCCAGCTGCTCAATCTCCTCCCTTCCCACAGTCTTTCTTCACCTGCCTCCAGGGCCCTCCTCTCCCCGTGCACCCAGGTCCAGCCCCTACTGTGTGTGGCTATTTACTGTGGGACCAGCCCTGCACCTTTCTCACCTCCCACTTCATATGTTCCTCTCCTCAGCTCCCCCTTCGTCCTTTCCCGTCCCACTTCCTCGTGACCCCCCCCCCCCCCGAACAGCGACAATAGGAAATGTTACAAAACTCAATACACAATAAATGGGCCCCTTATTGTGGTCTAATACACTGTTTTCTGTATTCCTTCTGCTGTTTTTAACATAAATGTGAGTGCGTGTATAGACAGATCTATCATCAAGCAGGTCGTGTGACGGAAAAGTCCAGCTGCCCCTGAGGGGGTGACATTTAGTGATTAAGGGCGTCAAAATTTAATTATACCTTAGCCCCCCAATATGAAAACATTGTGGCGCACCTTACCTATCATAGTGCCCATTCTAATATGTAGACAGCAAATGCAAGGATCCATACTAATTAAAAACACCTAAGGGCAGGTGAGTGGGGTAATAGTCCAGATAGAAGGGTCTGCACTTTTTTCACTGCTTCATACATCTCCCCCTCACTGTATGGACCACCATTCTGATCCTCTCATTTCAGTGGAATGCATGGTACACATTTATACAGAGCAGACCAGTGGTGAATAGGACTTACTTTCCCAACTACCTGGACGATCAGGACAATGCAGTATTGTTTGACAAAGTGGGACAAAACTCTCAAATTGGGACTATTTCAACAAAAGTAGTTCTCTATGTACTTAATGGAGTGCCCGTTTTGAGAGTACTTTGCAATTTCTCTGGTTTTATTTGTTTTGTTTTTTACTTTACTTTACTCTCGGGTGCACTCCAACCTTGATGCAAGATAAGGGATTCTCTCCAAATTCCCCTATACTTACCATGTAGGTATATCTGTAACTAGGTGGCGTCTGTATTCAATTGTTATTACTTGTGACCTTTGTTTAAGTTTATCCTTTATTTCTTGTAAAAGTCTTTCCCATCTATACTTGCATCTCTCACTACCTGCTGCTCCATTGCTGCTCGTTTTGCTGCTTGTCTGGAATCTGAAATGTTGGGACATTGTTTGAAAAGAGATAGGTACAAGGTTGGACTGACCACCTGGCACTTCTGGCAACTGCTAGATGAACCAATGGTTTACAGACAGATCTTTTTTTAAATGTCCAAATATAACATGTGTGATCTGGAGTTCGAGGGGGTCATTCAGACCTGATCGCTCGCTAGCTGTTTTTTGCAGTCCTGCGTTCGCATAGTCGCCGCCCCCCGGGAAATGTATTTTAGCTGTGGAATTGTGCGATTGCATGTGCAGCCGAGCGGTACCAAAAAACTTTGTGTAGTTTCTGAGTTGCCCAGAACTTACTCAGCCGCTGTGATCACTTCAGCCTGTCTGGGGCCGGAATTAACGTCAGACACCCGCCCTGCAAACGCTTGGACACGCCTGCGTTTTTCCATACCACCCCCTGAAAATGGTCAGTTGCCTCGCACAAACGCCTTCTTCCTGTCAATCTCCTTGCAATCGGCTGTGCGAATGGAATCTTTGTAATCGCACAGCAACGATCCGCTTTGTGCCCGTGCGAGACACCTGCGCATTGCGGTGCATACACATGCGCAGTTCTGACCTGATCGCAGCACAGCAAAAAACGCTAGTGAGCAATCAGGTCTGAATGACCCCCAGAGTCCGCTGCAGGATAAGCTGTAATGTGTGTATTTTTTTTTTATATTGAGAATGTTGTACACTTTCATTTTACTTGTGTTATGAGCCACGGCTGTGGCTCATTCCTGTTTTGCATTTTTCGTTATGTATTTTATGTTATACTTCTGTTCATGTTCCCCGTGGGTGTCATGGGGTGTTCGGAGTTCACCCTTAAGGAAAGGGTACTGTTATGAACCACAGGTAGTGGTTCATTCCTATTTTATGTTTATAGTTGTCTTGCAGGCCAGGTTTTCCCGTTGCTCTGGTTTAAGAATATTCTTGTTTGCTGCCAGTGGTGAGTCTGTGTAATTGCAGCTTGTTCCCATGTGTTCAGCCTCACCTGTCTCTTGATTGCACCTCTCAGTTGTGCAGCAGGGCAGCTGCACGACATAATTAATTAAGACTCTCTGTTATATGCTGGCTCAGTGCAATTCACAGACGCTGGTGATATTTCCAGGTTTCTAGACTTCCAGAGTTCTTGCGTTCTGAGCTAGTCCCTGCCAGTTCCTGAGCTCCTGTCTAGCAGTGTCTGTCTAGCTGCTTCCAGTGTTGGTTCCTGTGTCGATTCCTGTGTCGGTTCCTGTGTCCTGCCGTGAAGTGTTCCTGTCCAGAAGTCCTGTGGCTTTGTCTGTGCCTAGTCGAGTTTCTGGCTTCTTGGTGTCCACCGGTCTGTCGTTTGGGATTCTGCCTGTCCTTCGGTTCTGAGAGTCTGTGTCGGCTACATTGGGGGTTCCTGTCCGTTTGCCAGTGTTTGTACCGGATCCGTGAGTAGCGGCTTTGCCGCGTCCGTCGGCCTAGGCCGCAGTATTCTTTGGTTATATTTTGTTACTGGTGTTTTGCAGAGGGTTCTGCTTATGCTGTCACCGCCGGTACACAACAGTATTGTGTCGGCGAGTGGACAGCATTTCCTTGGTTGTTCTTTTCCTTTGGCGGCGTGCCGCACATATATTTAGTTTTAGGGTAGTTAGTAGCCCCTAGCTTTCTGTTGTTTTAGTCAGAGGTCCCCTTGTTATTATCCTGTCTCGGTTCACGCCTTGTCTCACGCTAAGACCTGGGGGCATCGGAGTTGGGCAGACATAATCCGCCCTTCAAACGCGGCTGCCGTGGGCCCAAAAAACCATAGTCACTCAGGCGTGAACTGACCACACGGGTAAAACAACGGAGGTAGGGTGCTAGGGGCTATTTCCACACCACACCTTATTTCAGCGTCACGTTCTGGTGCTCAGGACTCACTACGCAACATCTCCCTTGTTCTAAGCACCAGGAACCTAACAACTTGCAAGAGTGCAAACTAAAAAGCAGGAGGGATCAGAAATAGAAAGAGGAGGAGTCTATATTAATTGTTACAATGACACTCTTAAAAGAAATGTCTACATCCACCCCTAGGCTGAGCTGGTCCTATGTGCTTTAAATGCCAGAGCCAATTTTTAGTCCCAGTCCAGCCTTGGATAGGTACTATCCACTTCTTGGGAGGCAAAGTGAGGAAAGAACTCTCTAGGCCGCTATTTCTCCAGTCATCCCCAACATTTAGTCAATAGCACTCACATGTAATAACTCTATCAACCCCTACATTAAATTAATAGCATTTACAATTACTAAATAGACTTATTTAACTCAACTAACTCTGACATTAAATTGCTGTAATAACATTCAAATATAATGAATGCCCAACTTAGTATTCAGATTATTTATTAATTTATTTATTAACAGTTTATTATATAGCGCAGCAAATTCCATTGCGCTTTACAATTGGAAATAACAATGATATAACAAAACAAAGATATAACAAAACTGGGTAATAACAAACAGTCATAGAGGTAGGAAGGCCCTGCTCGCAAGCTTACAATCTATGGGGAAATAGGCATGGATAACAAGGATAGGTGCTATCTATTGCGTAGTTGTCCACCAGATTGCAAAGGTTCTTGGTGGGCTGTATGATATGGTCACACAGCAATGATGCGCTGGGGTCGAGAGGAAGGATGAGAAGACATGTGAGGATATGTGTGGACTGTGCAGAATGGATGCAATTTAATAGGAAAGTTTATAAAAGTTATGTGGGTGGTTCTGGAATTTGATACGCTTGCCTGAAGAGATGAGTTTTCAGGGAACACTTGAAGGTTTGGAGACTAGAGGAGAGTCTTATTGTACGTGATAGGGCATTCCACAGGGTGGGCGCAGCCCGATGAAAGTCCTGCAATCGTGAGTGGGAGCGAGTAATGAGTGTGGATGAGAGATGCAGATCTTGTGAAGAGCGAAGAGGTCGGGTTGGGAGATATTTTGAGATAAGCGAAGTGATGTACTTTGGTGTAGTTTGGTTAATGGTCTTGTGTGTGAGTAAAAGTATATTATATTGAATACGGTAGAATACAGGTAACCAATGGAGGGACTGACAGAATGGATCTGCAGACGATGAACGTCTAGCGAGGAAGATTAGTCTCGCAGCTGCATTCAGAATGGATTGTAGTAGTAAGAGTCTCCTTTTGGAACAAACCAGTTAGGAGACTATTGCAATAATCAATGCGGGAGATAATGAGAGCATGGATTAGCGTTTTAGCAGTGTCTTGTGTAAGGTATGGTAGTATTTTGAATATGTTTTTTAGATGCATGTAACATGATTTTGAGACAGACTGAATGCGGGGAACAAAGGACAGATCAGAGTCAAGGATGACACCTAGGTAGCGAGCTTGTGGGGTAGGGTAGATTGTTACGTTTTCAACAGTGATAGAGATATCACGTTGGTACCTACTATTGGCCGGTGGAAATATAATTAACTCTGTCTTTGAAATATTACGTTTGAGGTGGCGAGATGTCATCCAAGTTGAAATGGCGTTCAGTGACATGGCCCAGTACAGATAGGGACAAATCAGGGGAGGATAGGTAGATTTGAGTATCATCTGCATACAGATGATACTGAAATCCAAAAGAGCTGATTAGTTTACCAAGAGATGAGGTATAGATAGAGAAAAGCAGAGGACCTAAGACTGAGCCTTGCGGTACTCCAACTGAAAGAGGTAGCAAAGAGGAGGTAGATTCAGAGAAGCGAACATTGAAGGAGCGATTAGGTAAGTAGGATAGGAACCAAGAGAGGACTGTGTCTTTAAGACCTAGGGATTGTAGTGTTTGTATGAGAAGAGAGTGGTCAACAGTGTCAAATGCAGCAGATTGTCACAACTGAGGGCCTGAGCTGACGGGAGGCAGCCTCAGTTGTAGGGGCTGAGATGTACCGGAACCTGGGAGGTTGTATCAGACCCCTGGACATGTAAGTAACATAAATAATAACTGCCCGAAGGCGTGACCATGACAACTTGGATAAAAGTCAATGATGTTTATTATGACAACTCCGCAACACAGCAGCAGTAAAAGAAAACGTAAAAGTCAGCAAATAATAAATACAGTTCCTGGGTACTACAGGATGGCAGGAGCCACAGGGCACTGGTAGTGTGAGATAGTTCTTATGATCTTCTAGATGGAAAGTCCTTACCAGGCCCGACTGTAGCAATGGAGATAACCCAGGATTGTGCCAGCTGGTGTTCCAGGAAAAGCTGGGTTGCTGAAGGTAAAACAGCTGCTGTGGATACTGGCTGGAACCAGACTGTTGTTAGCACGGAGTGGATACTGGCTGGAACCAGTTAAATAATAGATGAACTTGGGAGCGATGAAATATGAACTGAAATGTAGAACTTGAGAGCGGAGAAATAATAATACCGGTGGAGAGTGGTAAAGTGTAGAAAGGACACCGGCCCTTTAAGGGAAGCTGTACTCTGCTGAAAGCTGAGCTGGAAGCAGGTAATGTTGTAGCTGGAAACAGATGAATCCACAATGGATTGGAGAGTCAGGCTACACCGCAGGTGGAATGCTGGTGCGGGTCTCTATGGTGGAAGTCTTGAGACAGGAGCTGGAACCTGGAAGACAATCACAGGAGAGAGACAAACAGGAACTAGGTTTGACAACCAAAGCACTGACGCCTTCCTTGCTCAGGCACAGTGTATTTATACCTGCAGCAAGGAAGGGATTGGCTAGGCAATTATGCAGATTAACAATACTGACAACAGATTGGAGGAAATGATCAGCTGACAGAATCCAAGATGGCTGCGCCCATGCAGACACTTGGAGGGAAGTTTGGTTTGTAATCCATGTGGTAATGAAAACAGTAATGGCGGCGCCGGCCACTGGAGACAGGAGACGCCAGGCTGACAAGTGCACATCCAACCACGCGGACACAGCGGAGGCCGCGGCTGACGTAATCGCCACTCTGACACTCTGCATGCAGAAGTTCAGGGACGGCGGCGGAGGCCGCGGGAGACGCCATGCCAGGTGTAATATGGCGTTTACTGTGACAGCGTCCCAGAGTGACAGGAGAGGATACAGGAATGTACACATCAGGATAACAGATGGGATCCGGTCCTGGAGCGCTGAGCCAGCCTTAGGAGGCATCTGATGGGTAAGAAATGGCGTCCAGATACCCGGATCATGACAGCACCCCCCCCTTTAGGAGTGGCCCCAGGACACTTCTTTGGCTTTTGAGGAAACTTGGAATGGAATCTCCGGACCAAGGCAGGAGCATGGACATCAGAAGCATTGGTCCATGAACGTTCCTCAGGACCATAACCCTTCCAGTCAATAAGATATTGTAGTTGACCGTAACGGTGACGTGAGTCCAGGATCTTGGCCACTTCATACTCAACGCCTCGTTGAGTTTGGACTTTCGGAGTTGGAGGAAGTGAGGAATGAAACCGATTCAAGATCAGCGGTTTCAACAGGGAAACATGGAATGTCCTGGGTATTTTTAAGAAGGGAGGCAACTGGAGTCTGTAAGCAACAGGATTGATGACTTGTTCAATCTTGAAAGGACCGATATAGCGAGGTGCAAACTTCATACTGGGAACTCTTAACCTCAAATTCTTCGTGGATAACCATACCCGATCACCTACCTTGAGAGCAGGAACTGCTCGACGCTTCTTATCCGCAAACTTCTTGTACCTGAACGATGCCTTGAGCAGAGCTGATCGTACTCTCTTCCAGATATTGGCAAACTGATGCAAGGTGATATCCACTGCGGGAACAGAAGTTGCTGGAAGCGGTTGGAACTCAGGGACTTTAGGGTGGAATCCAAAGTTAGTGAAGAATGGTGTTGAAGCAGATGAAGAATGATACTGGTTGTTATGACAGAACTCAGCCCAGGGAAGTAATTGAACCCAGTCATCTTGAGAGGAGGACACATAGATGCGGAGGAAGGCCTCCAAGTCCTGATTCACCCTCTCGGTTTGACCATTGGTCTGAGGATGGTAAGCCGTGGAAAACTTTAGCTTGACTTGGAGGACTTGACATAAACTTCGCCAGAATTTGGCTGTGAATTGAACTCCTCGATCTGAGATAATTTCTTCAGGAAGACCGTGGAGTCGGAAGATCTCTTGTATGAATACTTGAGCCAACTTGGAAGCTGACGGAAGACCGGTGAGAGGAATGAAGTGTGCCATCTTGGTGAACCGGTCAACTACCACCCAGATGGTATTGAACTTGTTGCACATGGGTAAGTCTGTAATGAAATCCATCGACAAGTGGGTCCATGGTCGACGGGGAACGGATAGTGGAACCAGTTGCCCCGCAGGCGACTGGCGGGATACTTTATGTTGGGCACACTTTGGGCAAGATGCAATAAACTCCAAGACGTCCTTTTTCAGAGTTGGCCACCAATAGGACCTAGAGATAAACTCCAGGGTTTTTTGGATACCTGTATGTCCGGCAAAACGGGAAGCATGGGCCCAATGCATGAGCTTCTTCCTTAGCATCGGCTTCACAAAACTTTTCCCTGATGGGGGCGTAGAGTCCATCCCTACCGTGGAGAATGCCAACGGATTTATAATAGGATGCTTGTCTGAAGACTCTGACTCATTTTCTTGCTCCCATGAGCGGGAAAGGGCATCGGCCTTGCGATTCTGAGGGCCCGGACAGAACTGGAGTTTAAAGTCGAACCTGGAAAAGAAAAGTGCCCATCTGGCCTGACGAGGGTTGAGACATTGTGCGCCCTTCAGGTATAAAAGGTTCTTGTGGTCTGTAAGTATGGTGATTGAATGAGAAGCTCCCTCCAACAGATACCTCCACTCTTCTAGAGCGAGCTTGATGGCTAGCAACTCCTGGTCGCCAATGGCATAGTTGCGCTCAGCTGGGGAGAACTTCCGGGAGAAGAAACTGCAAGGGTGTAAATGGCCATCTTTAGCCCTCTGAGATAACACCGCTCCTACTCCAACGGAGGAGGCATCCACCTCTAAGATGAAAGGAGAGTCGATGTCAGGCTGTTTCAGAACAGGCGCAGAGATGAACCTTTGTTTTAAAAGATGAAATGCTTGCATGGCTTCTTCAGACCACTTGGACGGGTTAGCACCCTTCTTAGTGAAAGCAGTAATAGGCGCCACAATGGTGGAAAAGTCTCGTATAAACTTTCGGTAATAGTTGGCGAACCCTAAGAACCTCTGGACCCCTTTGAGGGTTAAGGGTACCGGCCAATTTTGGATTGCTTGTAGTTTCTCAGGATCCATCTCTAGTCCGGAACCAGACACAATGTACCCTAGAAACGGAATGGACTTGACTTCAAAGACGCATTTTTCTAATTTGCAATAGAGATGATTGACACGGAGACGGGACAGAACCTCTTTAACCCAAAAACGATGTTCCTCTAAATCGTTGGCAAAAATGAGGATATCGTCTAGATAGACCACGACATGACGGTATAGAATGTCTCTGAAGATCTCATTGACAAAATGCTGGAAGACAGCTGGAGCATTGCTCAATCCGAAGGGCATGACGAGGTACTCATAATGTCCGTCACGGGTGTTAAAGGCGGTCTTCCACTCGTCACCCTCACGGATCCGGATGAGATTGTATGCACCTCGCAAGTCCAGCTTTGTAAAGATGGTAGCTCCACTAACTCTGTCAAAGAGCTCAGTAATCAGGGGTAAAGGATAACGGTTCTTGATGGTAATGTCGTTCAAACCTCTGTAGTCGATGCACGGCCGCAGACCACCATCTTTCTTTTTTACAAAAAAGAAGCCTGCGCCGGCTGGGGAAGAAGAAGGTCGAATGAACCCCTTTGCTAGGTTCTCTTTAATGTATTCCTCCATAGAATGCGTCTCAGGCAGAGACAACGGATAAGTTCGGCCTCGAGGTGGAACCTTCCCTGGAACGAGATCAATCGGGCAGTCCCATTCTCTATGAGGAGGAAGGATATCAGCAGAAGCTTTACTGAACACATCCGTGAAATCTTGATATGGAGGAGGTGGAACATCAGACGACCTGGGGGAGGAAGAACAGACAGGCAATACTTTAAACAAACATGTCTCTGCACAGGAGGAACCCCATGCCAGGATTTGCGTAGTCGTCCAATCAATTGTAGGATTGTGAAGACGGAGCCATGGAAGGCCCAGGACCACAGGATGTGTGGCTCTTGGAATCACTAAAAGTGAAATAAGTTCGGAATGAAGAACTCCCACTCTCAGACGAACTGGTAGAGTCCTTAGAGCAATAACAGTATCAAAAATTTTACTGCCATCCACGGCAGTTAAGGAAAAGGAGGAAGGAAGTCTCTCGGTGGGTAGGGACCACCGTTTAACATAGGCTTCAGTAATAAAGTTCCCAGCTGCTCCGGAATCAAGGAGGGCAATGACGTTCCGATAACGTTGAGCAACTTGAAGCGAGACTGGGAGATTACAATCATGAGGAGATGGAGAGGAGATCATTACTCCTAGCCGGCCCTCTCCTGGGCGAGCTAGGGTTTGGAGTTTTCCCGGACGTTCGGGACAGGCATTGATGGTGTGAGACGGAGCTGCACAGTAAAGACAAAGAGACTCAGAGAGACGTCTTCGGCGCTCAGCAGGAGTTAAACGGGAACGGCCAATTTGCATGGGCTCATCTTTAGATGGTGACAGTTGACGAGGAGGAGGAGCAGAAGATTTTGGAGCAGATGATCTTCCACGCTCAGTTGCTCTCTCTCTGAAACGTAAATCAACTTTCGTGCAGAGTGAGATTAGCTCATCTAACTTAGAAGGTAAGTCTCTGGTAGCTAACTCATCTTTAATAAGCTCAGATAAGCCATGCCAGAATGCAGCATACAGGGCCTCGTCGTTCCATGCCAGTTCGGATGCCAGGATCTGGAACTGTATCAGATATTGTCCTACAGTACGTGACCCCTGGCGTAAACGGAGAATCTCGGATGAAGCTGAGGTTACCCGGCCTGGCTCGTCGAAGATGCGCCTGAATGTTGACACGAATGCAGTGTAAGAAGATAGCAGGGTGTCGGACCTCTCCCATAACGGTGATGCCCAGTCAAGGGCGGAGCCACTGAGAAGAGAGATGATGTAGGCAATTTTTGTACGGTCACTGGGAAAATTGCCAGGTTGTAGCTCAAACTGAATCTCACACTGGTTGAGAAATCCCCTGCAGAATCTTGGAGATCCGTCAAATTTTGCTGGCGTTGGAAGATGAAGACGTGGAGCAGAAATGGGTAAACTGGGTGGGGTTATAGCTGGAGTCACTGTGGTTGACGCACCAGATGCGCCTGATCCACGGAGAGTTGTCTGAATCCCATCCAGCCGAGTAGAGAGATCCTGGAGACAGCGGATGATGTGGCCCTGTGCAGCCTCCTGATGTTCTAGTCGGGCTGCCAGTTCTTGCATCGGCCTGGCCGCTTGATCCTGGTCTCCGGCTGGATTCATTAGGTCAGTGCTTACTGTCACAACTGAGGGCCTGAGCTGACGGGAGGCAGCCTCAGTTGTAGGGGCTGAGATGTACCGGAACCTGGGAGGTTGTATCAGACCCCTGGACATGTAAGTAACATAAATAATAACTGCCCGAAGGCGTGACCATGACAACTTGGATAAAAGTCAATGATGTTTATTATGACAACTCCGCAACACAGCAGCAGTAAAAGAAAACGTAAAAGTCAGCAAATAATAAATACAGTTCCTGGGTACTACAGGATGGCAGGAGCCACAGGGCACTGGTAGTGTGAGATAGTTCTTATGATCTTCTAGATGGAAAGTCCTTACCAGGCCCGACTGTAGCAATGGAGATAACCCAGGATTGTGCCAGCTGGTGTTCCAGGAAAAGCTGGGTTGCTGAAGGTAAAACAGCTGCTGTGGATACTGGCTGGAACCAGACTGTTGTTAGCACGGAGTGGATACTGGCTGGAACCAGTTAAATAAATAGATGAACTTGGGAGCGATGAAATATGAACTGAAATGTAGAACTTGAGAGCGGAGAAATAATAATACCGGTGGAGAGTGGTAAAGTGTAGAAAGGACACCGGCCCTTTAAGGGAAGCTGTACTCTGCTGAAAGCTGAGCTGGAAGCAGGTAATGTTGTAGCTGGAAACAGATGAATCCACAATGGATTGGAGAGTCAGGCTACACCGCAGGTGGAATGCTGGTGCGGGTCTCTATGGTGGAAGTCTTGAGACAGGAGCTGGAACCTGGAAGACAATCACAGGAGAGAGACAAACAGGAACTAGGTTTGACAACCAAAGCACTGACGCCTTCCTTGCTCAGGCACAGTGTATTTATACCTGCAGCAAGGAAGGGATTGGCTAGGCAATTATGCAGATTAACAATACTGACAACAGATTGGAGGAAATGATCAGCTGACAGAATCCAAGATGGCTGCGCCCATGCAGACACTTGGAGGGAAGTTTGGTTTGTAATCCATGTGGTAATGAAAACAGTAATGGCGGCGCCGGCCACTGGAGACAGGAGACGCCAGGCTGACAAGTGCACATCCAACCACGCGGACACAGCGGAGGCCGCGGCTGACGTAATCGCCACTCTGACACTCTGCATGCAGAAGTTCAGGGACGGCGGCGGAGGCCGCGGGAGACGCCATGCCAGGTGTAATATGGCGTTTACTGTGACAGCGTCCCAGAGTGACAGGAGAGGATACAGGAATGTACACATCAGGATAACAGATGGGATCCGGTCCTGGAGCGCTGAGCCAGCCTTAGGAGGCATCTGATGGGTAAGAAATGGCGTCCAGATACCCGGATCGTGACACAGATACTGTAGCTCTAGAAGAATAAGTAGTGAGTAATGGCCTTTAGACTTCGTAGTGACCAAATCATTAACCACTTTAGTCAGTGCTGTCTCTATGGAGTGTTGGGAACGGAAGCCTGACTGAAGTGGGTCCAATAAATTGGGTATGTTAAGAAAGTGTGTGAGTCGAGTGTAGACAAGTCTCTCAATTATACATACTGTATTTCCCCAATGCCCTCTGATATTCTATGAGCTCAGGTTATTTAATCTTTATGATTTTAAGTTAGAACGGGGAGAGGGGTTAAAAAACAAATTTGTTTCCAGAAAATATTTTTGAACCTTTGTGACTATGGAGCCCTGGCTGAGTTACATGCAAGCGCAGGGAGTCCAGCTGCTATGGAGCCCAGAGCTGAGAGGGCCCACCTTCCCTGTCAAAGTTACATGTGTTAAATAAATTTTTCACCTTTGCTTGATATAATAGAGCCCTTAGAAACTTTTGCCCCTGTACCTGCTCGTTGTAGTATATATGTAATAAACAGGTGCAATTAGAATGTCATTGGTGCGAGTAGTCGTACCTTGTTGTTCAGCTGCAAACATCGATGTCAACCTCTTCAGGATCTCACATCGCAGGCTTCAGGCAGCAGGATCAAGACCCCCCAGGAAACAACCCCTCAAAAATCACCACACGTTAGGACGGGGACTTGATATTTATTTATCATGAAAAAGAATGGTCACCATTGTAAATGTAACTTGGTTAAGCTTAGTAAGTACTGGTGGCATATAATTATCTGTCAAACAGTAACAATAAAACGAGATACCTTTATTGCAAATGACATAACATGCAAATAACAGGACTGCAAATAAAATATGTACATTCAGTTTCAATGGTACTGTCATACCCTAAACTGTCCATAGGGTGGCACACTAAGTAACTGGGGGGGTGTAAATGTTTGAAGCAGTGATAAGTGTGGAGACGTGATCCAGTGGAGAAGTTGCCCATGGCTACCAATCAGCATTGAAGTAACATTTATAATTTGGATACTATAAAATTATACAGAGCACATGAGTGGTTGCCATGGGCAACGTCTCAACTGGCTCACTTCTCCACTTTTATCACTGCTTCATACATTTACCGATGTGTCCTTAATGTCCACTGGGTGGCTATTAAAGCTGTCACTATAGTTTTTGATCCTGTAAAACCTTTCCACATAAGAATGTTCCTCACAAATAAAGTGTATGGGAAGAAGGCACTGTTTCTTTGTAGTGAGTTTAACAAGGAGTGAGACAGTACTTAGGATAGAGTGAGTGGCAATAAGCCGTACAATGCATTGTACTCTCTTACTACACCCTGCCTGTATTATCTGAATATAGGTTCCAATAAACTATTTGCAGATACCAATTCTGTCTGTTTCCTTTCCTGTGCAAAGTCCTTGAGTATAACCTCTCCCAAGGTACTGGCATAGTAGCACGGCTTTGGTTGCAAAAGTAATGAATCACCCACTCCAAGTGTCACTGACTTAGAAAACTTCACTGTGATTCCTCTGACTGATCACTAGAGGGCGGGATAAGAGCTGGCACTGCAGATTAGAACAGGCAGAGTGAGTACTACAATTCTCTCTGCCGGTTGTACAGTAAATACAGTTCTTTCTGCTGGCTGGCTGGAAAGCAGGTAATACTGCTGGCTGCTGTACAGATCTTTCTCTCTGCTTGCTGTAAGCTGTCTGGCTGGGAAGCAGGTAATACCGTTCTCTCTGCTGGCTGTAAGCTGTCTGGCTGGGAAGCAGGTAATACCGTTCTCTCTTCTGGCTGTAAGCTGTCTGGCTGGGAAGCAGGTAATACCGTTCTCTCTGACTCTGGCTGTAAGCTGGCTGGCTGAGAAGCAGGTAATACCGTCCTCTCTGCTGGCTGTAAGCTGTCTGGCTGGGAAGCAGGTTATACCGTTCTCTCTGACTCTGGCTGTAAGCTGTCTGGCTGGGAAGCAGGTTATACCGTTCTCTCTGACTCTGGCTGTAAGCTGTATGGCTGGGAAGCAGGTAATACAGTTCTCTCTGCTGGCTGTTTGTGAGATGGTTGAGCTGGCTGGTGCTGTTTGGGGTGAACTCCCTCACACACCTTGGGGCTAGTCTGGGGCATTATATATCAGCTAGGGGTTAGGTGGCTACTTCTGGCTGGAAATTCGTGACTAACTGGCCTCTGATGCGTGTCACTCACCCAGTCTCTCATAGGCTTACCCTCCAGTCACATAGCACGGGTGCTCCCAGGTCCTGCTCTCCGATCCCCCTCAGGGCAGCAGCTCCCCAGTTATTCTACTCAGGGCTTCTCCACAGGCACACCGCCCGTCACTCTCACAGGTGTCTCGTCACACTTCCCGACTCTGCCTCCTCAGAGCTCATTGCTCACTCCTACTGTCTGACAGTGTGTGTCATGATCACTGCTCCCTTCAGCGCAGTCTCTCTCCACAGGGCTCTAAGGTAACTCTCAGGTAACTCTCCTTCCTGCCCAACAGGCTCCTCCTCCCAGTTCAGGGGTCAGCCAATCCTCAGTGACCCAGGCATCTCACTCTGCCTGGCTGTGGTTATCCACTCCTGGATCCTAGTGCCTGTCAGATGGCTGTCACTGCTGTTGCCGACATCACCCAGCAGCCAGGGAGGGGAGGGTAAATTCCCCACAGTTATTGGACAGTTTGCTGCAGGGTCCTTGATATAGGGATTATCCCTTAATGGGTGATGTACCCTTTTTACAAATGGCCACTCAATTTTTAAAGTAAAATCATATCATCAAGTTAAATACCTGAATATTTATGCTTGGTATAAAACCAGAGGTACTAAAACATATTTATATAAAATTCAATACAGATTATTATTGGTTAACATAAAAAGTAACATATAGACCTGCCCAATTATAAAGGATGCAATGTTTGTCACCTCACCCTTACGGGTGTAAGCTCATAGGTGATGGTCCCCTATGTAGGATGCAGGCTGTTACAAAAATTACCATACGCGTTTCGTCAACATGCAGTACTTCATCAGGGGTATAATTCAAAAGGATCGATTAAATGCAGCAAAGTTGATTTATTTTCTTCAAATGACCAAACAGAATCCACAATTGAGCTTTAAAGGGCCAAATGGATCTTCATGAGACAGTAACTATGAATATGTGTCATGCAATCCCAACTGGTAATAATCAAGCGGACTTAATCCCTGTTGTATGTGTCTCTCCCTCTATTCTGTAGCTGATTGTTCATTTAATCGAACCTTTTGAATTATACCTCAATGAAGTCCCGCATGTGGACAAAACACATAGGGTCATTTTTGTAACAACCTATATATAAATATATATCAAAAAGTGAAAATATGTATGTTTGTTCTTTGTAGGCTCCTACATGGCTTGATGGATATGGACTAAACTTGGTACCCATACCCTTCATTATCCAACTTGAATTATTGGCTGGGTTTAAACTAAAAAAATATCCACCTCTTTCGGGCCAGGACCATATATATCTCTTATATATAAAATTCATTGGTCTGTTTGTTTGTCGGTCCGGTTATGCATTCGGACACCCCATGCACCGATTGGGATGAAACTGTGAGGTGGTCCAGTTGGATCCTAGCCAGGTTTTAGGGAGGTTAGGGCCATGGTTAGACCTCATGGTGGAATGCGCAAAGCAGAACTTTGACCAAGGGAGCCTGTTCTGAGCCTTCCACTGGATCGATTTGGAAGAAAACTTTTGGTAACACTGGATCCCAGAAGACATACTAGTGGGTTAGGGTCCCGTTCAGACCTTCCGTTGCTGTACGCCAAGCAGAACTTTCACCCAAGGAGCCTGTTCTGGGCCTTCCACTGGATGGATTTGGCGGAAAACTTTACAGAGTGGTAACATTGGATCCCAGAAGACATACTAGGGGGTTGAGGTCCCGGTTGAACCTCCCGTTGGCGTACGCTGGACAGAACTTTGACTCAGGGAGCCTATTCTGGGCCTCCCACTGGATGGATTTGGATGAAAACTTTAATGAACTGTAATAACTGACAGAAATAACCATAAATCAATAACCTAAAATAACTTACAGAAATGGAGGTGGGAAGACAAAAAAATGTTGTGTACCCAAAAGCCTTGGGACAGAAGGAAAATTTTAAACCCAACTCGCAAGTGAAAAGTGATTATAAAACTGAACAGAAAGAAAAGCTGGGGATCAGGGCTACTGGCAAAACCCCAAAAACCAAAACGACACTGGGCAGCCACCTCATTGGTGTGTTGGAAGAGCTACTAAGCTACTAATTATTTTTAATATGTTGAAAGTTACATCCAACTCATTGATAACTTAATAACTGGAAAATTTAAACTCGGGCAACGCCAGGTACTACAGCTAATATGGTATAAAATGAACTGGAGGCCATATAGGGGAATATTCAAATGTTATCGCCCTGATCTCCTGTCTAAAGTGACGGGTGATCACAGGAGGCGATATTCATTTGATGCCCCCTATTGCGCTGCTCACGCCCATTAGTGCTGAGTTTAGCTGCGTAAAGCGACGCCCATTAGTGCTGGGTTTAGCTGCGTAAAGCGTCTAAACCCGACTAAACCAATGGGAGCGATCAGGAAAAGTGCCATTTAGGCACCGAAACTGATCACTTTTCACACATTTCAGCTCTTCACCTCTGGCAAGTGCGAGCTGAAATGTACACGCCGGCAGCCAATCGCCGCCTGAACGGAGCTACATTAGAATGGCTCAGTTCGACACCATCTAGTGGCTACCAGCATCAAAAACATTAGAATTCCACTCATAATGTTACATTATATGAACTTGGACACTGTATAGTGCATCCACTGCATAATATGCAGTGAATATGCAGTGGATGCACTATAGTGTGGCATAACATGAATTGGAGACACTTGTCATAATGTGAATTGGGGGTACTGTGTGGCATAATATGTGCTGGAAGCACTACAATGTGACATAATGTGAACTAGGGCACTACTGTTGTTCATAAAATAAACTAGGGCACTACTACGGGGGATAAACAAACAACTGCTGCAGAGAGGTGTCTCTCTAGAAGCACTGGGGCAGGGCCCCTTTAAGATCATACTATGGGGCCCACAAAGTACTGGCTATGCCCCTGCTTACATACCAAACATGCCTGTTGATGGAGGTGAAAATATAGTGGGATTGATATACTACAAACATTTAACATAGTGAGCTCTCCTGCACGCCAGTGCCATCCACTAATAAGTGTGAGAAGTGGTTATATGCCTATTTTCTTTCTCTGTTTGTGAGTTTTTTGTATTAAAATCACCTTTTATCCAAATTATCTGGCTGTACTTGCACCATGTCCATTTGTTTTTGGATTATCTAAAGGTGAATCCCTCCCTCTAAAAGTGGTGAATACATCCACCAGTGGATTGCTACGCATAGAGTATTGAGTGACTGAACAAGTGGAATATCATTATTGATGTAAGCTGACTCTGTGTGTGATCAACTGTTATCAGCGCTATTGTTATACCTAATTGTATTGTATTTCCGATTGTTCTGAGACTGGTGAGGAGTCTCATCTTAGGTATACCTAAGCTGCAGGTGATTATTGGCGCGGTGTGCAAATTACCTACTTGTACTTGAAGTGTGAGAAGCAGGCAGAGGATGCTGCCCATCCACTGTAATGTAATTCAGATGCGATCTGAGCGAGCAGGATCCTCTGTTTGACACTCAGCCTCCAGTGTCATGTGCAAGCAGCCCTGAATCGGCCACCGACTTGGCCCTAAGATTAAAAGTCTGATTGCTACAGTATATAGATTTACATAACTCTACGTACTGGCTGGAGATCCTCCTCACCATGAGAGGGGAATGGCTGCCACAGATGAGTGGAGTCATCTGCGGCTGTGCAGTTGTTGTGCAACAAATACCAGTGGCGTTATATACGCTCCGCACCCAGGTTTCACCCTCGTAGGGGGTGACACCAAAATGCCGGCTCCTCCGCAGTGGCAGGAATCGGGGGTTGCAGTGACAGTCTCCTGTAGCACCTGGCTCCTGTCATAGATAGAGATGTGCGGCGGACACTTTTCGGGTGTGTTTTGGTTATGGATCTGGATCTCTGCTTGTGTTTTGGATTTGGATTGGTTTTGCCAAAACAACCCTTTCGGGTTTTGGATCTGGATGTTTTTTGAAAAAAAACATAAAAACAGTTAAATCACAGAATTTGGGGGTAATTTTGATCCTACTGTGTTATTAAGCTCAATAACATTAATTTCCACTCATTTCCAGTCTATTCTGAACACCTCACACCTCACAATATTGTTTTTAGGCCAAAAGGTTGCACTGAGGTAGCTGGATGACTAAGCTAAGCGACACAAACACCTGACCCATCTAGGAGTGGCACTGCAGTGGGAGACAGGATGGCAGTTTTAAAAACTAGGCCCCAAAGAGCACATAATGCATAGAAAAAAATAGGTGCAAGATGGAATTGTCTTGGCTTTACATTAAACCTAGGATCAAGTACAGCAGCACCCCTGGAATTATACGGCAGAACCCCACGCTTATACAGCATAGGCAGAGCCCTGGAGAATTAAACAGCACAGCAGGCAGGCAACAGCACCCCTGGACCTAAATGGCAGTGGGGCAGCACCCCTGGACTGATAAGGCAGAAAGGCAGCACCCCATATAGGGCAGCACCCCTGGAATGATGTGGCAAAGAAAGGACGTGCAAGATGGAATTGTTCTTGGACTCTTCCAACCCACCCTTATGTTGTTTAAACAGGACATGCACAGTTTAATAAACCAATTATTTCAGCGACAAGTGGTCCCCCTGGAAAAAGCTTGCCAAGTTCTCCGAATCATAGCTAGCTACAAACATACCACCTCCATATTTGATGACTTTTCACATTATGAGAAGAGGCAAGAGGAAGAGGACAGTGTCAAGAAAGTAATTAAAAATGAGAGAGACGCACGCAATCAGGAACAACACACAGGCTTTCACCTCCACTCCTATATTGGTGTGGAACGGAAAGGACTTCAACGAAGCAAATATATAATCAATTACCACATTACTGGACAAACTGGGGCCAAAGCCTCCAAATTTGACCCCTTCTCCATTTTCAGTGACTAAGATAATCTTGGATTTAATGCTGGGATGCAAATAAACTGGTGTATACCACAGGATCAAGATTGGATATTTTCCCCTCCACGGAGTCTGGAGACTTATTTTGTGAAAATCTTGTGGGTTTCTTTTTTTCCATTTTTTTATTGCATTTTTATTTACATATTTTGTGGCAGATGCCTTATTTTTGTTTTTCACAGCTCCCAGTTACACGCATGTGAGCATACCTGTGTGTCTTGTTTATTTTTTTCATATTTAATTTTCAAACAAAGCAGCCCCTTAGATGTTTTAGCAGCCCCTCCTGAGCCCCCACAGCAGCAATATGCCGGGTTGGTGACTGCTGATGGGAAAGGGGGCTGAGCACGGGCCGCAGCCGGGTAGCACCCGTGTCAGGCTCCCGGCTGCGACCCGTGCTCATAGGTGGAAAAGGGGTATCAGTGTGCCTTGAGGACCGTGGTTGGGAATGCCTGCATTAGACAATCGCCACAGCGATGAAACCCCTTTGTTCTTACACTCTGTCTTATCTCATTGTCCAGACTGCTTTTCACAAGTTGGTTTTTCAGAGATGGGGCCCTCCTATAGATAAAGACCGGCTTGTCAGGTAATATAGCCTCTCTAACCGAATCCTCTTTTAGAATGTTCCAGTTCTCATTAAATACACGTTCAATACCTTTAAAGGACCTATTATATTGGCTAATGAACGCCCACTTGTATTTCTCATCAGAAGAAGTGGTTTTGTCTTTAATCTCCAAAAGATTTTCCCTATCTAAATTGTTCACCTTCTCTCTAGCTGAATTTAAGATTCTAGGGGTATATCCTTTTTTAGACAAACGACTGGAGAGTTCATCCAATTGTTGATCACATATCTCCATCTCTGAATAATTTCTTTTGATTCTTGCAAACTGACTAAACGGAATCCCGTCCAGCTAGTTTGCATGATGTTGACTCATTCCATCTATAAAGCTATTAGAATCTATCTTTTTTCTGTACGTTTTGGAATTTACTTGGTCATTTGCAATGTAAATATTTAAATCCAAGAACGCCACTTCCTTCTGACTTTTAGTAAACAAATTTTATGGACATATCATTAAAATGTAATCCTTCACAAAAGGTCCTCAATGCCTCCTCATCGCCCCTCTGTACAAAAACAAGCCGTCAATGTAGCGCTGCCAGGACATTGACTGACATTGGCCACAAATGTGGTCTCATTGGAAAACACGTCATCAAAATTGCAATTTCCATTTCCACCTTTGGCGGCTATGTCTTCACAAATCTGTTTGTGATGTTGAAGCTTGTTTCATGTCTGCTCTAGGCTTTAAATTAAACCTAGGATCAAGTACAGCAGCACCCCTGGAATTATACGGCAGAACCCCACGCTTATACAGCATAGGCAGAGCCCTGGAGAATTAAACAGCACAGCAGGCAGGCAACAGCACCCCTGGACCTAAATGGCAGAAAGGCAGCACCCCATATAGGGCAGCACCCCTGGAATGATGTGGCAAAGAAAGGACGTGCAAGAAGGAATTGTCCTTGGACTCTCCCACCCACCCTTATGTTGTATAAACAGGACATGCACGCTTTAACAAACAAATAATTTTAGTGACAGGGTCTGGCACACGACTGTGGCTGAAATGATTGGTTTGTTTGCCCCCCCCCCAAAAACAGCAATCTCTCCTTGCACAAACTAGCTCTACAGTGGCAATATGTCATCCTCATCCTCAGATCCCCCCAATTCAGTGTTTACATCGTCATCCTCATAGATAATTAATATTCAAACAAACCACATCATTTAGGTGTCAGTGGATTGCTTACGCTATTACCCAATGTTTCTGAACTTGACAATGACTTATGATGAATACGCTGCAGGTGACATGTAAGGGAGAATGTTCCTAGGTGGTTAACGCCCTAACCCCTACTTATTATGGATTCACAAAGGCAGCAGATGGCTTGACACCTGTTGTCCGGATTTGTGGAGAAATAATTACACACCGAAGAGGTGGCTTTTTTGGGTATATTTCCCAGGCATGACAATGGGCTTTTTCATCCCATGGCCAACAACTGTCTCCACTGGTGCCTTATTCAAACAAACCACATCACCATCAGGATCCTCATCATCAACATCCTCCTCAGCGCCAGCTACAACAGTATCCTCCTCATCCTGGTGTACTTCTACAGTGACATCCTCAATCTCAATATCAGCAACTGGACTGGCAGTGGTCCTCCCTGTTTGCAGAGTGTATTGGGCTATCTGGTGCAGTGACTTCAGTCCACACACTTAGTGATTTAAACAGTAATGCAGGTTTATTTACTGAACACAGGTGACTAAGATGTAACACTGATAGCAGTAAACAGGAGCCCATATATCACACAAGGTAACAGCATTAGGTAGCAGTACTTATCAGGAGATGTCTGCGGTGGTGAAGCATGGATGACTGCACAGCCGTGCAGTCTGACTCCCACTGTAGAGAAGATGATGCATGCACTGAAACACTGTGAGTCTCTGTAGCTGAGATCTGCTCCCAGTCTCAGCTGTGCACACTTGTACACCAGGACTCTGTCTCTCAGTCTCTCTGTGTCACACTCTCCTCACTCTCTCTGAGATGGAGGAACAGGAACTACATCATAAGACTCCGCCTCCCAGTGACTCCTGGCACTAGAGGTCTAACACTAGGGGATGCACCCATAGACTGATACACAGAAGGAGACAGGTACAGAGTGCACCATATCCTAACACTCCCAGCACTTGCAGAGGGCATGCAAATGGTGGTAGGAGCCTTCTCTTCCCACACAGTGTTGAGAAGGTCAGGCCTAGACATCGCAACCGCGGACAGTGCCAGCACCCCTGTATTTTTATCCCTGTCATTTTACAGCATACAAGACAGGCCAGTGTACATTTACAGTGGGGCAAAAAAGTATTTGGACAGCCACCGATTGTGCAAGTTGACCCACTTAAAAAGATGAGAGAGGTCTGTAATTTCCATCATAGGTACACTTCAACTGTGAGAGACAGAATCTGAAAGAAAGCCCAGGAAATCACATTGTATGATTTTTAAACAATTTACTTGTATATTCTTGTAGAAAATAAATATTTGTGTCTCTCACAGACCTGTTACTTCTTCTTTAAGAAGCTCTTCTATCCTCCACTCATTACCTGTATTAATGGCACCTGTTTGAACTGGTTATCTGTATAAAAGACACCTGTCCACAGAGGCGGAACTACCGGCAGGGCAAGCAGTGCGTTGCACTGGGGCCCGCCTCTGTCCAGGGGCCCAAGCATGTGATGAGTCAAACTGACTCATTACATGCCGCCGTGCGCTGCGGGGAACCGCTGCCCGCAGCGCACAGTCGCCCACAGAGGAGAAGAGCAGCGGCACGGACGGGGGAAGGAGGAGGACGGAGGTGAAGGAGGGAGCCGCAGCAGCGCTTTGTTACTGGTGGAGGCGCTGCTGCTGCTGCCCCTCTGCTTCACTATAGGCTGTCTTCCGAGAACAGCCTATAGTGAAGCAGGGGGGCAGCAGCAGCAGCGCCTCCACCAATAACACAGCGCTGCTGCGGCTCCCTCCTCCACCTCGTCTACTGCCCGGGAATCGTCAAGCTGCACGAGGAGCCTGAGCCAGCGGAGAGGGTAAGTATGATTCTACTTTCTTTCTCTTTTTTTCTTTTTCTTTTTTTCTTTCTCTCTTTCTTTCTTTCTCTCTTTCTTTCTTTCTTTCTTTCTTTCTTTCTCTCTTTCTTTCTTTCTTTCTTTCTTTCTGTCTCTTTCTTTCTTTATTTCTTTCTGTCTCTTTCTTTCTTTATTTCTTTCTGTCTCTTTCTTTCTTTATTTGTTGGGACTGCCTGCCGCTATGTGTAAAAATGGGGGACTGCCTACCGCAATGTGTAAAAAGGGTGGACTGCCTGCCGCTATGTGTAAAAATGGGGGACTGCCTGCCGCAATGTGTAAAAAGGGGGGACTGCCTGCCGCAATGTGTAAAAATGGGGAATCTGCCTGCCGCAATGTGTAAAAATGGGGAATCTGCCTGCCGTAATGTGTAAAAATGGGGAATCTGCCTGCCGTAATGTGTAAAAATGGGGAATCTGCCTGCCACAATGTGTAAAAACGGGGGACTGCCTGCCGCAATGTGTAACAAGGGCACGCTGTCTGCCGTAATGTGTAACAAGGGCACGCTGTCTGCCGTAATGTGTAACAAGGGCACGCTGTCTGCCGTAATGTGTAACAAGGGCACGCTGTCTGCCGTAATGTGTAACAAGGGCACGCTGTCTGCCGTAATGTGTAACAAGGGCACTCTGTCTGCCGCTATGTGTAAAAAGTGTACGTTGTCTGCCGTTATGTGTAAAAAGTGTACGCTGTCTGCCGTAATGTGTAAAAAGGGGACGCTGTCTGCCGTAATGTGTAAAAAGGGGGACGCTGTCTGCCGTTATGTGTAAAAAGTGTACGCTGTCTGCCGCTATGTTTAACAAGGGCACGCTGTCTGCCGTTATGTGTAAAAAGTGTACGCTGTCTGCCGTAATTTGTGTAAAAAGTGCACGCTGTCTGCCGCTATGTGTAACAAGGACACGCTGTCTGCCGTTATGTGTAAAAAGGGGACGCTGTCTACCGTAATGTATAAAAAGGGGGACGCTGTCTGCCGTAATGTGTAAAAAACGGGACGCTGTCTGCCGTAATGTGTAAAAAGAGGAATCTGTTCGCTGTAAGGTGTAAAAGGGTCTCTACCTGGTATAGTGGTGCTACTGTGCGGCGTAATTTGAAGAATGGAGACTACTGTGCACCGTTTTAGGAATTGGTATTATTTTGTGGCCACACCCCTTCCCCGCGAAGCCACGCCACTATGTATTTTTGCGCGCGCCTACGGCGCGCACTGCCCCTGTTTTGCATGCAGGGGTGGGGCTCCGATGCCGTTTCTTGCACACAGTGCTAAAATGTCTAGTTACGGCACTGTTGCTAGGTATCCATTTCTCTGGCCCTGAGCAGGTCCCCCTCACCAGATCCTCTCCAGGGGTGAGAGGGTGGACTTGGATAGGATGGGGGGGGGGGGGGCCCAAAGCATTTTGTCGCACCTGGGCCCACCGCTTGCTAGTTCCGCCACTGCCTGTCCACACCCTCAAACAGTCAGACTGCTAGTTCTCCACCATGGCCAAGATCAGAGAGCTGTCTAAGGATACCAGGGACAAAATTGTAGAGCTGCACAAGTCTGGGATGAGCTACTCGACAATAGGTAAGCAGCTTGGTGAGAAGAGATCAACTGTTGGCACAATTATAAAAAAAAATGGAAGAAATACAAGATGTAACCATACCTGAATTTCAGACATTCTATTACCAGATAGGTTCAGGTATGGTTACAGGTAATTTTTAGTGTGCTGAAGGGAAATTTAGGGGTGGAGATTTGCACCCTCCACCTCTCTGTCTGTTGTTTGTCTGTGACCCCTCCCCCTTTCCAGCACCTGATACATAATTTTCTCTTACGTCCTAGAGGATGCTGGGGACTCCAAAAGGACCATGGGGTATAGACGGGATCCGCAGGAGCCTGGGCACACTGAAAAGACTTAAACAGGGTGTGAACTGGCTCCTCCCTCCATGCCCCTCCTCCAGACCCCAGTTAGACTTTGCGCCCAGGACTGACTGGACACTCACTAGGGGAGCTCTCCTGAGTTTCTCTAGAAAATACTTTTGTTAGGTTTTTTATTTTCAGGGAGACCTGCTGGCTACAGGCTCCCTGCATCGTGGAACTGAGGGGAGAGAAGCAGACCTAATTCTACTTAGTTAAGGGCTCTGCTTCTCGGCTACTGGACACCATTAGCTCCAGAGGGTTCGATCACTTGGTGCACCTAGCTGCTTGTTCCCGGAGCCGCGCCCTCAATCCCCATTTCTGATGAACCTGAGGTACAGGAAACAAGGATTTGCTTGTTCAAGGGAAAAAAACCTGAGGTGAAGTTTCCCCCCTCTCATGAAATGAATACTCTTTATGAAAAGGCTTGGGAGTTGCCGGACAAGAGGTGGCAGATTCCCAAGAGGATTTACATGGCGTATCCTTTCCCCTCTGATGACAGGGAAAAATGGGAGGCGTCTCCAATTGTTGACAAAGCTCTATCTCGTTTATCTAAGAAAGTGGCGCTTCCGTCTCCTGACACGGCAGCTCTCAAAGATCCGGCGTATCGCAAGCTGGAGACGTCTCTGAAGTCCATTTTCGCTAATTCGTGTGCATTGCTCAGACCTGCTGTGGCGTCGGTATGGGTGAGTAGTGCTATTGCTAAATGGGCTGAGAATTTAGCTGCTGATATGGATACTCTTGATAAAGATAATGTTCTTTTGACTCTTGGTTATATCAAGGACGCTGCAGATTACCTGAAGGATGCGGCGAGGGATGTTTGCCTCTTGGGATCAAGAGCCAATGCCATGTCAATATCGGCCAGGAGGACGTTGTGGATCCTTCAATGGAATGCTGATGCCAACTCCAAGAGAGCTATGGAAGCTTTACCCTTCAAAGGTAATGTCTTGTTTGGGGACTGCTTGGCTGACCTGGTCTCTACCGCGACTGCGGGTAAGTCATCTTTTCTTCCTTATGTTCCCACACAACAGAAAAAGGCACCACATCAGCAGATGCAGTCCTTTCGTCACAATAAATACAGGCGTGGAAAAGGTTCGTCGTTCCTCGCTTCAAAAGGTAGAGGAAGAGGAAGGAAGCCGCCTGCAGTGTCAGGCACCCAGGACCAAAAGTCCTCCCCTGCCTCTACCAAGTGCACCGCATGATGCTGGGGCTCCCCTGGGGGAGTCCGGACCGGTGGGGGGGCCGTCTGCGAATATTCAGTCAGGTCTGGATTCAATCAGACCTCGATCCTTGGGTCCTAGAGATTGTGTCTCAGGGATACAAGCTGGAGTTTCGGGAGATGCCCCCTCACCGGTTCTTAATTTCGGCCTTACCAGTGGCTCTTCCGGACAGGGAGGTGGTGCTGGCAGCGATACAAAAATTGTGTCTACAAAGGGTCATTGTTCCCGTTCCCTCGTCCCAACGGGGGGAGGGGTTCTACTCGAGCCTCTTTGTTGTGCCGAAACCAGATGGTTCGGTCAGACCAATTCTGAATCTAAAATCCCTCAATCCATACTTGAAAGTTTTCAAGTTCAAGATGGAATCTCTTCGAGCTGTAATTGCCAGCCTGGAAGGGGGGGATTTTATGGCGTCAGTCGACATAAAGGATGCCTACTTACACGTCCCGATATATCCTTCGCATCAGGTTTGCGATACAGGATTCTCATTACCAATTTCAGACGTTGCCGTTTGGGCTTTCCACGGCTCCGAGGATTTTCACCAAAGTCATGGCGGAAATGATGGTTCTCCTTCGCAAACAAGGGGTTATGATTATCCCGTACTTGGACGATCTCCTGATAAAGGCGAGGTCCAAGGAACGGTTGCTGAGAAGTGTAAATTTGTCACTGTCGGTTCTGCGACAGCACAGTTGGGTACTCAATTGCCAAAATCTCAGTTGATTCCGACCACTCGGCTGCCTTTTCTGGGCATGATTCTGGACACGGATTTACAGAGAGTACTTCTTCCAGAAGAAAAAGCTCTGGAACTGCTGATGATGGTCAGGGAACTTCTGAGGCCGACGAGTGTGTCAATCCATCACTGTACTCGGGTTCTGGGGAAAATGGTTGCGGCGTACGAAGCCATTCCATTTGGCAGGTTTCATGCCCGGGTGTTTCAGTGGGACTTGCTGAGCAAATGGTCCGTGTCTCACCTGCACATGCACCGGAAGATAAGTCTATCTCCCAGAGCCAGAATTTCTCTCCTGTGGTGGCTACAAAGTTCTCACCTCCTAGGGGGACGCCGGTTCGGTATCCAGGATTGGGTACTTCTGCCAACAGATGCAAGTCTCCGGGGCTTGGGCGCAGTCACCCAAGGAAGAAATTTCCAAGGGAAATGGTCACTCCAGGAAGCTTGTCTCCACATAAATGTTATCGAGTTAAGAGCCATTTACAACAGCCTGCTACAAGCAAGAAGCCTTCTTCAGGGTCGACCTGTCCTGGTACAGTCAGACAACATCACAGCGGTGGCACATATAAACCATCAAGGCGGAACAAGGAGCAGAGCGGCAATGGCGGAGGCCACAAGAATCCTTCGCTGGGCGGAACAACACGTGAGCGCCCTGTCAGCAGTCTTCCTACCGGGAGTGGACAATTGGGAAGCAGATTTCCTCAGCAGACACGATCTCCATCCGGGAGAGTGGACTCTTCACCAAGAGGTATTTGCAGAGGTGACAAAACGTTGGGGAATTCCGTTGATCGACATGATGGCGTCTCGTCTCAACAAGAAGCTCCCGAGATATTGTTCCAGGTCAAGGGACCCCCAAGCCAGTGCAGTGGACGCCCTGGTGTCTCCGTGGGTGTTCCAGTCGGTGTATGTGTTCCCTCCACTTCCTCTCATTCCAAAGGTACTGGGGATCATTCGACGGGCAAGGGTTCAGGCGATTCTCATCGTTCCAGATTGGCCAAGAAGGGCCTGGTACCCGGATCTTCAGGAATTACTGGTGGAAGATCCTTGGCCGCTTCCTTTAAGAGAGGACCTGTTGTTACAGGGTCCATGCGTGTTTCCAGACTTACCGCGGCTGCGTTTGACGGCATGGAGGTTGAGCACCAGATCTTAGCTCGTAAGGGTATTCCCGGGGAGGTCATTCCCACTCTCATTAAGGCTAGGAATGAGGTTACGGCGAAACATTATCACCGTATTTGGAGAAAGTATGTTTCCTGGTGTGAGTCTAAAATGGCTCCTGCGGAAGATTTTCACTTGGGTCGCTTTCTCCACTTTTTGCAGGCGGGAGTAGATGCAGGCCTGAAATTGGGCTCCATCAAAGTGCAGATTTCGGCTTTGTCTATTTTCTTTCAAAAAGAATCAGCTGTCCTCCCAGAGGTTCAGACTTTTGTGAAAGGAGTAATGCATATCAATCTTCCGTTTGTGCCTCTTGTAGCTCCATGGGACCTTGATGTGGTCTTACGGTTTCTCATGTCTTCCTGGTTTGAACCTTTGCGTAAGGTTGAGTTGAAATTTCTCACTTGGAAGGTAGTTATGCTGTTGGCGCTGGCGTCTGCCAGGCGAGAGTCAGAGTTGGCGGCCTTATCTCATAAGAGCCCGTACTTGATTTTTCATTCGGATAGGGCGGAATTGAGGACTCGTCAACAATTTCTGCCGAAGGTGGTTTCTTCATTTCACATTAACCAACCTATTGTGGTCCCGGTGGCTACGGAGGCTGTGGCGATTGCAAAATCTCTGGATGTTGTGAGAGCTTTGAAGATCTACGTCACTAGGACAGCTGTTGCCAGAAAAACTGAGGCGCTGTTTGTCCTGTATGCTTCCAACAAGATTGGTCATCCTGCTTCAAAACAGACTATTGCACGCTGGATTTGTAGTATGATTCAGCAGGCTCATTCTTCGGCCGGGCTACCAGTGCCGAAGTCAGTAAAAGCCCATTCTACCAGGAAAGTGGGCTCATCTTGGGCGGCTGCCCGAGGAGTCTCGGCGTTACAGCTTTGCCGAGCTGCTACTTGGTCGGGTTCAAACACTTTGCTAAGTTCTATAGGTTTGATACCCTGGCTGATGAGGACCTTGTGTTTGCTCAGTCGGTGCTGCAGAGTCGTCCGCACTCTCCCGCCCGTTCTGGAGCTTTGGTATAAACCCCATGGTCCTTTTGGAGTCCCCAGCATCCTCTAGGACGTAAGAGAAAATAGGATTTTGATACTTACCGGTAAATCCTTTTCTCCTAGTCCGTAGAGGATGCTGGGCGCCCGTCCCGGTGCGGACTATTACTTGCAGTGTTTTCTTGCTGGTAAAATTAGTTTATACACGGGTTGTGTATTTCTTGTTTTCAGCTTGTTGCTGTGGTTACTTCATAATGTTATCTGGTTTACTATTACTCCGGTTGTACGGTATGTTTGTGGTGTGGGCTGGTATGTTTGTAGCCCTTAGTTTAAACAAAAATCCTTTTCTCAAAGTCCGTCTCTCCTGGGCACAGTTCCTATAACTGGGGTCTGGAGGAGGGGCATGGAGGGAGGAGCCAGTTCACACCCAGTTTAAGTCAATTCAGTGTGCCCAGGCTCCTGCGGATCCCGTCTATACCCCCATGGTCCTTTTGGAGTCCCCAGCATCCTCTACGGACTAGGAGAAAAGGATTTACCGGTAAGTACCAAAATCCTATTATCTCCCGGAATGACTGAGCAACTACCATTGTTTGTCTGCTTGTGTGCGAGAGGCATTGAATGGGAGCAGTATTTGATGGCATGCAGTTCCTTGTAGTGCCAATGGGAGATCCTGGGGCTGGCTCCCGGGTAAGTTAGCTCTACTGTGACAAATTACATTGCCCTATGTGGGCACTGCTATTATGTAGTGTTAGGACTGCTGATATCAGAGAAGCCGTGAAGTGGCTCAGCAGCTTAAACATGCGTTTGCAAACGTGTGACTAATTCTCTGAATTTCTATTACCAGATAGGTTCAGGTATGGTTACAGGTAATTTTTAGTGTGCTGAAGGGAAATTTAGGGGTGGAGATTTGCACCCTCCACCTCTCTGTCTGTTGTAAGAAATACAAGATCACTGACAATCTCGCTCGACCTGGGGCTCCATGCAAGATCTCACCTCGTGGGGTATCATTGATCTTGAGAACGGTGAGAAATCAGCCCAGAACTGCACGGGGGGACCTGGTCAATGACTTCAAGAGAGCTGGGACCACAGTCACAAAGGTTACCATTAGTAACACACTACGTCATCATGGATTGAAATCCTGCAGCACCCGAAAGGTCCCCCTGCTTAAGCCAGCACATGTCCAGGCCCGTCTAAAGTTTGCCAGTGACCATCTGGATGATCCAGAGGAGGATTGGGAGAAAGTAATGTGGTCAGATGAGAGTAAAATCGAACTATTTGGAGAATGATGAATGGCATCCCAAGAACACCATACCCAATGTGAAGCATGGGGGTGGAAACATCATGCTTTGGGGCTACTTTTCTGCAAAGGGGACAGGACGACTGATCCGTATTAAGGAGAGGATTAATGGGGCCATGTATCATGAGAGTTTGGGCAAAAAACTCCTTCCCTCAGTAAGAGCATTGAAGATGGAATGTGGCTGGGTCTTCCAGCATGACAATGACCCCAAACACACTGCCTGTGCAACTAAGGAGTGGCTCCGTAAGAAGCATTTCAAGGTCCTGGAGTGGCCTAGCCAGTCGCCAGACCTCAACCCAATAGAAAATCTGTGAAGGGAGTTGAAAGTCTGTGTTGCCCAGCGACAGCCCCAAAACATGACAGATCTTGAGAAGATCTGCATGGAAGAGTGGGCCAAAATACCTGCTACAGTGTGTGCAAACCTGGTCAAGAACTACAGGAAACGTTTGACCTCTGTAATTGAAAACCAAGGTTATATTACAAAGTACTGAGTTAAACTTTTTGATTGTCCAAATATTTATTTTCAGCAAGAATATACAAACAAATTGTTTAAAAATAATACAATGTGATTTCCTAGGTTTTTTCTTTTCAGATTCTGTCTCTCACAGTTGAAGTGTACCTATGATGGAAATTATAGATCTCTCTCATCTTTTTAAGTAGGTCAACTTGCACAATCGGTGGCTGTCCAGCATACAGGGCCAGTATAATATTATTTTAACAGCAGCACCCCAGTATTTTTACAGCATACAGGACCAGTGTACTTTTATTTTAACAACTGGACCCCTGAATTTTTACAGCATACAGAACCAGTGTGCTTTTATTTTAACAACAGCAGCACCCCTGAATTTTTACAGCATACAAGACTGGGCCAGCACCCCTGTATTTTCACAGCATACAGGTCCAGTGTGCCTTTATTTTAACAACGGCACCCCTGAATTTAAACAGCATACAGGACCAGTGTTCTTTTATTTTAACAGCAGCAGCACCCCTGAAGTTTTTACAGCATACAAGACTGGGACAGCACCCCTGTATTTTCACAGCATACAGGACTAGTGTGCTTTTATTTTAACAACAGCACCCCTGAATTTTTACAGCATACAGGAGGACAGTGCCCCTGCCCCCTATACAATACAGTGACAGCCAGGACAGCAACACCCATGTACAGCTACAGCACCCCTAACAGCATGTCAGCGTCCGGAGTCTTACCGGTATGCTGGGGCCGCAGGGCTGGCTTCTCTGGCGGTGTGCGGGCAGCGGCGGAGGTGGGCTGCTGCGCCGGGTCCGTGGGCAGCAGTGGCGGCGGTGAGGGGGTCCGCTCGTGGTGGCGGGACGCCTCTACAGCGGGTCGCTCTTACTGAGCTGTTGCTAGGAGACCAGAGGCAGTGAGCAATGTGGCTTTGCAGAAAGGTCTGCATTACTGGGCGCCGCCATGTTGGAGACCAAGTTTTAAGCATAGTTCCTGTTTCCTGCAGCCAATCCAGGGGAAGCTCTCCCTATAAAAGGGGGCTGGTTTAGGACAGGGATGCCAGTGCTTCAAGTTACAACCCTTGTCGTATTCTGGTTACTCCTGCTCCTGCTTGGTCGGTTCTCTGTTGCTGCTGCGGTCCTGCCATTCCTAACCTGCTACTGCCTGTGGAAGCGCTCCTGGAAAACCCGGTCCAGTAAGACCCTTTGGGCACAGTCGGCCCCGGGTCTTCTGCCTCGTCTCTCAAGCCACACTCCACAGATCTACTTTACCAGCCACGTCTTTGTACCACCGACCACAACCTGCAGATTGTTATCTTCAGCCTCATCCTCCAAACCACAGTCCACAGTCCTCGTCTCCAGCCACGTCTTCAATCACCATCCACAGTTCCACAGTTCATTATCTAGTCTCGTCTTTCAAATCACAGTTCAGTTGTTACCTCCAGCCACGTCTTTTAACCACCATCCACAGTTCCGCAGCTCATTATTCACAATCTTGTCTTCCAAGCCATAACCAACGTGCTCCAGCCACAGTTCTCTACCTCAGCCCTGTACATAATAAATACTATTCTTTGACTTTCAACCCCGCCTACGTTCTTCATTGTTCTGTGTCCCATGCGAAGGAACTATATCCAACCCCCTCATCTTGTTCACCCACAGCCATCTACCTCCTCGGGCAAGTCTCAGCTGCCGGATCCTCAAACTTTGCTAGACGTGACACAGTACATGAAACACCAGTGACAGCCAGGACAGCACCACTAACAACACAGGTACACCACAGTGACAGGAGCAGCACCCCTACAGAGCACACACTGACCCCACCACCCACAGAGAGACAGAGGTCTGTCTCACTCACTCTCCAAGTCCGGAGGGAAAATAGCGGCGACGCACGGCTCGTTATATGGAATCCAAAACCTGTGAGAATCTAACAGCGGGATGATGACGTTTTACCTCGTTCTGGCGGGAAGACCCAAGCCAGGCTCAGAACGGGATGTTCGGGGGGGTTCGGTTCTCTGAGAATTGAACCCGCTCATCTCTAGTTATAGATGAGGAGCCAGCAGTCTCTGGGACAGTCCAGCATCTCCAGAGATGCTGGACATGCCCCCAGAGTGATGATATCGGGGGGGGGGGGGGGGGGGGATACCCACGAGGCCATGCCCCCTTTTTATATTGCCATGCCTCTTTTTTGCCGTGAGCGCGCCAGGTGTCACTTCTCCCTGTGACGCCTATGCAAATACTGTACATAAAAATATGAACTTTCTAAAAAAAAAGAAACTTTCCTTGGTTAATGGGTTTTCAGCCTCATCTATCATCTGAAAGCTTTTAAAAATAGGATGAATGGTTTCTTGTGGGCTCAGGGGGATATCCAATTATTACCCAGGCTCATCCCCATCATTTCTCTCAAACACTGAGTCTATCTATATAATGTCATACCAGCATTCTCTGCACTATGAGACATTTTAGGATCTCAGGCACAAGTTACATATTCAGCAACATTGTTTCACTCCTCCATTTGTAACATTACAATCAAGTTATCAGTATTACAGCTTTAAGGGCAGGAGTGGAGAGAAACTTGGCTACAATTTGATGTGACAGTTTGTAACTTCAAAGCAAGACAGCATATATCCCTCTATTGCAGCATAACAGGCTCCAATTAATATGAAAACTCAGGTCTCATAAAAAGATAGCACTGATACAGTGCTGCACAAATATATGTATGTGAATGCACAATTGAAATAAACACAGGAAAATATATGAAGGGACAAACACATTAGCTTTGTTTTTAAATCTTTATTCACACATATTCCATTTCTGTCACTTTCTATTCTCTGTTTCTTACTCTATGAATTTTAATATTTCGCTCTTATTTCAATAAAGGACAATTGAGTCCCATATAAATGAATAATAAAATAAACCTCTATATCATTTTAGGTTATTGAGCATTTAAGCCTTTATTTGATATTGCTGCTGTGGATATATATGTTCTATAACAACAATCATATTGATGAGTTAGTAGTTGGATGAGTGCACCTTAAATTTATCTGGTTTCTTTTCCTTTTCCCCTTTCTATGGGGATTTGACTCCATATCCTTGTTTAAACCAGTAGGTAGCACCTTTGTGAGCCTCCTAATTTTGTCTCATATATATATTGATATATGCGCATCCCTAAAATAGGGTGTAATTAGATATGACAATAGGCACTCCAACTTTGTGATTGACATTATAATTTACTAATCTCGGTGCGGGTTACCCTCCAGATCTGGTGGAAGCTTATTGCTTGACCAGTATTGGAACTTTTTGAGCGCGCCAGGTGTCACTTCTCCCTGTGACGCCTATGCAAATACTGTACATAAAAACATGAACTTTCTAAAAAAAAAAAAGAAACTTTCCTTGGTTAATGGGTTTTCAGCCTCATCTATCATCTGAAAGCTTTTAAAAATAGGATGAATGGTTTCTTGTGGGCTCAGGGGGATATCCAATTATCCCCGGTAAAACATCGTGTCCGAAAAATGGCCAAAAACGGCCATTTTTCGGACATTTTTCCGATGTTTCATCAATTTTTTCTTTTTACAGGCTATCTAGATTGATCACCTGCAAAAAAAAAAACTTTCTCCCGAAAACACACAGGTTCAGTGAAACCTGTGTGTTTTCATGTGAAATAGACCCGTTTTTGGAAGGAAACAGGGCTGTTTCCGGGGATTCTGCTTCGTCTGCCAGAGGCAGGTGAAACAAAATCCCCGATAAGATGCGGCACGTGCCGGCTTATCGGGGCTAATTAGCTAGCCCCCCGCGGGACAATTATTCCTGGTAAATTACCGGGGCTAATTGGATATCCCCCTCAGTCTCATTCTAATGACACTTGAGAATGTGACACAGTCTAGTTTTATGCTTTCACTATACCAGATTGTATTGGCAAAGGTGTGCTGCAGCAAATGCACATGGCACACACATTAAAACATGCATCACTAAACCATGTCTAAAGAGTGAGTGATCTTTCATGCATTTATCCAGTACATACATCTGACTGAGGTGGATGCAATGATTCAGAGGTGGACGCAATGCTGCTGTTTGCATAATTAAGCAATTTGTTTGCACTGCACAAGCACGGAAACTGATTAGTGACAGCGAACGCAGTGAGGATTCATTCGCAAAGTCAGTGACAGGTAGTGTGAGTTTGTGGGAGGTAACTGGGGGTGTGGCTTCAAAAACAGAGGTGTGTTGTGACTGTGTCAGGAGAGTATCCAAGCATGCAACTGCAAATTTGTATGCGGTTGTAGAGGCTCTAGTGGCTTATATGCAACAGACATTCTAGTGTGTACCCAGCTTTACCCTAACCGGCCCCAACTGTAACCGAACCTTAAACGCCCCCTCACCCTGCAGCTTAACCCTAACCTTTTGGGTAGTCCCCTACACAGCCCTTGACGATTGGTTAGCCCTCCTGCATTCCTAGTGAAGGGACAGAATAGGGAGATTAATATAGGGAATCCTGTGGCCCTCCAAGAGAGGGTGGGGCCTAGTGATGTGTTTCTATGAAAACGCAACCTTTTGGCTCCTATACAGTATGCGCCAATCACAGCAATTTTCTTGTGAAGGGAAATAAAGCAATGAAGCTAGTAGCTCAGTCTGACCCCATCGCCGCCCACTTGCATCTTCTCTCCTGCTTCTCCGGAGAAAACAACTGAAGAAATCAAGTATGAATAACACATTGAAACATGTTGCACAACCTCAGCAGAAGTAGATTTAAACTTGTTGAGCACTATTTGCTTCCTCCCTATGGCAGGGGGCTATGTTTGCCCACAGGAGGGGAGTGGGCCAGCCCTTTGTTGGCCATTATATGAGACTGCCCACCAAACATCAAGGTGACCTCATCGGACAGGTATTATAGTGGTTCGACACTGGAAGGGGGGAGCCCACACCTAAACCACCCCAGCCAAACCATCCCAGGGCACCACACAAATAAAGGATACAGTAGCAATGAAAAATTAGAGTGTTAGGCAAGTGAAAGTAGCTGCTAAGTATTACAAAGAGGAAAGCAGTAAGGTGTCAGAATGTTAGAAGGGGAGATTCGCTGATCAGTGTTACAAGTGTAGAAGATGTTGGAAAAATGTTCTATAATAAAAAACAAACATAGGGTGATGTAGGTGTTAGAAATAAATGTGAGATGGTGATGCCCCAAAGTGGCCCAGTCAGAGCAATCCAAGGAGCCCCACACCCCAAAAGTTCACCTCTCAACTGACTTGTTATATAATTATTAGGATCTTACCTATCAGTGGCGTAACTAGAAATTTTTCTCCCCCAAGCCAAAAAATCCTTCGGCGCCCCCCCGCCCATACACCCCGTAATTGCCTGCGGCGTGCGCTGGCAAAAAGGGTGTGTGGCTTTGTCGAAATGGGCGTGGCTTTGCGTGGAGGGCGTGGCATTGCAGGAAAAGACTACCTTATACCCCAGTTTTGCAACCTGCACGCCCAGACGTTGGCCACCACAGGAAAGAAAAATAATCCTGATTCATGCCCCTTACATTATTTGTCATTTTTCCTCCTTATAGTAATGCCCAGTATACATTATTCCACATACTGCAATGGCCCTTAGACATTATTCCACACACAATCAGTGATCGCGCTGAGCCAAAAAAAAAGTGGGTCCCAGGGACCCTTCACTTTTAAAAATTGGGGTCCTACCGGTCTTTTTCTGGGTCCCATCGGAATGAAGGTTCTTATTAATTTTAATCTTGTTTGGACACTACAAAAGTGTTGCAAGATGGGGGGGATGGGGTGACAGTGCTGCCAGGCTGTGTAGCATGCAGAACACCCTGCACCAGAGCTGTAACTAGACATTTTGGTGCCCTTAGGCAGAAAGTGAATTGGTGTTAGACCACTTAGACCACAAAGAACAGGTAGTGCGCGCCTACGGCGTGCCACAAAATTTTAGGGGCGTGGCTTCATAGGGAAGGGGCGTGGCCACATAATAGTGTCAATTCACATTACACCACACAGTAGTGGCGCTTATACACATTGCACCAGGTAGAACCTCCTATGCACACTGATCCAGGTAGATCACGTCATACACTTTGCTCCAGGTACAGCACGTCATACACTTTGCACCAGGTACAGCACGTCATACACTTTGCACCAGGTACAGCACGTCATACACTTTGCACCAGGTAGAGCACGTTATCATACACATTGCCGCTAGGTAGAGCACGTTATCATACACAGTGCGCCAGGTAGAACACGTTATACACACTGCGCCAGGTAGAGCACGTTATCATACACATTGCGCCAGGTAGAGCATGTTATCATACACATTGCCGCTAGGTAGAGCAAGTTATCATACACATTGCATCAGGTAGAGCATGTTATCATACACATTGCCGCTAGGTAGAGCAAGTTATCATACACATTGCCGCTAGGTAGAGCAAGTTATCATACACATTGCGTCAGGTAGAACACGTTATTATACACATTGCGCCAGGTAGAACATGTTATTATACACATTGCGCCAGGTAGAACACGTTATTATACACAATGCGCCTGGTAGAGCACTGAGGCACATTGCAGTAACCACTCACTTATCACCTCCAGTTGCACGAAGGGGCCGTTTGACACAAGTGGTTCCGCCCCCAGCAGCAACTCACTGACACTCACCATTTTTTCTGACAGCACAGTGCAGTGAGTGCACTGGCACAAGTAGCCAGCCTGCGCCTGTAGTAGCCGCAGCCTGGAGGAGCTCTATGTGAAATCGCAAGCAGAGGCTGTTCTCTGGCAAGAAGGAGCTCGTCCAATCGCTTCCCCTGACGGGCTGGCCACTGCTAAATATACCGATAATCAGTTCCAACTGTGTCAAAGTAGTGGAGCCCCAGGTGCAATGGGAAAGTCAGTGTCACTGCACAGTTGTACTGATATACTGGTATATTTAGCAGTGGCCAGCCCGTCAGGGGAAGCGATCGGAGGAGCTCCTTCTTGCCAGCCTCTGCTTGCGATTTCACAGATAGCTCCTTCATGCTGCGGCGCCGGCTGGCTACTTGTGCCAGTGCACTCACTGCACTGTGCTGTCAGAAAAATGGTGTCAGTGAGGCCCTGACACTCTGAGCGGCCTCACATTGCACACACGGAGCTTGCAGCCCCCGGACATCCCGCATCTGCACCAGCTACTCCAGGTGAAGCGGGGCGATGCAGCACTGTCTACTGCTTACCTACAGCGGGAGCTGCGCAGCCCGGCCGGCTCCTGCTGGAAGGTAGTTGTCGGGTCTCGGTGGGGCGTTGAGCGGGTCCCGGGTAGGGGGGTGGCGGCGGGCAGATCCGGAGCTGTACTCCCAGTCGCAGAGGAGGGTGCTGGCGGCAGAGCGGCAGTGGAGCCGGATGAGCGGGGCCAGTCTGTCAGCCCTGCAGCACAGATTCATGTGCTGGCGGGGAGCAGGATTCAAAGCGGGAGATGCTGCAGGCTGTGATTGGATGGAGACTACAGGAGGTGATTGGCCGAGGAAACAGCCAGTCACCTCCTGCATTCCGCTGACAGGCTTAACACATGCAAACACATATTCAGATGAGCGCGTCCTGTGGGACCCGCTCATCTTCTAAATGTGAGTCCCGGGCGGCTGTTTCTGGGTAAAATACGCGCCATGGCGCGTTTTTGCGATCACTGACAATAATGCACATGACACAATATGCACACACCGTAATGCCCCCTACACATTATGCCACACACCGTAATGCCCCCGACACATTATGCCACACACCGTAATGCCCCCGACACATTATGCCACACACCGTAATGCCCCCGACACATTATGACACGAATCGCAATGCCAGTTATACATTATGCTACACACTGCAATGCCCCTGATACATTATAGCACACACAATGTCTGTGACACAGTATGACACACACCACAATGATCCTGAGACATTATACCACATACCACAATGCCCGTGATATAGTATACAACACACCGTAATGCCTGATACATTATGACACACACCGCAATGTCCGTGATACATTATGCCACACACCGTAATGCCCATTACACATTAAGTTCTACAGTAAGGCTTCCAATTACTTTTAAATTACCTCCTCGTTGCCAGGGGTTTCATGCTCTTGGTTCCATGCACGGTGCCAGGGGTTTTCATGCTCAGGGTGTCATGCTCGTTGCCAGGGGTTTCATGCACTGGGTGTCCTGCTCGTTGCTAGGGGGTAGTGCTTGTTGCTAGGGCCGTGCTCCCAGTGCCACATATGCTCCCAGTGCCAGATATTCCCCCACAGTGCCAGGTATATGCACCCAGTGCCAGATATTCCCCCACAGTGCCAGGTATATGCACCCAGTGCCAGATATTCCCCCACAGTGCCAGGTATATGCCCCCCCCCCCCAGTGCCAGATATTCCCCCACAGTGCCTGCTTCCCCCCCAGTGCCAGATATTCCCCCCCAGTGCCAGGTATATGCCCCCAGTGCCAGATATCCCCCCCCTCCAGTGCCAGGTATATGCCCCCAGTGCCAGGTATATGACCCCCCAGTGCCAGATATTCCCCCCCCCCAGTGCCAGGTATATGCCCCCAGTGCCAGATATTCCCCCACAGTGCCAGGCATATGCCCCCAGTGCCAGATATTCCCTCCCAGTGCCTGCTTTCCCCCCCCAGTGCCAGGTATATGCCCCCCCAGTCACGGGTATATGCCCCCAGTGCCGGGTATATGCCCCCCCAGTGCCAGGTATATTCCCCCAGTGCCAGGTATATGCCCCCCCAGTGCCAGGTATATGCCCCCAGTGCCAGGTATATGCTCCCCCCAGTGCCAGATATTCTCCCAGTGCCAGATATTCCCCCCCAGTGCCAGGTATATGCCCCCAGTGCCAGGTATATGCCCCCAGTGCCAGGTACATGCCCCCCCCAGTGCCAGTTATATGCCCCCAGTGCCAGGTATATGCCCCCAGTGCCTGCTTCCCCCCCAGTACCAGGTATATGCCCCCAGTGCCGGGTATATGCCCCCCCAGTGCCAGGTATATGCCCCCAGTGCCGGGTATATGCCCCCCCAGTGCCGGGTATATCCCCCCAGTGCCAGGTACATGCCCCCAGTGCCAGATATTCCCCCCTAGTGCCTGCTTCCCCCCCAGTGCCAGGTATATGCCTCCAGTGCCGGGTATATGCCCCCCCAGTGCCAGGTATATGCCCCCCAGTGCCGGGTATATGCCCCCAGTGCCGGGTACATGCCCCCAGTGCCGGGTATATGCCCCCCCAGTGCCAGGTATATGCCCCCAGTGCCAGGTACATGCCCTCAGTGCCAGGTATATGCCCCCCCAGTGCCAGGTATATGTCCCCAGTGCCTGCTCCTCCGGCCCCCCCCTATGTGTTGGAGGGACACGAGCGCATCGCGCGTCTCTCCTGTGTCCCTCCTGGCTCTCCCCCAGCTGTCTAATAAAGGAAGTGCCGTTCGTGAGCCAATCAGAGCTCACGAACGGCACTTGCTTCCTTAGACTGGCCGGGGGAGAGCCAGGAGGGTCACAGGAGAGACGCGCGATGCGCTCGTGTCCCTCCAACACATGGGGGGGGGGAGAACCGGGGGAGCAGGGGGAGCAGGCACCGCAGCAAGGAGGGAGAGGAGATCGCAGATTGACATGCGGACGCTCGTCCGCATGTCAATCTGTTCTAAATCAGTGGCGCCCCCGCAGCCCCTCGCCCCCAAGCCACCGCGAGGACTGCGGGGGCAGTAGTTACGCCACTGTTACCTATAGCTTTTATGCAGTCAGCATGTGCTAGTTCCCTGTTTAAAAGCCTCAGAGGCAGTGCGTAGGGTGCCAATTCAGAATGAAGGTGTCCCAAGTCTTCAGATGTGTATACACACATAATATTGAACATATTGGGGGAAGGGGTGTGGTATGGTATGCCGGCGGTCGGGCTCCCGGCGACCAGCATACCGGCGCTGAGAGCCCGACCGCCGGCTTACCGACAGTGTGGCGAGCGCAAATGAGCCCCTTGTGGGCTCGCTGCGCTCGCCACGCTGCAGGCACGGTGGCGCGCGTAGGGTCATGGACCCCCACGAGGGAGAATAAGTGTCGGTATGCTGGCTGTCGGGATTCCGGCGCCGGTATACTGTGAGCCGGCATACTGAAGACCACCCGGGGGAAGGGGGCCTGGACTGCACACCCTAGCTACTTATAATGGGATGTGCTACCTTGCTGGAACTCTGTACTACAATATAGAAACAAGAGCCTCAGTGTCAGTGCCAGATTACCAAATAGGCAGAGTAGGCACCAGCCTATGGGACCCGCGACAACAGATCAAACTAATATTAATTTGATCTTGAAAGAAAATTACAATCAAGCTTTCATATATTGTTTCCAAAAGATAAACAAAGTAATCAACTAAAAGAAATGAAAACTTTACATTAAAGACTCTATAGAGAAAATACTGTATTAATGTAATGTACCCATTAACAACCCCATTAACAACTTAAAGTACATAAACCATAGACATGAGACTCACGTTATAATTTCCAGATCGTAGACTGTTGGTTGGTATGTATTAGCAGTTAATTTGCGACCCCCAAAATGGCTGCAGACTTTTAATCTATTTACGACTGCAGCCGTAGTGCTGCCAAATGTGTATCAACCCGAGTACCTTACGTACACATTAATTCTTAGATTTTTATTTTAATAAATGTGCAAAAAAACTTTTTTCACGTTGTGATTATGAATACTTTCTGGATGCACTGTAACTTACCTCAGAGAAAGTCACTTTGGCTCCACCTGTTACTGCTGCGAAGCAGGAGGCTGCTATAACAAATGTTACTAAGATTAGACTGCTGAAAAGGGTGAACGAAAACTCCCCCTTCAGCGGTTACTGCTCAGGCATACTTTCCAGCATTGCCGCAGCTTTATGCCTTTTTCATAATAACTTTGGTTATAGGTGCCTACGGCAGCTTGGTATTGTAGCCTGCATTTGTCACTAGCAAGAAAAGGAGAGAATACTTCTAGTACATACAGAGAAGTGATAAGTACATATATTTTCTCTGCCTTTTCTGTTTCCCCCCCTTATCTCCAATTAGTACATGGAGCCCTTGATTTTTATAGGTATGTTCAAGGGGATCAGTATGCGATCTCGGCAGACGGGATGCTGGCGGTCACAATACTAATGCCAGTATCCCAATGGTCATGATCCTGACAGGGGTAAAAGTAAGTATTCTACCCCCCTACCCTTCCCTTACCACAGTCTAATCTTAACCTCCCCCTTTAGTGCCTAACCCTGACCTCCACAATAGTGCCTAAACCTAACCCCCCTTTCCACAGCCTCACCCTAACCCACCCTACCCCCGGTGGTGCCAAACCCTATCCCCCCGTTCTCTGCAGACTAACCCTAACCTCCCCGGGTGTTCCCTAAACCTAACCCTCCCTTCACGCAGCTAAATCCTAATGCTCCTGGCTATACTTACCTTTGGGATCCCGGCTGTCGGTATTCCGGCGTTGGGATGCTGACCTGGTTGGGATTCCAGCGTTGGTATTTCGACTGCCAGCCGGGATCTTGAAAGTATACCTGTTCAATGTACTAGTTATACCCCTTTCACATCGCCAAAGTAACCCGACTTATTGCCGAGTTGTTGCCGGGTCAAGGTGCAGTGTGAAAGCGTCAAAGTGTATAACTCGAGTTGAGCAACCCTGCATTTCAACCCGGGTTAAAAGAAGGGTACAACATGGGTAAGATCTGGGTCATTGTGCAGTGCGAAAGCCTCTGACCTGAGATATTCAACCCGGGTCTAAGAAAAAGGTGCTGATTGGCTGTTTGTGTCTGCTCAGAGCAGTCCCCAGTCCCTTCTTTTATTTCCTTTGAAACCTCATCATTGTGAGCCAGAAAAGTCCATTTTAAATCACTTCACAGTGTTTAACATGGGTGACCCGGGTTCAGTGTGAAAGGCACCAACAAGGTAATAACCTGGGTCGAAACTGCAATGTGAAAGGGTCTGAGGCTGTTCAGACCCGGATCGGACCCGGGCATAAAAGCCGGGTCCGACCTGGGTTTGCGATCTGAAATCAGTATAATTGAGAGTCTTCCGATAATTTCATTTTACCATCCAGGTGGATTTAATGTATGTGATTTTATATGCCCACAATTAGCCACGTAAAATATATTCACATATGTTAATACAGACATTGGGGGTCACTCCGACCTGAATCCACGCTGCAGTTTTTTGCAGCGCACCGATCAGGTCACTATTGGGCATGCACCGCAATGCGCAGGCGCGTCATACAGGTACAAAGCGGATCATTGCTGGGCGATGGATGTAACGAAGAATCACTTCGCACAGCCAATCGCAAAAAAATTGACAGGAAGAAGGTGTTAATGGGTGTCAACTGACCGTTTTCAGGGAGTGGTTGGAAAAATGCAGGCGTGTCCAAGCATTTGCAGGGCGGGTGTCTGACGTCAATTCCAAGAACGGATAGGCTGAAGTGATCACAGCGGCTGAGTAAGTTCAGACCTACTCAGAAACTGCACAAACTGTTTTTGTACCGCTCGGCTGCACAAGCGTTCGCATACTTGCACAGCTAAAATACACTCCCCTGTGGGCGGCGACTTTGCGTTTGCACGGCTGTAAAAAGTAGCTAGGGAGTGATCAACTCGGAATGACCCCCATGAATAACAGCATACACTAGTCTGGATTGAGAAGTATATTTAAGAATATCTCCTATATATTTGCCTTAATCTGTGACTCTGTGCTCGTAACGCTGGGCGGAGTCACAGAGCTGGGCGGAGTCAACTGCATCTGCTGCAGGGAGCTACTCCATACCCAGCACCAGCAGCAGTCAGGTGCAAGACCCTACCTTACAGTATGGAGGTGAGGATGGCCACTAGCTGCCGGCTGCTGTGCCTGTCCCCCCCCCCCAATCACCTGTGACAGCGGGCTGTGTGCTGTGCGGGTCTCGAAAAGGGGGCGGAGCTACGGCGTCACGAGGGGGCGGAGTTACACGGAATAGAGGGCGGAGCTACACGGGACCAGACAGCTGAACAGTGGTGGAATCAGCATTGCAGTGACGGCCAGCCAGACTTGGTAAGTGGAGGGTGAGAGAGAAATGTGTGTGCGTGTGTGTATATAGTGGTGTGTGTGTGTGTGTGTGTGTGTGTGTGTGTGTGTGTGTGTGTGTATATATATAGTGTGTGTGTGTGTGTGTGTATATATGGTGGGGTGTGTGTGTTTGTATATATGTGTGAATTGTGTGTGTGTGAGGTATGTCTGTGTGTGCGCACTTTATGGACGCCACTGCTGGGGGGGGCCATTACATGCAAGGACGCTACTAATATAGGGGTGGTATTACGTATAAGGACGCTACTACTATAGGGGGGGCATTACGTATAAGGACGCTACTACTATAGGGGGGGATTACGTATAAGGACGCTACTACTATGGGGGGGCATTACGCATAAGGACGCTACTACTATGGGGGGGCATTACGTATAAGGACGCTACTACTATAGGGGGGCATTACGTATAAGGACGCTACTACTATGGGGGGGCATTACGTATAAGGACGCTACTACTATAGGGGGGGGATTACGTATAAGGACGCTACTACTATGGGGGGGCATTACGTATAAGGACGCTACTACTATAGGGGGACATTACGTATAAGGAGGCTACTAATACTGGGGGGCATTACATATAAGGACGCTACTACTGGGGGGGCATTATGTATAAGGACTCTATTACTTCTGGGGGGCATTATGTATAAGGACGGTGCTACTACTACTGGGAGGGCATTACATGTAAGGATGCTACTACTACTGGGGGGGCATTATGTATAAGGACGGTACTACTACTGGGGGCACATTATGTATAAGGATGCTACTACTACAGGGGTGGCTTTACATATAAGGATGCTACTACTGGGGGGGGGGGGGATTATGTATAAGGACTCTATTACTTCTGGGGGGCATTATGTATAAGGACGGTGCTACTACTACTGGGAGGGCATTACATGTAAGGATGCTACTACTACTGGGGGGGCATTATGTATAAGGACGGTACTACTACTGGGGGCACATTATGTATAAGGATGCTACTACTACAGGGGTGGCATTACATATAAGGAGGCTACTATTACTGTTGGGGGGCATTACATATAACTGCTACTACTACTGGGGGGGCATTACGTATAAGGATGCTACTATTACTGTTGGGGGGCATTACATATAACTGCTACTACTACTGGGGGGGCATTACGTATAAGGACACTACTACTACTGGGGGGCATTACGTATAGGGACGCTACTACTACGGGTGGGGCATTACGTATAAGGATGCTACTATTACTGTTGTGGGGCATTACATATAACTGCTACTACTACTGGGGGGGCATTATGTATAAGGACACTACTACTATTGGGGGGAATTATGTATTAGGACGCTACTACTACTGGGGGGGCATTATGTATAAGGATGCTACTACTACTGGGGGGGCATTATGTATAAGGATGCTACTATTACTGTTGGGGAGCATTACATATAACTGCTACTACTACTGGGGGGGCATTATGTATAAGGACACTACTACTATTGGGGGGGCATTACGTATATGGACGCTACTACTACGGGTGGGGCATTACGTATAAGGACGCTACTACTACGGGTGGGGCATTACGTATAAGATGAATAAGATTGTGCTACATTGTGGCGTAATTTTAAATGGGGGTACTATTGTGTGGCCATGCCCCTTAGTTGTGAGACCACCCCACTTTTCCCGATGCACAACAAAGGAATATGGGAGGGCGCAAAATTCATAGTTTGCAGGGGGGCGCCGAACACCCTAGCACCGGCCCTGGCCACCAGTAGCAAAAGTACACCACGGCCACTGACACTATCTGCAGGGAGGGGAACAGCGCTGATATGGAGGGTACTTGCAGGCAGCGAGTCGCCGCCCGCAGCTCCTCTCCCACCTGCACACCATACCTGCCGCCTGACACCCACACCCCAGGGAGAGGGCGCTAACTCAGGCACCGCTAGATCAGCATCTGCAGCATACAGACAAGGGCTGCCATGCTCAACGGCAAGCGGTGCGGAGCATGTGCAGCAGGACAGCGCCAGGACGGGACACGCACTAATCAACATTGCTGCTGGGCCGGAGCTCCCTCCGTCTGCAGCCTAAGGACGCGCGCCGCACCTCTCCAGGGAAACACCATGCCTGCCCGCCCACAGGGCTCCGGCCGCTTACCTATGCTCCGCGATCACAGCAGCTGACGCTGCCATGCAGGATGGAGGAATGACGCCCGTCAGACGGGGCGGACAGTGTGCGGCGGAACGGGGCCAGGAAGGAATGCTGACCACGACCCATTGCTGCTGGGTCTGAGCTCCCTCCCTCTGCAGTCACCATCTCACAGCAGCAGCCTGGAGGTTAGTGGCCACCACGACCCGCACATCCTTACCTCACACATACCTCACATATACCTCACACATGAGAGCAAAGGTACACACACTGTGACATCACACCTGTAGCCCACCCCTATATCTGCTAAGTACTCCCCGTCACTATGCCCTGTCACCCTCATCCTGCTCTCTAACTGCCTGTCTGTGTACTGGCCTTCACCCCTCTCACACCATCACCAACCCTCACTAACTACCACAGAGACTATGTGCACTGATATCTGCCCCTACACCACCTGCAGCGCCCCTGGACCCCTCGCAAACCCCCGCACCTGCCCCTCCACCACTTGTGGCACCCCCACCCACTGCGCCTTCGGACCCCCTACCCCACCCGCAGTGTCTTCCAAACCCCTCCCCCATCTGCAGCAGCCCCTCCCCCATCCGCCACACCCCGCATCTGGCTCTCCCCCGCCCGCTGCACCTTTGGATCCCCTACCCCACCCACGCAGCAGGCCCTTCCCAATCTGCATCGCCTACACCATTCGCAACAGCACCGCCCCCGCCACTCCCCCACCCACGTTACCCCCGCATCCACCCCTCCCCCACCCACCGCGCCCCCTGGACACCTCCCCCATCCACTGCACACCCGCACCCACCCCTTCCCCATCTGCAGCGCCTTCGGAACCCCTCCTCCATCCGCAACAGCCCTGCAGCTGCCATCCCCCACCTGTGACACCCCTGCTCCTACCCCACACACAGCGCCTTCATACCCCCTCCCCCATCCGCGGTCCCCACTCCCCAAACCCCTTCCTGTTGCAAGGGACTACGCCCCCTTCACCATCGGACGCCCCATCATTGTGCAATATTCAAACACTAACAAAACTAGGAATGCAGGTAATACTCCATATATTGAACCCCAGAAAGGCGTGCAGGGGTTAAGGGGGCGTAGCCCCTTCCGACGGTGTGAAGAGCGCCCGTAGGGCGCGATGAAGCACCTAGTATATTTTAAATCAGTATAGAAGGTTGTGTTAAAGGCAGTAGTATAAAGGAAGTTGTGCTTTTATTCTTTCCATCATGTACATTCCCACATGGATCAGATACGTGCAGTCAGTGGAGGCAGTGCCTCCCCTGTGATTAATTATAAAAAATAATACAAAGAAGATACTTATGACACATATTCGGTGTCATAAGTATCTTCTTGATTTAATTCTAATATTTTTTTTTCAATGACTTTGGGAAGCACTGATAGCAGTGCCTCCCATAGATAATAGGAACGGGGACAGAGTGGGGGGCGGGGCCAAGTACTGGGTTGTAAAAGCCCATTGAAAAAGATTGTGAAAGCGGCACTGAAACAAGTGCCTCGCTGACAGGGACACCACCCCCATGTCAGCGAGGCACCTGTGATTGGACAGCGGATCCAGTGCTGGATCCGCTGTCCAATTAACCACAGCGCGAGGCGGAAGTGGCGGCAGGTCCCGGCGGTGACTGTCGTCGGGGGTAGGCGGGAGCAGCGGTGGCCATGAAGTAGTGAGTGTGGCTCTCCCCTGTCCTGCTCTGCCCTCCCGCTCACAGCCCGGCAGCAGCACGTTAGTGTCGTGAGTGCGGCTCTCCCCTGCTCCGTCCTCCTGCTCACAGGCAGCAGGTTAGTCTCTCTCTCCTCTTTTACCCCTCCTGTGTATTGCTTCAAGAACCAAGTCTGTAAGTATTTTACTTTTTCCAGGTACCCCTATTGGATTCTAAGTGGACGTGATTGGCGTGGGATGTAGGTAAGTAATCTCTCTCTCATTTTTACAGGTACCCCTATTGGATTCTACATGGACAAGTGGACGTGATCGGCGTGGGATGTAGGTAAGTATGTGTGAGTGTGTAAGTGTGTTGTAATAAAGTTTTACTTTCACGGTGTGTGTCTTGTGTTTTTATTTGGGTATTTTTTTTGTTGTAGAACTGCAGGTACCAGCGGGCCCGTTATTTCCCTGCATGCTGGTACTTGAGGTTCTCCAAGTACCAGCATGCGGGGGAGGCTTGCTGGGCCTAGTAGTTCCACAACAAAAAACAATATTCTTTTTTGACACACTTATGGCTATCAGCCCGGCACCCACAGCCCAGGGGTGCTGGGGACAGCCTTGGGCTTCACCCCTGGCCCTTGGGTGCCTGGATGGGGGGCCCCCTTGATTCAAGGTGTCCCCACTCCTCCAGGGAACCCTGGCCAGGGGTGGCTAGTTGGGGGGGTAATGACATGGCCGCAGGGACCTACATAAATGTGTCCCCCGGCTGTGGCATTATGTCCCTGGCTAGTGGAGCACGGTGCTGGTTTTAAAAATATGGGGACCCCTACATCTTTTGTCCTCCATATATTTGGAACCAGCACTGGACTAAGAGCCCGGTGCTGGTTGTCTAAATACGGGGGACCCCTGTCCAATTTTTTCCCCAGTATTTAAACAACCAGTACAGGCTTAAAGAGCCCGAGGCTGGTTATACTTAGGAGGGGGGACCTCACACATTTTTATTTTTACATTTTTTAACCCATTCAGACCCTTCTCCATTAAGTTAATGGAAGCCCTGGACAACAAAATTGCATTCATGTCCGCCTCCCACTCCCTTCCCAGTCCCAAACACTAATTTTTTTTTTCCAGAAAAATGTACAATATATCACAAGTATGATGAGCAGGCAGGCAGCGGGCATTGGCGGCATCAGACTGAGATGCAAATTAGTGGCAGAGGGCTGAGTCAGTTGATGGTGGGCAAGTTTGTAAGCCATTGGTGGTGGCAGCGGGCAGCGGCTCAGAGGCAGTAGCGGGCATTGGCTCGGCGGTGGTAGGGGTCATCGACAGGATTCGGCGGACAAACAAAGATAAGGGCAAACATATTTTACTGTTGAAGTAAGAACATTTCGGAAAGCTTGAAAGCGGTTGAGCACCTTTGTTCTGTAAATAGGAGAATCTTAGGAATGTTTGTAAATGATGATTAGTGTGCATAGATTGAGTTTTGCTTAATTATATACTGTGCATTTTTAGCCCCAACCAGCAAAATCGTCTGCCTCTCATTTCATATTACACGCCCGCCATTGTTCATTCTTTCATAAGATTAGTCTCCTACTCCCCAGAAAATGAGTGTTTTGTATAGTTTATATTCTTTGTTTTACCCATCCGCACAATACAGCACATTCCAGGATTCACACGGCTGCCTCCCTAAACTCCGAGAAGATCAGTGTTGATTGCTAATTCACATAATTGGTTGTTAAACATGAATATATCATATAATTATCTTTTAACCTTATTTGCCGAAAGCCTGTAATTGAGATGTTAATGTGAGGTATTCAGTACTATATTGAGAGGAAGTCCTATATTTTATTATAAACTTCATAGCTTGATGGCATAATTACATGGGAAATGTAAAATTGCAATGGGGTCTAGAGGGAGAGTACAGCTGTAGCGATGTGATACTATTTAGGTAAGAATACCCAGCACTGAACCTATATAGACTGTAGATTATGTCCATATGAACATAATCTACGGTCTGTGAGTGAAGACGACATCTCAAGCCAAGAGATCTCACACCTAATTTTCTCCCAGCCACATAGTGTTATGTGCCAATGGTAATAGAAGGAAGGGGTGGTCTGGGCCATAGGAGCACAGGGTAAACCCCCGGTGGACTCCACTGCCTGAGGTGCACACCCTCTCCTCTAGGGACCAGGTTCCAGACTGTGCACTTGATTTATACATTATACACATGTAGCATTATACTGCACAGGACTATGGTGTATTTTCTATAGTGCACTCCTGTTATTAATCTGGTACATTATCATGCATGCACTACAAGTATTTAGTATATATTTATAAAGAGATCCAGACCATGCACTCAGTAAAGGGTAGCCAAGCCCCTATGGTATCTGGCCACACCCCCTATCGAGGCTGGTCACGCCCCTAAACATAGGCCCCTACAGCCCCCCGGTGGTCCCTTCATTCACCAAAGGTATACAGAAACACTCCTTTCACAAAGGGAGGAGCAAGTTCTCACCCCTACTGTTCCTCCAGATCCTCACACTTTAGACCAGGGGTAGACAACATTTTTCTCTTTGGGTGCCAGATGTTCAGCTTTACAAGCCATAATAGTTCCAGAGATTGATCACAACTGAAACGTATACAAACATTTTTTTAAAATAATAGAGGGGTACTAAAAATGTTAGTGGTTTCCCTGTCCTTCCATTTTTGAAGGAAGATTGCCAAGTTGTGGTCTGGAGACAAAAACATGCTTCAGAATTATGTATTGTTATTTGGCTGTGAGCAGGACTGAAGTTAGCAACGCTGTGAAACAATCAGGCCCATCAACCTATGATTGTTGTTCAAAAAACAGTCAGATTGGCTCCTGACATCAGGAGTACTATATGACATTTGTCATATATGACACTGATGAACTGATATCGCACAACAATCATGTTCGCAGTCAGGCCATCAATGTGCATGTAAAAACCTCTTTAAAGGAAATGTATCATTCATATAAGAACAAAAAGGGGGAAATTAAATTGTTTGAAAAGTCAGTTGGGTGTCTGTTTTTTCCTAACAATTGAATACCCCCCTAAGTGTGCACTCTACATACAGAAAATGGGATGTTCTCTGGATAGTATAAGATGTTAGGTGGAAAAAAATAGTTGATTGTTCCACTTATCTTTCAGGTTTATACCTAGCATAGCTTTTGCAAGTTTCACTCACCAGAGGTCCAGGCTTCTCTGGGTAGGCAGGCCATGCTTGGATTTAGAGCCGACCCGACCATGCTGGTGCCTCTTAAACTGATACCAAACTCATCAACAAGCATTATGACAAGGACAATTTCTTTACCTGCACAGCTTCAAGTTACCTAATCAATCACATAGTTCTGCATTGCTAAGATCATATATGTGTCAAGGTTGGCATTGTATGTCTGTTTTGTAGATCCAATGGCACCACATTTCCCATTTTTTTCTGACTCTTTACTACAAATTGTTTATGTGCTTTGTTTTTTTCTGTCACAAGGATGAGCACTGTTGTAGTTATTAAAAAAAGGTTTAATAGACTAGAACCACATCACCTCAGTTGTCTAGATCTCTCACATTTTGTTCTTCACTGAGATAAAAGATGGGCACATTTAAAGATGGTGGACCAGTTCTGAATGCCTCTGCCCCCCTTATCATGGCAATCAGTGCACCTTTTTCTTTTGCTATTTTAACAATCCCCTACCCTAAATGGAACAGGGACTGCAGGTTGCGATAAATCTGGCAAGGAAACAATACGGATGAGAGCAGTTTTCGTCCATTCCCTCCAGAAGCTCTTCCAGAGGAGAAATTTGATGATACAAATCATAATTCTTCAGTTGATTTTCTAAACACTGAACCTATTAAAGGCAAATTGTCCTATAAGTCAAGTGTCTTTAAAAGATCCCCCCCCCCCTCCCCCATTCCCCCCAAACAAGCACTAAAGTAAATCACTGACTTCTTTGTGGTAAATATAATACACGTTCATTTATGAAACATTGGTTTAGTAAATTTGTGCAGTAGTAGAAGTTAATGGGTTCATTCTGATCAGTGTTTTTTTCTCCATGTGCTCCAACAGCTACAATCAAATAAATGGGCACATTGAAATGGGGTTCAGTATGATTTGCTGATGAACTGGATATTGGCTGTCAGTATACAGAAAGCGTAATCCCGCCCATCATAATCCCGAAAAGCCACCAGAAAGCCCACTAACCCTCCTCTGCCCCCTATCCTAACCCTCCCTTGTGGGTGCCTAACCCTCCCTTCCCCGCTGCCGAAACCTAACAGTCGCCGCTTGATGCCTAACCCTAACCTCCACTTCTATGTGCCTAACCCTAACCTTCCCGGGCCTGCACTCTAACCCTAACCCCCGTTGCCAGGCCTAAACCTAACCTCCCCCAGCGGCAGGACACCAGCGCATCCTGCTGGTAGGACGATCGGGATGCCGGCTGTTGGTAATGTGTCGCCAACATCCCGAGCCACGTCGGTATCAAGATGCCGGTATTGCGTCCTACTTCGGGATCCTGGCGCCGGTATATCGACCGCCAGGACCCCGTCTGTCGGGAAGCTAACTGCTTCCCTTGAAATTAATAGTAAAAAACATTTTCAGTGGAGTTTTCTAGTTAGAATCAGAATAGTCTGACATTTGGGCATGGAGTTGTATGGTGATCTAAAATTATCCTGCTGTTTTCAGTGTTTTCATGTCCCCATATATGTGCCAGTAGTATTGTTTTCTCCCCCAAATCAATTACAGATTTTGAAGTCTTCAATTAAGGGGTCTATTCATGAAGCAGTGAAAAGTGTGGAGAAGTGAGCCAGTGGAGAAGTTGCCCATGCCAACCAATCAGCATTGAAGTAACATTTATAATTAGCATACTGTACAATTGTACAGAGCAGCTGATTGGTTGTCATGGGCAACTTCTCCACATGCTCACTTCTCCACTATTTTCACTGCTTCATGAAAAGACCTAAATGCTCATTCAGATGTTTTCATTTTGATTATTTGCAGTGTTGAATACTTACTGCTATTACTTTACTGTAATAGCAGTGATAGCATAACAAATTAATCACACAACTGAAGGACTTATAAAACTATATGGATGTGTTAAAGATATGCATCTCTACTGGAGAATCCAGGCACATGGGTAAATAATGTACAAATGTCTATAATTTATAACTAGCATGTTTGATTAGTTATGGAAACCAAAATAGTTGGGAGGTGTCCACTAATTTCATTTGAAACCATGCTAGAAACACTATTGAAATAAATGGGCTTGAATTGCTGGAAATGAAAAATATTTCTGCTTTATAGATTAGATATTCTGGGGCAGATGTATTAACCTGTAGAAGGCATAAGGAAGTGATAAACCAGTGATATGTGCAAGGTGATAAACACACCAGCCAATCAGATCCAATATGTAAATTAACAGTTAGTATCTGATTGGCTGGTGCCTTTATCACCTTGCACATATCACTGGTTTATCACTTCTTTATGCCTTCTCCAGGTTAATACATCTGCCCCATTGTCCTTTGCTACTGGCGGTTTCTAACCATTGTGATTGATTTAAATAAAGTTTTAATATCAACCGTTAGAAGACCACTCCCCCCAGCTCACTATACAGCAGGATTCAAACAGTAACATTTTTTAACATAGCCCAAAGAACAATGGGATGGGGCTGTAGATCGTGGCAGTGGTGAAGATAAGTCATGAGTGACTGACCATGGGAGACTTACATGTCACTTTTGTGTGTTTTAGTGTTCCCATTGCATTTGCTCAGAGTGCTCCTATCCATATACTATTAAATAGACATCTCAATCAAGCAAATACGTGAACAATCAAACAGAAAATAATGAGTAGATAATATGGGACCCACACTTCCGATTCTGCATTGAGGACAACAGCCAGTAGCAGTGTTAATGTACACTATTGGCAATGATTTCTATTCCACTGAACAGAATAGCTGTTGCAGCCATCCAGTAAGCTTCCTTGACAACCTTTTAATGCAGTCACGTGGTTTATCTTAGCTCTAATGCAGAACCAGCGGTGGTTACTGGGGGTCATTCCGAGTTGTTCGCTCGCTAGCTGCTTTTAGCAGCATTGCACACGCTAGCCCGCTGCCCTCTGGGAGTGTATCTTAGCTTAGCAGAATAGCGAACGAAAGATTAGCAGAATTGCAAATAGAAAAAATCTTAGCAGTTTCTGAGTAGCTCCAGACCTACTCCTAGATTGCGATCAGCTCGGTCTGTTTCGTTCCTGGTTTGACGTCACAAACACGCCCTGCGTTCGGCCAGCCACTCCCCCGTTTCTCCAGACACGCCTGCGTTTTTCCGCACACTCCCAGAAAACGGCCAGTTTCCGCCCAGAAACACCCCCTTCCTGTCAATCACACACCTTCAACTATGAAATTCTTTGTTCGGACGTGAGTAAATCTACTAAGTTTTGTGCTAAAATACTTACCGCATGCGCACTGCGTACCATGCGCATGCGCACTGCGTACCATGCGCATTTTAGCCTTAATCGCTCCATTGCGAAAATCAGCAACGAGCAAACAACTCGGAATGACCCCCACTGTCTCTGCTACTTAATTGGAGGCAATGTTGCTTGCAAAATATTATTCAGATCTCTATTTCATTTCTCCACCTTTAGAGATTCTATGGGCGGCACCCAGTTAGCTGCGGTAATTTACCACAGCTAATGGATTTGCCGGGGGGCTATTCAATTAGCCCTGATACCCGATATTTACCGGGATAACCAGCCCTCAGAGACGCAATAACACATGGGATTGCGATCGTATCCCGGATCCAACATGTTATCTCCTAAAAACGGGTAATTTTTAGTCCTCCCAAAAAAAACAGACTATAATTCGATAACCCGATAATGACCATCGGGCTAAAAATACAATAATAGGCATTTTTTTCCCGGCTGAAGAAGTATCACAGTAGTTATGGTAGTTTGCGCAATAAGGGCAGATGCAATATGCCTTGATGATGATGATGACTTAGCAAGCACCCTCTCCCTTTACCTATCAGACTATCTACCTCTCTACAAAACTTTAATTGGGCCCTCAAAACCCACTTCTTTATCAAAGTCTTCCATCTATCACCACAAACCACTGCTCCTTGCCCACTGTCTCTCCCCCCCCCCCCACCCCATCTGTCTTCCCCTCTCCTTTGGAATGTAAACTCTAATGAACAGGCCCCCCCCCCTTTTCCGTACATTACTTTTACCATCATCTCCTCCCTGCTACCTACAGCAGCACCTGACCCTTTTGTTTTCTGCTGCTGTGCTGTTTAACTTCTAGACCATTTCTATGTCCTGCAATGTTCTGTACTGTTACTGACATTTTTCTTGTATTGTTCATTCTATTTATGTGTTTTGAAAGCTGCTGCGGACCCCTTGGGGCGCCATTTAAATAACGCATAATAACAATATTACTAATAACCGGGAGCGTATGCTGCCAAAGCAGCGTCAGACACATTTCTGCATATGTATGGAAATACATTACTTCTTATTGAGTAATTTAAGCCCTTTCACTCCAACTGTGATCTCTGTATTCATCTAAAAACAAACAAAACAAAAAAACGCCATATAATCGAAGATGCTAGAGCGATAATTTTCCTCTAGAATGCATCCTGGCATCAAGATGGGAATCTTGCTGCATGAACTCACACATCTTCTTAACTCTTGGACATGGAGGACAAAATTATTCCTTTTCAAAGATCCGTCTTGTGAAAACAGGAGAAACAATCTAAATTGCATTAGGACTCGGAGGAACATTACACAATCTAGCACTTGGTTGAGAGGTACACGTGTGTGACTAGGAGACATGTCATTGCTTGAGTCATTCACCTTCAAGCAGCACTGATTCATGAATTAGTCCCCCCCTCAGATATACTGTAGCAAAACTGGGGTTGGAACATAAGTCGTCGCACGTTATTGCTAAACTGCCAGGTAATTAACCAACGATGTTACAATTGATTCACTCTCAATAGCCACAAGTTCTATGTATTTGATAAAAATAAAGGTCAAACCCACCACAAATCACCTGAGATTTTTCCCTCCAAAATGTTGGACTTATCTGGGGGCTGAAAATGCAAATCTCCTGTGGTTGGCCTGAAAGGCACAATTCGCCAGCAATTTAAGCCACCAGAAAATGACACAGCATACAATTTGGCTGCTGTCCAGCCATCACCTAATAAGGAGCAACATTAAATATATGAATTAAAGTGACAATCAATATCATTTATTTAAGGAGACAGCAAAACAAATCGGGTTTCTCTGCCACCTGATTACAGGGCTGTCACTATTCTTAAGCGGAAACCCCTCTTACCATTGCTAACCACCTGTGTTAGCTAATTCCCCACTGACCACTTACTATGGACCAGTTTTGCTTTGATTGCCAAGAGACAACAAGTTTGGAGACACTGGGCTCAAACTTAGGACAACCAGAGAATGAATGTGCATTTGGAGCTTAACTGGTAGTCACTGGGGTCGGCTCCTGCAGTCTTCCGATGGACTACCAGACATGGAGGACCCACTTGAACCACAGTGCTTCGGTCATCAGGAATCAGACTGGTAGACAGACATCATTGGAAGGGTCTTGGATGCTCACTGCAATTAGATTGCGATCGCAGGCTGGGCGGCGCTTCTGGTCAGTTGGGCGGCCTTGCCCTGTGCTGGGCGACCCCCAGCATGAGATTTTTTCCGTAGCAGTTTTTGCGATTTGGCATCTAATCAAAATGGCACAACAGCACTTAGGGTTAACCCTTTCATTGCCGCTGCTGCAATTTTAGACATGAACAGATCCCAGGCCACAATTAAGTGTATGTGGCCCCAATTAAGTTTATCAATGGGGTGGATCTCAGATCTGAATGCTGACGCCAAAGACATAGCATCAGATTACCATAGCAACCATTCATCGCTATGGTGGCATCTGAATAAGTTTACTCAAAATGGCCGCCCCCTGCCCGTTTGCAAGGTCAGTAAATCTGAGACACTGACCTTGGTACTGAAAACGCTGACAAACCGTCCCCACTCCTCTTCCGAATGGCCGCTGCATTTCAGTCATGCTTCAGCTTGGTGGCCATGATCTCGCAGGAGGAGACCTACACATGTGCAGATGTACGTAAACAATCGGGTTTACGTACATCTCTGAATCAGGCGCTGTACTCCAAAGGCAGGAGACATTTGGTTCTGATTTCACAATATACACATTTTGCCCCAATACGTTTCATTTCTTATTGCTGCATATTACTTACTGAGGTAAATTGCTGAAAGTGTCATGCTGCCTGGGACACAGACTCTTAAAAGAGCTCTTGCCGGCGAAGGCTAAAACTGAAAGTGATCTTTTACAGCCTGGGAAACGTCTCTCCAAAAAATAAATAAATGCGCAAACGTAACTTTAAGGCTGAAGATGGCGTCAGCTAATGGGACCAATCTCCAGACAGCTAAGTTTTTGAAGCTTGATAAATAGGGAAATTCTATAGCACCACAGAAACCTATAAGGAATGACTTGTGATTGTAAAGATGGAGAATGCAGTATATATCTAATATATCTGCTGTTATACCTTTTCAGTAATTGGCCTCGATGCTTAACACAATGTGGCACTCCTCTGCAAACGGCTGTTTTCCTGCATTTGGGTTTAATAAATAAGCCCTGTAAACTAATATATGCATTACAGCAGTTGAATGAAAGTTCATTAAATTACTGCTCTGTAACTTGAGAACGCTCCTAAATCCTGTTATTTGGAGTTAGGCCAAGAGAAGAGCATCTGGTGCTGGGTTTCTCTGTTTTGGAATGGTCTAGATGTCATTTCTTTTTGGTCTGCATACAACATCTATGTAGTTTGGTTTGAATTCCTCAAAACGCTGTGTGGGTTTTAAATTAAAATAATAATGTAACACATACCTAAGGTGAGATTAGAGTAGGGGTGCCCTCTCCTGGTGTAGATGGGCACCTCCAAACATACATCAGCCAGTAAAACAGTACACTAGTCTAGTGTTTTCATGCAATCTAGCCGTGGCTAGTTTTATTGTGCAGTACGTAAAACAAAACATAAAATAAAACTAGCCCGTCTGGGCACTAACTAAACAGAATAGATTCCCTCTCCCAGGGTGGTAGGACCTAAGGCTGCTACCACAAATACAGGCATATGCACAGTACTTACAGTCAGTAAATCACAGTGTCTCATCAAAAGCCTGCTGCCTGTTTCCCCTGGAAGCTCTGACACAGCTTTTATCAGCCTTTTACAGGTGCAGGCACTAATTAGCATGCTGTTGAGGATGGTGCCCTCTCTACTCTCTCACATACACCCCCCCTCCCCACCCCCATTATCTGGCTTTTACTAAAAGCCCAAACTCTAATCAAGTCTGTTTAGCAAAACAGACATTTCCTGGGGGTTTAAAATACATAGGTCAGAGAAATGGGACAAACATTTCTCCCATTTATCACTTTACCAGTGCTTTTATCACATATCCCACCCTTACCAAGTTGTTTCAACATGTGGGGTGGAACAACTGCATTCCGCAAACAAAACACACGCGATAAAGCATCTGTATTGGCCAGTTGGCTTCCTGGCCTGGGCTCTACTGAAAATGTAAAATTTTGTAATGGCAAGAACCATCTCGTAATTCTTTCATTGCTCTCTTTATTCTAAAACATCCATTTCAAAGGGGCATGATTAGTGATCAACTTGAATTTTCTTCCCAGCAAGTAGTACCCGAGAGGTTTCTAATGCCCACTTTATTGCCAATGCTTCTTTCTCGACAATGGCATAGATTCTCTCATGTAAATTACACTTTCTGCTTAAGTAAAGAGGATGTTCTTCATCCTCTTTGTTCTGAGACATACCTGCACCTATCCCTACATCCGATGCATCAGTTTGCAACACATATTTCCTTAGAAAATCAAGTCTCATCAGAACTTGTTGAGTACACAATGCTATCTTCAACTCCTGAAAGCATTTTCTGCTTCAGAACTCCGTTTAAACACAACTTTGTTTGCCCTTGGTAAGGTCTGTAAGTGGAACTGCAATAGTGGCAAAATTGGGCATAAACCTTTTATAATGCCCCATGATTTCTAAAAATGCTCTCGCCTGCTTCTTATTTAATTTATTTCTTCAATTTTGAATTGCCTCAATTTTATTAAGATGGGGTTCTATAAAACCTCTGCCAGTGGAGTATCCAATATAGTGTACTTTACTTCTTCCATCCCTAGACGACATTTTTTTTTTTTTTAGTTGGCTGTCAATCCTACCTGCTTGTTCTCTGGGTTAGTGAGACTGCCAATCAGGACTATAGATGATTACATAATCCAGATAACCAGCAGCATGCAGTCTCCGTGGCCTTAGAATTCTATCCATCCTTTTTAAAGTAGTGGGTGCACCATGTAACCCAAATATCAACATCTTGTATTGGAACAACCCTTCCAGTGCAGAAAACACTGGCCCTCATTCCGAGTCGTTCGCTTGTTCTTTTTTTTCGCATCGCAGTGAAAATCAGCTTAGAGCGCATGCGCAATGTTCGCACTGCGACTGCGCTAAGTAATTCTGCTATGTAGAAAGTATTTTTACTCACGGCTTTTTGTTCGCACCGGCGAACGTAGTGTGATTGACAGGAAATGGGTGTTACTGGGCGGAAACACGACGTTTTATGGGCGTGTGGCTGAAAACGCTACCGTTTCCGGAAAAAACGCAGGAGTGGCCGGAGAAACGGGGGAGTGTCTGGGCGAACGCTGGGAGTGTTTGTGACGTCAAACCAGGAACGACAAGCACTGAACTGATCGCACAGGCAGAGTAAGTCTGGAGCTACTCTAAAACTGCTAAGTTTTTTTTGTTCGCAATATTGCGTAAACTTCGTTCGCACTTTTAAGATGCTAAGATACACTCCCAGTAGGCGTAGACTAAGCGTGTGTAACTCTGCTAAATTCGCCTTGCGACCGATCAACTCGGAATGAGGGCCACTGTCTTTTCTTTAGCATTCTCAGTTAACGTCATTTGCCAATACCCTTTGGTTAAGTCTACAGTGGTAAAGAACCTCGCTGTTCCTAATCTTTCAATACGTTCATCGTCCCAAGCATTGGGTAAGCACCGAACATTAACACATTATTCAATTTATGGAAATTATTGCAGAAATGCAAACTCCTGTCTAGCTTCGGAATAAGCACTCACCACTCACTATGTGACTCTTCAATAACCCCCAACTCCAACATTTTTGACATTTCTTTAGACATGGATTCCCGTTGGGCTTCTGGTATTCTATAGGGCTTTAGGTTAACCTTAACCCCTGAGTCAGTAATTACATCATGTTTAAGGACTATTATTTTACCCATTAAGGTGTATATGCAATTGCCGGCGAATCGCGGCAATTTTTCGCCCGTTTTTTAATTCGACACAATTCGACCGTCGAATTACGGCAGGTGGGTGCCGGAATTCTACATATTCAATAAAAAACGGATTCGACAGTCCCGCTGTCAAAAAACGGCCGATTTGATGGATTTTGATTAGATTTTAAAAAATGTTTAAAAAAATGGGAAAAAAATGTAAAAAACCCCCAAAAAATTGCGTGGGGTCCCCCCTCCTAAGCATAACCAGCCTCGGGCTCTTTGAGCCGGTCCTGGTTCTAAAAATCCAGGGGAAAAACTGACAGGGGATCCCCCGTATTTTTTACACCAGCACCGGGCTCTGCGCCTGGTGCTGGTGCAAAAAATACGGGGGACAAAAAGAGTAGGGGTCCCCCGTATTTTTTACACCAGCATCGGGCTCCACTAGCTGGGTAGATAATGCCACAGCCGGGGGTCACTTTTATACAGCGCCCTGCGGCCGTGGCATTAAATACGCAACTAGTCACCCCTGGCCGGGTTACCCTGGAGGAGTGGGGACCCCTTCAATCAAGGGGTCCCCCCCTCCAGCCACCCAAGGGCCAGGGGTGAAGGCCGAGGCTGTCCCCCTCCATCCAAGGGCTGCGGATGGGGGGCTGATAGCCTTTTTAAAAATGAAAGAATATTGGTTTTTCCAGTAGTACTACAAGTCCCAGCAAGCCTCCCCACAAGCTGGTACTTGGAGAACCACAAGTACCAGCATGCGGGAGAAAAACGGGCCCGCTGGTACCTGTAGTTCTACTGAAAAAAAAATACCCAAATAAAAACAGGACACAGACACCGTGAAAGTAAAAGTTTATTTCATACATGCCGACACATACATACTTACCTATGTTGACCCGCCGACTGCCACGTCTCCAATGTCGCCGACGATCCGGGGTACCTGTGAATAAAATTATACTCACCTGATCCAGTGTCCTGGTCTTTTATTAAAATCCACGTACTTGGCAAAAAAAAAAACCGAACACCCGGACCAGGCGGACTGAAAGGGGTCCCATGTTTACACATGGGACCCCTTTCCCCGAATGCAGAGACCCCCGTGACTTCTGTCACAGAAAGGTCCCTTCAGCCAATCAGGAAGCGCCGCTTCGTGGCACTCACCTGATTGGCTCTGCGCGTCTAAGCTCAGACGCGCATTGCACAGTCCCCTCCATTACTTTCAATGGTGGGAACTTTGCCGTCAGCGGTGAGGTCGCCCGCGGTCAGGTAACCCCACCGCTGACCGCAAAGTTCCCACCATTGAAACTAATGGAGGGAGCTGTGCGATGCGCTGTCTGAGAGCTCAGACGCGCATACAGCCAATCAGGAGAGTGCCACGAAGTGGCACTTCCTGATTGGCTGAAGGGACCTTTCTGTGACAGGAGTCACGGGGGGTCTCTGCATTCGGGGAAAGGGGTCCCATGTGTAAACATTTCAGTCCGTGTGGTCCGGGTGTTCGTTTTTTTTTTTGCCAAGTACGTGGATTATAATAAAAGACCAGGACACTGGATCAGGTGAATATAATTTTATTCACAGGTACACCGTGGATTCTACTTGGACAAGTGGACAGAGGTCGGCGTGTGAACATAGGTAAGTATGTGTGTGTCGACATGTGTGAAATAAAGTTTTACTCTCACAATATTCTTTCATTTTTCAAGAGGCTATCAGCCCCCCATCCGCAGCCCTTGGATGGGGGGGGACAGCCTCTGGCTTCACCCCTGGCCCTTGGGTGGCTGGGGGGGGACCCCTTGATTAAAGGGGTCCCCACTCCTCCAGGGTACCCCGGCCAGGGGTGACTAGTTGGGTATTTAATGCCACGGCCGCAGGGCGCTGTATAAAAGTGACCCCCGGCTGTGGCATTATCTGTCCAGCTAGTGGAGCCCGGTGCTGGTGTAAAAAATACGGGGGACCCCTACGCTTTTTGTCCCCCGTATTTTTTGCACCAGCACCAGGCGCAGAGCCAGGTGCTGGTTTTAAAAATACGGGGGATCCCCTGTCAGTTTCCCCCCCAGATTTTTAGAACCAGGACCGGCTCGAAGAGCCCGAGGCTGGTTATGCTTAGGAGGGGGGACCCCACGCATTTTTTTTTCAGATTTTTATCATTCCATTAAAAAAAAATATATATATTTTTAAAAATATGTAAATAATACTTGTGCCTCCAAAATAGACAAACCAAGTACCTAATCCCTTCTAATATAAATAGATATGCTATTACCAATAAAAAAAACACAAAAAAAACATGTTTTTAAATTTTTTTATCAGATTCCGCCAGCAAAGTGTGGCGGATTGAAAATGACAAATTTACGGTCTAAAAGCACTGTTGTCGAATTTACAATCTTCAATTGAATATACTTTTGTCGAATTGCCGCATTTGTACCATTGCAGAAATGTCGAATTTGACAAATGTCAAATTTCAAAAAGTCGAATTTGGAAAGTCCGTTTTTTTGACGAAAAGTACTGAATTGCATTGTCGAAAAAAAAATTTTGGCGAAAATGTCCCGTTTTTCGACATTTTCGGGAATTCGACCGCAATTGCATATACCCCTTAGTCTGAAAAAAAACCTCTATGGGCCAAATGTAATAGAGTGAGTTTCAAAAAGTGAGAGATTTGGTAAGGTTTTGCAGTTTTTTTTAAAGTGCCAATCATTTACACAGCAAGATCAACCTGGTTTTGCAGTGTAAATGATTGCCACTGAAAAACCTTACCATATCTCTCATTTTCTCAAACTCTCACTCTGTTACATTTGGCCCTATATCTTATGAGTAATTCTTTAGCCTCCTGCTGTTGAACTGTTAAGATGGTTTTAGCTAGAGATAAGCGGGTTCGGTTCCCCTGAGAACCGAACCCCCCTAACTTCACGCTTCGAGCCGATATCCGAGCCCGGCTCGAGACATCCCGCCAGACTCAGAAACCAGAACGAGGCAAAACGTCATCATCCTGCTGTTGGATTCTCGTGGGTTTTGGATTCCATATAAACAGCTGCACGTCGCCACCATTTTCACTCTGGACTTGGAGAGTGAGGGAGACAGACCTCTGTCTCTCTGTGGGTGGTGGCGTCGGGTGGGGTTAGTGTGTGCTCTGTAGGGGTGCTGCTGCAGTCACTGTGGTGTACCTGTGCTGTTAGGGGTGCTGTCCTGGCTATCACTGGTGTTTCATGTGCTGTTACGGGTGCTGCAGCTGTACATGGGTGTTGCTGTCCTGGCTGTCACTGTGTTGTACAGGGGGCAGGGGCGCTGCCCTCCTGTATGCTGTAAAATATAGGGGTGCTGCTGTTAAATAATATTACACTGGCCTTGTATGCTGTAAAACTTCAGGGGTGCAGTTGTTAAAAATTAAAAGCAAACTGTTCCTGTATGCTGTAAAACTATAGGGGTGCTGCTGTTAAAATAACATTACACTGGCCATGTATGCTGTAAAAATTCAATGGTGAAATTGTTAAAAATTAAAAGCACACTGGTCCTGTATGCTGTAAAAATATATAGGGGTGCTCCTGTTAAAATAATATTACACTAGTCCTGTATGCTGTAAAAATTCAGGGGTGCAGATGTTAAAAATTAAAAGTACACTGCTCCTGTATGCTGTAAAAATATAGGGGTGCTGCTGTTAAAATAATATTACACTGGTCCTATATGCTGTAAAAATTCAGGGGTGCAGTAAAATCAATGTACACTGGCCCTGTCTTGTATGCTGTAAAAATTCTGGGGTGCAGTGAAAATAAATGTACACTGGCCGTGCATGCTGTAAAGATTTCATGGGTGCAGTGAAAATAAATGTACACTGGCCCTGTCTTGTATGCTGTAATAATTCTAGGGTGCAGTGAAAATCAATGTACACTGGCCCTGCCTTGTATGCTGTAAAAATACAGGGGTGCAGTGAAAATAAATGTACACTGGCCTTGTCTTGTATGCTGTAAAATTACAGGGGTGTTGTGAAAATACAGGGGTGCTGGCACTGTCCACGGTTGCGATGTCTAGGCCTGACCTTCACAACACTGTATGGGAAGAGGAGGCTCCTACCACCATTTGCACGCCCCCTGCAACTGCTGGGAGGAGCACCACCAGTCCAGTAGATGATATTTAGATTGAGGATGTCACTGTAGAAGTACACCAGGATGAGGAGGATATGGGTGTAGCTGGTGCTGCGGAGGAAGTCGACGATGAGGATTCTGAGGGTGGTGTGGTTTGTTTGAATAAGGCACCAGTGGAGACAGTTGTTGCCCATGGGATGAAAAAGCCCATTGTCATGCCTGGGCAAAATATCAAAAAAGCCACCTCTTTGGTGTGGAATTATTTCTCCACAAATCCGGACAACAGGTGTCAAGCCATCTGCTGCCTTTGTCAATCCATAATAAGTATGGGTCAGGATGTTAACCACCTAGAAACATTCTCCCTTATATGTCACCTGCAGCGCATTCATCATAAGTCATTGTCAAGTTCAGAAACTTTGGGTAATAGCATAGGCAGTCCACTGACACCTAAATTGTGTTGTTTGTTTGAATAGTATTTCTCTGTGAGGATGAGGATGTAAACACTAAAGGGGGGAGGGAATCTGAGGATGAGGACGGCATCTTGCCACTGTAGAGCCAGTTTGTGCAAGGAGAGATGAATTGCTTTTTTTGGTGGGGGCCCAAACAAACCAAACATTTCAGCCACAGGCATGTAGCAGACCCTCTAGCTGAAATTATTGGTTTGTTAAAGTGTGCATGTCCTGTTTATACAACATAAGGGTGGGTGGGAGGGCCCAAGAACAATTACATCTAGAACATATTTTCTTTGGCACATCATTCCAGGGGTGCTACCCTATATGGGGTGCTGTCCCTCTGCCCTATCAGTCCAGGGGTGCTGTCCCACTGCCGTTTAAGTCCAGGGGTGCTGTTGCCTATCTGCTATCTGCTATGCAATTCTCCAGAGATGCTGCCTATGCTGTATAAGTCCAGAGGTGCTGCCGTATAATTCCATGGGTGCTGTTGTACTTGATCCTAGGTTTAAATGAAAGCCTAGAGCAGATATGAAACAAGCTTCAACATTACAAACAGATTTGTGAAAACTAGCCGCAAAGGTGGAAATGGAAATTGCCGAAGTGTTTTTAAATAAAGTGGGGAGAGACCACATTGTGGCCAATGTCAGTGTGACTCAGAAGAGACTGAATCATAATTATAACTGCCGGAGAGGTAAAAGTGATATTTTCTGCTGGAGCATTAGAGAGAGGTTCTTCTCAGTTATTTTATGTTAGGGACTCAAATGAATGGCTCAAATTAGTCAACCATAATTTTGATTTATTATTGATGTTCCACATTTTGGATTATTTATTTAGAAGATGCACATTTGTTCTACAGGGATCTTCTTTTCCTAAGGGCTGCGTAGGGTTATCACAAGACCTTGCGGTGTTAGAAGAAGAGTTTCAGTGATCTTGCATTGCATCAGCTTTCCATTGCACTGCAGCACTCAATGGACCAGGAGCTCCTGTGAGTCACAGTTACTAAATAATGCCCAGCATGGAGTCTCATGGTGGTTTACAGCCAGGAAGATGTCTGGCTTGCCAGGCTGAGGCATGCTGTATGCACAGAGGCCTGTGCGTTGTGTGCTTCAATACCGTCACTTCATAGGCCTGTACGTTATGTGCTGCGGTACTGTCACTTTATAGGCCTGTGCACTGTGTGCTGCAATACTGTCACACCATAGGCCTCTGCACTGTGTGCTGCGGTACTGTCACTTCATAGGCCTGTTCACTATGTGCTGCATTACTTTCACGTCATAGGCCTGTTCACTATGTGTTGCAATACAGTCACTACATCGGCCTGTGCGTTGTGTGCTGCAATACGGTCACATCATAGACCTGTGCACAGTTTTCTGCAATACAGTCACTACATAGGACTGTGCGTTGTGTGTTGCAATACTGTCACATCATAGGCCTGTGCATTGTGTGCTGCGGTACTGTCACTTCATGGGCCTGTGCACTGTGTGCTACATTACTTTCACTTTATAGGCTTGTGCGTTGTGTGCTGCAATACTTTCACTGAGGATACAACAATCATCCACAAGCACAGGGTACTCTATGCCATGTGGAAGTATTCTCAAGGTACTCGCTGAGCCACCACATACCTAAGCATATTCTGAGGCCGTTACCAATATCAATAACCAGCCAGGCGGAAAATGACCAATTCTATAAACACAGGTCAAACCCGGAATTCAAACCAGTGACCCTGACATCACTGTGGGCAGGGAATTTAACCACTATCCTACAGAGCTTGCCCAAGTTTCTGCACAGCAGAGAGACTTTTCTAAATGTGTATTCTGTGTTTTTTTTGCACTAGATCAGTTTTTTGATTGCTAAAACTTCAAAGAGTCTTTGTCGTCATCTGTGGTGAAACGCCTGTTTTTATTAATTGACTAGTGTAACACAGGTGACGTCAATCATAAATTAAGAGTAAAGTCTAGGAGTTGATCATTTTGTCTCTCCTGGAATGGGTCATATTGGATAGTATGACAGTGCACTAGAGAATGGTCACCTACTGGTAGGTAGGATTCTTTCAGGTACCTTGGATGCTGCCAGATAAGATGCCGGGCTAGATGCATCATCGCTTGGAAAGTGATAAAATGGGGAGTGAAAAAGTGCCATCCAATCAGCTCCTATCTGCCATGTCACAGGCAGTGTTTAAAAAATGGCAGTTAGGAGCTGATTGGCTGGTACTTTTTCACTCTCCATTTTATCACTTTCCAAGCGATGATGCATCTGGCCCGCCTTCTTTTTCCCCTAGGCATGCTATGTGGACAAGCAGCAAGGTGCTCTAGGGACAGTGATGGTCCCTGCTTAGGGTACCCAGGCATGGTGGCCTCACTATTACTGCTGTATAGAAGATGGATGACATGGGCAAAAATAGGATTTTGGTACTTACCAGGTAAATCCTTTTCTTTGAATCCATAGGGGGCACTGGAGTACTCTTGGGATATGGACGGGCTTCCGTAGGAACAGCACTGAATATTTAAATTTAGAACACTCCACCCCTCCATATCCCCAAGTACCTCTCAGTGTTTTTTACTGAGCCGAACAGGAACTATAGAGAGGTTTGGAGTATTACATATAACATAACGGACAATAACGAAGTTGACACATAACGTTACTGACAACTAAACAGTTGACACCCTAACCAGCACTTGTAATTTGAACCAGTCGGTGAAAGTGTGTTACCATAAGATCCTCAGAACTCACCACAACTAGGTAAAACTGCTCTGGGTGGGCGTCCAGTGCCCCCTATGGATTCAAAGAAAAGGATTTACCTGGTAAGTACCAAAATCCTATTTTCTTTATCATCCACTAGGGGTCACTGGAGTACTCTTGGGACGTACCAAAGCTTCCCCCGTGGGCGGGAGAGCTGTTTGGCACTTGTAACACTAGGCGGCCAAAGCTAGATGCTGATGCCGCAAACGTATCAAACTTGTAAAAGCGCACAAACGTGTGCACTGAAGACCATGTAGCCGCACGGCAAAGCTGCGTCGTAGAAGCTCCCCGACCAGCTGCCCATGAAGTTCCCACAGAACGTGTGGAATGAGCGGTTACTGACGTAGGCGGTTGTAACCTAGCATGAAGGTAAGCCTGACGTATGGTCAGTTTTATCCATCTGGATAAGGTTTGTTTAGACGCTGGCCAACCCATCTTGGCAGCATCATAGAGAACAAACAACGTATCCGTCTTACGAACTGAAGACGTTCGGGATACATAAACGCATAATGCGCGTACCACATCCAGAGTTCCAGAATGTGCTGTCAACACAGGAACTACTATTGGTTGATTGATGTGAAAAGATGACACTACCTTTGGTAAGAAAGCGGGATTCGTCCGAAGTTCCGCTCTGTCATCATGAAACACCAAATACGGTGACTTGCATGACAAGGCACCCAAATCCGAAACACGCCTTGCCGAAGCTAAGGCTAGAAGAAAAATTGTTTTCCAAGTGAGAAACTTTATATCCACTTGCTGTAAGGGTTCAAAATATGAAGACTGTAAGAACTCTAAAACCAGATTCAAGTCCTATGGCGCTGTAGGTGGAATGAATGGAGGCTGTACTCTGAGGACACCTTGGAGAAAAGTGCGTATAGACGGCAATAGAGCCAATCGTCTTTGAAAGTAAATTGACAAAGCAGATACCTGCACCTTTAGTGTAGATAAACGCAGTCCTCCATCTAACCCTGTTTGTAGAAACAACAAAAGGCGGGATAACTTGAAAGATGATGTCGGAAACTTCCGAGCTTCACACCAACCTATATAGGCACGCCATATTCTGTAATAATGAGCTGCCGTAACCGGCTTCCTAGCTCGTAACATGGTTGGTATAACCGAATCTGGAATGCCCTCTCTTCTTAAGAGGGCGGTCTCAACAGCCACCCCGTCAAATGCAGCCGCGCTAAATCGGGGTAAAGGAACGGACCCTGTTGTAACAGGTCTGGACGCAGTGGGAGCGGCCAAGGATCATCTGCGAGTAGTACTCGGAGATCCGAGAACCAAGCTCTCCGAGGCCAATGAGGCGCCACTAGTATGACTGTGACAGACTCTCTTTTGATCCGTTTTAGCACCAGAGGGAGCAACGGAAACGGTGGAAACAGATACACAAGACTGTACGGCCACGCGACAGTGAGAGCATCCACCGCCACTGCCTTTGGATCTCTTGTTCTGGACACATACTGGAACGTTTGGTGATTGTGTCGAGACGCCATCAGGTCCACCTGAGGATAACCCCATCTCTGAACCAACATGTGAAACACTTCTGGATTTAATGCCCATTCGCCTGGATGAAAATCCCGACGACTGAGATAATCCGCTTCCCAGTTGTCCACTCCCGGAATGAACACTGACGACAATATCACCTGGTAGCATTCCGCCCAATTGAGGATACGAGCTACTTCCCGCATTGCCATGCGGCTTCTTGTTCCTCCTTGTTTGTTGATGTATGCGACCGCCGTCGCATTGTCCGACTGCACTTGGACAGGCTGAGAGCGAAGCATGTGCACTGCTTGTCGTAGCGCATTGTAAATTGCGCGGAGTTCTAGGACATTTATAGACAGCAATTTCTCGTGATCCGCCCAGAGACCCTGGAGCTGACAATTTTGAATTACCGCTCCCCAACCTCTGAGACTGGCGTCCGTAGTTAGAATTATCCAATTCCAGCCTCCGAACCGTCTTCCTGCGGTTAAATTGTGTTCCTTGAGCCACCAGAGCAGAGATACTCTTGCCCTTGGCGACAACCTCACCCTGTGGTGAATCTGCAGATTCGAGCCCGACCACTGGGCGAGCACATTCAGTTGAAATGGACGCGAGTGAAATCTTCCGAACTGAAGCGCTTCGAAAGCTGCCACCATTGTGCCTAAGAGGCGAATGCACAAGTGTACCGACACTGTGCGTGGCTTGAGCACTCATTGTACTAGATGGCGTAGAATTTGTACTTTCTGCTGTGGTAGGTAAATTCTTTGATTGACCGTATCGAGAATCATACCTAGGAATTGAAGGCGTTGAGACGGAATTAGATGTGATTTCTTGAAGTTGACAATCCAACCGTGGTGAACCAGTACATCGTATGTTAGCAGCGCATGTTGGAGAAGTATCTGTTGAGACGGAGCTTTGATGAGCAGATCGTCTAAATACGGAACTATTGTCACTCCCAGGGATCTGAGATGAGCTATCATCACAGACATCACTTTGGTGAATACCCGAGGCGCTGATGACAGGCCAAACGGTAGAGCCTGAAACTGGTAATGTTTCTGGCGTATTGCAAACCGTAAGAATTTCTGATGAGGCTGCCAAATTGGAATGTGTAAGTACGCATCTTTGAGATCTAGCGCAATCATAAATTCCTTTGGCTCTAAACCCGCAATCACCGAACGCAGAGACTCCATTTTGAATCTGTAGTAAGTTACGTACTGATTGAGACCTTTTAAGTTCAATATTGGTCTGACTGAGCCATCCGGCTTCGGTACCACAAACAGACTTGAATAATAACCCTGACCCTGTTGGTGTACAGGGACCGGAATCAAAACTGCCGAATCCAGTAGGGACTGAATGGCAATTTGCAGAACCGTCCTCTTGTCGTCCGACAGAGGCAATCCTGTCTTGAAAAACCGCAGAGGCGGAAGACAGTCGAACTCTATTTTGTAACCTTTTAACACTAAATTGCGGATCCACCCATCCGCGGATGTGTGGAACCACGCCAAATGGAACGTCTGAAGGCGTGCTCCCACAATCGGAGAACCGAGATGGGCTGGTAGCCCGTCATGCCACTGGCTTGTCGGTAACCTTAGCGTCCTGGCGAGTTGTGTTGGTTTGTTGAAAACCACGTCCTCGACCACGTCTAGCAGGCGTGGCTGTTCCTCTGCCACGTCCTCGAAAGGGCTGAGGTCTAAAAGATTTGAACGAAGGTCCAGCGTACCTTCTTCTTGCTACCGGTGGAGGCAATGGTAAGAAAACAGACTTACCTCCCGTAGCCTCAGCAATCCATGCGTCCAATTCAGGACCAAACAACTTCTTGCCATCGTAAGGCAACGCCTCTATCCCTCGTTTGACCTCTGCCTCCGCATGATAAGCACGCAGCCAGAGTGCTCTTCGTGCCGTTACTAGCGACGATGAAATACGAGAAGTGAGCTGACAGACGTCAGTAGACGCTGTGCAGAGATACTCTACAGCCTCACTCATTTGATTTACAAGAAGTATCAGGTTTTCGTCACGTAAAGCAGATTAGAGTTCTGTAAGCCATATTATGAGCGCCTTAGTGACCCAAATGCCAACCAATCCAGGTCTCAGCATCACACCTGCTGCTACATACATGGATTTTAGCATAGTTTCTATCTTGCGATCTGAAGGGTCTTTAAGCGTAGTAGCTGCTGGCACTGGTATGGTTAATTTCTTGGTAAGCTTAGACACTGAAGAATCAACTATTGGTGGATTCTCCCATGTACACGTTACCGAGTCTGGAAACGGATAACTAGACTTAAATCTGCGAGGTATAGAAAACCGTTTATCTGGATTCTGTCGTGTTTCTACTAACATCTGATTAAGAGATTCCGACACAGGAAAACTTATTGGCGTTTTTTGTCGTTTCGTAAATACGACCTGATCATTTGTGAGAGGCTCTTCAGTTTCAGTAAACTTCAGAGACTGACGTACCGCTCTGATGAGATCATCAATGCCGGAACTGTTAAAATCCTCGCCATCTGACTCCACTTCGCCCTCCTCACCCTCATCTTGTTCCGTGAGGTCTGGCATGGAATCGTCAGAATGCAACATAGCAGAAACTGGAAAATCATAAGACATATGAAATTTATCCCGTTTACCCAAAATGGATTTGGACCTTACGCAAGGCTGAGACGCCTCCGGTAGTTCTGGCGGTCTCACCCTAGACTCAGATCTTGCCGTTTCCCGCTCCTGACGAGCGGCGGTCAATTCTGATTGTAACCTATCCAGTACATTTACTAACATACCCCACGGAGGGTCCGGTGAGGACATTGGTTGTAAAACTGGAGCAGAAATGGTATTCTGAACCGAATCCACAAAACATACTGTACATGTGGTAGATCCATCCGGTAACACACTGCTACAGACTTTGCAATTATGCTTTTTAGTTTTTGCTGGTGCCTTACTCATTATGGCGACAGACAATACAATACACAAAAACAGACACTTGCACGACTCAGTAAAATAGCAGTAAGGTGTCTCTGTATATATATCTGGCCAAGTGCAGTACACGTGGCCAGTACTATGAAATGTGATCCCAAATTCCCACTAACACCCCTGCGCCTCCGGTGGAGTAGAGATGTAGTACTGGAACGTTCTGGAATCACAGCAGGAAGACACAGGAAGCATGGTTAAAATGGCTGCCATGCTTATACATATAATCACAGTGCATTTCATACTGATCTTATAAACAGTCTCCCTGCCAGCATAAACATCATTATATATCTATATAAATGTGTGCTATACTACCAACAGCCTGATGTTGCTGCTGTCCCTTCTCCCCCCCTCGCATCTGCTCATAGCGTGCAGTGCGGGCCGGGCATCGGGCACCCCTACGCCGGGACCTGGAAGACTGGGAGCGCGTGTTAGCGCTATGTACCGGGCCGCAGCTGATACAAGCGGCGGGCGGAGCATCGGGAGAAGCGGCGGCCGGACCAGCGGCGACTTCAGAGACGCGGGGAGCGGATGGGCTGTGAGAAGCGCCGGAGCAGCGCGTTATGAGACCCGGCGGCCAGAGCAGTTGAGCGGCTATGTTATCCGGCGGCCGGAGCCGCTGCGCGCCTTCCCCACATGTCGGGGCGGCAGCGGAAGCTGACCGCCCCGTTCTCCCCCCTCACATACCTGCAATTGTTGTCTGTGATGAGGCTCCGACGGGGCTTCTTAGTTAAGCGCCGGCCAGCCTGCAGGATGTGTGTGTGTGTGGCAGTGAGGGAGCTCTTTCAGAGAGGCCCGACACGCCCCTGCTGCTATCAGCAGCTGCACTATCCCTGACCCTGCCTTTTGGAAGGGGGAAAGGGATGTATAAAAATAGAGAAATATAAAAATAAAAATAAAAATATTCAAAGTAATTGTGACCTGAGCCACAGAGCTGTTACTACTTCGAGCACAGAAAAAACACTGAGAGGTACTCGGGGATATGGAGGGGTGGAGTGTTCTAAATTTAAATATTCAGTGCTGTTCCTACGGAAGCCCGTCCATATCCCAAGAGTACTCCAGTGACCCCTAGTGGATGATAAAGAAATGCCCATTAGTCGGGAGATCACCTGTGAAAGCAGATAGAGGTGCGTAGTGCTGCAAAAGGCTGTCCTTTAGTGTTGATGTTGCACTTTAATAATAATAATAATAATAATAATAATAACAAACACAGTGCAACATCCAACTGAGGATATAACCATCATCCACAAGCACAGGGTACTCTATGCCATGTGGAAGCATTCTCAAGGTACTCACTGAGCCACCACATGGCCAAGCATGATCTGAGACTGTTACCAATACCAATACCCAGCATCTGGAAAAGGACCAATACTGTAATCACAGATCGTACCCGGGATTTGTGACCCTGACATCACTGTGGGCAGGGAACTTAATCACTAGGCTACGGAGGCTGCCCATGTTTCACATGCACAGCGTCTGTTCACTGGGAAAGAGGGACAGGGGGCATGCTAGGAAAAACAGGGGCGTGACCCGTGATTGCGGCACTTCAGTGAAGCCACACCCCCTACACGCGAGGCCATATCCCCTATTTTCACACGCTTCTGTGTCCCTCCTCCCAACTTTCTAAAGTAGGGAGGTATGGGCCTGCGTGCTGCATTACTGTCACATCATAGGCCTGTGCACTGTGTGCTGCAATACTGTCACTTCATAGGCCTGTGCATTGTGTGCTGCAATACTGTCACATCATAGGCCTGTGCACTGCAGTACCGTCACTTCATAGGCCTGTGCATTGTATGCAGCAATACTGTCACATCATAGGCCTGTGCACTGTGTGCTGCAATACTGACACTTCATAGGACTGTGTGCTGCAGTACTGCCACTTTACAGGCCTGTATACCTTCCAACTGTCCCGATTTTGGCGGGACAGTGACGTTTTTCTGGGACTGTCCCGCTGTCCTACCCGCGGGTCGTAGTGCCCCGCAGTGGGGGGTGGGCAGTTGGGAGACCCTCTCTCACTTGCAGAGTTGTGATGAATAGACGCTGTACGCATGCGCACAGCGTCTATTCACTGGGAGAGAGGGACAGGGGGCATGCTAGTGAAAACAGGGGAGTGACCCAAGATCGTGGCACTTCAGGCCATGTCCCCTATTTTCACGCGCTTCTGTGTCCCTCCTCCCAACTTTCTAAAGTTGGGAGGTATGGGCCTGTGTGCTGCATTACTGTCACACCACAGGCCTGTGCACTGTGTGCTGTGGTACGGTCACTTCATAGGCCTGTACACTGTGTGCTGCAGTACTGTCACTTCATAGGCCTGTGTGCTACACTACTGTCACATCATAGGCCTGTGCACGGTGTTCTGCAATACTGACACTTCATAGGCCTGTATTGCGAACTGAAAGCAGGATGGGACGACTGTACAAAAGCAAAAGCCAATTCATTTCACTGTCCAGTCTGTGGGGGATAGCCTATTAGCCCGGGTAAAACATCGGGTGCAAAAAAATTATGTTTTTTTCAATTTTTCCCGATTCACAGATTATTATTTTTTATAGACTATCCTGATTGATCGCCTGTAAAAAAAATGCCCTTTCTCCTGAAAACACACAGGTTCAGTGAAACCTGTTTGTTTTCGGTAGAAACAGCCCCACTGTTTCCGGGCATTTGGTTGCACCTGCCTGAGGCAGGTGAAACAAATCCCAGATAAGCCGCGTCTCGTGCCGGTTTATCGGGGCAAATTCGATAGCCCCTGGCGGGACAATTAGCCCCGGTAAATTACTGGGGCTAATAGGATATCTTCCTGTGTTTGATGGACTATATATTTGCACTATATATTTGTGGGTCTGGGACTGAGGGTCGACAGCACAAAGGTCGACACACCTTAGGTCGACGCCAATTGGTCGACACACCTTAGGTCGACATGGACAAAAGGTCGACATGGACAAAAGGTCGACAGGAACACGGTCGACATGGAAAAAGGTCGACATGAGTTTTTTATGTTTTTTTGGTGTCGTTTTCTTCGTAGAGTGACCGGGAACCCCAATTAGTGCACCGCTTCGCTCGCCATGCTTCGGGCATGGTGCCTTCGCTCCGCTACCGCTTCGCTCGGCACACTTTACCGTTCCAATCGTAGTCCACGTGGATCGTTAAGTATGAAAAGGTTCAAAAAAAGAAAAAAATCGTGAAAAACTCATGTCGACCTTTTTCCATGTCGACCTTGTTCCTGTCGACCTTTTGTCCATGTCGACCTTTTGCCCATGTCGACCTTTTGTCCATGTCGACATAAGGTGCGTCGACCAATTGGCGGCGACCTAAGGTGTGTCGACCTTTGTGCTGTCGACCTGGAGTCCGGATACCTATATTTGTATAGTCCAAGCTGATTCTACTAGGTAACTTGATTGACTACAACCAACATATTCTGCTGCACTATATATTTGTATAGGCCAAGCTGATTCTGCTAGGTAATGCAAATTGAAACATTATTGCATAGTATGTGATTCTGAAGTATTTTTTTTTAGTTTAGAATTATATAGACCCAGTTTAATCTTTGTGGAATGCCTGGTTGTTTTTCTAAGTTAATTTATTGCCTGGCACTTGAGGGGGTGGGGTGTGGTTACAGATTTCAATTATTGGTTTCACTTGTATTAGTCCTCTACTTAAATCCAGTGGTGTAGGCTGTGCAAAGCCGTTTGGCTGTGCATTTATGATCTAAGCGTACATTTTTATCAAAGCGTGATAAAATTGACACACAACTGCAGCGTTCCAACAGCGTTCAAACAAAGTGAAAAAGAAGGAAAACAGAAGCACACCAATCTAACAAAACAAAGAAAGCAGAGGAACTAATAACAAATGTGAGTCACTTACTCTTCAGACCACTCACCTCCTGATTGTTGCATCTGATTAAATAGCACGGAACTACCTTACTTGGACATTTCATAAACCATCCATTTTACCAACAAATGCTTGTATCTATATTACTGGAATTTTGTTTTTTCATGCACAGCTGCACCAATGCAATCTTACCTACAAACACTTAAAAAATCTTACAGAACCACCATTGCTTCTTAAACCTCACAATCTTTTCATTACATACGGTCCAAATACATTTCAACACCCACTTTATCTACGCTTCTGATTCATTTCATACTAAATCTACACCCATTGAGCCAACACTGCTTTTCTAATCTGCATTTCTGCAATTCTTCAACTCTGAATTCCTTACAGCATCCACTCCTACTTCCACTTTCCCTCAACCTATTTACCTACTAAACACTATGTCAAGGCTTTCTTATACTCCCCACATTACTCAGTGTCTACCTAATCATGTGTCTTTATCCTTCCCCCCTAGTCTCCTACACCTCCTCCTCCCTCCCCTCCATCTCTCTGTATTCTTTCCCCTCCTTTCCTGTTACCCCACTTTCACTCACGTCTACCCCATGGTCCTGCTACCCCACAACTCAGCCCTGCTCCCTCTCTCCCTTCCCTGTCACCTCCCCACACCCCCATCCACATCACACTGACCTCCCTCCCTGCCCACCTCCTGCAGTTTCCCCTCCTAGCTCTGGCACCCGCACCATCACTACTCTCTCATCATCCCTGCCCTCAAAGTTAATCTCTCCTCATCGCTACAGCAACCCTGATAATCTCATTCACATCTCTCCCACAAACTCATACCCCCTATCCTGTGCCCTGTGGAATGCCAGATCTGTTTGTAACAAACTGGTCCCCACTCATGACCTTTTTTTCATTTCCAACTCCCTACACCTACTAGCCATTACTGAAACTTGGATTACACCCTCTGACACTACTTCTCCTGCTGCTCTCTCTGCTGGGGGCCTCACATTCACACACACACCCCGACCTGGGGGTCGCCATGGGGGTGGTGTTGGGGTCCTTTTACCTTCTTGTTACTCCTACCAACTCATACCACCAGAACCATCCCTTACATTCTCTACATTTGAGGTCCATACTATAAGCCTCTTCCAACCAGTCCATCTTAGAGTAGCTGTCATTTACCGCCCCCCTGGCGTTGCTTCCAAATTCATCGACAACTTTGCTTCCTGGCTTCCTCACTTCCTCTCTTCTGACATTCCTTCCATTATCCTAGGCGATTTCAACATCCCTATTGACATACCCACACAATCCCCTGCCTCTAAACTCCTTAACCTCACCTCTTCACTTGGTCTCTCCCAGTGGACCTCCTCACCCTCCCATGTGAATGGGAGCTTACTGGATCTGGTCTTCACTCACCCGTTATATTTCTGATTTTTCCAATTCCCCATTTCCCCTCTCTGACCACCACCTGCTCTCCTTTAACCTATCTCTCTCGACTTCCCCATCTCTACCTCCCAAGGCTACCATCACTAAGCGTAACATTGAGGCTATTGACACCACATTCCTTTCCTCCCTGTTTGACTCACTTCTCTCTCCTATTCTCTCTCTCTCTCATGCCCTGAACAAGCCACTTCCATATACAATGCATCCCTTACTTCTGCTCTTGACTCTGTTGCTCCACCAACCACTATTCACCCTCGCAAATTAACACCTCAACCCTGGCACACCAAATGCACCAGATATCTGCAAAAATGCTCACGTACTGCTGAGCGACACTGGAGTAAATCGCGCTCTAAGGCAGACTTTCTCCATTTCAAACTTATGCTCTCATCCTTCAGTGCTGCCCTTTCTCTTGCTAAACAGTCATACTTCAAGAACCTCATCTCCTCCCAGTCTTCCAACCCCCGGCGCCTCTTTGCCACTCTCAACTATCTCCTCTGCCCACCTCCACCTCGTCTCCCTTCCTCACTCTCTGCTCTTGACTTTGCCACTTACTTCACATCCAAAATTGACTCCATAAGTAAGGACATCACATCACACCAGACCATCAGTAACCAGCTTTCCCCCATTCCTTACCACCCCTCCCTCCTACTCTGACCTCTTTCTCCCATGCAACTGGACAGGAAGTCATGGCCCTCATTCGTTCCTGTCCCCTCACCACCTCCCCACTTGACCCTGTCCCCTCCCGCCTCCTCCGCTACCTCTCTCCTTCTGCTTGTTCCCATCTTTCCCACCTTCTCAATCTCTCCCTCTCATCAGGCACTGTCCCCTCTGCCTTCAAGCATGCACTCATCTCTCCTATTCTTAAAAAACCTACCCTTGATCCAAACACTCTCTCCAACTACCGACCCATCTCTCTCCTCCCTTTTGCCTCCAAACTCCTTGAGCGTATTGTCTACAACCGCCTTACTTCCTTTCTTTCCTCACACTCACTACTTGACCCATTCCAGTCTGGCTTCCGTCCTCTCCACTCCACTGAAACTGCCCTTACAAAAGTATGCAATGACCTCCATGCTGCTAAATCTAAGGGACACTACTCTCTACTTATTCTACTTGATCTCTCTGCTGCTTTTGACACTGTGGACCATCCTCTCCTACTGCAAATCCTTCACTCCATTGGTCTGCGTGACACTGCCCTCTCTTGGCTGTCTTCCTACCTCTCTGACCGTTCATTCTCTGTCTCCTCTCATGACTCCACCTCCCCCTCACTTCCACTAACTGTAGGGGTACCCCAAGGTTCTGTCCTTGGTCCTCTCCTCTTCTCTCTCTATACATCCTCACTAGGTAAAATCATTAGTTCTTTTGGTTTCCAATATCATCTCTATGCTGATGACACCCAAATCTATCTTTCCTCTCCAGACCTCTTCCCTGCTCTCCTCACTCGTATCTCCAACTGTCTCTCTGATACCTCTTCCTGGATGTCCCAGCGCTTTCTTAAACTTAACATGTCTAAGACCGAACTGATCTTTCCTCCCTCCCGCATAACCTCACCTCCTACAATCTCATTATCTATTGATGGCACTACTATCTCCTCTAGCCCCCAAGTGCGCTGTCTTGGAGTAATCCTTGACTCCTCCCTCTTCTTCAAACCACACATTCAGCACCTCTCACAAACTTGCCGTTTTCATCTAAAAAATATTTCCAGGATCAGACCCTTTCTGACCCAGGATGCTACTAAGACTCTTATCCACTCACTGGTCATCTCCAGACTGGACTACTGTAATCTCCTCCTGACTGGCATTCCTGACAAACACCTCTCTCCACTCCAATCTATCCTCAGTGCTGCTGCCCGGCTCATTTTCCTCACCAAACGCACTACGTCTACCTCTCCTCTCTTACTAGACCTTCACTGGCTCCCCTTCCCTTTCAGAATCCATTTCAAGCTTCTCACACTCGCTTACAAAGCCCTCACCCACTCCTCTCCTATCTACATCTCTGATCTTATCTCCCTTTACATTCCCACACGTCCTCTTCGCTCTGCTAATGCACGACGACTTTCCTGCCTACGGATTACCTCCTCCCACTCCTATCTCCAAGATTTTTCGCGTGCTGCACCACTTCTCTGGAATTCCCTACCTCTCCACCTCTCTACAAAACTTCAAACGGGCTCTCAAGACCCACTTCTTCACCAAACCCAGCCAAATCTCATCCTAACCCTCTGTTCTACACTCTCCATGTACCCCATCTGTGTCTCCCATATCTGTCTACCCCTCCCCTTTAGAATGTAAGCTCTCACGAGCAGGGCCCTCTTCCCTCATGTGCTTATCCTTTCTTACTTTAGTAATCTTCAACTGCATCAACTCCAGCAGTCTTCTGTCACCTGATACTTATTCCAGTGTCATCTGCTGATGTAACTATGTTTATTTACCCTGTACTTGTCTTATACTGTCATCAACTGTAAGTTGCTGTTTTCCTGTTTGATTATTTATGTACTCTGTAATTGGGCGCTGCGGAACCCTTGTGGCGCCATATAAATAAAGGATAATAATAATAATAATAATGGCAGCTTGGTCAGCAATAAATACAGTTAGCATTATAGCGAGTCTAAAATCACAATTTTCAGTACAAAATTTACAATAACAGGTATATCTTAACATACAGTATGCAATATTTATAAACCATATATTCCAGTTTTATTTTATTTCATTTATCCAAGTTCAGAAATGCATTGATTTAGCAGATTTAATTATACTGGCATTTTCTGCTGAGCCTGGATAAATGACACTGACTGAGGAAGCCGCCGATCATTGGAAAAAGACGGAGAAACGCGTTTTATAACCTGTGGATACCAAGGGATACTACACATTTCCAATATCTCCTTGGCTGTGGAACCTGCTTCAGACCTCCGGATAAGACCCGCTAAAAGGAATTTTGCTACCAGGGCCGGGAGTGTACGGACCAGGGTTCCCAGGACGGATATGGTAATATCCATTTTCTTAAAAATCACCTAACATGGCCATGTTATAATTAAATTGGAGCTCTGTTTACTACACTGAGAGCTATATTATAAGTGACTATTGAGGACTTTTTTCTGTACGCAAAAAGGACTGATCAATATGATTTGAGCACAAGCTGTTTAATAAATTGCCGGCAATGGATTAGAACTCACAGTGGTTAAACAACTGAGAACGCTTCATGATAAGGTGTTTTAATCACATAGCTGTGGACAGTCTCCCTGATAAATACATTGAGGATACATTTTACCTTTTTTTAAAGTGGTTGAATAGTGTCTGTTTTAGCTGTGAATAGTTAGTAAAGACTAAATTGCAACAAGTGTAACGTCATTTATCCAGGCTCAGCAGAAAATGGCAGTATAATTAAATCTGCTAAATCAATGCATTTCTGAACTTGGATAAATGAAATAAAATAAAACTGGAATATATGGTTTATAAATATTGCATACTGTATGTTAAGATTTTATTAAAATATGTATGAGATATAAATCTTATTTTAGAAAGGAACAAATAGAATATAATAAAAAAAAGGCCTTTTTTACACGGTTACCAGCGCTTTCTATTATTTCGATTATTTATTTATCTTTTATTCTGGTTTATGGGCTGAGTATTCCCTAATTGAAAGCTGCGGCAACTATGTAGGTATTTGGTTGGCGCCAGGAAATTTTCATTGTTTATTAACAGGTATATCTGATGGGGGAGATGAAGCAAAGTTTAGAGAGAGATGCAATTGAGGAGTTGGCCGTACCAACCAATCAGCTTCGAGATATCATTTATGTAGCACAGTCTTTAACATGACAGAAGTTGATTGGTTGGAATGGGCAACTTCTCCAGTTTTTATCTCTAAAGCGGGGTACTCACGGAGCGATCGCTGCTTAAAATCTAAGCAGATTTCTACCTATGGGCTGCCCCCTCAGTAAAGTCCTTCACCCTCAGGGACTGCCTAACGGAAGCTTCCCTGCTAATCACAGCTAGATAGAAATCCCAGGGAGAGGTGTCCCCCCTCCCCCCCCCCCCCCCGCCCAGGGACTGCTAGTCCAGACTGCAATAACAGGGAGTGCTTGCCATGGGAAGCCACTCACCTGCTAATACACTAGCCTTACCCGGCTTCTCAGTGCTGCAGAAGAGAAGATTCAAAGGTCTATTTACTAAGCCTCGGATAGAGATAAAATATCAGCCAATCAGCTCCTAACTGCCATGTTACAGGCTGTGTTTGAAAAATGACAGAAGCCGATTGGCTGGTATTTTATCTCCAGCCAAGGCTTAGTAAATAGACCCCTCAGTCCCTAGAAGCCGTCTAGCTTGTTAATTTGTGCACGTCCGCGGGATCGTGATCTTGTGCATGTACACAGTGACAGATCCCCACGGCAATCCAAAGCCGCCACCAGATTCTAAGCTGTTAGTGCTAATCAGAAGAAATTTTGAATACACTCCACCGTTGCCTGGGACAGGTGACGTTGCAAGTGGAGGTCACCATGAAGGCGAATAACAGTATTTGAATGACAATAGAGGGTAGTTTCTACTCTAAACATTATATGGCTGGCAACGGCGTGTAGAGATGTGGGGCTGACCTCTTCAATATATGGCTGTCAATGGGGTTTATGTCTGTGTGCAATGTATGACAGATAATGCTGTCCATATCTCTTCAGTATATAGTTGACAATAAGATATTGCCATGAAATAGAATAGAAATGCAGACTTACTTATTCTTTTATATTATTACTGGTAGATTTCTACAGGTGTCTCACTAGTTCTGTTTTAATTGTACCATATTTCTACAGTGAATAGAAGAATGAGATCTCTATTAGCAACAACCTCTCTGAGACAAATGTATAAAGCAGAATGCATTTCCTGCTGCATGAATCATTTGCTTATTTATACTGACATATACAGGCTACATCCTGAGCGTTTACTTTTCCTATGGAAGGAACAAATTACACTAAAGCGAATAATCACAGACAGTAGCTGATCATATAATATATGAACGTTGAGTTCATGTTAGGTGAGCAGGAGGCACCGTATCTGCAGTGGCTCAATATAAAATTCTGTCTGTCTGTCATAAGCTATTGCAACATCCTCCTGTTTGTAGGTGGGGGGCAAGGGACAGGAGATACATGGTCCCTACCACCCGGTCAGGGGGACTGTATCGGTAACACGTGAGTGGGGTGGGAAGTGGCTATAGTTGAAGGAAGTTAATGTCAAGAATAAGGGGTTAATTAGGATAACTGGGTTTCATTATGAGGGTGAAGGTTTTAATGTTGATTAAAATTAAGGGGTTCTTTTGACAAGACTGGGAGGGCGTTGATGAGTGTAAAAGGGGTTAATTGTGTTGAATGGGGCGGAAAGTTAATTATTTTTGAGGAGTAAATTCATGATGATGATTTTGTGCATTGCAATTCAATTTTGAACATGTGCGAACAGTGCCCTCTGCCCTTTGTGTTCCTGACATAATTATGCTAATTGCACTCTGTAATTATGTAACAATGTCAACTTTTTGTGCTCAGGGGCCAACCGTGAAGGTGAGCAGGGAGCTGAGGTGGGATGACCAGGCTCAGTAGGGACATTTCTATCAGACATTAGTGTGCTCCCACATTCTCAGACCTGCCCGTACTATAAAAACTATAGGCTTTAATCCACAGCACTAATACATCCGCAGTGCCAATGGTATTGTGGCCACACCATATAAATGAGACAAATCATACAAACTCAAAACTCACTTAATTTAGGACCAAATGAATATCTGATCGCAACAGCAAAAATTTTCTCTAATGGGCAAAACCATGTGACGTGCAGGGGGGGGGGGGGGGGGGGGAGAGATGTAACATGGGCAGAGAGAGTTAGATTTGGGTGAGGTGTGTTCAAACTGAAATCTGAATTGCAGTGTAAAAATAAAGAAGCCAGTATGTACAATGCACAGAAACAACATAACCCAGGTCTGACTTAGGCCCTTGCACTCTAGAACTGTAATTCATCTGCATTCATGGAATATTCGTTCCAAAATATTTCAATCATTTGTTAAGATGACCAGCCCCTTCATGGCCATTCCCCATTGGTCAGTCCCTACACTGACTTTCCATATGCAAGTCAAATGTTGCTAGATATTCTCCAGGTGTTCACTAATACCCCTTTTCCACCTATGAGCACGGGTCGCAGGCGGGAGCCTGACACGAGTGCTACCCAGCTGCAGCCCATTCTCAGCCTCTTTTCTCATCAGCAGTCACCAACCCAGCATATTGCCGGGTTGGTGACGCTGCTAGTGACGTGGCAGGGGCGGTGCTGCGAGATCACATGATCTCCCAGCGCCGCCATTCCATACAGTGTAAATGGGAGCCGTGTCGCATCGACACGGCTCCCGTTTACACTACAACCCTACCCGGATCATTCCCATGTCCGACCCAGGTAGTTACCCGGGTAGGATTCACAGGTAACTTGATCCGGGGTTTTGCGGGGGCACCCTTTTCCACTTGCAAAAAACACGGGTAAATGCGCGCCCCCGTGCATTTACCCTTGTTTTTTGAGCTAGTGGAAAAAGGGTATAATTGACTGTTCCTACCTCTATGTCTGTCTGTTCACCAACTGCCACTTTATGGGGTATATGCAATTAGCGGCGAATCGCGGCAATTTTTCGCCCGTTTTTTTATTCGACACAATTCGACCGTCGAATTCTGGCAAGTGGGTGCCGAAATTTACCATATTCAATAAAAAACGGATTCGACAGTCCCGCTGTCGAAAAACGTCCGATTTGACGGATTTTGATCCGATTTTTAAAAAACGGGAAAAAACTGTAAAAAATCCGAAAAAAAATTGCGTGGGGTCCCCCCTCCAAAGCATAACCAGCCTCGAGCTCTTCGAGCCGGTCCTGGTTCTAAAAATCCGGGGGGAAAAATGACAGGGGATCCCCCGTATTTTTAAAACCAGCACCGGGCTCTGCGCCCGGTGCTGGTGCAAAAAATACGGGGGACAAAAAGAGTAGGGGTCCCCCGTATTTTTTACACCAGCATCGGGCTCCGCTAGCTGGACAGATAATGCCACAGCCGGGGGTCACTTTTATACAGCGCCCTGCGGCCGTGGCATTAAATATCCAACTAGTCACCCCTGGCCGGGGTACCCTGGGGGAGTGGGGACCCCTTCAATCAAGGGGTCCCCCCCCAGCCACCCAAGGGCCAGGGGTGAAGCCCGAGGCTGTCCCCCCATCCAAGGGCTGCGGATGGGGGGCTGATAGCCTTGAGAAATTTGAAAGAATATTGTTTTTTTCCAGTAGTACTACAAGTCCCAGCAAGCCTCCCCTGCAAGCTGGTACTTGGAGAACCACAAGTACCAGCATGCGGGAGAAAAACGGGCCCGCTGGTACCTGTAGTTCTACTGAAAAAAAAATACCCAAATAAAAACAGGAGACACACACCGTGAAAGTAAAACTTTATTTCATACATGCAGACACATACATACTTACCTATGTTGACCCGCCGACTGCCACGCCCCCCTCGTCACTGAAGAATCCGGGGTACCTGTGAAAAAATTATACTCACCTCAATCCAGTGTCCGGATCTTTTAAAATAATCCTCGTACTTGGCAAAAAAAAAAAAAACGAACACCCGAACCAAACGGACTGAAAGGGGTCCCATGTTTACACATGAGACCCCTTTCCCCGAATGCAGAGACCCCCCCGTGACTGCTGTCACAGAAAGGTCTCTTCAGCCAATCAGCGAGCGCAACGTCCTGGCACTCTGCTGATTGGCTGTATGCGCGTCTGAGCTGTCAGACAGCGCATCGCAAAGCCTCTCCATTATATTCAATGGTGGGAACTTTGCGTCAGCGGTGAGGTCACCCGCGGTCAGCGGCTGACCGCGGGTAACCCCACCGCTACCCGCAAAGTTCCCACCATTGAAACTAATGGAGGGAGCTGTGCGATGCGCTGTCTGACAGCAGACGCGCATACAGCCAATCAGGTGAGTGCCACGAAGTAGCGCTTCCTGATTGGCTGAAGGGACCTTCTGTGACAGCAGTCACGTGGGGTCCCGGCATTCGTGGAAAGGGGTCCCATGTGTAAACATGGGACCCCTTTCAGTCCGTTTGGTCCGGGTGTTAGTTTTTTTTTTTTGCCAAGTACGTGGATTATAACCTGGACACTGGATCAGGTGAGTATAATTTTATTCACAGGTACACGTGGATTCTACTTGGACAAGTGGACAGAGGTCGGCGTGTGAACATAGGTAAGTATGTGTGTGTCGACATGTGTGTAATAAAGTTTTACTATCACGGTGTGCGTGTCCTGTTTTTATTTGGGTATTTTTTTCCCAGTAGAACTACAGGTACCAGCGGGCCCGTTTTTCTCCCGCATGCTGGTACTTGCGGTTCTCCAAGTACCAGCTTGCGGGGGAGGCTTGCTGGGACTTGTAGTACTACTGGAAAAAACAATATTCTTACACTTTTCTCAAGGCTATCAGCCCCCCATCCGCAGCCCTTGGATGGGGGGGGGGGGGGGGGGGACAGCCTCGGGCTTCACCCCTGGCCCTTGGGTGGCTGGGGGGGACCCCTTGATTGAAGGGGTCCCCACTCCCCCAGGGTACCCCGACCAGGGGTGACTAGTTGGGTATTTAATGCCACGGCCGCAGGGCGCTGTATAAAAGTGACCCCCGGCTGTGGCATTATCTGTCCAGCTAGTGGAGCAAGATGCTGGTGTAAAAAATACGGGGGACCCCTACGCTTTTTGTCCCCCGTATTTTTTGCACCAGCACCAGGCACAGAGCCCGGTGCTGGTTTTAAAAATACGGGGGATCCCCTGTCATTTTTCCCGCCGGATTTTTAGAACCAGGACCGGCTCGAAGAGCCCGAGGCTGGTTATGCTTTGGAGGGGGGACCCCACGCCATTTTTTTTTCGGGATTTTACCATTCCATTTAAAAATAAATAAATAATAATAATATTTTTAAAAATATATAAATAATACTTGTGCCTCCAAAATAGACAAACCAATTACCTAATCCATTCTAATATAAATAGATATGCTATTACCAATAAAAAAAAACATGTTTTAAATTTTTTTTATTAGATTCCCCCACCAAAGTGTGGCGGATAGAAAATGATGAATTTACTGTCTAAAAGCACTGTTGTCAAATTTCCAAACTTCAATTGAATATACTTTTGGCGAATTGCCGCATTTGTACCATTGCAGAAATGTCGAATTTGACAAATGTCGAATTTCAAAAAGTCGAATTTTGAAAGTCCGTTTTTTTGACGGAAAGTACTGAATTGCATTGTCGATTTTTTTTTTTTTGGCGAAAATGTCCCGTTTTTCGACAATTTCGGGAATTCGACCGCAATTGCATATACCCCTATGTCCTGACAATCAGTTTCCCCAAAACAAGCCACAACACACTGTAGTCTTTCTAAGACCTCCTTGGTTTTTTTCCTTCTGTACAAAAGTAGATGCATGAGGTGTCTGAGAATGAGACGCCGGACTCCGGATTCCTGGCATCCACAGTACACAGAATTTACCTATGAGTATGTGTGTCCTTGCCAACTCTAGAGATACTGAAAGATTTGTTTACACATCATTTGTTTGTAGTCTGTGAACATCAATAAATGTGAGTGTGAAGGGTAGAGAATCTTCCCTCTAAGGAGCTGTCCGCCTCACAGGCTATCCATATCCCAAGCACAGCAGTCATGCATCTGCCAGGGCTTCTGCCATCTCTCCTCACTGCAGGTACGGGTCCTGAAACCCAATTATTCTTTGTCTATTGATCAGAAAAGCCTGACAGCCAGGTCGCCGCTCAACTATTCAGCCATTGATTTGAAGTGGGTGCTGCAGGTTACTTGCTACGTAGTTGCAGTCTATCCATTCGTCCATCTACAAATGTAATTTACTGGCAACTTTATATTTTGTACTTGTACTAACATTTATATGTCCTGCAACTTACATTCTGCTCTTCTCGTTTTGGTGCTATGCAGTGTGTCTACTATCAGTTCCCACTCAGTCAGGTAAGATGCCAAAGGCTGCAGGCTGGAACGAACTAGAAGAATGAATGTGATTTATGTTACATGCAGGGCTGTTTCTAGCCAATTTGGCTCCCAGTGCGAGATTTCAAAATGCGCCCCCCCCCCCCCCCATATTACACATTGCGGCAGGCACGTGTCCCCATTTTACACATTACGCAGGCAAGAGTCCCCATTTTGCACAGTACGGCAGGCAAGAGTCCCCATTTTACACAGTACGGCAGGCAAGTGTCCCCAATTTACACAGTACGGCAGGCAAGTGTCCCCAATTTAGACAGTGCAGCAGGCAAGAGTCCCCAATTTACACAGTGCAGCAGGCAAGTGTCCCCAATTTACACAGTACGGCAGGCAAGTGTCCCCAGTTTACACAGTGCAGCAGGCAAGTGTCCCCAATTTACACAGTACGGCAGGCAAGTGTCAAGTGGGGGGGAAGAAAGAGAGAGAGACACAACTTACATATGAAGGATCTTCCCGCTCTTCGGGACGGCCGCCTCTCCTTCCGCGCGCCTCCTCCTGCCACCTCCTTCCAGCCCTCCTGCTCGGGGGGCGGAGTTTCGCGGAATGACGCATTTGCATCGTGATGTTACGACGCAGCCGCGTCGTTCCACGAAACTCCGCCCCCCGAGCAGGAGTACTCGGGAAGATGGAGGACAGGGAAACCGGGACCAGCAAAGTGCCGCGGCGGTTGCACGGCTCGCCCGCCGCAAGAAACGGCACTGGTTACATGAATCAATTAGACTCATTTCTATAGCAATCAACTAACAGCCACTAACACATTGGACAGGGTCACGCGGTGACCTGAGCGGTTTGAGCCATGTACCCAGGAGTGTTGCCTTATGCACCTGATTACCAAGCAGTTAAATGAAGCGTTTCCTAAACTTTATACTTTCAGACACATTTTGTGTTGTTTTCACTCCAAATATTCACATTTTTAAATATTATCACAAACAGAGGGGTCACAATAGGTGGGTGAGAGCAGAAATCTGTGATAAGTACAGCCTCGGGTCTAGTTGGAGGAAGTAATTGAACGACTACGGGGTCTATTTACTAAGCCTTGGAGAGAGATAAACTACCAGCCAATCAGCTCCCAACTGTCATGGTACATGGCAGATGTACTAAGCCCTGAAAAGTGATAAAGTCGCAAGTGATAAAGTAGCAGCCAATCAGCTGTCATGTTACAGGCTGTAAATGAAAGTTAGGTGCTGGTTGGTTGATACTTTATCTCCGTCCACCATATCTCGCTCCAAGGCTTAATATATCTGCCCCCTCTCTCCACTTTATCACGCTCCTAAGCTTAGTAAATAGACCCCTTAGCCCAGGTGCTAAATTACCTTGTATAATTTCAACCACCCCAGAGTAAATTGCAGAAATTGTAATCACTAACATTGGCCCTCATTCCGAGTTGTTCGCTCGCAAGCTGTATTTAGCAGCTTTGCACACGCTAAGCCGCCGCCTACTGGGAGTGAATCTTAGCTTATCAAAATTGCGAACGAAAGATTCGCAATATTGCGAATAGACACTTCTTAGCAGTTTCTGAGTAGCTCCAGACTTAGTCGGCATCTGCGATCAGTTCAGTGCTTGTCGTTCCTGGTTTGACGTCACAAACACACCCAGCGTTCGCCCAGACACTCCTCCGTTTCTCCAGCCACTCCCGCGTTTTTCCCAGAAACGGTAGCGTTTTTTCACACACTCCCATAAAACGGCCAGTTTCCGCCCAGAAACACCCACTTCCTGTCAATCACATTACGATCACCAGAACGAAGAAAAAACCCCGTAATGCCGTGAGTAAAATACCTAACTGCATAGCAAATTTACTTGGCGCAGTCGCACTGCGGACATTGCGCATGCGCATTAGCGACTAATCGCTCCGTTGCGAAAAAAAAAATAACGAGCGAACAACTCGGAATGACCCCCATTGTTTATATTTAAGTACCTTTTAGCTAGGTTGTGCATGCATATCATTACCCCCATAACCCAACAGCAAAATGTTGGCTGCTCAATACAGCCCCTCCCCAACACTTAATGCTAACCTCAAAGGGCCAATATTGCGCCCCTAAAACCAACAAGTTTCCTTACACCACACACAATTTTATATATGTACAGTATATACACACAACAGCTGTTTGTGTCTATTTTCCAGCATTTGGGAGCAAATGGTCGATTGTCATTTGCTCCCATAGATTACCAAACTTTTGGTCCAACCAGTCAACTAGTTGGATGGCCAGGTTTAGTGGTGTTTACAATGCAACAGCTGTAAGATTTACAGCTCGACTGTTTTGTTGCTTTAGAAGTAGTTTTAATCGTCAGTAAGCGTAGAAGTGAAATACTACAGCTCCCCCCTGTGGTCATATCTATGTTAATTTTCTCCTAAAACCATTGTCTAAAGCAGCACTAAGTTGTAATTGATACCCTGATAATGTTTATATGTTGTATTAAAGGGATAAGGGTAACTGGTATATGCAAATAGTAAATATTCTGTTTAGATTTTTAGTACATAATATAAATGGAACCTCATTACAAAAATAAAATTTGGGACTACAGCGATGCGATATACGTTTGGTTACTGGCCAGGTTTAAATGGCAAGATATGAAATAAAGTGGTGTGCCCTTGAAGCTCCAACATCTAGATTTTACCATAATGACCCTACTGACTTGAAGTCCATCTTTTGTCTCCCCCTTTCTGTGACAACCTGTGATGTTTCCCATATACGTCCCTTTGAAAAAGATCCTTACATACAGTAGTGACATATCTGTACCAATGAGGGAAGGGAAATGTGCCTCCGTGAAGCACTAGTGTCAGTCACCATGTAGCAGAGAAGTGCAATTAATTTAAGGGAACTTACTTTTAAATGCTGGTGTACAGTATAGAATTGTTCTTATGTTTACTGTGCTCTCTGAGACTGAGCTCCAATACATGTTCTGCCCAGTGATGGGGAGGTCTGCCTGAATTTAGTGACTTCGCTCTGCACATCTGCATTTATTTCCAAATATTATCCGGAGTCACGTTATATCCATTGTGTTTATTACAATCCATATTTCTGAAGATAGTACTAAAACTATAATAAAACTATGTGGTGACTCTGAATCACATGCAAAGTGGCTGCGGTTGCCAAGTACAAGAGATCCATCTGAAACAGGCTTCCCTTCCCCAGATAGAGTTTTAGAGGGCGGCTCTGTGGGTTTTCATTTTTGCTGGCCTGAATCTTCATATTTAATTGAAAAACAGATCTGAATGAATTCTGTACGACTCAGAATAGGACGGACACAGGCAAAATGTGCAAATTCACATCTGCGTATGTGCTGTATACATTTACCCCTTGTGCCCGTGTATAGAGATCCATCCGCCTCAGAATGCGTGCACGCAACTTGTAAGAATATGGCGGGCTATGTCTACACACAATAGGGAGGCTTTGTGACTAGCTGGCAAGCTGCAGCATACAGTAGATATCACGAGTTTCTGGGCACCTCATTAGCAGAATGATCATAGATCTTGGTTTGGGCCACAAAATGGCTGCCCAGTTATGGGTAAGGAACATGACATGACAGAGAGCAGCTGAAGCCTGATATTGTTGATGTGCCCATCAGGTCACCCGTACAGTGTTAGCCCAGAACACAGTGACATTGGTCTGTTTGTCTGAAGACCATAGTTAACCCAAGATAAACGTTAATATATTTTCCCTCTTTGGCAGAGTTTGGATGGCTGGTGTTCAAGGTGGATTTCACGGCTACTGAGGAAATGGATTTCAGGATGGCTACAGACTCCGTTGTGAACATGGTAACAATACGCTGTTCCACTGAGCAGGAAAGAGAATTTTCATACATAAAAGTTATGGAAACCCTGATCATCAGAATGCTTAAGTCAAATGTAATGGTAAAACTCAGGGCGTGATGTGGAGTTGATGGCAAAGTGGGTGGAAATATGACTCCTCAGAGAAGTGCATGGAAAAATAGCGTATTTCTGGATGGGATGTACTCAAAAGGTAGACAATTATGATGTGAACATTGTTGAAAAGGCCAACAGATGTGTTCACATTGTCACAATGCCGACACTAAGGTTAGGCTGTGGGGGGAGGGTTGGTACTAGGATGCAGGGTAAAGGACACTCAAAGGATGTTTAGGGTTAGGGATAGGAGATCACAGCTCTGACATGGAGGTCACAGTCACATGACCATCGGGACCCAGAAGCTGTGCTGCAGCCATCAGAAGCAGGTAAGTCACTGCTGGGCCATTAGGGACTCCGCATTTCATCACTGTCTAGACGATGAATGTCGACATTTCATACCACACCCTTTGTGGACATACGCAGAGCATTATGACTGTATCAGCCCTGTGCAGGTGGGAGAAGTCCACTAAACTACAATTGTGTGCTTTTACATCTTTGCTTCATGCACTACAAGTTGCTACACATAACGCGTGAGTGCCGTGCGACTCGGTAACGTCAAGCGTCTTTTTTTTCCGTTTCTTTCCGTGATAATGTGTCTTAGATGCACAGAATCCTTGACTCTTGATAAAGCCGCCCTGTTGCGCGGGGAAACGCATCGAGGACCTTAGAATCTGCACTGATCGGTAATTGAGGACTTTAGAATCTGCACTCATCAGTCACCATTGGTAACTACCTGCCTTTGATTCAGACTGCATAATTGTTCAGCAATACTGGAAACAATCCTCCAGCCTGCTGCTGCTGGTCATATTTATTTTATTGCAGCCACATCCTTGTGAAAGATCCACTAGCAGCAGGTCCTCTTCACGGGATTGCCAGTGCCTGCACACATCATCAGCATTGGCGTTTCTATAATGGGTGCGGTGCACACGGGCCCCTGGGTCCAGGGGGGCCCACACCGTACCCATTTTAATACTTACCTTTTCGGAGTCCAGCGCCGGGAGCTGCGATCGCGGTGGAAATCACCGCCAAAATGGACGGCGCAAATGCGCGGTAGCCAAATTGGTCTACAGATCATGGCGGGCGCCATGTTTCTGGAGACCTGCGCATGCGCAGTAGACTCCGGCACAATGCCGGAGTCTACAGCGCCGTGCAGAGAAGGGGGCCCACCTGGAGGTGCACACGGGTCCCCTCCTCTGTAGAAACACCTCTGATCATCGGCACATACGCTGTGCAGTGGAGCAAGTTAACTCCTGCCCAGTTCCTCCGAACAGTTTCATCTGCATACTATGGGGTTGAACGCAGCGGTTTATCAGGCCACCTACTCAGGATTTATTAGCCTCTAAAACTATTGGTGAGAGTATCCACAGGATGATAATATCCGAGTGAAGCGGCTACAATATTGCCTCTTTATTTCTCAGCTACACCTGTGTAGAGACTGACTGTGAACTTATCCGAGAGTCTCCGCAGGCATTCCAGTGGACTGGTAATTATCAAGAATACTCACCATTTATAGTTACCTGAGTGTATAGTGCCTTCTCTTTTTCTCCTATGAGCACTTTCTATATACAGTTGATGGCTTTTTAAGTATATGTGTTTTTATTAATGCATAATATGTATATTTATTTGTGCACCTGTTTTATACGATTGTGTTATTGTTTAAATTAAATTTTTTATTATATACTACTATACAGGTGTTATTTGTGCATAATTAAGTGCCACTTCAATGCTATGTACATGGAAAACACTGTAACGTCGTATTTCGAATGCAGACAGAACCGGAATTACACACACAGAATATAGGCATGCTGCGTGGGATCCGGTCTGAAGATCGACAATGTCTAGGTTAGGTTGACCACTATAGGTCGACAGTCACTTGGTCGTCAGGGTTTGAAGGTCGACAGGGTTTCTAGGTTTTTCATATTTTTTTAACTTTTTTTTTAAAACATTTTCTTACTTAACGATCCACGTGGACTACGATTGGAACGGTAATCTGTGTTGAGCGAAGCGGCAGTGGAGCGAGGAACCTTGCCCGAAGCATGGCGAGCGAAGCAAGAGGACACGGTGCACTAATTCGGCTTCCCGGTCACTATACGCAGAAAACGACACAACCTCCCCCCCCCCCAAACCCAAACAAACTCATGTCGACCTTTTGACCTGTCGACCTAGAAACCCTGTCGACAGTGACTGTCGACCTATAGTGGTCAACCTAAACATTGTCGACCTAGACACTGTCGATTTGATTATCCACATCCATGCTGCGTATCATTTTAATCAGCAGAAGCTACTTGTGCATCCTATTACATTACTTGCATCTAAGATGCATTTTCGCGGAAAACACGCAAAAAAAAGCTTGGCGCTACTGCATCCCGCCACCGGCATGGTGCAACTTCAAGGGCTGTTTAGCGTGACTGCAGCAAGGATGTAAGAGGACACATCTGTACATCACTCAACCAGAGCGTACACAGATCACTATGAAGCACCTGGAAGATGGGGTGCAGGAAAGGATTTGGAATCCTTGGCAATCCAGGGCTTGTAAAGAGCTACACACATCGGGACATTTGTTCCTAAGGGTCAGTCTTGCCCCCTTGCAGTGGTGTGTTCATACCCGTAGTACTTGGATTCCGGTGCTCAAATAAAAATGATCAGACAATATATTTTCCATTCAGGCAAACATTTGAAAATTGGCCGCCCTTCTTCAGGTCTCAGCAATAACAAATATTATTTTAAACCACCAAAATTTGGCCTTGAAAATATAACTTAGGGGTCTATTTACTAAGTCTTGGATGGAGATAAAGTCGCTGGAGATAAAATACCAGCCAATCGGCTCCTCACTGTCATTTTTCAAACACAGAATGCAGCATGGCAGTTAGGAGCCGATTGGCTGGTGCTTTATCTCCAGCGACTTTATCACCATCCAAGGCTTAGTAAATAGACCCCTTAGCCTACAGTAAGTAGAAAAAAATAAGATTTTACTCACCGGTAAATCTATTTCTCGTAGTCCGTAGTGGATGCTGGGAACTCCGTAAGGACCATGGGGAATAGCGGCTCCGCAGGAGACTGGGCACAACTAAAGAAAGCTTTAGGACTACCTGGTGTGCACTGGCTCCTCCCTCTATGACCCTCCTCCAGACCTCAGTTAGGATACTGTGCCCGGACGAGCGTACACAATAAGGAAGGATTTTGAATCCCGGGTAAGACTCATACCAGCCACACCAATCACACCGTACAACTCGTGATACTATACCCAGTTAACAGTATGAAATATAACTGAGCCTCTCAACAGATGGCTCAACAATAACCCTTTAGTTAAACAATAACTATATACAAGTATTGCAGACAATCCGCACTTGGGACGGGCGCCCAGCGTCCACTACGGACTACGAGAAATAGATTTACCGGTGAGTAAAATCTTATTTTCTCTGACGTCCTAGTGGATGCTGGGAACTCCGTAAGGACCATGGGGATTATACCAAAGCTCCCAAATGGGCGGGAGAGTGCGGATGACTGCAGCACCGAATGAGCGAACTCTAGGTCCTCCTCAGCCAGGGTATCAAACTTGTAGAATTTAGCAAATGTGTTTGACCCCGACCAAGTAGCTGCTCGGCAAAGTTGTAAAGCCGAGACCCCTCGGGCAGCCGCCCAAGAAGAGCCCACCTTCCTCGTGGAATGGGCTTTTACAGATTTAGGATGCGGCAGTCCAGCCGCAGAATGTGCAAGTTGAATCGTGCTACAGATCCAGCGAGCAATAGTCTGCTTTGAAGCAGGCGCACCCAACTTGTTGGGCGCATGCAGGATAAAAAGCGAGTCAGTCTTTCTGACTCCAGCTGTCCTGGAAACATAGATTTTTAGGGCCCGGACTACGTCCAGCAACTTGGAGTCCTTCCAAGTCACGAGTAGCCGCAGGCACCACAATAGGCTGGTTCAAATGAAACGCTGAAACCACCTTTGGGAGAAATTGGGGACGAGTCCTCAATTCCGCCCTATCCATATGGAAAATCAGATAAGGGCTTTTACAAGACAAAGCCGCCAATTCTGACACACGCCTGGCCGAAGCCAAGGCCAACAGCATGACCACTTTCCACGTGAGATATTTTAGTTCCACGGTTTAAGTGGTTCAAACCAATGCGACTTTAGGAAATCCAACACCACGTTGAGGTCCCAAGGTGCCACTGGGGGCACAAAAGGGGGCTGAATATGCAGCACTCCCTTAACAAATGTCTGAACTTCAGGTAGTGAAGCCAGTTCTTTTTGGAAGAAAATCGATAGAGCCGAAATCTGGACCTTAATGGAACCCAATTTTAGGCCCATAGTCACCCCTGACTGTAGGAAGTGCAGAAATCGACCTAGCTGAAATTCCTCCGTTGGGGCCTTCCTGGCCTCACACCACGCAACATATTTCCGCCATATGCAGTGATAATGGTTTGCGGTCACTTCTTTCCTAGCTTTAATAAGCGTAGGGATAACTTCCTCCGGAATGCCCTTTTCCTTCAGGATCCGGCGTTCAACCGCCATGCCGTCAAACGCAGCCGCGGTAAGTCTTGGAACAGACAGGGCCCCTGCTGCAGCAGGTCCTGTCTGAGCGGCAGAGGCCATGGGTCCTCTGAGATCATTTTTTGAAGTTCTGGGTACCAAGCTCTTCTTGGCCAATCCGGAACAATGAGTATAGTTCTTACTCCTCTCCTTCTTATTAGCCTCAGTACCTTGGGTATGAGAGGCAGAGGAGGGAACACATACACCGACCGGTACACCCACGGTGTTACCAGAGCGTCCACAGCTATCGCCTGAGGGTCCCTTGACCTGGCGCAATATCTTTTTAGCTTTTTGTTGAGGCGGGACGCCATCATGTCCACCTGTGGCCTTTCACACCGGTGTACAATCATTTGGAAGACTTCTGGATGAAGTCCACACTCTTCCGGGTGGAGGTCGTGTCTGCTGAGAAAGTCTGCTTCCCAGTTGTCCACTCCGGGAATGAACACTGCTGACAGTGCTAACACATGATTTTCCGCCCATCGGAGAATCCTTGTGGCTTCTGCCATTGCCATCCTGCTTCTTGTGCCGCCCTGTCGGTTTACATGGGCGACCGCCGTGATGTTGTCTGACTGGATCAGCACCGGCTGGTGTTGAAGCAGGGGTCTTGCCTGACTTAGGGCATTGTAAATGGCCCAGAGTTCCAAAATATTTATGTGTAGGGAAGTCTCCTGACTTGTCCATAGTCCCTGGAAGTTTCTTCCCTGTGTGACTGCCCCCCAACCTCGAAGGCTGGCATCCGTGGTCACCAGGACCCAGTCCTGTATGCCGAATCTGCGTCCCTCTAGAAGATGAGCACTCTGCAGCCACCACAACAGCGACACCCTGGTCCTTGGAGACAGGGTTATCAGCCGATGCATCTGAAGATGCGATCCGGACCACTTGTCCAACAGATCCCACTGAAAGATCCTTGCATGGAACCTTCCGAATGGAATTGCTTCGTAAGAAGCCACCATCTTTCCCAGGACTCGCGTGCAGTGGTGCACCGACACCTGTTTTGGTTTTAGGAGGTCTCTGACTAGAGATGACAACTCCTTGGCCTTCTCCTCCGGGAGAAATACTTTTTTCTGTTCTGTGTCCAGAACCATCCCCAGGAACAGTAGACGCGTTGTAGGAACCAGCTGCGACTTTGGAATATTCAGGATCCAGCCGTGCTGTTGTAGCACTTCCCGAGCTAGTGCTACACCGATCAACAACTGTTCCCTGGACCTCGCCTTTATAAGGAGATCGTCCAAGTACGGGATAATTAAAACTCCCTTTCTCCGAAGGAGTATCATCATTTCGGCCATTACCTTGGTAAATACCCTCGGTGCCGTGGACAGACCAAACGGCAACGTCTGGAATTGGTAATGACAGTCCTGTACCACAAATCTGAGGTACTCCTGGTGAGGAGGGTAAATGGGGACATGCAGGTAAGCATCCTTGATGTCCAGTGATACCATGAAATCCCCCTCGTCCAGGCTTGCAATCACCGCCCTGAGCGATTCCATCTTGAACTTGAACCTTCTTATATAAGTGTTCAAGGATTTTAAATTTAAAATGGGTCTCACCGAACCGTCCGGCTTCGGTACCACAAACATTGTGGAATAGTAACCCCGTCCTTGTTGAAGGAGGGGTACCTTGATTATCACCTGCTGAGAATACAGCTTGTGAATCGCCACCAGCACTGCCTCCCTGTCCGGGGGAGCTGTCGGCAAGGCAGATTTGAGGAAACGGCGAGGGGGAGACGTCTCGAATTCCAGCTTGTACCCCTGAGATATGTCAAAGTCAGAAAAATATCTCTATGCACACTACCATATTTGCACCTCACACAGGTCCGTGCTGCGCATGCGTACGCTCTCCCGTACGTGCGCATACTCACAGTCGCGGGCACCCGCAGGCGCACGGTATGCGTATTTACGGTAGAGTTTATGTGATCGTAGCGTGCGACTCAATCGTTACATATTTTCACTATATAATGTATTTTGTAGATCATGGTCCCTTTGATAGATTCTGAAAGTTTAGTTAACATAGCATGTTCCTGAACAGAGAGATCCCTCTTTGTATTGTACGAAGGGTCTAACAGGGGTCATACAGTGGTGTTTGGTACCCATCGGAAGAGTATTTAAATAGCAATATTCCGGTGTTGGTTTGGAGCGGATTAATCGCTCGTGCGAATAGTTATGGACATAAGAAGTTTATGTCCATTTACTATTATTTGTTCTTATTTAGTCATGCGGCGGGAAACCCAGTATCCCACCCACCTGAACAGTTGGAAGCAGTCACAGCCCACCTGTATGAATCAACCTATGACCTTTTGTTATAATGCGAAGCCGAATTCCTGTGTCCAATGAACAATGAGATTGTAGGGACCATTGAATTGTATTGTGTGTGGGGCATAAATAGGCAGGCCGACCATATCCAGTTCACTCTCTTCAACGGTTCTCATTGCTGATAATCGGGAGCTGGATATCGAGGCGCATGCGATCGTTTCCCCTTGTGCGTAAGTTTTCTCCGCAACTATATTGATCATCTTGTTATTGTGGGCCAATTTCTCTCTCTCTCTCTCTTCTCCTCTTTCTCTCTTATTTTCCCTTAAATAGTAATTGTATTGTATTTCCTGTGTAGTTATCTGGTTAGGTAGTCTATGTTATATTGTAGTGTATGATTTGTATTTGTATTAATTCTTTTGCAAGTATATCATTCATAATATATATATTAGGCGTTGGACCCTGAGCACGGTATCTGTGTATTTCTTATAGTGTTAAGTATTCTCAGAGCGTCGGTGACGCTAGAACAGCTTTAAAGGTAATAAGGTTATACTGTGTTGCATTTACACTCTATCATTACACTAAGGTTTTACTGCACAATACACTGTTTATGGTTTAGATACAAAGGTTTAACATTGTGAGCGTCAGCGCCGCTGGTGATCTCCTCGTGGTCCCGAGCGTCCGCTACGCTATAGCGAATCATTAAGTTAGTCAGCAGCCAATAGCGTGCCTGCCTGTGATCTCTTGGCCGTGAGCGAACGTGACGCTTGAGCGTCTCGACTACGGCTAAGCGATTGTTACGCAACGTGCGTACCCTTACGGTACTTCATACGTAGATAGCGTACAGTGTTCTTAGACCTCATAAAGGGTATTATATAAGATAAATATTTAGCTTTATCAATTGCGGGCTCGCCCGTCCTTCACATATCTGCACTAGGTAATTTCAGCAGACATTATCCAGCAGCAAAGGGCGGGAGATCATATTCCTCGTAGTGCTGTTTGGATAAGCGTCTGCTTCTCTTAGTAAAGGGTGCTGAAGGAATCCGGGAACCGGAGGTAAGAACAACACGCTAGTCTCTTTTAAAACTGTTTATTTTTCTGTCTTGCGTACACACGCACGCATATCTGCATTTCTTTTCATTCGTGTATTTTCATATATCACTCTCCTGTTTGCTATTGTATAATTGATAAACGTGCTAAGAGAGATTTGCCGCTATTTCATAGTTTAAGAGTAAAAAGGTAATATAGTTAAAGTATAGACAAACACAGCTGTGCCTGAGAGACAAGGCGAAGTCAGTGTGGTGCGCGGTAGATTTATCATCTACATTGATAAACGTATAAATTGTGTTACGGTGGATCTTTGCTTTGCGTACACGTGTCCCTAACAAAGGACTGAGACTTGCGTATGCAACCCAAGGGCCGACGCACGCAGCGTATATTACGCAACGGAGCGTACGGGTACGCCCACGTAACTCAAATCACAAGTGTTAATTTTTTTTTTCAACGCGATAAATAGCGCAACGCGGTAAATAACGCAAGGCGATAAATCACGCAAATCTATTTTAACATTCGAAATTTAAATTAACAGATCCTTCTCCTAATTGGTAACACATCTGGTCTAAAGAAAATTTCTGCGCAGAAATAGAAATAAAAGTGTATATGTGGTGAGTGAGTGTTTGTTTTTACAATTTTTGAGGTTGAACCACAAGAAAAGTCGAGTTCTCGTGAGGTACATGCGTGTAAGTGACGTACATGGTGGCTAGGGAGGCATCCCTGGTTAAAACATACAATTTGAGCATTAGAGTGTAGCAGACCAGGAGGTCATACTGTAACAGACCAGGAGGTCATAGCAGACCAGCAGGTTTAGGTACAGCAGACAAGGAAGTCCGCTATACAGTCCACAGGCACAACACCTAAAAGGGTTGGTGCAACACCCATATAGGCCATACAAGCTCTGGCTGAAGGAATTCGCAGCCGTAATTTTCGATTCCGTTGGTCGCTCAGTACATAAGATTAGTTGCTTATGTGCTGAACGATTGTACCGCACGTAATTGTGTGCATTAGTAAACCTGACCGGTACTATTTGTGTACGAAGGTCATAAACGCTATTTGTACATTCTAACGTGATTTGTGTAATTTTTTTATTTTAAGGGAAGTTCGCTGGTCACTCAGGAACTATCCAACAACCGATACTTGCTGGGGAACGCGCCCCAGTAAATAAAGGTTCACAGGGGCCCTAGGTTGGGTACAACAGCTCTGGATACAGTGATTGTGTTACTGGCCAACGTGGGCGAGAAGTGAGTGGAGTACTCAGTAAACTTCACCGTCAGCCTATTTTGAACATTTTGGTTTGCGTAAGGGTTGGCTGAATAAAGCAACACCTTCGAACTATGGGGGCCACTTGTTCAGGTAGGGGGCGATCAACCTCGGTTCGGGTTGATTCAGTGAACCGACCAGTCGGGTCGGCAAGGTACGTAATGTGTGAGAAATACGGAAGTCACACAGAAGCTTTATGTGATGAATGGGAGAGAATGACGGTACATGACGGGGAGAAATTCCCAAGAGTAGGTAGCTTCAGCACAGAAGTGTTAACGAATTTAAGGAGAAGGATATGTCTCATTAAATCAGCAAAGAGACGAATCAAGCATTACGATTATTTACAGTTGTGGCAACAGGAGGGTGACATACAGAGAGGATTGGCTCAGGCGGCGGGATCTGGCTCGATCAGAAAACTGATAGCCACGGCCCCACCGCCACCATATATATCGGGAGAAAAATTGGTTGCGGAGAATGACGCATTAAGGTGTAACAAACAAACACTTAGCAACTGTGTAAATGTTAAAGATAATGTTAACCAATTAACCAATGCAAGTATTAACCCGTGCAAGTTGTACCCTGTTTTGAACTTTCCTCAGGAGTGTGATCAAGAGGACGAATCGGCAACAATTTCAGCGCTCTCTCTAGCAGCCACCATAGCAGAGACCACAGTAGGCACAGCTCCACCCCCGAGATTAGTAACAAAGGCCCCTAGCGGAGGGATAGGTGAGGTCGTATCAACGGGTTGCCTTATTGACAGATGGGAAGGACCATACCAGGTCTTATTGACTAGCACTACAGCATTGAAGGTTGCTGAGAGAGAGACTTGGGTTCATTCGTCCCACTGTAAAAAGGTTGCTGATCCAGAGAGGCCCCGTGATAAGGAACAGACGGTAGAGGTTGTATCACTGGAGTGTCTGTTCCAGGAGGACTGAGGCGGCACCTGAGCATTAAAAATCACAAGACCAAAAGCAGTTGTCGATCCCCAGTTCCCTTTTATTGTTTTTCTCCAACTTCCCATCCCCTCTCCCTCAATTTTTTTTTTTCCCCCTTCTCATTCTTCTCCGTTTCCTCCTACAAGATGGACTTGCCCCAAGAGACTGTGATCCGGATTTTCCTGTTGACCATGATGTTGACCAGAGCAGTCTGTTCCGGCGAGAGTACCATGGAGGTCGAGAGAGGTTCTGGAATGGGTTCTGATGACAGAGATGGAGGCGTAGTTTTCCAAGAACAACATAATCAACAAGCAAAGGCGAGTATCAGAAAACGATCCAATAGCATTGACCATAGAAGGAATTGTGAAGGATTGTTAGCTGAAGAAAACTGTATCTGTCGGCTCTGTAACAATGTCATTGAGGATGGGTGCATAAAGAAATGCCAATCCAGTTTTAATATCCATATGGACCGGCATCCATTGAGTGACTATCACTCCTTAGTGGGTAGTGTGTTAAATAAAACAGATTGTTGGGTATGCTCTCAAGTACCTCAAGGTCATAGCAAATCAGGGCTAGTACCATTTCCTTTAACGTTAGGGGAGGTACTTGAGTTAAGTGGTGGGAGACCGGTGGACAGGAGGTTTAATATCTCCAGCCCTCCTAGTTTGAAGCTCCACCAATACCATGTGGATAGGTCCCTATTATGTTTTAACATCTCCAATCCCCGAAAGCCGGGAAATTGGGAAGTGTCATGGAGTAATCAAACCATGACCTTTTCACATAGAGCAGATAGAATGCCTACAGATACAGAGCTTATACGCCACATAGCCAGTAGAGGAAAATCTTTCCGGTATAGGTATACCTTAGGAAATAGGATTACGAGAGTTGGAGAGGTATCACCAGGATACTGTGCACATATCGTACAACCTGATACGTGTACTAAGCAGATGGAAGAATTAGGGTTAGGAGATTTCACATGGAAGGTGTGTAATATGGTTATGTCCTACTCCGTCCCATATGTTCTCCCCGATGATGCATATTTCATATGCGGGAGAAAGGCGTATAAGTGGCTTGCCCCAAACTCTGAAGGATTGTGTTATATTGGAAAAGTACTGCCTGAAGTAATGACTGTATCACATGACAAAATGAAAGACATACACTGTGTTGCCCAAACTCCTTATACTCACACCCATTACGAGCACGTAGTTAAACGACACCTGATAGAAAGAACAGAGCATCCGGCCTCTGACATGATCCATGAATCCACCGGGATTCAGTTTCTAATCGCGTTAGATATCACTCGCACCGCCAGAGGAGTGTTGAATTATAAATACATATCCGCGCTCGCCAATTTGTTAGATAATATCACTGAAATGTATGATGACACGTTTAGGTATACTGGAAGAGAACTTCAGGCTTATAAAACAGAACTGGTACAGCATAGAATGGTTCTTAATTACCTCACAGCAGTGACAGGCGGATATTGTGTCACACTGGCAACACAATACGGCGTGAAATGTTGCACATATATTACGAATAGCACCGAGGACCCGGTCGAGGTCATAGACCAAAAGATGGACGATATTCTCCAACTGAAGTGGGAATTTCGCAGGAGACACAATCTCACTCTTGCTGCTGTAGGTAATGAGCGGACTGGTTGGGTGTCATGGTTGAACCCGCGAAATTGGTTCTCTGGTTTAGGAGACTGGGCTCAAGGAGTCATAATGGATGTTGGGAAGTTTCTCCTATGTATCTTAGGTGTTATCATAACGATTGGTTTGATATTTAGATGCGGTCAGGCTTTAATGAAGTGCAAACATCGTACCAGGGTAATGAGTTTGAGGAGTGAGGAAACTAATTCCAATGGACTTGATTTATGACCCAAATGTAGAAACAATGATGTGATGAAAATGCGATTTCTACGGTCCGTTTCTTTCACCTGTTTTTCCGTTTCCTCCAAGGTAAAAAAGACCCACTTGGACGAGGAATTTGATGAGCCGATATACAGACAACAGAGGGATTAAAGAAGAAGTTTTGACAACCTGATACACAGATTTTTGATGAACTATGCCATGGATCCCCAGTTTCCCTAGAAATTTTAAAATTACGCTAGCCCAACACTTTTGTAAATCTATGGACATTGACAGCTTTTGCTCGCACCTTATGGGCAAAAGCACAAAGAAGACTGCATTCAACAGACACCAAACAAGACCTCAATCGACGAATGTACATTTACCTGACATAGAATACCACCGCATTTACCGTAATTATGTCTTTTCTTCATTTCTACAACCCTCAGGTAATGACACACATAGTCGATAGGGAATACAGGCACAGATATCAGCAATCACATATCTCCCCCATTCATGTATCATCAACTAAAATGTGCTCCCCCATTTTGTTACAACCAAAGCCGAAAAGAGCTCGGTAAAGTTTGACAGCCCATCCACAGACCCGTACCACGGGATAAGAAGGAATTCAAATGTATACTTCGCAATACCTCGAAGCTTGATTTAAAACACGTACGGCACGATGATACATGACCCCCCAAACATGGACTCATACACACATGCTTCTGCTATCTCACTAGGTCATACCCTTTTCCTACCTTCTCCTCTCCTCCCCTACCCAACCATGTAAATGTATTAACCCCTGACATATATTTTTCTCTTTTTTGAAATGTTTTAGAAGGTGGCAGTTATTGTTGACTGCCAAAGGGTGGACTGTCAAAGTCAGAAAAATATCTCTATGCACACTACCATATTTGCACCTCACACAGGTCCGTGCTGCGCATGCGTACGCTCTCCCGTACGTGCGCATACTCACAGTCGCGGGCACCCGCAGGCGCACGGTATGCGTATTTACGGTAGAGTTTATGTGATCGTAGCGTGCGACTCAATCGTTACATATTTTCACTATATAATGTATTTTGTAGATCATGGTCCCTTTGATAGATTCTGAAAGTTTAGTTAACATAGCATGTTCCTGAACAGAGAGATCCCTCTTTGTATTGTACGAAGGGTCTAACAGGGGTCATACAGTGGTGTTTGGTACCCATCGGAAGAGTATTTAAATAGCAATATTCCGGTGTTGGTTTGGAGCGGATTAATCGCTCGTGCGAATAGTTATGGACATAAGAAGTTTATGTCCATTTACTATTATTTGTTCTTATTTAGTCATGCGGCGGGAAACCCAGTATCCCACCCACCTGAACAGTTGGAAGCAGTCACAGCCCACCTGTATGAATCAACCTATGACCTTTTGTTATAATGCGAAGCCGAATTCCTGTGTCCAATGAACAATGAGATTGTAGGGACCATTGAATTGTATTGTGTGTGGGGCATAAATAGGCAGGCCGACCATATCCAGTTCACTCTCTTCAACGGTTCTCATTGCTGATAATCGGGAGCTGGATATCGAGGCGCATGCGATCGTTTCCCCTTGTGCGTAAGTTTTCTCCGCAACTATATTGATCATCTTGTTATTGTGGGCCAATTTCTCTCTCTCTCTCTCTTCTCCTCTTTCTCTCTTATTTTCCCTTAAATAGTAATTGTATTGTATTTCCTGTGTAGTTATCTGGTTAGGTAGTCTATGTTATATTGTAGTGTATGATTTGTATTTGTATTAATTCTTTTGCAAGTATATCATTCATAATATATATATTAGGCGTTGGACCCTGAGCACGGTATCTGTGTATTTCTTATAGTGTTAAGTATTCTCAGAGCGTCGGTGACGCTAGAACAGCTTTAAAGGTAATAAGGTTATACTGTGTTGCATTTACACTCTATCATTACACTAAGGTTTTACTGCACAATACACTGTTTATGGTTTAGATACAAAGGTTTAACATTGTGAGCGTCAGCGCCGCTGGTGATCTCCTCGTGGTCCCGAGCGTCCGCTACGCTATAGCGAATCATTAAGTTAGTCAGCAGCCAATAGCGTGCCTGCCTGTGATCTCTTGGCCGTGAGCGAACGTGACGCTTGAGCGTCTCGACTACGGCTAAGCGATTGTTACGCAACGTGTGTACCCTTACGGTACTTCATACGTAGATAGCGTACAGTGTTCTTAGACCTCATAAAGGGTATTATATAAGATAAATATTTAGCTTTATCAGATACTACTTGTAGAATCCAGGGATCCACCCGTGAGCGAGCCCACTGGTCGCTGAAGTTCTTGAGACGGGCCCCCACCGTACCTGGCTCCGCCTGTGGAGCCCCAGCGTCATGCGGTGGACTTAAAGGAAGCGGGGGAGGACTTTTGTTCCTTGGAACTGGCTGTATGTTGCAGCTTTTTCCCTCTACCTCTGGGCAGAAAAGACGCGCCTCTAACCCGCTTGCCTTTCTGGGGCCGAAAGGACTGTACCTGATAATACGGTACTTTCTTTGGCTGTGAGGGAACATGGGGTAAAAATGCTGACTTCCCAGCTGTCGTTGTGGAAACGAGGTCCGAGAGACCATCCCCAAACAACTTCTCACCCTTGTAAGGCAATACTTCCATGTGCCTTTTAGAATCTGCATCTCCTGTCCACTGCCGAGTCCACAATCCTCTCCTGGCAGAAATGGACATTGCGTTTATTTTAGATGCCAGTCGGCAAATATCCCTCTGTGCATCTCTCATGTACAAGACAGCATCTTTAATATGCTCTACGGTTAGCAATATAGTGTCCCTGTCTAGGGTATCAATGTTTTCCGACAGGGAATCTGACCACGCAGCTGCAGCACTGCACATCCATGCTGAAGCAATAGCCGGTCTCAGTATAATACCTGAGTGTGTATATACAGACTTCAGGATAGCCTCCTGCTTTCTATCTGCAGGCTCCTTTAGGGCGGCTGTGTCCGGAGACGGTAGTGCCACCTTTTTTGACAGACGTGTGAGCGCTTTATCCACCCTAGGGGATGTCTCCCAACGCGACCTGTCCTCTGGCGGGAAAGGGTACGCCATTAGTAACTTTTTAGAAATGACCAGTTTTTTATCGGGGGAAGCCCACGCTTCTTCACACACTTCATTTAATTCATCAGATAGGGGAAAAACCACTGGTAGTTTTTTCTCCCCAAACATAATACCCTTTTTTGTGGTACCTGGGGTAATATCAGAAATATGCAACACATTTTTCATTGCCGTAATCATGTAACGGGTGGGTCTATTGGAATGTACACTAGTCTCATCATCGTCGACACTGGAGTCAGTATCCGTGTCGACATCTGTGTCTGCCATCTGAGGTAGCGGGCGTTTTAGAGCCCCTGATGGCTTTAGAGACGTCTGGGCAGGCACAGGCTGAGAAGCCGGCTGTCCCACATCTGCTATGTCGTCAAACCTTTTATGTAAGGAGTCGACACTGTCGCGTAATTCCTTCCACATAACCATCTACTCAGGTGTCGACCCCGCAGGGGGTGACATCACATTCATCGGCACCTGCTCCGCCTCCACATAAGCCTCCTCATCAAACATGTCGACACAGCCGTACCAACACACCGCACACACACAGGGAATGCTCTGACTGAGGACAGGACCCTACAAAGCCCTTTGGGGAGACAGAGAGAGAGTATGCCAGCACACACCAACAGCGCTATATAACACAGGGATTAACACTATAACTGAGTGATTTTTCCCAATAGCTACTTGTATACACAATATTGCGCCTAAATTTAGTGTCCCCCCTCTCTTTTTTACCCTATGTAGTCTGGAAACTGCAGGGGAGAGCCTGGGAGCGATCCTTCCAGCGGAGCTGTGAGGGAAATGGCGCCAGTGTGCTGAGGGAGATAGCCCCGCCCCTTTTTCGGCGGACTTCTCCCGCTTTTTTCTATGTATATCTGGCAGGGGTATTTTACACATATATAGTCTCTATGACTATATTATGTGTCATTTGCCAGCCAAGGTACTCAATATTGCAGCCCAGGGCGCCCCCCCCCCAGCGCCCTGCACCCATCAGTGACCGGAGTGTGAGGTGTGCATGGGAAGCAATGGCGCACAGCTGCAGTGCTGTGCGCTACCTTGATGAAGACCGAAGTCTTCTGCCGCCGATTTCCAGGACCCTCTTCTTGCTTCTGGCTCTGTAAGGGGGACGGCGGCGCGGCTCCGGGACCGGACGACCGAGGCTGGGCCTGTGTTCGATCCCTCTGGAGCTAATGGTGTCCAGTAGACTAGAAGCCCAAGCTAGCTGCAAGCAGGTAGGTTCGCTTCTCTCCCCTTAGTCCCTCGTAGCAGTGAGTCTGTTGCCAGCAGATCTCACTGAAAATAAAAAACCTAAAATAAACTTTCTTTTTCTAAGAGCTCAGGAGAGCCCTTAGTGTGCATCCAGCTCAGCCGGGCACAAAATTCTAACAGAGGTCTGGAGGAGGGTCATAGAGGGAGGAGCCAGTGCACACCAGGTAGTCCTAAAGCTTTCTTTAGTTGTGCCCAGTCTCCTGCGGAGCCGCTATTCCCCATGGTCCATACGGAGTTCCCAGCATCCACTAGGACGTCAGAGAAATACCATAATGTAAGCTTGCGAGCAGGGCCTTCCTACCTCAATTACCCCTTTCACATCTCTAATGCCGGATCCCACCCGAGAATTGGAAACGAGTCCTTCCCAGGTGGGATCCGGCATTGGAGGCTAAACGCTGGCTTCCTGACCCGGCAACCTGCCGAGTCGGTTGCTATAGCGGCAGTGGGTAGAGCCGGCAGTGGGGGCGGAGGCGGCGCTGGGAGATGAGCTCATCTCCGTGCCGCATCTCCCTATGTAGTAAACGGGTCCCAGGTCGCCTCGAGCCGGGAATCCGTTTACGCTGCCACTGACCCAGTATTCAACCCGGGAATAACCCTTCTTATAACCTGGGTTAAATTACCGGGTCAGGGGACCTGGGAATTCGACCATGGCCCTCTCACACCGCACATTGACCCGTGTTGACCCGGCAATATCGGGTTATTTTTGCGATATGAATGGGGTATATATCTGTCTGTTATTACCCAATTGTCTTATAATTGTAAAGCGCAATGGAATATGCTGCTCTATATAAGAAACAGTAAATAAAATGAATAATGGCCAACAATTGTTAAAAAGTCACTTAAAAACCACAACAACTTAAAATTACAAACGCAACAAAGAAACAACATAAATAATAACGAACATTGTGGATGACATAAGTTGCATTATCATATTCAGCGGAGGGGGTTTCGAATGTACTGTAGCTTTGGTTGGCAAAAGCCCTTCTAGAGAAAGACCTCGACAAAGGAATAAGGGAAAGTATCTACATTGTAAGCACTCACGATCAGTGCCCTCTCTCCCTACCTGAATACGGACCTTTTTTGCTTTCTATTTCATTCCACAGAATTTGTATCATGACCCATCAATGTACAGGGCTGTAGAACATGTTGTTGCTTTATAAACGATAACAAAAATAATAATAATAATACAACTATATAAACAATGACAAAAATAATAATGCAACTAAAATAAGTGCAATGAGTACCCCTATACACCTCTACCATAAACACACCGCAATCAAAAAAACACATCACGTTACCGATTATCTGTCTAAGGCACAAATCCACAAGTTGCACAGAGCTTTATAATTACCTAGACAACAGCAGGTCAGTCATTGAGAACGTTGACGCTTTGGCCCTCACCCAAATGGAAATGATGAAGGCAGGATAAAATGGGTTAGAAAACGTGTATACATAAAAAGGTCAATGAATAAATAATGCTTGGGGTGGATTTTTCCCTTAATGTTAAAATAATGAGAGAGGTTCTGATTTAGTATTTTATTGTCTTGCAGCTGGAAAGATTTCTGTTGACGAATATTCCTGGTGGAGACTTTAAGCTGATGGTGATTAGCAACACAACAATCCCAAGCACCTAATAATGTCTATGCGCCACTGTCCAGAGGGTGAGCAGAGATGGAGACAGCACAAGATCAGTGTGCCACACACACACACACACACACACACACACACACACACACACACACACACACACACACATCTCATAACGTGGCCGCAACTAATGAGACAAATTGTGAAGGGAGCATGATGAGGTTTGTCATAGGAACTTCAATCACTATGGGACAATGTCACGGGGCACATAAATCAGAAATGTCAGCCCTAGGAACATTTTTAGAATGTTTAGTATCATATTGTGGAATTGTATTTCACCAAACATTCCTGACTGTTAAATGCTTTATTATACTGTCTTGTGGTTATTTTTCTCTCTCTGTATAAGGGTGTGAAAGGCTGACTGAACTTACCTTTAAAAAGTGTGCAAAACGTTCTACATTTTTGTGTGTTTTATTCTCTATGGGGTATATTCAATTAAGGTCGAAACTGCCATCTTGTCGAAAAGACGGCAGTTTTCGATATTTTCAGGTCGGAAGGGGTTCCGACCTATTCAGTCCCCAGCATTTTTATTTGACAAGTCGGGGAATTTGATTTGTCGAATAGTACGTGAATCGGCGGTATAGCTGCAGATTCACGTGCTTCTGACGGAAACAGGGCCAAATTCGACAGGTTTTGGCCCCGTTTCCGACTATCTCAGTTCGACTTAAAAAAAAGTTGAACTGAGATGAGGGACCTGACAGGAGGAGAGGGGGGAGAGCGGTGGGCAGACGGGGGACAGCAGCACTACAACACAGCGTAGCAGGAGGATATGGCACAGCCGCCACTCATGGCAGCGTCTAACATTTTTATCCTCTGCTTGCATTTCTGAACTTGGAATATTATTTGTTTAAAGCACAATCAGTGCAGGACTAAACAGATTGGATATTTTTTGGGGTAATTCAATCTGGAGCTATGGGCATGGAGATCTGCTTGTCTGGAAATGCACCTCCCATACAGGTGCCTAGCAAAATTAGCAAATGATTTCTTACCGTATTAAACCGTAATTAGTGCAGCCGGACACCGGACATCCCACCACACTGAATTGCCCCCTTAGATTTAAAAAAAAGTAATTTGTATATATATTTTTGCTTCCGCTCCCATCTCTATTCAATAACATACCTCCCAACTATCCTAATTTTCATGGGACAGTCCTGTTTTTCTGAGACTGCCCTGCTGTCCCACCCGCAGGCTGCAGTGTCCTGTAGTGGGATGGGAGAAGTTGGAAGGTCCCCTGTCATTCGCTGCGCTGGCCACATGCTCTGGAGGATAGGGGATTGGTGCATGGCCAGCAGCTCACAGAGCGCTGGGTATGCCCCCCACAGTGAGGAAAACCGGAAGCATGGCTCGCGATCATGGTATTCCCGTGAAGTCGCTCCCTTTTATTAAGGGCACGCCTCTTTCAGGGCATGCGCAGGGATCCAGATTACGCCATACAACAAGCTGGAAGGTATTCAATAAATAAATGTACTCTACTAGAAACCAATCATCATATTGGATTACTTATGCTGGTAGATTTATGCGCATAAATATATGTAGCAAATGAAAAAGAACACAATGAAAGACAAGCCAATAAATATCCATGGTAAGACGATGAAATTTGCATCCCCTGCAGCTCTTTTACCCTTGGCCAAGGCGACCATTCCAAAAATTTGGTTCTGATTGTAAGAGGTCACCGGAGCACAGTAAGCTGCCAAATAGATGTAGAAACTATTGACATTTTTGCAGCACAAATAAAACATCATTCATTTTATTACATACAGAAGTTCAATTTTATTGTAGATATTAACAATATTAAAATAGCTAATTTCCTTAATGGTTTTAAAAACCACTTTGTTATCCACAAAATCCCTGGATGTTACAGAGGTGAAGTATTCAAATAAAGTGGAAAAAAAACAAAAACAAAATGAAATAAAAACAAAGGAGGGGTATGATAAGCAAATAAATAAATAGTCAGCCGTGTTCCGCTCACTTCAGTCAGACAGAAGTCACTAATCTTCCACACCCTATGATAAACCCTTTCGATAATTTTGGTATCCAATTTCAGTCATGTTCCTATGACAGTTTCCCCAAAACAGCAGTCTATGTTATCCCATTCGCAACTAACAGCAGTCTATGTTATCCCATTCGCAACTAACAGCAGTCTATGTTATCCCATTCGCAACTAACAGCAGTCTATGTTATCCCATTCACAACTAATAGCAGTCTATGTTATACCATTCACAACTAACAGAAGCATTTGTTATCCCATTCACAACTAACAGAAGTCTTTGTTATCCTATTCGCAACTAAATCTGTTATCCCATTCGTAACTAACATCAGTCTATATTATACCATACACAAATAAAAGTAGTCTAAGTTATCTCATTCACAACGAACAGCAGTCTATGTTATCCCATACACAAATAACAGCAGTCTATGTTATCCCTTTCACAACTAACAGCATTCTAGGTTAACCCATTCACAACTAATATAAATCTCTTATCCTATTTGCAACTAATAGCTGTCTATGTTATCCCTTCGCAACTAACCAGCAGATTAAGAGAATAGAAAAAAAAACTATTAAAGGAATTTCATTTACACTATAGGGGTATATTCAATTGAAGTCGAAAACTGCCGTCTGTCGAAAAGACGGCAGTTTTCGACTTTTAAAGGTCGAATCGTGATTCGACCTATTCAATATTTTCGACAAGTCGATGAATTTGACTTGTCGAAA